>NW_027637919.1:0-617439 GCF_951216825.1 Electrona antarctica | reverse complement strand
AATGCCTAAAACACCAAAAAGGGTTCCCGCCCAAAATGGGTTAAAGTAGCTATAAGCAATAATATGTCATCATTTTAACACCCCGAACGCCCGGGGTTATTTAATCCATTAAATCATAGCGCCCAGCGATTTATAGCAGCGGAGGGCGGTGGAGTGTGTGTTTAATAATAGTATCTGTATGTGAAGGTGCTGGGACCTGAGGACGGTGGAGTGTGTGTTAATAGTATTTGTACGTGAAGGTGCTGGGACCTGAGGACGGTGGAGTGTGTGTTAATAGTATTTGTACATGAAGGTGCTGGGACCTGAGGACGGTGGAGTGTGTGTTAATAGTATTTGTACGTGGAGGTGCTGGGACCTGAGGCCGCTGACCCCCATCTGAAAATATGTTGTTCCAGGGCCCCCCCCCCCCCCCCCCCCCCCCCCAGAAGCAAAGATTTGAGTTAAAAACTGAAACTCTGAAAGAATATATATTCAAAGATTTGAGGCACATTTTCATGATTTTTCAAAAATAGCAGACCTACAAGTTTGCCGCGCTATGAGCTTGTGGATCTGCTATTTTTCAATAGCTAAAGCATAACGTAATGCCTAAAACACCAAAAAGGGTTCCCGCCCAAAATGGGTTAAAGTAGCTATAAGCAATAATATGTCATCATTTTAACACCCCGAACGCCCGGGGTTATTTAATCCATTAAATCATAGCGCCCAGCGATTTATAGCAGCGGAGGGCGGTGGAGTGTGTGTTTAATAATAGTATCTGTATGTGAAGGTGCTGGGACCTGAGGACGGTGGAGTGTGTGTTAATAGTATTTGTACGTGAAGGTGCTGGGACCTGAGGACGGTGGAGTGTGTTTTAATAGTATCTGTATGTAAAGGTGCTGGGACCTGAGGACGGTGGAGTGTGTATTTCATAGTATCTGTATGTGAAGGTGCTGGGACCTGAGGACGGTGGAGTGTGTATTTCATAGTATCTGTATGTGAAGGTGCTGGGACCTGAGGACGGTGGAGTGTGTATTTCATAGTATCTGTATGTGAAGGTGCTGGGACCTGAGGACGGTGGAGTGTGTATTTCATAGTATCTGTACGTGAAGGTGCTGGGACCTGAGGGCGGTGGAGTGTGTGTTAATAGTATTTGTACGTGAAGGTGCTGGGACCTGAGGACGGTGGAGTGTGTATTTCATAGTATCTGTATGTGAAGGTGCTGGGACCTGAGGACGGTGGAGTGTGTTTAATAATAGTATCTGTATGTGAAGGTGCTGGGACCTGAGGGCGGTGGAGTGTGTGTTAAATAATAGTATTTGTACGTGAAGGTGCTGGGACCTGAGGGCGGTGGAGTGTGTGTTAAATAATAGTATTTGTACGTGAAGGTGCTGGGACCTGAGGACGGTGCAGTGTGTGTTAATAGTATTTGTACGTGAAGGTGCTGGGACCTGAGGACGGTGGAGTGTGTGTTAATAGTATCTGTATGTGAAGGTGCTGGGACCTGAGGACGGTGGAGTGTGTTTTAATAGTATCTGTACGTGAAGGTGCTGGGACCTGAGGGCGGTGGAGTGTGTTTTAATAGTATCTGTACGTGAAGGTGCTGGGACCTGAGGACGGTGGAGTGTGTTTTAATAGTATCTGTATGTGAAGGTGCTGGGACCTGAGGACGGTGGAGTGTGTTTTAATAGTATCTGTACGTGAAGGTGCTGGGACCTGAGGACGGTGGAGTGTGTATTTCATAGTATTTGTACGTGAAGGTGCTGGGACCTGAGGACGGTGGAGTGTGTGTTAATAGTATTTGTACATGAAGGTGCTGGGACCTGAGGACGGTGGAGTGTGTGTTAATAGTATGTGTACGTGAAGGTGCTGGGACCTGAGGACGGTGGAGTGTGTGTTAATAGTATCTGTACGTGAAGGTGCTGGGACCTGAGGACGGTGGAGTGTGTGTTAATAGTATCTGTATGTGAAGGTGCTGGGACCTGAGGACGGTGGAGTGTGTGTTAATAGTATCTGTATGTGAAGGTGCTGGGACCTGAGGGCGGTGGAGTGTGTGTTAATAGTATCTGTATGTGAAGGTGCTGGGACCTGAGGGCGGTGGAGTGTGTGTTAATAGTATCTGTATGTGAAGGTGCTGGGACCTGAGGACGGTGGAGTGTGTGTTAATAGTATTTGTACGTGAAGGTGCTGGGACCTGAGGACGGTGGAGTGTGTGTTAATAGTATCTGTACGTGAAGGTGCTGGGACCTGAGGACGGTGGAGTGTGTGTTAATAGTATCTGTATGTGAAGGTGCTGGGACCTGAGGACGGTGGAGTGTGTGTTAATAGTATCTGTATGTGAAGGTGCTGGGACCTGAGGACGGTGGAGTGTGTGTTAATAGTATCTGTATGTGAAGGTGCTGGGACCTGAGGACGGTGGAGTGTGTGTTAATAGTATCTGTACGTGAAGGTGCTGGGACCTGAGGACGGTGGAGTGTGTGTTAATAGTATCTGTATGTGAAGGTGCTGGGACCTGAGGACGGTGGAGTGTGTGTTAATAGTATCTGTATGTGAAGGTGCTGGGACCTGAGGACGGTGGAGTGTGTGTTAATAGTATCTGTATGTGAAGGTGCTGGGACCTGAGGACGGTGGAGTGTGTGTTAATAGTATTTGTATGTGAAGGTGCTGGGACCTGAGGACGGTGGAGTGTGTGTTAATAGTATATGTATGTGAAGGTGCTGGGACCTGAGGACGGTGGAGTGTGTGTTGCTGCTGTCGGGTCACTCGTCCACCATCACCTGTCTGGACCAACAGGGCGACACGCTGGTCTCTGGTGCCAAGGACTGCAAGGTCAAAGGTCAGCAGCTTGCTTGATTAATAACCCATTTTGACCTGGGAACGATTCTAAAAAGGGTCTTCTAAATCCTGACCGTTTTCTGAAAAACCCCATGTCAGTGGTGCTCAATATTTCATCTCAAGGACCCCCAGAATGTATTTGGCCGCCGACCCCCATCTGAAAATATGTTGTTCCAGGGACCCCCCAGAAGGGGGTTTCAGAGTAAAAGCGGCCATGTCTTCCCGGCACCCCAGAGCTCCTATTCTTGAAGGAATCCCGGGGTCGATTGTGTTAAGATGTTTCTCCACAGTGTGGAACCTCCAGACGGGGAGGTGTCGTGAGGAGCTGAAGTTCAGACACGCCAGCTGTGTCCGCTGTGTGAAGGTCCACGCGCCACGGGTGTACAGCAGCTGTGACCGAGGGCTCATCAAGACCTGGGACCTCCACCACGGAGCTCTGCTCAGGGTGAGGCAGACCTCCACAGTCCACACACACACAACCTCATTGAGGAACCGTCACATTTGGAACCATTTCTTGATTGATTTAACCCATTTAGGCCTGACCTCGAAATTAAAAAAAAATCTTCTAAATCCTCCAGTTTTCTGAAATAAATATTTTCACGATTTTTCAAAAATAGCAGACCCCCATCTGAAAATATTTTGTTCCAGGGACCCCCCCCCAGAAGCAAAGATTTGAGTTAAAAACTGTAACTCTGAAAGAATATATATTCAAAGATTTGAGGCACATTTTCACGATTTTTCAAAAATAGCAGACCTACAAGTTTGCCGCGCTATGAGCTTGTAGATCTCCTATTTTTCAATAGCTAAATTATAACATAATGTTTAAACACCAAAAGGGGTTCCCGCCCAAAATGGGTTAATACTTTATTAGTACTGGTTTCTAATTCTCAACGCTTACGTTACGGGGGTCTATCTATGAAACTAAAACGTCTGAGGATCACTGTATTGCCCTACTTTTCCCCCACAGGTGATTAACGTCCACCAGAGGCCAGTAAAGTGCCTGTATGTGGACCAGTGGCACCTCGTGTCTGGAGACAGTGATGGTCAGGTGATGGCCTGGAGCAGCAGCTGTGATGCCAAGCACTGTCTGAACACCTTCATCCACCCAAAGTAAATAGAACAACCTCTTAACCTGACGTCGAAAAAAAAGGAAAAAAAAATCTGAAAAACCTCATGTTTCTATATCAGTGGTTCTCAATATTTCATGTCAAGGATCCCAAAGATTATATGTAATTGGCCACGGACCCCCATCTGAAAATATATTGTTCCAGGGACCCCCCCAGAAGCAAAGATTTGAGTTAAAAACTGAAACTCTGAAAGAATATATATTCAAAGATTTGAATATATATTCATTTATTTTTCAACATTTTTACGATTTTCACGATTTTTCAAAAATAGCTAAAGCATAACGTAATGCTTAAAACACCAAAAAGGGTTCAAGTAGCTATAAGCAATAATATGTCAACATTTTAACACCCCGAACGCCCGGGGTTATTTAATCCATTAAATCATAGCGCCCAGCGATTTATAGCAGCGGAGCACATTTGCAGACGGACCGGATGTTATCCTGGATGTGGCTGAAGCAGCTAGATGTAGCCAAAACACTCTAGAGGCGATCGACAACAACGGGAGGTATGATTAATTCTACCGCGACTAGCGACGGGACCGCGGTGGGTCGTCTAAACGCATCAAGAGTTATTAAACGTTTTAAGATTTTCGGTTGCGCAACATTGAATGTTGTGCAACAGACGCTCCCAGCCTGTGGAGCGATGCGATCGGTTTCGTCCTTTAAATCAATCTTTGTCCTTGGCGTCGGCATTACTAATTTAATGGGCGAAGAACTTCGTCCGGTTCGCTTAATGACAAAAAAAGCAAAAGCAATGAGTAAAACACTCCCAAAAGAATATGTGACACATCTCTGTGACACATCTAGGGGCCACAATCTGTTCCTATGGAAGCTTAATTGTCATTGGTTGAAAAAAAACCTGGTCGAAATGACCAATCAGGAAGTAGACAGGCAAATCGTCCAATGACAAAGCTTCTAGGAAAATCTTTGAATGCAGATTACGGCCCCTAGATGTGTCACATAGACTACATTCTTTTTGGGAGGAAAAAACGAAGAACGACTGACATAGAAACATAGCTTTTTCAGAAAACTGTCAGGATGTAGAAGACATTTTTAGAATCTGATCTCAGGTCAAAATGGGTTAAAAAAAACAACAGTCTGTGCACCCAACAGCATTGATAATAAGGATAATGTAATTTTGTTTTTCAGGGAGGTGCGCTGCGTGACGCTGTGCTTCCTGCGCCTCATCACCGGCTGCATGGACGGAAAGGTCCGCATCTTTCACTTCCTCACCGGAGACTGTCTGAGAGTCCTGAAAACATACAGCCCCGTACTGTCACTGCACTGCCATGGCTTCAAGTGAGTCTAATGTCTACTGTCACTGCACTGCCACGGCTTCAAGTGAGTCTGTACTGTCTAGTGTCACTGCACTGCCACGGCTTCAAGTGAGTCTGTACTGTCTAGTCTCACTGCACTGCCACGGCTTCAAGTGAGGCCATACTGTCTAGTGTCTATGGCTATGCACTGTCACGGCTTCAAGTGAGTCCATACTGTCTAGTGTCACAGCTTCAAGTAAGTCTGTACTGTCTAGTGTCACTGCACTGCCACGGCTTCAAGTGAGTCTGTACTGTCTAGTGTCACTGCACTGGCACGGCTTCAAGTGAGTCTGTACTCTCTACTGTCACTGCACTGCCACGGCTTCAAGTGAGTCTGTACTGTCTAGTGCACTGGCACGGCTTCAAGTGAGTCTGTACTCTGTACTGTCTAGTGTCACGGCTTCAAGTGAGTCTGTACTGTCTAGTGTCACGGCTTCAAGTGAGTCTGTACTGTCTAGTGTCACGGCTTCAAGTGAGTCTGTACTGTCTAGTGTCACGGCTTCAAGTGAGTCTGTACTGTCACTGAACTGGCACGGCTTCAAGTGAGTCTGTACTCTGTACTGTCTAGTGTCACGGCTTCAAGTGAGTCTGTACTGTCTAGTGTCACGGCTTCAAGTGAGTCTGTACTGTCTAGTGTCACTGCACTGTCACGGCTTCAAGTGAGACCAGCAATTTCCAGGGGTGAGTAAACATCTTCTGAATCAAGTAGCAGCGATCCTCTGAAGTGAGTTCATATGTCCAATACTGTCCCCGTTAACAAAGTGCAACTTTTTCATCATTCACCGTTGTGCAACAGTCCCGAACAGAGCTATACAATATTATGACAACTGTCAACTTGGCTATAATCTACTAGGTTACTCTATAGTTTACATTAATCATTGCCTCTCAAACCCACATACCACGCGTAATGTGCGTTGCCTAACCAAAAGAACAGACATACAAAAAACAATCAACATGCCGCTCGATGGCGTGTCAACAGCTTGCAGATCTGTTGTTTTGGGCAGTGGGCACACAACGAGGCACGCTGCGCTACGATGGGGAAACCAAATAGCTGTAGCCTACAGTGGACTGTAACATTGCTTGGTCATCATGTAACTATATTACGTGTATGCAGTGAACATTAACATTAGCGCTTTCATAGTTATATGGAGTATTTACCGTGGTGACGTTGATTAGGTAATTTAGGTTATTCACCCAGCTGGGTTCAACGAGACAGCAGTGTCTCGTTAAGCCCCGACGTTTCCAAAACGAGCTATTGCGGATGAATCGATGGTCTTAAAGAACATCTAAGCATATTATGGCAATTGGCAAGTTAACTTAAGTTATATAGTTGATGCTGAGCACTAAGAAGCTCATTTGGTTTGCAAACCAGAGGCAGCAAGTTCAACAACCACCGTTCTATTCTGTCACTTCTCTGGTGCTGCTGCTGATCATCGCCTCCTCCTCCACCAGTCCAATCACATAATAGTATAACCTAAACTGTAAAAGTTAATCGCCAACATTCACCAGCTCAGCCCTCTTCATATTAAATAAATACATTACACAAACAACCGAATTGTTATTTTTGTTATAATAAAATTACAAAAATCACAGAAAATCACAGAGCCCGAGGCTCGGCCCGGCCCGACTAATTATCTTGCATGTTGGGCCCTACCCTACCCGAAAATGTCGGGCAGGGTCGGGTTCGGGCAGAGATTGAGAACTCTAGTACACGCGTAAGCCAGGCGTTGGAGCGGATAGTGCTCCTTCAAAAAGGGAGCATAAATAAAGCTTGTAGGCCTGTTTTCGCTGCGTGGCAAGATGAGTTCAGTGGAATCCAATTCACTGAAATCAGTCGTGGTGACTGAGAATTGTAATCTGTGTGCGTGTGTGCGCGCGCGTGCGTGTGTGCATGCGTGTGTGTGTGTGTGTGTGTGTCCTCTTCCTCTGCGTCTCCTCAGTGTCCTGGTGAACACGACGTCCAGACTACAGCTCTACCAGTTTGCCAAGGTCCAGTGGGACTACACAGCGTCACCGTACGGGGGTCAGCGCGGCGGGGGCTGCAGCACCCAGTCTGCTGAGGAGAGGTCTGCTGATGAGGAGAGGTCTGCTGATGAGGAGAGGTCTGCTGATGCTGCTGCTGCTGCCTCTCTCAGAATGTCACCGCACCCCGGGGTCTCGGCCCGGGCACGGCCGTGCTCGTCGCCACCAAGCCCGAAGACCTCTGACCTCGGCGTCAAGACAACGGAGAGGCCTCCTCCTCAGCCGACCCGCCGTGTCCCTTTCCTGTCCGGCGGCGGCGGCGGTGTGCGGCGGCGAGAAGTTGGACGTGAGTGTTCTACTGTAATTTACTTTTTTAGGACAATAGTCTTGCGTGGCCCAGACTGTTGCCTCTCGCAATAAGGGCCTTGTACACACACACACACACACACACACACACACACACACACACACACACACACACACACACACACACACACACACACACACACACACACACACACAGGCCTGGGAAGAGAGCTTGTACAGTACAGTACAGTACAGTACAGTACAGTACAGTACAGTACAGTACAGTACAGCACCACTCAGTTCAGACGGGTCAGAGTTTTATTATAAGCAAATGGTTTGTCTTTTATAAGCGAATCGTTCGATTAACTGTTGCAACCCTAATAGTTAACAATACCGACTTTTTTCAGAACCAAACGGGATGCTTCACGTGCACACTTTGGGAACAGAATGTCACCCTGTTGTTTTGTTTTTAATAACTAAAGTGTTGTCTCTTTCCACAAGTAACCCAGAGGCCCGTGTCTAGCAGCTCCAAGTGGCACATGGCCTACATCAGCCTGGGGCCACGATTAGTGACGAGGCCTCCCTCTGCCCTCTCTCCTGGGAGGCCTGGGAGGTGGAGGAGCCAGCAGGAGTCCCTGCCACGGAGCAACAGGACCAGCCACACACCACCCTGCACCACCATCAGCTCAGGTAGGCAACTTCAACATCCCACTACCAGAATCACAATATAGGGTCCACGTGGTGTCTGGTTGCTACAGGGCCGAGTTTACCACAACTCTGTGTTGTTTTTGGCAGCAAATTTTGATTTTAGTTTTAGTCATAGTGTCTTCAATAGTTTTCATTCAGTTTTAGTCGCCTTTTAGTCACCATGTTTTAGTTTTAGTGTTAGTCTAGTTTTAGTCGACTAAATATCATAGGATTTTCGTTGACTAAATCTACAGTTGATTTAGTCGACTAAAATGTATTTTGGTGGGCCTTGACTTCTTTTACACTTGCTGAAAATAGCCGATCTACAAGCTCACAACGCGTCGCGCTGCAACGTGTTGTGAGCTAGTAGATCTGCTATTTTCAGCATGCAACCAAGTGTAAAATGACTTATACTGGATCTCTTGTCCACTAGTCCCTTTCTAACATTTTAGTCTAGTTTTTATTTGTTGATGCAATTTCAACGTCAGGCCTAAATGGGTTAAAGTAGCAAAAATAGACGATCTACAAGCTCACACTGTTGTACAAACGAGAGGTTTCTGCCAAACGGTGACCATAAGCAAAAGAGACAAACCTAACCGTCTGAACTCAGAGCAGACGCCACAAGAGGTCGTCGCGAACCTCCTTCACCACTTCAGAATCTGCACTGCGCCTCCTTTTCACAGCCAGAGGAGTTGGAGGAGGAGAGCTTGGTCGCCACGCCTCCTCCACGGCGCTCGAGCGGGCGAAGGCGCGAGGTCCTCACCGCCCGCTGGCGCTGACCACCCCACAGATCGCCCTCAGGGTCAACACCGTCCGCCAGGGCCAGCTGATGGACGAGGCGGGCCTCAACATGGAGCTCAACGGCAGGCTGCGAGACACCTGGGGCTCCCCTCCTCCGCCACCGCCTCCGGACCCACCAGAGACGACCACGCCCAATCAGAACACCCCACACGCCCTGCAGAAACCGCCAAGATCCTTCGGTAAAAGGGCTGCAACCAGTGTTGTTTTTGGCAGCAAATTTCTATTTTAGTTTTAGTCATAGTCTCTTGAATAGCTTACATTTAGTTTCAGTCACATTTTAGTCACCTGGAATGCTTTAGTGTTAGTCTAGTTTTAGTCGTTTTAGACAAAAAAATATTTTGGTGGGCCTTGATGCCGTCGTAATGACTGATTTTACACTTGCTGAAAATAGCGCTTGTAGATTGGCTATTTTAAGCATGCAACCAAGTGTAAAATGACTTATATCTCTTGTCCACTAGTCCCTTCCTGACATTTTAGTCTAGTTTTTATTTGTTGACGAAATCGACAGTATATTTAGTCATAGTTGTAGTCATCATGGCTTAGTTTTCATTTAGTTTTTATGTAGTTTTTGTCAGTGAAAAAAGGTAGTCGACGAACATTTTTCATCATAGTATTAGTCGACGAAAACAACACTGCCTGCAACTATGAATTATTTCCTTTTACGATTATTTATATGGATTACTTCAGTATTAATTATTATTTTCATTAAATGATCGATTATCGAGTATTTATATTTTAAATAATCAGTTGAATCAAATACTTTGATTAAGCGTTGCTCCCTCCCCTATCCATATACTGTAGGTGAAAGCGCGAGAAGCACATCATCGCGTGGCACGGGAGTCCCTTCAACCGCCGGCCCTCATGTCCTCCGAGCTACGCCACGCCCTCGCACCGGAGGAGGGGACGCGGGTCTCCGAGAACACCGTCCTCCTCCTCCCCCTCCCCGGAGTCCTCCCCGCTCAGACTGGGAGGAGACGCGTCCTCGCACCGGAGGAGGGGACGCGGGTCTCCGAGAACACCGTCCTCCTCCTCCCCCTCCCCGGAGTCCTCCCCGCTCAGACTGGGAGGAGACGCGTCCTCGCACCGGAGGAGGGGACGCCGCGTGTCTCAGAGAACACCGTCCTCCTCCTCCCCCTCCCCGGAGTCCTCCCCGCTCAAACTGGGAGGAGACGCGGCCTCGCACACAGCCAGGAAGGTGGGCCTTCTGGACCCGTTGAGGGAGCAGGGAGGAGGGTTCATGCTCCTCACCGACGTCCAGTTGGAGGAATACATCCTCTCACACAGGAACCAGTAAGCACACACATAGGCCCCTTTTCCACGGGTTGGTTCCCAATTGGCCATATTCAGACCGCAGCCATCTTGCCAGCAAGGTGATACCTAGGTGATACTTCCCATAGAGAGCCCATTCATCCAAACAGAAAAGTCCTCTCTAATTATATTAAACAATTTCAAAATCACCAACATTGCAGCTGTAAGGAAAGCTTGAATTATCCTCTTTCAATCTGTAAAGTTTGTTTTTAATAAAAATCCACCGTAGACATGTTATGAGCTACTTCCTGTCAAGAAATTCCTTGCAGATGATTATTTTCTAAGTATCAGAGTATGGAAGCACTCGTTATCAGTAAAGCAACCTCCTGCTGCCTCCTGCATTATGTGCACATTCAAAACAGGTGGTACGCATGGGCTGTTGAGTGATATTCAACGAGCACTTCCAAACTCCAGCACTTAGAAAAAAATCATCTGCAAGGGATTTATTGACAGGAAGTAGCTCATAAAATGTCTACGGTGGATTTTAATGAAACAAACACTTTACAGATTGAAAGAGGATAATTCAAGCTTTCCCTACAGCTGCAATTTTGACGTTGTTTAATATAATATAGGACTGTTCTGTTTGGATGAATGGGCTGTCTGTGGGAAGTATCATCTTGCTGGCAAGATGGCTGCGGTCTGAATATGGCCCATGGGAACCGGTTCAGTTCTTTGTGGTTATTAGTCCATGAGCCAGAGCTCCAAAATTGGAACGTTAATTATGAATTGAGTGGCCAAAACTATACCTATATTAGATTGTTATCACCATGAAACTTCCCCAGTTGATTACTTACACGAAGACAACGATTTATTGTGTTACAAAATGTTACATTTTTAAATATGCAAATGAGGCATTATGTAGGAAAATGTGCAAAATAATAGAAAATATGAAAAAGCTATACTACTGTGGAAGGGTTATCATGTATTAATTTACTTGTAATGATCCTATAAACAATTTAATATAAGTCTAGTTTCTTTCCCACCAATTTTGGAGCTCTGGCTCATGGACTAAGAACCAAAAATAACTGAACCGGTTGGAAAGGGGGTCAGAGAGGCTGTATTTGTGTCCATGCTAAACCCTTAAACGTGCTAAAAGTCTGCCTTTTCTTTTTTTTCTTTTTTTTTTTTACTATTTTGAAAAACATTTTTGAATAATTAAAAGAGCCAATCTACAAGCTCACAACCTGTCTATGTAGATCGGCTATTTTATTTGTTATCTTTTATGTTTTTTTTTTTTGCTTTAACCTTTATTTTATATTTTTTATGGAGGGACAGACAGTAGGCTTACAGGAATTGGGGGGAGAGATGGGGGGGGGGGGGGGGTAGTCTTGTGTAGCCAGTCTGGACCCCATGAGCTGAGTGAAGGAAGCTGCCATTTCCGTTCACGAAAATATATTTTAAAATATCTTTAGAGCTTTTTTTTTTTTTTCCTTTTCTGCTAAGCAACAAGCTATATATGCTTAGATGTTTTCTATTCATATTAGGATAAATGTGCGCGACTGTAAAGACGAAACGGAAGTGGCGAGGAGGCTCCACTTCCGTTTTATAGTTTACTCATGACAGCTCTTCCGTTGGCTCCAGACTGTATGATGAAGCGTTTGGAAATTGCGGAGGCAACAGTCTGGTAACACGAGACTAATGGGGGGGTGACATGCAGTAAAGGCCGTCGGGATCGGGAGTCGAACCCGCAGCACACTGCCAGACTGGACTACCAGCCAAGGTGCCTGGACCGCTGAGCCACGGCCCAGACCTAGATCGGCTATTTTAACTATTCAAAAATGGTTTTCAAAATAGTAAAAAAAAAAAATAAAGGCAAAGAAGTTTAGGGATAAGGGGTTTAGCATGGACGAAAAGCCCAGAGAACAACACACACACAGAGCACCGAAGTCTGACGTCCCTTTCAGTAGAGGGCGCCAGTACACAGGTTCATGTATTTTTTTTATTTGCATTGAAATTTTAGGTCGCTTCATATAAGAACTGTGTTTGAAAAATAAACCGATCATCCCGGCCTTTCTGTCAGGGGGGTGGCTGTGGGTCGTTAATGATGTCCATTCATATTTGATACAGCCGGTTTCTGGAGAAAATGGAATTAATGTGGCCGCAAAAGCCTTGAAACTACAAGGGTATGAATGCAATGTCGCTGCTAATATACGTCACGCCCAGCTGTCAACAGCATGGCGTTCCTGAGATTCCTCGTTGACGTAAACTCAGCTGGCAGTGACTCGACTCGTAGTAACCACGAAACAATATCAATAAAAAATACATTAAAAAACCTTAATTAACAGTTTCTGTTGTGCGACAGGCAGCTGCAGCAACCCTGCCTACCCGGAAATGTAGTCTCTGGGTTGTTTGACTCGTTTCTAGCGCTTATTGTGTTACTCTTTGGGTATATTTGTACATTTCCACCTTCAGTCGATGCTTCATATCCATATGAGTGAAAAGGCTGGGATGATCGGTTTATTTTTCAAACACAGTTCTTATATGAAGAGATCTAAAATCCCCCTATGGGGATTTCAATGCAAATAAAAAGTACACAAACCTGTGGACTGGCGCCCTCTACTGACAGTGACGTCAGGACTTTGGTGCTCTATACCATTACACACACACACACACACACACACACACACACACACACACACACACACACACACACACACACACACACACACACACACACACACACACACACACACACACACATGCATGCATATATTACATACATTATACTGTTTAGACTGATGCTAAGTTCTTGGTTTACCTTTATATGATCCTACCTAGATCACTGTTTCTATTAATTTGATGTAGTATGTAATTACCTTGTGTTGTTCTTGCTTACTGAAATTACACTGGATTTAGAGCACCTGCTAAATTTGCCTAAATTGTGAATTGTTGTGAGCTCGGCTGTTTTGGGTGTGACAGCAGTGCAAGTATTAAATGAAGCCTGAATCTAAATGTTCTTTAACAATAAAATAACCATTTCTATTGTGAGAACCAGGAAACAGTCTGAACGCAGTAAGCGGATCTGAATCGGATTCCATGTGTCTTTTGTTTGTTCAAATCTGATTCGGCTGCCAGTCCGAACACACAGCTGTCGGGCCAAAAGATCCGATTTGAGAAATAAATCCGATTTGAATTTGATTTGACTGGATGTGCAGTCTAAATACAATTTAGAATTGAAAATGGTGGACCCTGTTGTAAACAAGTGTAATGGTGTCGTCCACAGTTTATGTATTGACTTGCATTTCAAATGTACCCATTCTGCATACTGTGAAATAATCTTTCAATCAATCAAAACACACACGTGCGGACGCATGCACACATGCACGGCACTTCAGATCTTGTATGAATGTGCATTTCACCCTGTGTAAGCTGCTCGGGTTAAATGACTGTGTGTGTGTGTGTGTGTGTGTGTGTGTGTGTGTGTGTGTGTGTGTGTGTGTGTGTGTGTGTGTGTGTGTGTGTGTGTGTGTGTGTGTGCGCGTGCGTGCGTGCGTGCGGTGGCAGTGAAATATGTCCGTCAGATTCTAATGCTTTATATAATGTGCAAAACAATGAACAATAAAAAAAAACATACACTACTTTTTATTTGGTGTCCTGTGAATTGTTTTAATTCTTAAATTGTCGTTACTGTCGGGCAGAAACCTCTTATCTCCATAATTTCAACTTTTTAGGTTTCTTTTAATCAATGAATGCCTTGACCTCCTTGTGCAATATAGAACGCTGTCGCACAAGCCAATTGTTAATATGGATGGCTCCCTTTAGGACCCAGTGTTGTTTTCGTCGACTAAAACTAAGACAAAAAATGTTCGTCGACTTCCTTTTTCCACTGACAAAAACTAAATGGAAACTAAGCTATGATGACTAAAACTAAGTCATCTAACTAAACGTACTGACAATTTTGTCAACAAATAAAAACTAGACTAAAATGTTAGGAAGGGACTAGTGGACAAGAGATCCAGTATAAGTCATTTTAAACTTGGTTGCATGCTGAAAATAGCCGATCTACAAGTTCTTTCAGCAAGTGTAAAATCATTACAAGTCATCAAGGCCCGACAAAATACATTTTAGTCGACTAAATCTACAGTTGATTTAGTCGACAAAAATCTTATGACATTTAGTCGACTAGACTAACACTAAAACATTCCAGGTGACTAACATGTGACTAAAACTAAATGAAAACCATTCAAGAGACTATGACTAAAACTAAAATCAAAATTTGCTGCCAAAAACAATACTGGAAGGCTGAGGGTCCCGGGGTCCTCCAGGGAGTCCCAGCTATGATGGATATAGTTAGGAACCAAATGGAATTTGGGGGTCCTTCCTTGGCACGAAAATGTTTGTGAACCATGCACTGCATTGGAACAACACAGGTTTATTTTCCCCCACCCATTTCCTGAAAAGAAACACTTTCAGTGGCTATATGTAATACATTCCACTAGGGGTCAGTATTGTATCATCTAAGACACATTTTCACGATCTTTCAAAAAAGTAGCAGATCTACAAGCTCGTAGATCTGCTATTTTTCAATAGCTAAAGTATAACATTAATGCTTAAAAAAGGCATTGTTTGGGGGTTCATGCCATGGAAATATTTGAGAATATAATAACAAAGTACTGTACCAATATTTACAAGCAACTTTAGATTCCCAGACCAAAGTCCCTTATAATTATAGCAGACATGGCAATGCACACACACACACACACACACACACACACACACACACACACACACACACACACACACACACACACACACACACACACACACACACACACACACACACACACACACACACACACACTTCCAGTCTGCCCTCTATATACTCTGCTAATTTGATTTTAGTCTGCAGAAAATCGGGGACAATAATGGGCATCTCTCTCCCCCATTCCTCCTGCCAGTCTGAGGTACAGAGGGGTTGTGTGCAGGGGGGACAATGCACTGCCTTCTGCACCCCCACCCCCCCGAACCCCTCAACTCACCCCATCCACCCCCTCAACCCCCCCATTGTTCCCCCAGGTACGGAGGTCCTTGTCCTGTCCGCCGAAGGGGACAGACGGGGGGCTTGTAATGAGCGTGAAATCAAAGTAAAGGTAGTAAAGGGGGAAAGTCTTCACGGGGAAGGAATGCTCTTAGACCCTTATTCTCTCCTCTTGAGCTGGCCCTGAGGGTGGGGTTATTGATGGGATGGGGGGGGGGGGTTAAGAAGAGCAGAGGTTGCCTCCCCTATACCTTCATAGTGAAAGACTGGTTTGGGGGGTGGGGGGGATCGAGGAAGGCCGACAATGAGGCCGATCGCGCGAGTATGACCCGGGGCAACTCTTTCACGTCGTCTCATGCCGATCTGCGTCTGCTTATTAGCCTCGTGTTTGCATCGCGGCTCGACGCACGGTTCAAAGAAATGACATTACTCCCCCTTTCTGTCATGCGCCACGCCGACCTTTGACCTCCCGATTGTGCCTGAGGTTCGAAGTTTGACGTTGTACTTCATCCCGTTTTAGACCTGAGGCTGATAAAAAAAATTAAAAAAAAAGCTTCTAAATCCTAATAGTATTCTGAAAAACCTTTATGTTTCCATGTCAGTGGGGGTGGGTGCTCAACCTTTGTTCATGTCAAGGACCCCAAGAATTGTCTTTATTTGGCTGCGGACCGCCATATGAAAATATGTAGTTCCAGGGACCCCCCCCCCCCCCCCCAGAAGCAAAGATTTGAGTTAAAACATTTTCAAGAATAGCAGAAGATCTACAAGCTTTCAGATCTTCTGCTATACCTAAAAGTATAACAGAATGCTTAGAACACCAAAAGGGGTTCCCGTCCTGAATGGGACCTGTGCACGTCTTGTACATTAAATACAGTAAGAAAGGGAAAGAGAGAATGGTTCCTAATTGGCAGGTCCGGTCCGAGGCCTCACTGCAGGCGCTTCAACAACAGCCAATCTAGTGCATTGTTGCTGCTTTACACACAATTGCACTTTTCAGCTGCCTTCTCACTAACAATAAAACACTAATCTTTTTAGACACCATTTATTTCATTTGGATTAGCAGGGAAAATTCCAGTGGAGCTAACAAAATAAAAAATAAAATAAACATTTTTTTGAGGGGCCCCTGGTGCCCATGAGCCCCTGGACACGTGCCCAAAGTGCCCATATGGTAGATACGGCCCTTATATGTAGACGAGCAAATCGACTAACCAACCTATGTGTTGAACATGGGCCTTTCCCTCTGGGCTCAACTTTCTTCCAGAGGGTCTCTGGACTGAATTTCCAGATCAGTGAAGTTCTGGTACCCTTTGCGACCACCAAATATGTACAGCTCTCCATTGTAGGCTGAATGCTCCCAGCGTTCTTCTGGAAGCAGCTGTGCAGAAGGTGTTCTCAGCCAGAGGTTGGTCTCTGTGTCAAACAGGATGTTGTTGCAGGCGGCGGCTCCTACCCCAAATACAAACATATTTGTCCCGATGATGGTGGCAGAGTGGTGTGATGAAGCAGGAGGTGGAGTGCCTCTGGTGTTAATTAAAGTCCAGAGGCATGAATTAGCTTGGATATCCATTGTCTGCTGTTCTTATAGCTCCTCGAGCCCACCCTGTTTCTTCAGGAACAGTATTTCCTGTTGCTGCTGTTAGTCATGGCTGCAAGTTCCCACCTGATGTTGTGTGGGAGTCCAGACTGCTTCAGATTGTGCTGAATAACCGCTAGTTTGCACAACGTCTTAAGACTAGGATTTAAGTCCAAGACATGCAGTTCATCAGGTCTGTCCAATGATCCAAAGAGGATGATGCGATCTCCCACCATGCAACAGCACATCCTATATGTTGAACATGGGCCATTCCCTCTGGGCTCAACTTTCTTCCAGAGGGTCTCTGGGCTGAATTTCCACAGATCAGTGAACTTCTGGTTCCAATTGCCACCACCAAATATGTACAGCTCTCCATTGTAGGTAAAGGCTGAATGACCCCAGCATTCTTCAGGAAGAAGCTGTGAAGAAGGTGTTCTCAGCCAGAGGTTGGTCTCTGTGTCAAACAGACTGATGATGTTGTTAGCGTTGGCGGCTACTCCCCCAAATACAAACATCCTTGTCCCAATGATAGTGGCAGAGTGGAATGATGAAGCAGGAGATGTAGTGCCTCTGCTGTTAATTAAAGACCAGACCATTGTGGTAGTGTCCATCTTGTACATGTCATTATAGTATCCAGTCCCAAGTCTCCATCCTCCATGGATAAACATGACCGTCCCCAAGACACAGGCTGAGTGGTTGCTCCTCGCCTCTGGAAAAGTTCCAGAAACCTTGGTCTTCAACCATCTGTGGGTGTCCACATCAAATGCATAAAGAACATTACAGTTCCTTTTTGTGTCGCAATTATAACCCCCCCAGATGTAGACGATATAATCTATCATCACAGCTGTGTGTCCCCACCGATTGGATGGAACTTCAAGTTGACATTCTCCTCTTCCAGTAGTCTCTGGGGTCAACTCCGTCCAGCATAAAGCCACTGTGTTGAAGACGTGAACACCAATCTGATCCTTGTTGACGTCACAGCACCCTCGAAATGAGTAGACTTTGTCTCCCACGGCAACAGCAGCCTGTCTGTCTTCATTAGGTCCTCTGTTCAGATGCAGCGTCCAGCAGAACATTTCTCACAAACAGCTCCTCCAGGGATCAAAGACAATTCCTCAAATGCTTCTCTGTGAATGAATGGCATGATATTGTGTTCACTGGCACTTATATTGGTTCAGTGGTGGAAACATAACAAACATTGTGGCCAATCAAAGGAGCCAGTGGCTGTTGCAGTCCCTAATATGGCAAACTGATCAGAGTGACGTCATCAGAAGGCCAACAACTTCCTAACTCCACCCTCACACAGCCCAGTGGGCCCACCCACCTTGAACAACAGCCAATAACCTGACCTCACACAGCCCAGTGGGCCCACCCACCTTGAACAACAGCGCAACATCTAGCGCATTGTTGCTGTTTTACACAAAATTGCACTTTTCAGCTGCCTTCTCACTAACAATAAAACACTAATCTTTTTAGACACCATTTGTTTCATTTGGATTAGCAGGGAAAACGTGCCCAAAATGCCCATATGGTAGATCCGGCCCTGTGTGTATATATATATATATATATATATATATATATATATAATAATTTAGCAATCACTCGCCCGCTGTCTATTTTGCTCGGTCGTTGTATGTCTGTCCACTTCCGGGTCACCAGTGAAATGCATGTTGGGACGGCTTCCGGGTCTAGATTAGATAGATTACCCACACTGAACATCATTTGCTGTAGAACGGGTAAGGACTAGTATATAGGGCTGAAGCGGTTAATGTATGTTTTGTCATAATAATCTAAATCTAATCTAAAACTAGTAACTGACATTTTCAAATAGTAGTGGAGTAAAATAGTACTCAAATGTATTAAATAGTAGTAAAATTGTAGTGGAGTAAGATAGTAGTAAAACAGTAGTTGAGTAAAATAGTAAGTATAGGAGTAAAAGTACAATATTTTGGATCCGAGATGTAGTGGAGTAGAGGTAAAAGTATTGGATATTCTCAAGTAAAGTATACAAATACCTCGGAATTGTAGTCCCAGCACAGTACTTATACTGTAAGTAAATGTACTTAGTTACTTTACCCCACTGGTTCCAACACTAGGGTTCAGCGTTGGGTGCTTATATAGTTCCACGGCGCTACGAGACGGGCGTGGGAGACAGATCAGAGAGTATTTGCATGTCAGTCAGACGTTCTGGCTGCGTTCTGCCCCGGAGCTGTCCCTCCACACATCACTCTGCTGCCATACGCGGCTTAACGAGGCGCACGGCAGACGTCCGCCCGCGCGGGGCTGAATAATATGCAAATGCTATCGCAAACGCTAGCTGTCTCTCTCTCTCTCTCTCTCTCTCTCTCTCTCTCTCTCTCTCTCTCTCTCTCTCTCTCTCTCTCGGGGGACGGAGCGACCGCACGATAAGACTGACCGCCGATTGAATGCAGATTGACACCGACCTCCTCGTTTTGCAGCGAACAATGATGCTCTGGTTTGTGTCGGACTGAAGCGCTGAGGGAGGGAGGGAGGGAGGGAGGGGGGAGCCCTGCTCGGAGAGAGAGAGCAGCCTTAATCGCTGTGTTTATGCTTTTTGGATAACTGTTTGGACGCAGCCGGAAAACAGAGCCTTTGACCGTCGGACGGCGTTGATTGCGGTGACAGTAACGTGTCGCAGCGATGACCGAAGCCCTCATCCTAGAGCAAGGCGTCTTTTTGACGGGGGGGGAGGGGGTCCTCAGAGTTACTACAGGGAGGCTGCCTAATTTTAGTGTGATTGGCTATGTTTGTTATACCACTTAAACCCTATTGCACCCCTATTCATTGTTTTGGCCTTTATTTTATATTTTTTATGGAGGGACAGACAGTAGGCTGACAGGAAATGGGGAGAGTGATGGGGGGGGGGGGGGTGACATGCAGTGAAGGCCATTGGGATCGGGAGTCGAACCCGCGGCACACTGCCAGACCGGATTACCAGCCAAGGTGCCTGGACCGCTTAGCCACAGCCCAGGCCTGCACGCACCCCTATTCTGAGGGGAACTTTATAGCCACAACTATAGCGGATCTACTGCGAGGCGCTGTGAGCTTGTAGATCGGCTATATTTGGCTAAGAGGTTTGGTGTGGAGGGGAAAATAGAGCAGACCAAGTACAGAGTGAATGGTTACATGTATGAAGTATTGACCGTTTAAGTGGTTAAATCATGATCATGATAGTAACACTGATGACAGTGCTGTCAAACAAGTCTGTGACATCTATGAAAAGGTTTAATTTTGCAACACAACACAGAGGATATGGATAGAGAAACACCAGCAACCACACATGCAGGGTCCACGGGCAATCAATCATCATCATCCCAACCGGTCTGTCCACACTGCCAAACTGAAATGAAAAAAATAGCCGATCTACAAGCTCGCGACGCGTGGCGCGGCAGCACCACGCGTCGTACGTGAGCTTATTAGATCAGCTGCCCGGCCACGGAGTACCCCGGAGTATACAGCCAAGGAGTTATACAAATGGCCTCTTTAGCGTTCAGCAGAGCGGCTCGGTTTGGAGGAAACCAGATCCACATGCCTCGCTGACCTCATTTGCAGATAAAGATCATAAGTAAAGGGAGGGAGTGGGGGGGGGGGGGTACAGCCCCCTCAACGAGGCGTGCGGGGGGTTGGGGGGGAGGCAATTAACGAGAACACCATTACCCCGACTGACGATATGGGACTGATTCACATTCCCATCCAGGCAGAACCAAACCGATAAGAGGGAATGTGATTGGCCCGTTGATTTGATTGGCCTCCCCCCCGGGGGCGGTTCCTCTCGCTGTGGGCCGAGCGGTTGGTTGGTTCTGCTTCCTCGGAGCCAAGCCGTGGCCTTCGCTCCGCAACACTCCGCAACGCTCCACGAGCACTTGATTGAGCCGAGAAGAAGGGTTTTAGAAAAACGAGAGAATGAAAACGAAACCACTGCTGTGGCCACGCATCACAGGGACGATCACAGAGGTTATCGCCGCCGGTTGCTTTTGACGATTAATTACTCGAGTAACTGTACAAAAAGAAGGAACGTTCGCAGCACACTGCACGGCTTCATTTTTAACAAATGTACTTCTTGCACCCGTGAAGCGCTGAGTGACGTTTTCCTTCACCAGACTGATCGTCAGGATGTAGCCACTAAGCCAGGACATGTCTTTTAAATGTAATTTATACTAATCAGGAAGGACATTTTCACATGATTGGTATACTGTTTTTTTAGGCCTGTGGGATATCCTGTGTAAATGGCTTTTTTTTTAATGTATTATTATATCTGTGGTGTTGTGAAAAATTGGGGTTTGTGTGCATAACCGATATGGGCTTATTGGACCTCTGTGTCAATTTCAAACCATCTACTGTGGGCACGTGCATTTGTGGCTTACATGACATCAAAGTCAAAGTCATACAATTAGTCACATACAAATTTGTTCTCAGCATTTGACCCATCTCTTGGGCTGAGCTCACACCTTTCATGCAATTCTCTGCTCGTTGGATGCTCGTTGGATGCTCGTTGGGTAGTGTCATGGCCGTCCCTCCCTAGATGCATCCATTTCCCACAAGGTTTTGCGGGAAGTGGGCGGTGCGCTAGAGCGGAATGCGGAAAACAACAGACCCACGTTTATCTGCGTGTAGTTTTTGGTGAAGTTGTGCTGGTAGCCATTTTTTGTTGGTGCGTACGTGGTGACACAACATGGTATTGAGCTGGAGAAAGAGGGCTCTTGTCCTGGCGTTGTTGGTGGCGAGGAGAAAGAGGGAGAGGGAGAAGCGGGAGAGAGTGCTTGTGGCCAGGAGATTGAGGAGAATGAGGGAGGAGGAGCAGGAGAGAGTTCGCGTGGCGGAGGAGGAGAGAGCCGCCGGGGAGATTGTGCTACAGCCCAGGAGGAGGGTATGGGTAGATCCCATATTCCAAGTTCGGAAACAGCTTGGGGACGGTCACCACCTTTATTGGGAGCTACGGAGGAATGAAAGTCGGTTCCACCAGGAATTCAGGATGTCTATCCTCCAGTTTGATTTCCTGCTGGCAAGAGTGACCCCAGAGATACAGAAGCAAGACACGTTCTACAGGGAGGCTATTCCTCCGGCCGAACGTCTTGCCATCTGTTTACGGTAACTACAGTAACTATGTTATGTCCTTTACGTTGCTTACCCACCTAGTAAATTAATCGCTAGCTCTGATCCATAGCTCTAATGCGGAGCTAATTAATCGCTAGATAGCAAACTCACCATTCAGCTAAGATGTGCAGCAAGGAATGCCAGGTTGATTTAAATGTGTTACTGTAAACTGGAAATAACAATAGCAACAGGAATGTAAATGGATGAGAGGATGAAAGATCAGATTCTGTAATATGTGATTAGTACATAGACTATTGATGTGGAGATCATGCATGTTGGAGAGAGCACCAAACCCTTCCTTACTTCCTAACTTAAACCCTTCCTTCCTAATTTATACGCACACACGCATTTTTAGACCCAGTCCTATTTTAAAGTTAGGGCTATTTTAAAGTGTGCGGGGCTCGCGTATCCGTGCGCCTGGTCACCCTGGTGCAGCTGCTATCACTGATATCAATTGGATCTTTCCAAACGCGCTGTACGCGCGCAACATTACGCACGCTTTGAAAAGCCTGGTGTAGCTCGGCTGTTTAACTGGCTTTTTATATAATTATTGTTAATGTAAAGCAGCGGTTATCAAACTTGTTCATGTCATGGATCACACATTAATATGAATTTGTGCCGAGGATCCCCATGTGTAAAGATGTGTTTGGAACTTCAAGATTTGTGTTGTTTAAATGTTACAAAAATCTACAAGCCTTGTCACAAAGCAATGCTTTGTGAGCTTAGTTGTAGATCGCCTCTGTTTGAATAGCCGATATAGGGTTAAAGGGGTTCAGGTGATTCTGATGCTATATACGGTAATATATAGCATCATTATAAAATGTGTTAATATAGCCTATATTAACGCAGTTTGAAAGTAAATGCACTTCTCCCTTGAGAACCACCACTTTAAAAAGCAGTTGTATTCGCATACAGATCCTAATCCAAACATTTGACTGTCGTGGACAAGCCCATTTGCTTCTGTAATACTTTTTTTTTTTTAAACTATCATATATTACAGATGCATTGTGCATAAACCGAAATATATCTAAAATAAAAGGTTTAATGTTGATGATACGGGGCATGGGAAAAAAACAAATTAATTCATCATTCAGCCATGTCATTCTTCTCCAGGGCCACTATTAAAGTGCCATTATGATTACACAAATAATAAAGCAGAGCTACTTAGTACTATTATCAACCACACTTGTCAGTTCAGCTTGTGTGTTAACATTGCCATTATTGTCCTATTTTTTTCAGATATCTTGCCACTGGGAAAGACTACCACTCCATCTCCAAAAGCTTCCGGGTTGGCCACTCCACTGTGGTTGGCATTGTGCCCACTGTGGCAGCTGCCATCTGGGACACCATGGTTGAGGACTTCATGCCTGTGCCAAAGAAGGATGATTGGAAAGCTATATCCAATGTATTTTGTGAGAAGTGGCACTTTCCTCACTGTGTGGGTGCCATAGATGGCAAACACATTGCTATCAAGGCACCCAGCAGGTCAGGATCGCTCTTCCACAATTACAAAGGCCACTTTTCAATTGTCCTGCTGGCTGTGGTGGATGCTCTTGGCCTGTTCCGTGTGGTGGACGTAGGTGCGTATGGGGGTGGCAGTGACGGTGGCGTCCTTTCAGTGTCTCATTTTGGTCTGGCTCTGACGGGGGGTACACTGGACCTTCCCGATGATGCCCCACTCCAAAATGCTGAGCACCTGGGGCCACTTCCGTACGCGTTTGTGGCGGATTTGGCTTTCCCTCTGCGCCGGAACCTGCTTCGCCCATACACACGTCAGTCTCTCCGCACGGACTCCCACCGCATGTACAACTACCGCCTGTCCCGTGCACGGCATGTTGTGGAGAGTGCCTTTGGTGTGCTGGTGGCGAAGTTCAGGGTGTACCACGGAGTCATGGAGCTCACCCCTGACCACGCTGGCAAGGTTGTGAAGGCCACCACCGTCCTCCACAACTTTATCAAATGGGGCCAGCAGACCGCAGCCCACATGCCTCCAGTGGAGCCTCCACATGCTGCAGGGGGAGCAGTAAGGAGGCACTTGGATGGTCAAGCTGTGCAAAACACTTTCACGGAGTATTTCAACTCACCAGCCGGTGCTGTGCCGTGGCAGTATGACCGTGTGTAATCCCCTGTGTCTTTTCTTTTTTTTTTTCCTTTTCTGTGTGACTTTATTTATTTAATTTATTATTATTATTTTGTCAGGAGAAGATTGTGTGTTCCGAAGAACCTGAGAGCGATGCCGTCCAGGGTCACCCATGGCGGTAAGGTCAAGGGGGAGGTTCCATTTTCTTCTTCTTTTTATTTTTTTCCTTTTTTGTTAGGAGAAGATTGTGAGTTCCGAAGAACCTGAGAGCGATGCCGTCCAGGGTCACCCATGGCGGTAAGGTCAAGGGGGAGGTACCATTTTCTTCTCCATTTAATTTGTCTTCTCCTTGGGTCGTCACCTTGATGTGGTGGAGAAGCTTGTGAGTTCCAATGAACCTGAGAGCTATGCCGCCTGGAGCTTTGCTCCTGGTAGGGTCACCCATGGCGGAAAGCTCAAGGGGGAGGTTCCAGACAAAGTGCGATCCAACGAACACCTCTACGGAGGACCAGACACATGCTGACTTTCCAGGAGCATCACAACAGCTGGGAATGAGGATCTGAAGGCTGCAGCAGCATTGAGCCCCTTCTATTCTTGGACTCTATGCGACTGGATCCGGATACCCATCTGTTAAGGACTGTGTGATGGCTGTCTGTGCACCCGTCTCCCCATGTAACGTAAACGCAGAAAAGGAATCTACACATGATATCCCTCATTTCACCCGACAGTGCACCACAAAAGAAGACTTTTCTCCACACTGCTGTCCGGGTGTGTAACAGCCTACCAGAGCATGTAGTTGACTCCATCCCAGACGATGGCCTTCAAGCCTTTAAACACAGAGTTCATATAGACATCTCCTGACCAGCCCTCACACTGACTGTTGAAGCTGCAGTGAACAGAGTTCATATAGAGATCTCCTGACCAGCCCTCACACTGACTGCAGTGAACAGAGTTCATGGACATCTCCTGACCCCCCTTCACACTGACTATATCTCCTGACCACCCCTCACACTGACTATACTATATCTCCTGACCACCCCTCACACTGACTATACTATATCTCCTGACCACCCCTCACACTGACTATACTATATCTCCTGACCACCCCTCACACTGACTATACTGTATCTCCTGACCACCCCTCACAATGGCTGGTGAACTGCAGTGAACCGTATGAGTGGCCAATGGAAATATATGGTCTTACTTGCTATTGTTCTCAAATGCATTGAACATAAAGAAAGTGATGGTGACCTCAGTCACTGCTGACATTGAGCAGTGTCACCATGAGCAATGAACACATGTAGAAGCTACAGTTGAGTACACACTGTTCCACAATCACCCTGACCAACAGAAGGAATCGCTAGTGCAGCGACAGAAGAAACTATCATCCCAGGTAAGGTCCCTGTTAAAGCAGTAGCACCATGTGAGCATCTGTATTCTAAGTTTCCCCACTGTCATTGCTCAGTGCAAACATTGCTCACACTGAGCTTGTACATCTGCTGTATTTGCTTAATGTCCACCTATCTCTGCAGAATGTTGGCGTCAGTGGAGGAGTACCTGGCCATGCAGGAAGTGCTGTGCCAAGCGGAGAAGTTGCAGGCCAAGCTGCTCAAAGAGGGTCCAGACCACCTCATCTCTAGAGCAAAGGTCAGAAAACGATGTCTCTGTCTGTGTAGCTCTGTTACTGAAAGATTGGATATAGTGCTGTGGTTGGATACACCTCCTCAGCCACCGCAGATATGCTATTGTAGCTATATTATATTCCTGTGATTATATAAAGGAATGTGTGAACATGTGTGTAGGCCATCCGGGCCTGACCTGGACCCGTGATTCTCCCAGTACCAGACGGCTTTCTCCACAGCCTGGTGGCCACACAGCTGGCCATGCCTCGGTGAGATGCAGTGATACTTTACTTCTGATATGTGCACTCCTTTCAAATTAACAATATCAACCTGGTTTCCCACTCCTACTAGCCTTGTCACAGTAGATGGATGTAACTATTGGTACACAGGCCTGCTGCGCTGGTGTCATTTCCTCCACTTCCTTATTGTTAGCCTAACTACAGTTACTGAAGCCTGGCCTAGCCAGCGTGCTTTCTGGTCTAGAGGGAGCGTGTGCATGGACCAAATATTGGTTCACCGGTCTGATCTCAATTCCCATTTGTCATGACTTCCTGTCATGCCTCCCCTACACTGTGTGACTAAAATAAGTCATACATGAGCAGTAAACTGCCCAATAACATGGACAAAACATTTATATTGGTTGTGTATAACTGAATAATTTGGTTCTCAGGACTTCCTGCCTGCTCAACATGTTGGTGTATGTTGTATAGGCACAGGGCCATAGTGATCACATGGATTTGGAATCCACATGTATCTGTCTGTCATATACAAGAGAAGTTAAAAAGCCCTGTTAAATGTATTCAGAAAATCTAAAAAATCTAAAGACTACCTTTATATATGCTATGTGCAAATACACAGATGCATTGTCTTTTTTTATTTTTTTATTTCCCTTCCCTTGCCCCCTTTTCTCTCTGGTTTCTCTTTTCTGGAAACAATCAAAACGACCAAATTCACATACTGTTTTACACTTGTTCATCGGTGATGTGACACTCTTTTTCCCAACAAGGGCTTCAACAGGTCCTGATGAACCCTGAAATGTCCATTCTTGACACACACACACCATCATTGTGAATATTGTTAATTGTTTAGGAAAGAACACTAGTATGTGGGGGGCTCCATTCTACACTTTTTCACTGGCATTTTATTTTGGCTTTAATCCATGTATTTAATCCATGAAATGTAATTATAAACCACGCTTGTTAACGTTGATTGGATAACTCTCTTACACAGGTAATTCCTTTAATGTTGATTGGGTAACTCTCTTAGGTAATTCCTATCACTCCATTTCCAAAAGCTTCCTCGTAACTGAGTCCCTCACCGCTGCTGTCACGTAGTGAGCACGTTCAGCAGAGACAGTTGACACGACAGCCAGCAAGAGGAATGGAACGTGGAACCTTCCAATTCCAAGACGGCTATCCCTGAGTCACTTGGTAATTACGATATTGTAACACTTGGTCCAAATGGTCTCCCATAGTGAAGTACTTGGACAATGCTCACTGTCATGTGACCCAACAACATTATCAAATAGGAGATGGCCATTTAAAAAACATTTCATAATCGTTAATGCAAAGTCATTTATGACAAATGAATCAGCAATGGCTAAAGGAAATGCTCTATTTACAGTTGTCTGCTGTGTAACCCATTAAAATGAAGAAATGCAACACATACGTGATTTAACTTCAATATCTCAAGCTCAAATAACAGCACATCAATTATATTTAATTCATAATCAGAATTTAGGAATGAATACATGAATAAATGAAAGAATTAATGGGGAAAAATCTGCTCTCTTTTGAAAATTCATGTAAATTTGGTGCAAATATTTGAATATATATTGTGACAGACTGAAGTGGGAGACGGAGACAGTGGAGAAGTTTCACGATTGAGGTGCGCAGCCTCTTTTATTTATGACGAGTCCGTTGGCCACACTGTGGCGTCAAAGGTCCCTCGACGGTATCTGCGAAGAACATAAATTAACATAAAAACTAATTACAAACATAAATCCTCCTTCGGAGCTGGGCGACCCATTAGGGTGGTGAGGAGTTGGTGGTGTTTTGGTCGCCGAGTTGCGCCTCCATAAGGGTCTTGAGAAAGGCCAATCGCACTTTGCTCTGCGTGCGAGGCGAGAGTTTCTCCAGTTCATAGCGCAAAAAATTGACGAAGTGGTGTGTGGAAGGTTGCAGGTCCCGTCCCTCCCTGAGCTCCTGCAGAACGCTGCTTTCAAACACGTTGGGCTCTCTGTTCTCTACTGGCCCACTCCCTGCACCTGGCTCAGACCCAGAGGTCTGCTGCTGCTGACTGGATCCTATTCAACAAAGGTTCAACCATTTATTACATTGAGCTGAAATGGTTTTGTATTGGATTACAGAACCATCACATCAAATCTGGCTATAATAACACAATGTTAAAGTCATACTTTGAGTTGTTTTTGTCTTGGCTTTGCACATGTTAATGACTTGTCTGAATGTCTTACCACTTTCATCATGCGATGTCTGAACAGCCACACTGAGTGGTGGCGGCGGCCTCGGTTCAGTGCATGATGGTGGTGTTCGCCCTCTCATTGGCACTCCCCCTCTTCCTCTCACGGAGCTGGTGCTAGTGTGACTGTCTGTGTGAAATATGGTTATGCAAATATCGACCTTGCAATGTTCTTGTATCCGATTTGAACTAATGACTTGTCTGAATGTCTTACCACTTTCTGCAGCTGGGCACGGCATCCGAAGAACGGTGGTTCTGGATCCAGGTGGTGGTGCGACTGGCAGGTCCAAGTCCAGAAGCCACGCCGGGATCGGCACGGTGGCACCTAGCGCCACTATGAAGTAAGATTTAATCTGTCATATAGAGCTTGATTTATTTATTTTTAATGATAATGAGTTGTCTAAATATCTTACCATTCCCAGTAGCTGATGGCAGCACAACCGTCTGACCAGCCACACTGAGTGGTGGCGGCGGCCTCGATTCAGTGCATGATGGTCGTGTTCGCCCTCTCATTCGCACTCTTCCTCTCACGGAGCTGGTGCTAGTGTGACTGTCTGTGTGAAATATGGTTATGCAAATATCGACCTTGCAATGTTCTTGTATCCGATTTGAACTAATGACTTGTCTGAATGTCTTACCACTTTCTGCAGCTGGGCACGGCAGGCTCAAGTCCAGAAGCCACGGTGGCACGGTGGCACCTAGCGCCACTATGAAGTAAGATTTAATCTGTCATATAGAGCTTGTTTTTTTTAAATGATAATGAGTTGTCTAAATATCTTACCATTCCCAGTAGCTGATGGCAGACCATGCCTCTGCTCGACCACACTGGACAACCCCCCTTTCCCTTTCCCTTTCCCTTTCCCTTTCCCTCTCCCTCTCCCTCTCCCTCTCGCAGATATGCTGCCTCTGGCAGCTGGGCTGGTCTGACTGGCCGCTATGAAGTAAGATTTTATCATAATATGACGTAGACCTTGAATTGTTATTGTTTGATTTGTAAATGTCAATGACTTGTCTGTACATCTTACCACGTTCAGCAGGCTGTGGAGCACGCTCCCTGGCTGGCGCTGACAGCATGGACTCACTGGGCTCGTCTTCTATTGGGTAATGTTGCAAACATGTCAGTAGACCTTTCTATTGGATTTGTAAACACTAAAGCACAACTACATTTTGGATACATTGGTGGAATCGTTTTTGCAATGTTGCTTGTGTGAAAAGTTTGCATTTGAGACCTCTTTCTGTAAATGGGGAGATGATTCTTGGTTCTCTAGCAACAGAGGAACTTTAACTCTCAAATGTTTGGAGTTCTGTCATGGCTATGTTACTACACAACCAAAAACTCTAGCAAAGTGTAATTTAGTTTGGATATGTCATCACAATATGTTACCTGGTAGATTCAGGCACCCAAAGTCAATGACCTGTTCATCCTCCAGGTCAAAGGCAGCTTGGTGGTGATGATGAGTGGGCTCTGAAATTGTATGTTGCCGATTAGTCTAAAGTAAGGTTTCATGTGTTACCATGTAGAGCGTCTGAGGAGCTGCTTCCTTCTATGAAGGTTCAAACATTTTTTGTATTTGTTCTTGTAAACGGTAGTTCTGATTAATATGCATATCTTAATCTTACCCCTTTCAACAGCGAAATGGTCCTGCCTGGAGCCATGTGAAAGAGTGTCATCTATTAAGTAAGAGTCAACATGTTATTTTGTACAGCGTTATGGCTTGATGTTGAAATTGTATATAGTCTTCCTATTACTAATATGCATAATTAATTCTCTTACCACTGTCACTGTAGGGCTGGTATCTGGACCGGTGGAGCTGCACACGTCTTTCAGCAGAAGACACCGGGCCAGGCACCTGATATGGCCCTAATGGCAGCTGTCTTTGAACTATTAGCAAATGGGAAAGAAATGGGTGGTTAAGAGTTTCTAAGTTACAAAAGCATGGTGTACCCATTAAAAAAAACACATTTCCGGAAATGTCGACATTGATAAAGTAAAATCAGGGCTATTAAAAGTGTACAGATGCGTGGAACTCAATCAGTATCATGCTGTAGGATTAGGATTAGGATTAGGAATTTCAAGTGCACAATACATGCATGTTAACGAAAGGTATGGGACAAATTGGATAAACATCAATGGGAGACTCCTTTGACAGGAAACAAACTTTAAATTCTCCAGCTCAGAAAAGAAACACCATGGTGGTAGGCTCAGGATGTTGGAGATGAGGGGATGCTACTGGTTTTGATAGAACTGTCTTAAATCACATCCACAGGGTGAATGTCTGCAGGGGTTACCACACTTCAAAATGACCAGCTCAACACGATCTACCCACCCAAAACATGATCTATCTGTATATCTTTATTATATTTATATTGCATATATTTCTTATAATAAAATATGTACTTTTTTTGTGCAACACTGTTGAAAACAAAGTATTGGATGGTGGGTTTGAGCTTACTTAGCTAATCATTTTAATGTCACTCAATGAAGACACCTTAATTCAAGTAGCAGATTCCAAAATATATATTATATAAGGCCAAATAATATTCATACGGAATGATGCAAGCATATGGACTGAATAGAAAAGCAAAACACTGTAATGTGTCACGCATGTATCTGTCCTATTTCCAAATAAAAATGTGAATTACTAAAAGAAAACAGTTCAAAATATGTGTTAAGTGTTTCATTTTACCACTGACAGTGTGATGGCTGGGACCTGCTGGGGCTTCCTGCTGATTCTGACTTTCATCTGAGAAAGGTTCCAAACATATTTTCTTGTGTACAATGCTTTAAGGGTTGGTGTTGAATTTGGTAACAGTCATGAGTGATATGCATTATTACCTGCACTTTCAGTACTTGCAGGTACCGGTAAGTGCTCCTGGCTGCTGTGCTGCTGACTGTTTTCTATTAAGGTTGAAAGAGTTATTGTAGAACTTTGGCCTGGTGTCTGCCACCTTTGGAAACAGTCACGAGTAATAATTCTCTTACCATTTGGGAATGGGTAGTTGGACTCTCTCTTTGACGTGGGGCTCCAGAAACAACATGATGTCATAGAAGGCCCATTTGTGGGTGTCCCTCCCTTCACTGCCACTTTTTTTCTCCCTGAGAATTTTTCGTGCCCTCATAAACCCAGCCCGGAGGGCCTCCCACCGCTTTTTGCACGTTTGTCCTATGTATGGATGGACGACACCAACATTTGACATGAAGTATAACAAATGGACACACAGGAAATGAGCTTCATTGGGTCCTTTTGATAGATATGTACACTACACACTGACCTATCAAAACGTTAAAGAATGAATCACTCAATCAACATGGTTTGTATTCTGTCCTATTCAAATTGTTGGCTCAGGCAATGCCTGATCCTAAACAAGCATCTTTTTTACATGATAAAATCAAGTAGGCTCTGTCTATATAGTACCGTTCCTTGATTCCTAGCAGTATATTCACTACGTTTACTCTGTATCAACAGGAATACAAGCAGAGTTGGCACCTTGAACAATATATAGGCTATTTTCTCTAAGAATACATCTATATTAGGAAAATGACCTTAAGTAATGTAAAGGGTACATGACTTGGACATAGCCTAAATTGTACATCATTATCATCCTACATGTATCCTTATCACTTCTATTTTGGAACAACAACAAATAGCAGAGGTGCCCACTCTTGCTTGGTGCCCACCTATATTCTGTTACCCATATACGTGTAACGTTAGGCTCCATTTATCATATATTTTGCTTACCATCCACACCTAGGTGGTGACCAATACGGCGATATGTGGCGTCGTGTTTTACACTGTCATAATAAAACTGATGGCTTTTTACATACAGAATGGGGCACTGGCTTGCTAAATGAATCAAACTCTCTTCGAAAGACGTCATCCTTGAACTGAACAAGCCAACACACAGAATCAGTGCCTTTAAATCTGGTACTGATTGTAGAAATGACTGGAGACAGCCGTGCGTCATTTCATCATCATCATCATCATCAGAACCTTCATTTAAGCGTGGAGTACAATTTAGGGGCAGGCCCTCATTTTCAATGTAGCCGAAATACAAAACACAAAATCAACAAGTGTAATGCTTAATTGGGTCGTCCACTCACAGTTAACAGCCTTTGTATTGAGTTTGATAGAAATATTGATTAACAGTTTGCAGAATTACAGTACATTTCAAGCACAATCAATCAATCAAAACAATATACATTAAATACAGCAATATAAAATGGAAAACAGAAAGTATTCAAAACTGAAATAACTATAATAGATAGATGAGAATTAATTAAAACAGTTACATTGTTGAACAAAAGTGCTAGAAATCACGGACTGAGATGGCTTATTTGAGGTCTCCAAGTTGCGCACGGGTGACACTCTGTCACTCTCCAGTCGGACTTTTCTGCGGGGCTCAGGAGACTACAACTAAACTCCGCCCATTGGGATACAAAACAGCCCTTCTCTCCTATTGGTTGGTGGTTAACCCCACCCTCTGTGTTGTGTGGACGTTGTGTGGATGTTGCGCCTACAAGCTGTTGTATGGCTTTCGGCTGTGTTTCGACTGCCCCCCCTCCCCCTCATACAACACAATGTTGTGTCAAAGCACGTGACTCCCATTGGAAATACATTGGGCGGCCATGACACAACACAACATGCATCCAACGAGCACGAGAATTGCATTAAAGGTGTGAGCTCAGCCTTTGACACAGACACGAAGGAAGAAGTCCACACACCAGAGCTATAAGGATTTTCCATTTGATATTCACCAATTACATCGGGAGAGAAATGGCAGGTCCGTACAGCGTTAAAAAGATCTCTCACTGACACATCATCAGTGACCATATTTTATACTACATAAGTCATAACATCCTTTTGACATGGGGAAGTAATGTATTTGAGTTCAGAGGTTAACCAAAAGTGAATAATAGCGGCACCTATTGCCGGGAGGCCTACTTGGGATACGTGGCAAATTATACTTCCGGTAAAATCCCGGAAGTGTGACCGAAGGGAATCGTAGTTCTTTAAGTAAATGTAGTTCACAGCCCAAGTTACTGACAACTAGTAAACGTTAGTAGGAGACAATTTGTCTGCTACGGGACTGTACCAAGGCCGAATAACATGTTGTTCACCAGAGAGGCAGACAATCGGGAAACAAAACAATTCTTTATCTACCCGCCAGCTGGGGAAGAGTGAGATGTAAACTCAGTCCCATTCTGGGACAGAGCAACTCTGTCCCAGAATGGGACAGAGTTGCACCACTCACTTCACAGGGGTGTGCTTTTTGAGTGGTGTAAACCACTCCTACAACTGGCTTTTGTGTGCAGAAAAAAATGAGCATGGTTGCTATGTTCAAAATAATTTCTGACGTAATTAAATCACACCCGGGTGAACTGGATGACCGTAGCAACCATGCTCATTTTTTCTGCACAAAAAAAGCCAGTTGTGAAATCACATCCGGGTGTGATTTCATTACGTCAGACATGATTTCATTACGTCAGACAGACCTTACACCACTCAGTTCACACGGGTGTGATTTTATTATTACAGTAGAACCAAACTGACCAAACTGTAAATAAAAGGTTTACATGACTTTCTGCCTCAGTCCGTATATAGCGAGCTGTAGTGAATAAGTAGAGAACAGAGTTGCACCGCTCACTTCACAGGGGTGTGATTTTTATTATTACAGTAGCAGTTTACAGACCAAACTGTAAATAAAAGGTTTACATGACTTTCTGTCTCAGTCCGTATATAGCGAGCTGTAGTGAATAAGTAGAGAAGTAGAGTTGCACCGCTCACTTCAGTAGAATTTTGAGTTCAGGTCCATGTCTTCTCTGAAGTTATCTGGTGGGCACAAGCTGCATTCAATAACCAATTACTGTCAAACTGTAGATGGGATCAATGTGTACTGTTTTCCTCGTAAAAGTACACATTCAGGGCTTTCATTCGGTGTATAGGATGTATAGGATATTTATTGTGTTCATTTTTATATCTGCCTGTCAATGTCTCTGACTTTAAACCATCCATAACTCTGCTCGCTGTTCAAGATAACCACTTCCAGGCAAAAGCAGGTGTTGCAAAAAGGTCAATATCTCCAGAATGGAAGATGGTAAAATGGTAAAAATGAAGTGGACAAGTTCAGCTTTCTTTTGATATATGCGTGTGATTCTCGCTATAAGAGAACATTTTGCTGTGGGCCCCCGAACAAGGCCTTCCGTGCAATGTTAAACGTTAGCAACATAAGAATAGGCCTGGCTAGATTCTGTAGCAATCAATGTGTTAATGGACAGCTTCTGGTAACAAGTAACCAACTGCTGCCACTCCCATAGGCTGATCTGTCTCCTATTGGCTGATCTGTCTAGTACCACACCTCCTATTGGCTGATCTGTCTAGTACCACACCTCCTATTGGCTGTCTAGTACCACACCTCCTATTGGCTGTCTAGTACCACACCTCCTATTGGCTGATCTGTCTAGTACCACACCTCCTATTGGCTGGTCTGTCTAGTACCACACCTCCTATTGGCTGTCTAGTACCACACCTCCTATTGGCTGATCAGTCTAGTACCACACCTCCTATTGGCTGATCTGTCTAGTACCACACCTCCTATTGGCTGATCTGTCTAGTACCACACCTCCTATTGGCTACTCTGTCTAGTACCACACCTCCTATTGGCTGATCTGTCTAGTACCACACCTCCTATTGGCTGATCTGTCTAGTACCACACCTCCTATTGGCTGATCTGTCTAGTACCACACCTCTTATTGGCTGTCTAGTACAAGTAAGACGCGCAAACGCGGGAAGCGAACGCAGCTCGTAAATTGCAATAACAACAATTAGAATAAATTATTTTTTTTAGTGTGTGTATGTGTGCGTGCGTGCGTGTTTCTTTTTTAGGTTTTTTTTTTAAACGTTTTTTGTTTAAGTTTTTTTTTAAGTTAAGTTTTTTTTTAAGTTAAGTTTTTTGTGTGTGCGTTTTTCCTTTTTAAGTTTTTTTTTTAAGTGAAGTTTTTGTGTCTGTGCGTTTTTCCTTTTTAAGTTTTTTTTTTAAGTTAAGTTTTTTAAGTTAAGTTTTTTGTGTGTGCGTTTTTCCTTTTTACGTTTTTTTTTTAAGTTAAGTTTTTTTTTAAGTTAAGTTTTTTTTTAAGTTAAGTTTTTTGTGTGTGCATTTTTCCTTTTTAAGTTTTTTTTTTAAGTTAAGTTTTTTTTAAAGTTTTTTAAGGGTGGTGTTACAGCGTGACACACACACACACACACAGACACACACACACACACACACACACAGACGTGATCTGCTGGGTCTCATAGTAAATGCTCACTGCGTTCGCAACCACACCTCCTATTGGCTGATCTGTCTAGTACCACACCTCCTATTGGCTGTCTAGTACCACACCTCATATTGGCTGTCAGAAGTAACGTTCTAACGTTCGGGCCCTGTGGCGTCCGTTCGCAGGGATTGTCCCGGCTTCAAGCTGTGTGTCCCGACTCCCGAGTCTCGACAAATCGTACAATAAATACACACAATCTCTACGTAACTACGTGCGTACGCGGACACAGTAGGCTTATCTGACAATGTATAAAGTCACCATACCAACTTTGATTGTGTTGTTCTAAAAACACACTTTTTTTCCTCAAAAGTTAATATTTTGGGATTAACAGCTGGTTTCTGCCCGACAGCAGACATATAAGGTTTGCACCCGACACCGACCACATTATGTAAGATTACGCCATCACACAGTAGCTCTCCCCCTTTTCACTTGGTGCTGGGGTTTCAGGTCCAGGCGTCTGCAGGAGGAACTGTTTCCAGTCTGGCCTGGTGACAGGAAGCTGGGTCTGGAAGTGGTTCCAGAACCTGTGGTGGTAGACGTCTGGCGTTCTGCTGATGCGGTTCTGGAAGCCGATGTACAGGTCGTCCCACAGGAGGCCGTTCAGCACCACGTGTCTCATGACTCCCATCCGGTTTTGGATCTCCACATAGGCGTGGTTCCTGTCGGGCCTCTCGGTAGGGAAGGAGAGATCGAGGAAGTCCACCATGTAGTCATAGCCGCCGAGCACGGGCTTAAAGTCGTCGTATGTCTCGATCACCCGTGCAACTAGGTTGTAGTCTTTGAAACCTGCCCACTTGTAATAGAACTGGATCCAACTGGTATGTCTGAAGATCTCACAGCTGGTGGCGCTGTTCAGCTCATCCAGACACGAGTCAAAATCCCAACTGTCCTTGAGGATTTTCGTGCCGTCAGGTGGATTGGTGATGGACCCACCGAGTCTCTGGTCTGGGTCTTTCAATGCGAGGGCCAGATCCAACGCTGCACCTGGCCTGGGTGTCCACGTCCTGATGTTGGGTGAAGTCTTATTGATACGACCATTGAGCTCTCCCGCAGTATTTTTGACATTTGTGTCCTTAATGTAGCTGTCTGACGGATGCGCCTCCACAAAGTAGCCAGCTATTGGGCAGTAGATCTTAGGCTGTAAGGATTTCACCAGACCACACTTGTAATTCAGGAGCTTCTTCCGCTCGTTTCTGATGAACTCTGCCTTCCACTCCTCAGTGTATTTCCCGCCATGAAAGGTCATGGGGAAACCGGAGGCGCCCCCGGCAAAGTCGCCCATCATCAAATCCACGTTGTGTGGCAGCCTCCCCCCGTTCGGCCTGGTGCAGTCCACCGTGTTCACGATCATGTGACCTTTATAGTCGACAATGACGCAAGTGTCCATTTCCGGATGGACGCCGTCCATTAGGATCATGAACCTCAAGTGCTCGTCGACATTTTTCCAGATTCCAAAAGGAACCACGTTGATGTTTGTCAGGTTAACTTGGCTTTGCTCCAAGTACCAAAAGACCGGTCTTGATGTGTCACCCACATAAATCGGCGCGTCTGGCCTCCTCTCTGACAGGGCCTTCAGTGTGGGGTAACTGAGGTGGTCCGAATGCATGTGACTGACATAGATGACGTCTGCCCTACACAGTCTGTCAAAGGAGTCTGCAGGCGGCTCATGGAGAAGCCACCAGCCCCTGGCAAAGGCAGGACCCTTGAGCCAAGGATCGAATACGATTCTCTTCTTTCCGAGCTGCAACTCCATGCATGCATGGGTCAGGTAGGTGATGGTCACTTCCCCCTGCTGCAGTTCCACAGCAACACGAGGGTCCACCAGCCAGGGGTCTGGGGGACTCAGCTCCAACAGCTGAAGCCCTCCGTCATTCAACATTTCTATTTCAAGCTCGTCTTGTACAAAACTGTCTGGAGGATTGACGTATTGCATGGTCGACACATCCAGCTTCCAGGTGTGTTTTGTGCATTTCACAATGCATTCCTCTATGTCTTGTATGAATAACCCACCTTGGTGTTTGCACTGGTTTTTGCACGCCTTCAGGACTTTGTCCTCCTTCTTGTATATGATGTAGCATTCATCTTCTTGGCCTTTCTTGAAATTGATTCCATCTTTGAGCGAGCGAACGGCCTCTGAATCGAGAGTCAGCAGTGTCTTTGCTTCCTGGGAACACATATTCAGGCACTCGATTGAGGAGTACTGATATAAAATAGCTCAAAGCTCTATATTGCTGATTACTTAGGTTAGAATCCGCCGCAGTGGTGCCCGGTTAGAACTCAAACCAGGATGCTTCGACTTCTGCCTTCTCCCTGAAGCCGACCCTTTATATATTCAGATATTCTCCAACCAGGCTTGTCACGATGACTAAGCCAGTTAGATCTATCCATATATAGTTCTACCACATCTATCTGATATCAGCACTAGGTCGGCTCGGGCCCAAATATAGGGATTGTCATATTGCACATATCCTATAGCCCCAGCGTCCTAGTGGGATATCCCCATATATGGAGACTGTATATCCAACGAACACTCTCCCAGTTCGGCTAATATGAATGGAAGTGAGAGTCTTCGTTACAGCCTCCCCAGTTTTCACGTTGAAATCTATACCGTATCCAGAAGACTTGAACAATTTGTTATTATTTTTTCCAATTTTTTATTGTTTCTTATTATTTTCCTTTCTTTTTAGTTTTCGATCTGTTGTTGTCTCCACCAGGCCGAAGGCATGGGGAGAGAGTATGTTTTGCACTCCGTCCGTGTGTCCGTGTGTCCGTCCGTCTGTGACCAGCTAATCTCCGGCACCGTTAACCCGGTCGATGCCAAATTTGGCACACACACTCCCTGGATGCCAACGATGAACCTCTGCCCCAAAATTTCCAGAACGGCCTGTTATAGCGCCACCAGGAGGCCGCTTTGTGCAAAACAAGTTTTTGGACAGTACACCTACAGATTTTGTCCAAACATCACGCAAATTGGTACACAGTCTCTCTAGAGCCATTCAACAAAACGGGTCTTTCAGATTTCTCAGACTCCATCCTGATTGGCTAAGATTGGCTTCCAAAATTCGCAGGAGTGCTCAGTTTCAAACAAAATGCTGCAAATCATGAACACATTGTGTGATTTCCGTGAAATTGTGCACGCACATTCCCACTAGGCCGAGGAAGAAATGCCACATGAACATTTTCAACTCAACCTCATGGTGGCGCTATAACTGGCCGAAAAGTGTTTTTACCTCTAACTGCACAGATCTGTGGATAACTTTGTATGCCAACTCCCTAGAAGCCAAGGAAATCCTTTTCCTGGAATTGTTCACATCTGCTCTTTATAGCTCCACCAGGAGGCCGACATGTAAAACACATTTTCTAATATTACTCCTTCAGATTTTATCCAAATTTCACGCAAATCGGTACACATGCTCTCCATAATCATGTGATCAAGACGGGTTTGTTTGATTTCTCATAATCCACCCTCATTGGCTACGATTGGCTTCTAAACTTTTCAGGAGTAGCCCGCTTTGTACCCGTTTTGTACAAATCGCCACAACTACTCAACGCAGCGTCCGATTGTGGTGCAACTGTGCATGCGTATTCCCACTAGGCTTTGGAAGAAATGCCACTTGACAGTTTTCAAATCAGCCTCATGGTGGCGCTAAAACAGGCCAAGCCACGTCACACACACACACACACACACACACACACACACACACACACACACACACACACACACACACACACACACACACACACACACACACACGTTTATATTGCTCCTAAACATTTTGCCAAACATCACACTCACACTCCTATCCTCCTGGTGGAGACCTGTGCCCAGAAGGGCACTTTTTCTAGTTCCATAATCCTTCCGACTCGTCGTCATCGCCCGGTATTTCTTATCTGATGTAACCACAGAGGTAAAATCAATCATCAAAATATGGTTGCCAGAGGATGGTCACAGAACCTTTTGCTTAGGTTTGTTCATAACATACAAAGTTTTCCACCAGAAATAATATCTATGACCCCTATATGGACAACCCGGTACATTTTTGGGCAAAAGTCCAATATGGCCGCCCCAATATTAGCCCCTATTAGTTATAATGGGGGGTGAATAGGGCAATTTTTTAAACTGAGAGATATTTCCACGACACTTCTCAGGTTGATCAATGATATGAAAACGAACATTTTTTGTATTGCAAGTTTCCATGAAATCCAATATGGCCGCCCCAATATTAGCCCCTATTAGTTATAATGGGGGGTGAATAGGGCAAAAATTTAAACTGAGAGATATTTCCACGAAACTTCTCAGGTTGATCAATGATATGAATACGAACATTTTTTGTATTGCAAGTTTCCATGAAATCCAATATGGCCGCCCCAATATTAGTTATAATGGGGGGTGAATAGGGGAACATTTTAAACTGAGAGATATTTCCACGAAACTTCTCAGGTTGATCAATGATATGAATACGAAAATTTTTTGTATTGCAAGTTTCCATGAAATCCAATATGGCCGCCCCAATATTAGTTATAATGGGGGGTGAATAGGGGGAAAATTTAAACTGAGAGATATTTCCACGAAACTTCTCAGGTTGATCAATGATATGAATACGAACATTTTTTGTATTGCAAGTTTCCATGAAATCCAATATGGCCACCACAATATTAGCCCCTATTAGTTATAATGGGGGGTGAATAGGGCAAAATTTTAAACTGAGAGATATTTCCACGACACTTCTCAGGTTGATCAATGATATGAATACGAACATTTTTTGTATTGCAAGTTTCCATGAAATCCAATATGGCCGCCCCAATATTAGTTATAATGGGGGGTGAATAGGGGAAATTTTAAACTGAGAGATATTTCCACGAAACTTCTCAGGTTGATCAATGATATGAAAACGAACATTATTTGTATTGCAAGTTTCCATTAAATCCAATATGGCCTCCCCAATATTAGCCCCTATTAGTTATAATGGGGGGTGAATAGGGCAAAGTTTTAAACTGAGAGATATTTCCACGACACTTCTCAGGTTGATCAATGATATGAATACGAACATGTTTTGTATTGCAAGTTTCCATGAAATCCAATATGGCCGCTCCAATATTAGCCCCTATTAGTTATAATCATAGAGTATATAAAAGGATAGAGACTGAACTGGCGCGAAGCTCCGCCCCCCCAGCTATTTTTGTCAGTGGAAGTTGCTCAGTGGCGTTTTGAAGCACCCGGAAGACTGCCGGAAGTACCTCCTCCGGACCTCAAATTTGAGGTCCGGGGTGACGTAGGGAGTGATGGTCCTACATGTTAAAGCCCAGCTGCACGGGGTTTCCCGGTCATGAATACACGGGTCCGCCTGTAGTCCCTCCTCCTACCACTAGGGCCCAGAGCTTCAACGTTGAATAGCCTCACTGGCCCCTTGGTTATAATGGGGGGTGAATAGGGCAAAAATTTAAACTGAGAGATATTTCCACGAAACTTCTCAGGTTGATCAATGATATGAATACGAACATTTTTTGTATTGCAAGTTTCCATGAAATCCAATATGGCCGCCACAATATTAGCCCCTATTAGTTATAATGGGGGGTGAATAGGGCAACATTTTAAACTGAGAGATATTTCCACGACACGTCTCAGGTTGATCAATGATATGAATACGAACATTTTTTGTATTGCAAGTTTCCATGAAATCCAATATGGCCGCCCCAATATTAGTTATAATGGGGGGTGAATAGGGGAAAATGTTAAACTGAGATATTTCCACGAAACTTCTCAGGTTGATCAATGATATGAATACGAAAATGTTTTGTATTGCAAGTTTCCATGAAATCCAATATGGCCGCCCCAATATTAGTTATAATGGGGGGTGAATAGGGGAAAATTTTAAACTGAGAGATATTTCCACGAAACTTCTCAGGTTGATCAATGATATGAATACGAACATTTTTTGTATTGCAAGTTTCCATGAAATCCAATATGGCCGCCACAATATTAGCCCCTATTAGTTATAATGGGGGGTGAATAGGGCAAAATTTTAAACAGAGATATTTCCACGCCACTTCTCAGGTTGATCAATGATATGAATACGAACATTTTTTGTATTGCAAGTTTCCATGAAATCCAATATGGCTGCCCCAATATTAGTTATAATGAGGGGTGAATAGGGCAAAATTTTAAACTGAGAGATATTTCCAAGAAACTTCTCAGGTTGATCAATGATATGAATACGAACATTTTTTGTATTGCAAGTTTCCATGAAATCCAATATGGCCGCCACAATATTAGTACCAAGAAAATAGGTTTTGGCTCTAACTTCTGAACCAGATGAGCTAGAAATGCAAACTTGGTGTCTATTTCATGGTTTCTGACCATGAGAGACTCAATGGAATACCTATTTTTATTATTGGGTGTGTCTGGACCCTTATTGTGCATATTTACAAGATGGTGGCTACCCGAAATAGTGCTTTACCATGATTTCTACCATGATTGTTGACTGTTTTGGCAAACACAAGCAATATTAATCGATTGGCTAAGATTCATGGCACAGAAGGGACATATATGCTTGAGCTTGCATATTGTCAAAATGGCTGCAAACATGAAAAAGAAAAGAGATATTACATTTCTTGTCAGATTTTGGATACCTGCATTTGCCATAACATCAAAGGTTGTCCACCAGAAATATCTATGACCCAATATAATCAAAAAAGGGGTGGTTTGCCCCCCTGGGTAATAGGATCTTACAGGAATTGTAATGTGTAAATTTATAACTGTATATCACTTTTATGTTTTATACTAAATTCATACTGAATACTTGATCTTTAAAGTGGCTAAAACTACTTTTAATGATTATCCTACTAAATTATCACCATTTACCTCACATTGACTATATCCAAAGTATTCCTGTTAATGCTAAAACTTATAACATTAACAATCTAAATTGCATTCTAAATGCCCCTGACTGGGTTTTATGTTGGAACCCCAATTCTATATTAATGACTTTAAAGGTATTAATACAGAATTACAGTTTAACATTATAACATTAAAGATAAAGTGAATATGCACTTGTTTAATCAGGTTTTACAGTCCTTCTGACTTGAGTACTTTTACTCTATTACATTTCCAGAGTTTCACTCTGTCACTTCCTATCAAAATTGAGGAAGCATTACTCAAATATAATACATTGAAACAGTCTAACAAGACCCCATTAAGATCCATATTCCTATTACTAAAATTTCCATCACCGACGCGTCGCTCGAATGCCAAATGTGCCGTGCCAGCGCAAGTGGGAACGCATCGCGGAGATAGGTATAGGCTAACCCAGCCTGCAGCCCACCACCACCAGTGCCACATAAGGCTACAGTTTGGGCTGCAATATTCATATAATTGACAGTTGACAGCCCAGCCACTGAAGCGACTGTGAGGCAATCTAAATAGACTGTCAAACGTGCATGGTCAGTTGGTCACGGTGTCACGGACGGACCACAGTGATAGAGAGAGACAGACAGACAGGACAGGAGATGCACCTTGCAAAACAGCAGCGTGTGTGCGCGCCTATTTGTTATTGTGACGGCCCTGCCCCCTCTGCCTCACTGTAGGCTAGCCGGCAGCCTGGGTGATTAGGGCAGAGTGGAGCAGGCCGTCATGCCAACTGTGTACACCTGAGTGGGGTGTGGTCTGGGAGAGTATATAAGGGCCTCTCCTGCCATGCTCTCGAGTCGAGTCAGCTCTCTTACCTTCCTTTCAAGCAGTTGCACACCTTCTACAACACTCACACACAGCACACTCCATACATTGCATACATGACTGATTACTGACATTGTCACATCTCATACCAGTTTATTTGATCATGACTAATTTATTTAATTTAGAATAATAAATATATAATATAAAAGGTTTGCCTTGTGTGTGGACTCCCTTTTTGTCATGTATTGCCCTAGAGTGCATGACAGTTATTTAATTCATGGTTCACAGGTTCAGGTTTTCGTTCACTAATATATCTTGTTGTATATTAAATGAATAAACAATTTACAATTTACAATTTAGGCATTTAGCAGACGCTCTTAATCTAGAGCGACTTACATTAAGCAAGAACAAAAAGCATGGGAATACATCACATATGTAAAATGCATTTATCGCGAAACATGCGTAAGCTAAGAACGTGACTAGAACATATCTATATAATGACACTATACATATAAACTATAACTAGAACATATCTATATAATGACACTATACATATAAACTATACATATATGCTATACTATGCTGTACATATATACTATGAAGTGCTATGACTACATACAATGCACTTATTGTGCTGTCTACATGACATGCTATAAGTCTGTTTCAAATGCTATATAAGTCTAAGAAGTGCTGTCTAAGGGGGGTAGGGTAAGTGCTATGGGCCATGATGGAGTCTGAAAAGGTGGGTTTTCAGACTACGGCGGAAGATCGGGAGTGATGCTGCAGTTCTGATTGCAACGGGAAGTGCATTCCACAGTTTTGGGGCCAGAAGGGAGAAGAGTTTGGGACGTGTGGAGACTTTAATAATTGAATATACAACAGTACAACTAAAACACAGCAGGCGCGTAGCGTGGATCAAATGATTGACTGGGCAAAATTGGCGTGGGGGGATGGGGGGTTTGGGGGGGGGGTAGCGCATCCCCGGCCGATAGGTGTGAAGTGTGAACGGTTTGGGGGACCATTTAAAACAAAGGCGGCTTGCATGCTGTGGTTTAAACCAGAAATTTGCATGCACGGGCTGCCAAAGTAGGCTTTTATTGTTTTGTGAGGCGGGCAGCGAGGTGAGAGGAAAAAAACAGACCAGGTAGGCCTTCAGCTTTATTTAATTCATGCAGGTGTTCGTTCTTTCTTTCTTTATACAACACACCAGTTGGGCTTGCAAGTTGCGTGTGCGTGCGTGCGTCTGTGTGTGTGTATATGAGAGGGGGGGTGAGGCGGGCAGCAAGGCAATGTAACTATGGTTTCCAAGGTCGTACTGCAGTTGTTCATGTCGCAAAAACGAGGGCGAGGCTTGATTTCATAGGGCGTGCCAGATAGATTTCAGCCGTCACATTTATTAACGTCGGAACGAAATTAAGGAAGGATCAGCTGTTTGCGATCACTTTATAAATGCCGTGGCGACGTGGGTGTACTACGAAACCTACACTCGAATTTGGGGCAGATTTTACACTCGATTGATAAATGAGGGCCATGGTCTCTATTGCCCGGAGCAAGTTGGGAGGGACACCGTAGGCCTTCAGGATCTTCATCATGGTGCCTCTGTGGATTGAGTCAAAAGCCTTTTTGAAATCGATAAAGCACAATACGGCCGTCAGGTTGTTCTTCTTCACCTCCTCGATTAGTCTCCTCAGGGCCAGGATCTGGGCTAGTGTGGTTCTCTCCTCTCGAAAGCCGTTTTGGTTCTCCCTCAGGTGAGGGTCGATGGCATGCCGTATCCGGTTCAGGATCATCCGGTTGTAGACCTTTGCAGCGATACAGGTCAGGCTGATGTCTCGGTAGTTGTCTGGCTTCGAGAGGTCTCCAGATTTAGGCACCGGTCCCTCCTATTCTCTTTATTCAGACCGCAGCCCTCTTGCCAGCAAGGTGATACCTAGGTGACACTTCCCATAGACAGCCCATTCATCCAAACAGAAAAGTCCTCTCTAATTATATTAAACACCGTCAGGCCACCGTCAGGCCAACATTGCAGCTGTAGGGAAAGCTTGGATTATCCTCTTTCAATCTGTAAAGTGTTTGTTTCATAAATATCCACCGTAGACATTTTATGAGCTACTTCCTGTCAAGAAAAGTGTTGGACTTTGGAAGTGCTCGTTGACTATCACTCAACAGCCCATGTGTACCACCTGTTTTGAATGTGCACATAATGTAGGAGGTAGCAGGAGGTTGCTTTACTGATAACGAGCGCTTCTATACTCTGATACTTAGAAAATAATCATCTGCAAGTTATTTCTTGACAGGAAGTAGCTCATCATTGGTCATTGGTCATGCTATTTGCATATGGTCATGATATTTGCATATAAATACAATATAATCTAATCTAGAGTCTAGAGTCCAGCCGCCGGTGTGTCCTAGGATGAAAGCTGCAGGGCCAAGGCGCCTGGTCGTGGAAGGAAGATGTTGTCTCCATGTTGAACTACGAAGTTGGTTGAAAAGAAACGACGGATGAGGATGGTGAGCTGAGATGAGCTCTCTCATGTCTGTGTGTGACCTGAACCTTCGGAAGGCACAAGTGAGAAATGTTATGAGCTACTTCCTTTTTTTTACATTTGTTTTTATCCCACGGTTATGCAATCCATTTTTTCACCCAGTGTCAATTATCTAATGTAATCCTGGGCGCTGCACTTCCTCTGCCGACCTGGGGGGGGGGGGGGGGGGGGGAATATCACTGTATCTGTCAGTCGTCCCTGATGTCATCTCTCTGGGTGGTCCTCAGAGACCAGGATTACTGCATGTTTTGTTGTGAGGGTACCTACCCTAAGGCCTGTACCGGAAGTTTACGGAATGCATTGGAGTCTATGGACTTAACAGTGACAAATGAACCATGTGACCGGGCTGTTTTCTGCCACCTCAATGTGGTAACTCTGTCTTACTCTATGGCGCTGGGGAGTATAGGCGAGGAGGAGCAGAAACTACACCGAAACGTCCAAGCTTTGCATTATACACTCTATATTTGGGCATGTGCGATGTGCATGTGACTCCATATATCCATATATGGATGATTGCGTCACACCACATTAGCGCGATGACATCAGCAGAGAGGACTATATAACAGACGGCAATTCTCAACTATTTCCTTTTCGTATCAACGAGAATACCAGCTAGAATACCACCATTGAACCAGCTCCTGTCCTCATTACAGCGTCTTGGGTAAGTTCATTTTCTTGTTTCCTGTGTGAACTAGCCAGCATGCAGACGGCAGCCATTTTGTTTTCAAAAGACAACGACACAGGGAAAGTGCTCTACAGTAGGAGTGAACCTTGTAATTTGTTAACTAATAACAGTTCAGAGAAATGTGGTGACGTCAGTATTCTCCGCTGTGTTCTACACAAGCCCCCAGTAAGGCTATCCAACGTTGAAGCTGCCACTACCTACTGGCGAAATGTGGAATTGCAGCACTTTCATGGAGGTGGAGGGACGTTCATGACGTCACGTGCGTAAGGCTAGGCTAGGCTAAACTTCCGCTCGCTCGAGCCATTGAGTTATAATTGTACTTACGGCAGTCTTCCGGGTGCTTCAAAATGCCACTGAGCTCCAGTTTGGTCTCTATTATTGTATTACTCTATGTTTCTACAGAGCAACAGAGACATCAGGTTGATATAGAACTCCATATATGGAGACGACAGAGCAGTGTGAAAACGTGGTGAACAAACACAGCTGTACAACTAGGCATGCTAGTTAAAGTGAAAGACGTCCAGGAGTATGGTTATGAAGCTGTACTTGCTCCATTGTTGCATGATATTCGTATTCTAGAGCAGGATGGTGTCTTCATTGAATCACTTGGTCAGAATATCAAAGGCACCATCTTTTGTGTTTCTTCTGACAATTTGGCAGCCCATGGATTGGGTGGATTTGTGGAGTCATTCAGGGCTGAGTATGTTTGCAGATTCTGTTTGGCCACAAATGCAGAGTTTCAGCAATTTGAAGTTAAAGAAGGACAATTCATTGAGAGAACCAAAGACACCCATGACCTCCATGTCCAAAATGTTGCAGAAAGTGACATTATGAGCAGCCAGTTTGGTGTTAAAGGTGACTGTGCCTTGCACAAATCATTGCAGTACTTTCACCCTGTAACAGGTTTTCCTCCAGATATTCTCCATGATCTTTTGGAAGGTGCTGTCCCTGTTGAGCTTGCTCTTTGCATTAAAGAGATGATCCGGCTGAAGTACTTTACGTTAGAGTATTTAAATCAAAAGATCAAATCGTTCCCCTATCAGCACACTGATAAAGTAGACAGACCTCAGCCAATTCCCAAAACATTCATGACTCGAGGCACAATAGGAGGCAATGGGCATGAAAATGCCACCATGCTCAGACTACTTCCATTGTTTGTAGGGAATAAAATACCAGAAGGTGATGGTGCCTGGTCAGTTTTGATGGAGTTAAAAGAGGTGGTCGAATTGGCATTGTGCCAATCATTTACCAAAGACTCCTTAGACTATTTTCAGGGCAAAATTAGTGATCACAGACAGTCACTGCAAGAGGTCTTCCCAGAGTATAAGCTTCGTCCTAAACATCACTATGTGGAGCACTATCCCGCCCTAGTTAGGTGCTTTGGTCCCCTAGTGCACGTTTGGACTATGAGGTTCGAAGGGAAACACCGTTTTTTTAAGAAGGTAGTTCATGACTCTATGAACTTTAAAAATGTTTTGAAGACATTGGCAAACAGACACCAAAACATGATGGCATATCACCTTAGTTCACCATCCTTTTTCAGACCTGAAGTCCAAACATCCAGAGTTGACTCTGTATTGGTTTCAACTCTTCCAGAGGTAGCCCAGGCACATATTAGACAACACACAGACAGTGTCACAGTCTACAGCACACCCAAGGTGACCATTGATGGCATAGACTACACCAGTGAAATGTTTGTGTCTGTTGGACATAGTGGGGGACTGTCCAAATTCAGCAAAATTGCACAGATCTACCTTGTAAATCAAAAGGTAAACTTTTTCTGTTATGATTTTGAGACCTGGTATTTAGAGCATCTCCGTTCATATGAGCTGTCAGCCACATGGTCAAGCCAATCCGTCTATGTGCTGTCAGATCTCAACGACACTGTCACATTCTCAGCATACAATATTGATGGCTTGGTGCTGTTAACTCCAAAGAGGTTCATTCATGTTAAAGAGAATTAGTGCACTCGTCTCTGGACAGGCACATGCTCCTTGTGAAACGCTTGTCTGATCAACTTTACACATGGTTGTATTAGAAGCCAAGGAAGTGCATTGTTGACTGTAAAGTCGATCAGAGTGGTTCTCAAGAACTGATCACTCTAAATTGGTACACACACACTGCACTGTAAATGTGGATACACTTGTAAATAGCAAAGTATTCTTTTAACCTCTCAAATTTCTTGTTATTCATTAGTGCAATGGCTGCCACAGACCCTCAACCTATGATTCTACGCGTCGTTGAGCCAAACCGTGTACGGAAAGTAAAGCTCAGCACACGGCCAGACTCTGTAGATTCACTGATTTGGATCATAAAAGAACAACTAGAATTAGACTTTGACTTCAGATTGGAATATGAAGACCCAGACTTTGATGGAAAAATAACTGAACTAAGTCAAATAGAGGAGTTGCCACAAAAATCTGTAGTACACATCTTACTGGAAAAAGATTCCACTTCTACTGCATCTACTGAAACACTGTCAGATGTCTCGACCACGACCACAGAACGTCTAGAGGGCTGGCCAACAGGTCCATTTCCTATTCCCAAGTTTGCGTTTGATGTTGAACTGGTACTTCAAGAAGGAAATGCCGAATATGAAAAAAGTGGAAAACTGCTGAAGTTGAAAATGCACCAAAAGCATGACATCATGGAAACGCTTGGAAAAACCATATATAGATACAAGGCTTATGACGAAGAATGTGACAGACAACAGGTAGCAGAGGCACTCGTGACCAAACATCCATGTTTGAAAGAAGCAGGGAATCACAGTGGTTTTGAAGAATGGGCAGGCAGAATCAAATTTAAGATGGGCAATTTCAGGGGGAAGCTGAGGAAGGCAGGATGTCAGGAGCTCCTTGTAAATGCTGGAAGAAGAAGTCTAAAGCAGCCTGGAAATGCACCTCCGCACAAAGCCATTAAAAAAGCCAGACGTGCAGAATCCAACTATCTACCCAACTTTCCCCAAGGACATGATCCGGCAAGTCTTGAGGGTTTGAGGTTGAACATGGTTCAAGAAGTTCAGAAGACTGATAGAAACCTACCCCTCATTAGTAAGATGATGCAGACCACACTTGCCCTGCGGCGAAAGACCATAGTGGAAAACCAACCAACGGTGAGGGAGATCATGGACCAGTGGCCTGCACTCGGAATGGAGTCTGAGGTAGGTTCAGTAAGCACAAGTGCCTTTTAAATGACTAACTTTGTGTGTGTCTATGACTGTATATACGAGTATGACCCATTGACTCCAATGACCAACTTTGTGTGTATGTCTCTATGCATGTATGCGTATGTACTATGTATGAGTAACCACCCATTGACCCCTGTAACTAATTGGGGTCGCATTCGGGACACACACACAGCCTGCACCGCTCGTTCACATGGGTGTGATTTAACAATGCCCTGCTTCACACCCATACAGTTAACACACACATTCACACATGAGAGCTAACCAGTACAACCACAATCCTACACCATTGAGCAGTTGGAAGTTAAGTTGTCCCCTTTTGTTTTTCCCATCCAGGGGATGTAAAAGGCAACATTGCATTCTCATCTAAACTCAGAGGGCCCACACAATAATCTACCGAACATCTGAACTTTGTTCTTTGTTTGCTTGTTTTTTGTTTAATGTAGGTGTATGCCGAATTCCAGCGCCTTACGAACCAGAACCTGCCAAATAGATTCTATGCTGAGCTGGATCGTCACACTCCACGGTTGATGGCCATGTTTCGTCAGAAAGCATTCCAAAGTGGAAAGATTGCAGAGGCTTTGGCTGAAATCTTAAAAGTCCACGATGAACAGGTAAATATAATTTAGCATAGAAACTGGTATTGTCCCTAAGACTCTTCAGGCTAATCGTGTTTCATTTGTAAATGATGTCTAAAAATGTACACTTCTATTTTAATCTTCATAGGAATTGTCCGATGTCCACACAAGGCGTACCACTGTGCTCCATGCTCTTCCTGTATTTCTGCGAGAGGATGCCTCTGCAGTCTTCAAGACATGCACGGTGAGTCCTCACAGACCTAAATTAACTTAAAAACATCTTGTTTGGGCCGATGGTATTTCATTGTTTCAGCGATGAACTCTAAACACTTGCTGCCTAACACGTTGGATGCTAGAGATGTCCACAGACCTAATCAAAAAAAGCTGTGAGGTACCTAGGACGTCTATTGCCAATCTAACCATCTCTGTGAAGGTCTCTGGTGCTGGGTGAACCTCTTTGCTTACAGGACTGACATTGCCTTTGTAGAAGTCCAGGGATTGTGATGTTATGTTGAGCTGTTACACACACACACACACTCTAGATACCATCTTTAAACATGTACAATGTATTTGCAGAACAGATGCGACTAATTCAGTGAAGCTCTTAATTTGGGTGCCATTTGGCAATCTGGCCATCTCTCCAGCTCTTTTGGTAACAGACAATTTATATCAGGATACAAATTCTATATAGAACAAATATAATGTATTCGCTTCAATTCTCTAGTATAACAAAATTGGCTGCTTTTTGAAAATCAGCACTTTGAATTGCTCTTGTTTATCCTGTGAGTTCTTTCTCTGATCAAACATATAATATCCTATAAAACGGTATTTCTAAAGAGCTAAACATTTACTGAACACTCCATAGCAATGATGGTTATTGAACTCTACAGTGATGTGATTAGTATGTGATGTGCATTTTTGTCATTCCTTCAGGAAGATGATGATCCAGGGCCTTTTGGTGCGGTGTGCCTCCTGACGGCTGCAGCAGTCGGTGAAAATGTCAAGCAGCCAATCCACTACAACCCAAAGAAAGTAACCATCATCATTGAAGGTGATGTGGTGGTCAGTCTCCCCCAATTTCCAGATGCTGCCGTTGTTCTGTTTGGTCTGATGTACGCACTGCATCTTAATTATCCCAAAGGACTGACCAACACGTTTGATTTTTTCCAGAAGATTTTGATGGGTTTGGACAGTGCTAAACTGTCACTCAGACTGCAGAGCCTTAAGAACGAGTTGCTTAAAAATATATAGATTGTGGATGGCAGAAATGGCCACTCTACAAACTACGAGCATCTGCTTTTTCTGATTAAGAGATTATGTGTAGAAGGAAACAACCAAATGCAACACCTGCAGGTGCAGACTTGTCTTCTTTCAAGGGAAAACAATAACTTTCATTAACTAGTAACTATCCATTGGTCACATGAGTTACACTCAACAGAAGATCTAACCTTGTCACTTCAGCTTTATATAGTCTGCACATCCCGTCAAATTCAATCTACTGGGTCCTTGCCTATGTGAATTTGGTTGTTAACTTGTTTCCTACATTGTGTTAATGTGTTTGGCCACAAATGAAGAGTTTCAGAAATTTGAAGTCAGAAGGACACTTTATTGAGAGAACCCGTTTGAATTTGTTCTGAAGGTTTTGATGGGTTATAGTGGTAATGCAGAGCCTTAAGAATGAGTTTAATACGTAATTGTGAGTTTGTAAAGCGGCCATCCACAACTTTTTCCATGTGTAGTGCAACTCAGGTCTGTCTCACTTAAAATAGAGGGTTTAACAGTCATAGCTTCTTAGAGGGCAATTCCAAACCTCTTGCATGCAATTAATTTTGGCAGACCTAACGTTTCCATTGATGGGAGGGAGGGCTAAGATAAGTTTCTATGTCCAAGTCTGTTAGATGCGGTCATGCTGAATAGTTTTACAAAACTCCAGAAAGGAAAAGTATAACGCAGGTTCCGAGGAGTGAATAGTATTTTAGGTTCCAGGTTCAAGTGTCCGATGGGGTCATGCTGAATAGTTTTACAAAACTCCAGAAAAGAAAAGTATAACACAGGTTCTGAGGAGTGAATAGTACTTTTCCAGTCCAGGGCCTTCCTTCATGCCATTGTGGTCATAGTGTAACCGCAGTTCCACACTATGAAAAGCACATACTGTAGTTGGATAAGATTCTCAATTTTTTTCCCCTGTCTTCCAAGAATATTCCTGTTAAGTGGTTTTTACTAAAACATTGTTTGTGACAATTTCATTTGTTTAGTATGTTTACAATCTGCTCATGACATTTATCGATGTATTCAACTGTTAAAAAGTACATGTTACATTCCACTGTTAGTTTTAAGAGTTAACCAAACACATTTGCATCAAATGACCTGAAGGTCCTAAAGTTTGCTATACTAGTCCAGTTTTTCCAACTGTGACCAGTGTAGCTGCGCACCATCGCAGAGTCTGGGGGATAGAATCAACCGCGGTGCATCTGCCTTTTCGAGCATCCTTGCGAACACAATTGGCCCGTGTTCGGGGGGGGAAGCTATAATTGTCACTGCAATTACTCCTACGGGCTGGGGTGGCACCTGTCGGAGAAGAGTATGACTCTCTAGGTTCCCCTGGTGGGGTGAGCCCATAGGATACAACAGCAGTGACATCATGTGGTTGGGGAGGAAGAAATTGGCATAATGACTAAATTTGGGGGGGATGAAAAAATGGCAATTTTACATTTTTATAGCTTTTATCGCTTTTACATGTGTGAAGATGTGTATGGTCAAAACTCTTAATTGTTTGCACTTTCAATTGTTCCACTATATGCCTCAGGTTTAAAACTATAGGAACACTATAGTGCCACGCACTTGAAATGTGTATATTTGATAGAATTTGCATTACTGTATTGTTTAATTTGTTTTGTCAGTCTATTTATTTAATTTGTTATTATTTATTGCTTTTTTATTTAAAGGAGAAATCCACGCAAGCATGTACCCTGAATCAGCTTATAATCCTGTCCCAACATGCATGTTGCCTTGAAATGTTTTCCACCACCCTGGCACTAGTCCTGGCACTCTCAGATGCACCATTTGTCACCCTTGAGCTGCCGTTCATACAGAACCTAGCATTGTAGTTCTTGAAATTGCAAACCCTCTCGGCACATTCACAAACCATACCGATCAATGTTGCACAATATACAACCAAACTAGGCATGCTAGTTAAAGTCGTCCAAGAGTATCTTTATGAAGCTGTACTTGCTCCATTGTTTCATGATATTCGTATTCTAGAGCAGGATGGTGTCTTCATTGAATCACTTGGTCAGAATATCAAAGGCACCATCTTTTGTGTTTCTTCTGACAATTTGGCAGCCCGTGGATTTGTGGAGTCATTCAGGGCTGAGTAGGTTTGCATATTATGTTAGGCCACAAATGAGTTTCAGAAATTTGTTAAAGGACACTTCATTGAGAGAACAGCTTCATAACAATACTCCTGGACATCTTTTCCCCCAGCGATGAAGTTCAACCGGCCTGACAATTTAGGCCCCTGGGTTCTGTATAAACGGCAGCTCGAGGGTGACAAACATTTGGAGCTAGCCTACTAAAATACCCGCATTAGAATGAAGACTAGCTTATTACCATTCTTGCTGCAAGGTCAACATATGTTGGGACAGGATTATAGGACCGATTCATGTGTTTTGGTGTGGATTTCTCCTCAAACATTTGTGCCACATTGTCATGATTTTTCAAAAATAGTAGATCTACAAGCTTGTAGCGCTGCACTCTGTGCCTGCTATGAGCTTTTAGATCTGCTATTTTTGAGAAATCGCTGCTGCAGATCTACAAGCTTGTAGCGATGCACTCTGTGCCCGCTATGAGCTTTTAGATCTGCTATTTTTGAAAAATTGCTGCTGCAGATCTACAAGCTTGTAGCGTGCACTCTGTGCCCGCTATGAGCTTTTAGATCTGCTATTTTTGAAAAATCAATGCCGTTTATTATTTTTGCACAATTTCAAGGAGGAAAGCCATTGTCATTGCATTGTTGTTGGAACAACTGTTCTGTTCCATATAAATAAATGTTCATGGAACATGAAATAATGTTGTGATTATAATTTATAGTTTAATTTAGGACAATTGTTTGAGTTGACATAATACATATTTAATTAATCATTTTAAAAGGTAATGTAGAACAAAAAAAACATGTCCAGTAACTACAAGGTTTAAGTTTTAAGTACATCTAATTTTTGAGTTATATTAGTAAAAAAGATTAAGTTATGAATACATCTAATATTTGAGTTTCATAGCTAAAAAGGTTAAGTTATGAATACATCTATTTTTTGAGTTTCATAGCTAAAAGGGTTAAGTTCTGAATACATCTAATTTTTGAGTTTCATAACTAAAAGGGTTAAGTTCTGAATACATCTATTTTCTGAGTTTCATAACTATAAAGGTTAAGTTCTGAATACATCTATTTTTTGAGTTTCATAGCTAAAAGGGTTAAGTTCTGAATACATCTATTTTTTGAGTTTCATAACTAAAAGGGTTAAGTTCTGAATACATCTAATTTTTGAGTAGTATAACTTAAAAAGGTTAAGTTCTGAATACATTAATGTTTTGAGTTTGGTCATCCAAATATTGAAGTACAATTTACTTAAAAACTTCAAGTAATGAGTTACTCTAACTTTTAAGTTTGCCAACTCAAAAAAATTGAGGCAAATGCTTCCGCTAAAAGATTTGAGTATTTCGTACTCATTGGGGTTTACAGTGTGTAAAATGGTCTCAGTTCATCCATAATGTGATCATTAACAGGTGATCTGTCCAATGCCAGACAACCAGTGACCATTAACATGTTTAATCTCTGCATTTGAATGTATTGTCTAGTAGTCTGCAGTGAATTAATCATCAGCCACCATCATTTAGCCTGTTTACATTTTAACTTGGGGTAAGAATGTGGGTTTTGTTCATTATTTAGCATTCTAAATTCCACACACCTGAGTGCTCCTCATTCCCTCAGAGCAACCCAACCTGAACAATGACTTAAAGACTTAAAGTTGTCCCAGTGTCCCAGTCCCAGTTTCCCAGGTTTAGACAATACAGTTGTTGCTGTTATTGTGTCTCTGTTGTTATTTCACTGTAAATATAGATAAGCGATTAAATGAGAACAATAGAGCACAATTGGCTATGAGACTTTGAGGATTTGACAATCTACTAATTTGTTGTTAGGCTTTGACCAGTCCTGTACAGAAACCCCACCACTGTCTTCTAAAGTCCACTCCGCCATCTCCCGCCTACAGAGGGTCCTGTATTTAAATCCCTAAACGGCCTTGACCCTTCCTATATTTCTGAACTAATAACTGCTCCCCCTACCACCAGGACACTCAGATCCTCCACTCTCAAACTCATTGCAGTCCCCCCTTCAAATCTGAAAAGAAAAGGTGATCGTCTGTAGCTGGACCTATATACACTTTGGAATAATCTTCCACACAGATTTTGGACCATTTTAGTCTGGCTTTTAATACAGTGTGACGTTTATTGTTGTTAATTGTTTTTGTTGCTATTTTGTTTGTTTGTTCTACTATTGCACTGTGATAGACTACGGTCTACCTGTTCTCTGGAAAGCACTTTGGGTCAACTGCTGTTGTTTTTAAATGTGCTATATAAATAAAATTGACTTGACTTGACTAAAGTCGGGTGTGCGTACAGGGTGTGCGGTATTATACTTGTAAAAGACAAGATGTGAAGGGTTGTGTACTAATTATGAAGACTGTTTGCAATCATTTTAGGGGGTGGGTGGCAGTTTGTGTTTTGGAAGACAAATAGTATTTTGGAAAACAGTTTTTCTTGTTGTTTCTTCACACAAGAATGTGGAGCAATCCTCTTATATGGATCTACTGCAGTAATACTTAATTATAATTAATATCCACTTATTCAATATTGTTAGACTATACATATATTATCCAGATAGCCAGATACTCTATATTGGATATAGATAGATTCATATAATAAATATGAAGCTTACAAAGCAATCTCACAGTTAGCAGTTTATTTCTAGAATGTTGCATAGAGCATGACCTGGGGGAGGAGTCAGAGAGGGGTGGAGCACATGCAGCAGTTTGTTAGGCTGAGATTGGTGGCTGATGACTGTATTGTTCCACTCTTTGGCCAATCAACACCAAGCAGTTAGTGGTTCCACCTCAGTCTCTCCAGTATAAGATAAGAAGAGTTTGTAGTTGTTCTCCACAACTCCTCCAGGATATCTATACTTTCTGATCACATCTGACTGTGGACTCCAGACTTCAGCTGAAGATGAACTCTCTCAACACACCCAAGGATCATCAAGACCTCTGTAAGTTACTTACTGTGTCTATATGGATATACAGCATGCCATAAGGATGTTTTTTTTGTATCTAGTAATTTGTTTGTTTTGATTTATTTTAGCATTGACTACCTGTTGTCATGTATTTTCTAAAATATAAAATGATTGTAGAATCGAATTATAAATGGATGCTAAATTGATAATAGGGTACATTAACTTAACACTATAGGTTTTGCTATTTTAAGTCCAGGAATGCCTCTAAACAACATTTCCTTTGTCTTTGTTTCCAATTCAGTGTTGCATCATCAGTCTGGCTTCCCTGTTCTACCAGAGGTGAATGAACAAAGAAGCTTGGCTAAGCAAACATGCCACTGCTGTGATCAGTGTGGTAAACGCTTCCCTACAATGTCTAGACTTAAAATACACCAGATAATTCACACTGGAGAGAAACCCTTTGGATGTGATCAGTGTGGTAAACGCTTCCCTACAATGTCTAGACTTAAAAGACACCAGAGAATTCATACTGGAGAGAAACCCTATGGGTGTGATCAGTGTGGACAACATTTCTCTCTAATGTCCAGCCTTAAAAGCCACCAGATAATTCACACTGGAGAGAAAGCCTATGGATGTGATCAGTGTGGACAACATTTCCCTCGAATGGACAGCCTTAAAGGCCACCAGAGAATTCACACCAGAGAGAAACCCTATGGATGTGATCAGTGTGGTAAACGCTTCTCTCGAATGTACAGCCTTAAAACACACCAGAGAATTCACACTGGAGAGAAACCATATGGATGTGATGATTGTGGACAACACTTCTCTACAATGGGAAATCTTAAAACACACAAGAGAATTCATACTGGAGAGAAACCCTATGGATGTGATCAGTGTGGAGAACATTTCTCTGAAATGTCCAGCCTTAAACGCCACCAGAGAATTCACACAGGAGAGAAACCATATGGATGTGATGATTGTGGACAACACTTCTCTACAATGGGAAATCTTAAAACACACAAGAGAATTCATACTGGAGAGAAACCCTATGGATGTGATCAGTGTGGACAACATTTCTCTGAAATGTCCAGCCTTAAACGCCACCAGAGAATTCACACAGGAGAGAAACCCTATGGATGTGATCAGTGTGGGCAACACTTCTCTCAGTTGTCTGACCTTAAAAAACACCAGAGAATTCACACTGGAGAGAAACCATATGGATGTGACCAATGTGGACAACACTTCTCTCAAATGTCAAGCCTTAAAAAACACCAGAAAATTCATACTGGAGTGAAACCCTATGGATGTGATCAGTGTGGGCAACACTTCTCTCATTTTTCTGACCTTAAACAACACCAGATAATTCACACTGGAGAGAAACCCTATGGATGTGATCAATGTGGACAACACTTCTCTCAAATGTCAAGCCTTAAAACACACCAGATAATTCACACTGGAGAGAAACCCTATGGATGTGATCAATGTGGACAACACTTCTCTCAAATGTCAAGCCTTAAAACACACCAGAGAATTCACACTGGAGAGAAACCATATGGATGTGATGATTGTGGACAACACTTCTCTCAAATGGCGCACCTTAAAAGCCACCAGAGAATTCACACTGGAGAGAAACCCAAATGATCTTTTTTGTTGATTTTGTTTAACTTGTTAATGGAATTTCTTATTGGACATTTTCAAGACATTTTAAATTAGAAACATTGTCTGTGACAGGAAATAAATTAGCACGTAATCACATTTTGTACATACATGTGTAAGTATGGATGAAATAAAACGTGTTACAAAATACATATTGTGTACGTTCTTATATATTATGGCTACAGCCATTGGTCAAATATATGAAAGGAGTCACAGACGTCCATATACAAGCTTCCCATTGTATTTTCAAACACCATTTTTTACCATGTTAGATTAATTGAACATATCCTGACGAAGACCTGAAGTGGTCGAAACGTTGAGCTCAAGGCCGGTGTGCGAACTACATCTCCTTTTATCAGATTCATTGAAAACACCCATATTCTGGTGACTGTCATAATGTGTGAGGGTGAGTGATTTGTATTACTTACTTATTATTTTTTTTATTTTTATTTTTTTCTACTTGATGAGGCATTTCTGTCTCTTTTTATATTTGACATTGCACGTTGACATCACAAGATGTATTCTCTCTCTTTCCTACTCAGATCATGCATCTCAAATGGCCAATTCTCTGGTTACCATTTCAGATTTGGCCCATGGGCCTTCTTCTCTTCATAGTACTGGTCTTGCCTTACACTATGGACACATGGCCTACACATTACACAATGCAATTTCACTGTAAATATAGATAAGCGATTAAATGAGAACAATAGAGCACAATTTGCTATGAGACTTTGAGGATTTGACAATATACTAATTTGTTGTTAGGCCTTGACCAGTCCTGTACAGAAGACCCACCACTGTCAAACAAATTGAACTTGCATTGCAACTTAGGGTGTGCGGTAGTATACTTGTAAAAGACAAGATGTGAAGGAAGAGAGTAAACTGTAATTTCCAGTCTTTTTTCTGTCTGGTACAGCCCTTAAGTTTTGTGGTGAGGTCAAGTACGTCAAGCCATTATTTAACAAATGACCTATCTGATGATAGGGACATCTACAGGCAACGTAGAATGTGATATGCACAAGCAAACATGATTGTACGTAAGTTTAGTATTGTCATGGTCTGGCCTTCTGCCTGTTTATTCCCCTCTTTCTGTATCTCTCCCTCTGCCCAGCTGTGTCTTTCCACTTCAGCCACTCCCACTTCCCATTGCAGCCCTCAGTCCTAGTTACACACCTGGTTCCACTCTCATCAGCCCAGCCAATTACAAACCTGTGAACTCTGCTACAATCAACCCACCACATATAAATACTGGACTCCTAACAAACTACTGGACAAACTAACTGTCAGAACATAAATATTTGTCCGGTGCTTCACGTCCTTGTCCCCTGCTCTACCTTGATGTTTTGGGTTTGTCATTTTGACAACAACTATGAAGACATAGAAGACAACAACAAACTACTGTAACCCGTTGGATATATGCGAATACTGTGGAATTATTGTCATGGCTGGAGTTGTCTGTGAAGAGAGACATTGCTTGGAGCTTCCCATTGTATGAATCAACTAGGGAACTTGGTTATATTTGTACATCATTTGCTGCACATGATCAGTGACATATGTACAGTATGTAGCAGGTGTGGCGCCCTGTATGGGTGTATAAGTGATATCACTTTAGGCTCTGTGTTAAGCATGGGACTATTGTGTGTTTGTTTGTTAAGCGGTTAAAGCTCTATATTCTGATATATTCATTGTAATAGTGTTTGTTCAGTCACAGGGCTCTCCATGTCTGTGTAATAAACAACTCTCTGCTGCCCCATCTGGCGGATATGGCGTCTTTATACCACTGCTATCAAGTCCATAGCATAGAATAATATACATTGCCACGATCGTAGACAGGAACACCCACAAACGTCACATCTGGTTTTAGCCCGGGGTAAACAAAATGGTCTTCCCCATAGAGTTATAATAGCGTATGATCCTTTGGATCACGTTCAGAGCGATTTGTTGGATGATAGAAATATTGACAGCCAAGAAAAATCCATCAGAAAGACATCTGGAACACTCACCCTCGGAAAGTTGACTTATTATTACGTATACGAGACGATGCTCGTCTGTCATGGCGGAACTTCAACCTGTTTTATGCACTTTTCCCATTTAGAACGTTAACGTCTACATACATGTTCAGATTTCAAATATAAAGTGCTCGCCCCAGATGTTACAATCCTCGTCGGGTGGGTAATAGTACCCGTGTCTTCCGCATTGTTCAATAAAAAGCGTTTTAATCCGATCGGTGACCATTTTATCAGAGTTATAATGCACCAACCGATAGGGGCACATGGCCATAAACTGATTAAACATTGCTTTTTATTGAACAATACGGAAGATACCGGTACTTATTCCCGCCCTAGCAGAATTGTAACATCTATGGTCCTGGGGTGAGCACTTTATATTTGTAATCGGAATATTTGTGTAGGCGTAAGCCACCGTAAGGACTGTAAATGGAGAATGTGCGTAAAACACTTCAGTCCAGGCCAGGGCTACCATGAGCTCACAGCGCGTTGCGACGCGTTGTTTGTAGATTTTTTGTTTATGCTGGGGTCCTGGGGTTCAAGTGGTTTATAGTCAGAGTATCCTTATCTAATTATACTTTATTGCAGCGTCAAGTTGCACAAGCATAACCACCACTGAAATCGGACATCGATCTCCCTCTCCCTCCATGTTACAAAACATTGTGTTACCGCGGCGCAGTGTTTACTCGCCTGGTAGAGACACTCTATAGATATGATCAATTAAACTTAACGTAATATCAAAAACCAACAGCCATTAAGTCATCAATAATGTTTATAGAACACATTGTAGTGAATTCTAAGTAGTTTAGAGACAGTTGGAACTTGGCACGGAGCCATCGTTGTGCGGTCGAAACGAATGGTGTCGGTAGTCTACTTGGAATTCACTAAAACATATTCTATAAACATCATTGATGGCTTTTTAAAATGTATATATTATGATAAGTTTCAGTGATCATATCTATAGAAAAGTGTCTCTTACCATATAGTGAATATATCAGTCCATTGTGTTGTGCTGGATCATGCCCATGCAGTCAAGGAAAACATTCCAATCGGCCTCTAGCTTGTTTCATTTTCTAAAGTAGCGTTCCTTGTCGAGTGGCAACAAAGATCTGTGCCTGTGATCTGGCAAGCCATGACGCCTACTTTTAAATTAGTAGTATTTAAAGCCTCTGCGTTTGAAAACCCAACACTTCACTGTTTATTCCGGTTGGGAGAACTTTGAACTTTCCCCCGGCTCCACCCCCCAGCTATATTGACGCCCCTGATGACAAAAGTCGGTGTCGGTGTATATATGTATAGTTTATATGTATAATTAAATTATATAGATATTCCACTGTTCTTAGCTTCTTATGTTTCATGATAACTACTTTTTATGTATGTGATGTATTGCCATGCTTTTTGTTCTTGCTTAATGTAAATCGTTCTGGATTAAGAGCGTCTGCTAAATGCCTAAATTGTAAATTGTAAATTGTAAGCTCGTCGGTACAGGGTGGCCTGTTGCTGCGCTGTCTGGCTGACGGGGCTTGCATTCAGCTTGTCAATTGTTATATCCGATACGGTGTATCCTTACAACTTCCTGCTGGTCTTTTGGGTGGTGTGCATTTCTGTGGTGTGTTTCTGCTGCCTCTCGGTCCTCAGAGCTCTGAAACAGCCTGGACAGAGGGACAGTGGGGAGGGAAATGGCCTGAAGAGAAGAGCTTTTAGAATAATTCTGATCAGCAAATAGTAATGTCACTGACTATAATGAGCTATATTGCCTATTATATGTTGCGTTTCGTCTGCTGCCGTGATGTCAATGCTTGTTCATCCTTTGCTCTACCTCCACAAAGCTGGGAAACTGCCATGCTTCAAGTAGTCATGGGGATATTATAATATATAATAATGATCAAATATAAATGTTGCCCTAAAGCAACAGTGGGTCTTGCAGGGTTTTAAGTGCCACGGCCTGCAACCTGCAGGGCCCTTGGTGACAGACTATTTCAAATAGGTATACAGATGGTGCTTCCGTCGAAACCGTGTTCGAGTCCCGATCCTGACGACCTTTGCTGCGTTTTCGGCACATCGGAAGGTGCAGTTTGCATAGTGACTATAAATTTCCATGGAATCAAAAGCAATATGAAAATCCTTTTGAGTGCAGGTGTGCAACAAACAAACATTAGTGGAAGGAGGAGCAGGGAAAGGAATAGTTAGAGAAGGCACAGCACAGAGTTCATCATTTGGAGGATCTGCTCTCATCAGGAAGAAAGTGACCGTCGGACGAAGAGACTTCACCAAAACACCAACTCAGAGATCTGAGACACTCTGCTGGCATCAAAAGGTGAGATCCCCATCCCTTTAACCTTGTTCAGTGTTAATTTTGTCGACTAAGACTAAGACTAAAAATTAAGTCGACTATAAGGTTTTTGATATTTTGTCGACTAAGACTAGACTAACAAAAAACAATTTCAGAAGACTAAATGGGACTAAAGACTAAATCATAAGACTAAGACTAATGAACATTGTATTTTCATTGTTGAGTTTTATTTTTGTTGAATTACTTGAACATAAGTACAGGAGTACTGGTATTTTTAATCTGTGTGTGCAATGGCATTGCAGATAATACATTTATTTTCTTTTTACATTTGAAAATTGAGAATGGAACTCCACTTATCTGTTCTTTTCAATTTATTTTTTATTTTTTTATGGTGTTCAATGTTTATTAGAATAGTTGTTGTTTTCAGAAGAACATTGAGAAGAGTTGTTAAAAATGTTTACTTGTGTCGTTATATTGGGTCAACTGTGTTCAAATCTGTCTTCTGTACCGGTTATCAAGCTCCTTGGTCTCCCCATCAACAGCTACGTTCTGTGGCTGATACTGAGTGGAGCTGGTGGGACGATCGCCTCAGAGTTCTTTTATCTCAACCTGATTGTATCTGTGATCCTCTCTACCTTGACAGATGTCTTTTACTTTGCCTGGCTCTTCACATCCATTTTTAAATGGGTTACTCATTTTGCTTTTGATTTGTTTATCTTATTCTCCATTCCATCGTTCCAGTGTTGTGTCTGTGTGGAGCGTTACATAGTGGTGGTTCACCCTGTGGTGTTTCTCAGGTACAAAGCTCTTCGGTACAGGGTGGCCTGTTGCTGTCCTGTCTGGCTGACGGGGCTTGCAGTCAGCTTGTTCATTTTTCTATCCCGTACGTTGTATCCTTACTACTTCCTGATGGGCATTTTGGTGGTGTGCATTTCTGTGGTGTGTTTCTGCTGCCTCTCGGTCCTCAGAGCTCTGAAACAGCCTGGACCAGGAGAAGGACAGAGGGACAGTGGGGAGGGAAACAACCTGAAGAGAAGAGCTTTTAGAATCATTCTGATCAGCTTGGTTGTAATGTCAGTGACTATAATGAGCTGTTTTCCCACTACTCTGTTTGCACTACTGAATCATTCCAACGTTGCTTCTGGTAGCATTGCATTTACAGTATCCATGCTCTCAGCGTTTGTTCATCCATTGCTCTACCTCCACAAAGCTGGGAAACTGCCATGCTTCAAGGGGCTCTGAAAGCAGGTCAGCATGAGGATAGATCTCTAATGCTGCGTTCACACTGGCAGATGCAAAAGATGCGAAGATGCAAAGATCACAACATAATTGGATGTGTTGTTGCTTTGTAAAATATGTTGCTCACACGGTCATTGACATCATACAGCGTGCGTCCGTATAGTGACGTGTGTCATTGCAGCTACAGTTTTGTAGCTTTGCATGTGGAAGTTGAACCCAGCTCAGCTTAAATTTGTAGCTTTTGCAGCAACCACAAACGTCAGATGCATCTTTGTATCTTCATGCTGGCTTCCATTGACAATGAATGATAGACTGTATCTTTGCATCTGCCCGTGGTAACGCAGCATTACCAGACCTGTGTGTGATACTAGGCTCTAATCCTACAAATGTAATCCAAATCTGTCACTGTGTCAGAGAAACCTATTTTATTTCATTTATTCAGCTATTTGGTATATCATATTTGATTGTTTACTGACTCTGCTAAGACGCTGCGTATATCCACCCAAGCCCTGGTCTTCTCGGCTGCGGAATACTGCGCCCCAGTCTGGAGCAGAAGCCCCCATGCAAGAAAGGTCGATGTGGCAATAAACAACGCCCTCCGGATCATAACGGGATGCCTGAAGCCCACCCCTGTGTCTCACTTGCCAGTCCTTGCTGGAATAGCTCCGGCCGGCCTCCGACGGGAGGCTGCCACCCTCGTCCTGGCCAGGAAAGCCCAAAAGCAGGACTGGCACATCCTGCATGGCACCACCACAACTCCAGCGCCTCCAAGCAGACTCAGGTCTCGTCACCCCTACAACAGGGCAGCACAGGAGATGCTCAACTCCACCTCTGAGGACATCTCCAGAGATGCATGGCTGGCAGCAGCGTGGAAGCAGGAGTGGGAGTCAGCCGGGCCCTCCCGCATGCATCGGTACATCTGGGAACCAGGAGATGGCGCCATATGAGGAGATGACCTACCTCGTCAGCAATGGACCACACTGAACCGCTTAAGAACTGGGGTTGGGCGCTTCAATGCATCAATGCAGAAGTGGGGATTGGCAGACAGTGCGACATGCGAGTGCAGTGACCCTGAGCAGACCGCCGACCATATCATATACACCTGCCCCTTATACAGACCACCCTCGGAAGCCAGCCTCTTTGACCTGGGACCAGAGATGCGGGCGTGGCTCCACGACACCGAATTGGACCTCTGACGTTACACGAAAGAAGAAGACTGAATTACTCACGGTAGAGAAATCTGTATTTTGACAATTACACTGTAATTATGACATTATTGTTCATTATGTAGATATTTTTTTAATGGAAAAACATTGTTTCTCAGGTGTATTTGTGTCCCGCCCCCCAGGTGAAGTTAAAAAAACGAATTCCTAAAAAATAGAAATAAATTAAAAATAGTAGAAAAGACCATTAAGGTGGCACACTTAAAAAAAGGAATTCTTTAAAAAATAGAAATAAATAAAAAAATAGTAGAAAAGACCATTAAGGTGGCACACTGGGCGTGTTTTTCGGAAAACCGATGGAAAAAACGCCACTAAAAATCTGAAAATCACGCCCGGTGTGTATAGGGACCTTTAACTGCATCAACACTAAGATCAACAAAATATATGCTATACTATAAAACCGATCAAATATTGGCTAAATTGGCAAATAATGTAAGAAAGGCAAACATTGTGAAAATAGCTGATCTACATGCTCACAATGAGCTTGTCAATCAGGTATTATCACAGTATTTATCTGCAGAACCAGTTGAAATAGGATTCTTTTGGGGGGGTCGCGGCCTGAAAAGGTTGAGAACTAATATGACCTGCTCGTGAACTAATTTTCATGGCTGGAGTTGTCTGTGAAGAGAGACATTGTTTGGAGCTTCCTATTGTATGAACCAACTAGAAAAGGGAAGTCTGTTACATTTGTATTTTGTACATAATTTGCTGCATATGAACAGTGACAAATGTATGTAGCAGGTGTAGCGCTACCTATATGGCCTTATGAGTGTAAGTGAAATCACTTTAGGCTCTGTGTTGAGCATGGGAATTGTTGTTTATTTGTGCGTTTGTTTGTTAAAAGGTTAAAGCTCTATATTCTTATTTACTCATTGTAATAGAGTGTTTGTTCAGTCACAGGGCTCTCCATGTCTGTGTAATAAACAATGTGAGAAGATTCAGCGTCCATCCAGGATATGGCCAGTCTGGATCTGTTGCTGTTGTGTGAGATTGACCTGAGGGTCTACATAAGATAAAGATGTTTGTTTTCTTTTAAAAAGAAGACGTCTTTATGCCATGTCTCGGTGTGTGCATGCCTGCATGGCTTCTACCCCTTTAACGTTAGAGGTTGTGGTGCAATGATCAAACCCATCCTATCGTAATGTATAGGGAACAACATGAAACATTAACAAGAAGAGCTATAGCAAAGCACTTACAGTATACAGTGGAGTCAAGATGAGCCGAAATTTGGCCCCATATATATTCAAATGTTGCCAGACTGTCCTGCCCATTGCACCGTAGCCTTTCCAGGTGTATCAGTGATAAAACAAAATCCGTAACCCATTCTGGACGGGAACCCCTCTTGGGGTTCTGTACAGTATGTACAGTATTCAAAAAATAAAAATATTTGATGTTGGTATATAAATATTTGAAGTTTTTCAGAAACCTTAGGTCAGGTTTTCAAGGCATTTTTAGAATCGGCCTCAGTCCAAAATGGGTTTTAAGCCATTTAGTGAAACAAGGAACACCAGGAGTATTCCACTCAGTTAATATGATTATTAGGGAGAGAGGCGTCGGAGCAACCGAGCAGGGCAGTTGGAGAATCCGGAACAATATTAATACGGTATACTTTGCTGTACCATGCCAAAATGGAATAATCTTTGGGCAAGACCAGAATGTGTGACCCAGCGTGCCCTGGGAAACAGCTGGATACATTTTGTTCATTCTGTCCTTAGAGTAGTGTAATCTGTGCATAATTTAAAAACTGGACAAGCAGCAATCTGGCATATTGACTGAGCCAGAGTGGATCCTCCTCAACCCGTCACAGATCTCATTGAACAGCTCCACTTCAGACATGTTGATGTCTGGGCCAGACATTTGCATTGGAAATGTAAATGTGAATGGTGGTAGTTTCTGCATCATGGAGCACCACACCAAACATTATTTTAATGTCACATTCAGGCCTATTTAGACAAAATTATAGGGTTAAAACAAAAAAACATAAGCACATTATAAAATATTTTCAAATAATAGTGAAAATAGGCGATCTACAAGCTCACTCATTTGTAGCACATGGAGCAATCAAAACAATGATGACTCCCACTTTTTATATACCTGTACCTGTATATTGGAACATGGTAAATGGTGCATTTATATAGCACCTTTATCCAAGGCGCTTTACATAGATTGATTCAATTCACCCATTCACACACTGATGGAAGCGGAAACCATGCAAGGCACCAACATCAGGAGCAATTTTGGGTTCAGTGCCAAGGACAAGGACACTTCGACACTAACTCTGGGGCAGCCCGCGTTCGAACTGGCAACCTTGCGGTTTCCATCTGGCCACTCTACCCCTGAGCCACCGCCGCCCATGGCTACCGTAGAACCCCCCCTAGGCTGGTGGCTTAGTGCACTTTTTTAGGAGAATAGTGCACTTGCGGATAAAAGCGCCACATTTTGTATGAGACTTCTTTAGGACATAGCCTACTAAAGAATTTTAGCCTAGGAGCCCTTGTCAAATATCTATTTTAAATATAAAATTGCAAGATTATCAATATCAATGAAATATGTGAAAATCCGCCTAGTATTTTCCAGACTATATACGTCATAAAATGATCAGATTACTTACAAATGTGATAGAGTTGACTTATTTTTACATTATTAAAGTCACAGAACATGACATATCATCAATAACACCTTTAATGCAATGAAGAATACAAATGAATATGCATCATAGTGTCACGTGAAACATGTTATAGAGCTGTGCATTCTGCCTAGCTGTCACAATTGCATTTGCAATGTGGGGAACAGTCCAAATTTGCATTGCTGCATTTGGAGGTACATCACCTTTACAGGTGCATCTCATCAGCTCTCTGCAAGCTCTGGAAACCTCTGGAATGGTCAGCCAAACTGGCACCCATGACCCTTCTTCCTTGGCCTACCCATAGTTCTGTGGAGAAGGAATCACTTGATGGCTTTGTGTGTTGGTGTCCTGGGTGGGAGGTCATTTCAAAACAGAAGAGTTATTGTATGTACAGTACAGTACAGTACAGTACAGTACAGTACAGTACAGTACAGTACAGTACAGTACAGTACAGTACAGTACAGTACAGTAACGTACATTATGGTACAGTACGGTACATTGCAGTACATTACGGTACATTACGGCACAGTATGGTACAGTACAGTGCAGTGCAGTACAGTACAGTACAGTACAGTACAGTACAGTACAGTACAGTACAGTACAGTACAGTACAGTACAGTAACGTACATGATGGTACAGTACGGTACATTGCAGTACATTACGGTACATTACGGCACAGTATGGTACAGTACAGGGTTAGGGTTAACCTATGTATTTTACTAATACTAAACAACTAAGACTAGACTAGATTAACAACAAATACTTTCAGAAGACTAAATGGGACTAAATACTAAATGTGTGTTTTCAAAAGACTAAGACTAAATCAAAATAATTTACACTGGTGTTCACTGTTCATTTGAATAGTTGTTGTTTTCAGAAGAACATTGAGAAGAGTTGTTGAAAATGTTAACTTGTGTCATTGTTATATCAGGTCAACTGTGTTCAAATCCATCTTCTGTATCGGTTACGAGGATACACACAGAGCCTTAGAATGAACGACACACTGGCGAATGGCACCAACTCCTCCATCCCCTCTTTTTCATCAGATGACAACACCGGTCTGGTCGTACAGATTACTATCAACTCCATCAAGCTCATCCTGGGTCTGCCCATCAACAGCTACGTTCTGTGGCTGATACTGAGTGGAGCTGGTGGGACGATCGCCTCCGAGTTCTTCTATCTCAACCTGATCGTATCTGTGATCCTCTCTACCTTGACCGATGTCTTGTACTTTGCCTGGCTCTTCACATACAACTTCATTTTGGACATGGCTAATAGATTTGCTTTTGTTTTGTTTTTCTTATTCTCCATCCCATCGTTCCAGTGTTGTGTCTGTGTGGAGTGTTACATAGCGGTGGTTCACCCTGTGGTGTTTCTGAGGTACAAAGCTCTTCAGTACAGGGTGGCCTGTTGCTGCCCTGTCTGGCTGACCGGGCTTGCAGTCAGCTTGTTAATTGTTATATCTGATACGGTGTTTCCTTACTACTTCTTGATGGGCTTTTGGATGGTATTTGATATGTTGTTGTTTATTGAATTTATTTAATTACTTGTGGTAATTAGAGATGTTGACAATTACTCTTATTGCATTAATGTTTAACATATGTAGATACATTTTTAATGGTAAAGCATTGTTTCTTAGGTGAAATCTGCCCCCTCCCCCCCAGGTGATGGTAAAGTAAAAAAAAGTAATAGCTTAAAGTTTTCTTTTCTATTATATTTATTTTTTGTTTAAGGCTTTAACAAAATATATACATTAAATATAATAGAAAATACCTTCACTGCTATAGGCGGCTATTATAAAAACAGTCAAATATTGGCGAAATTGGCAAATAATATTAGAAAGAGGCAGCCATTGTGAACATAGCTGATCTACATGCTCACAACGAGCTTGTCAATCGGCTGTTATCACAACATGTATCTGCGGAACCAGTCCAAAAGGATTATTTTGGGGGGTCTTGGCCTGAAAAGGTTGAGAACCACTGGTCTAAATTATATGACCTGTTCATGAACTATTTCTATTAATACATTAATTTGGGTTATTCATACAATGGAACATGACGCATGTGTGACGGATTAATACCCACTGTCTGTAATATGACCTGTTCATGAACTACTTTTAATTCATCTGTTTTTCATCATCACTCATAATGTGTCACTGATGTGTAACCTGGTGGGCAAGGAATTTACTTGTATTATAAAATGTACGACTACGCCACCTTAATGTTGTTTGCATCAAGGAATAGAATGAATAACTGCTATAAATCGGGTTCCCCAAAACACAGATAAGCCAATGAGACCGAGACATTGAGTTTCCCCCAAACACATTGAATTTATTGAGATTAACCACACAAGGGTTAAAACACTACATGCACTGGATAAACAGTATTTATTAGCAATACAGTTGAAACTACCAATATATTGTATAATATTAAAATACAGTTCCATACAACCCCAGAGATAAAGTTAAGCAGACAAGCAATGGCAATCACTGACCACAATAAGTATAGCCAGAGTCAACGGGTCTGTGGGCGACAACACCTCTACAGGGGCAGCTAACTAAAGGGGTAGGTTAGATCACTATGCCCAGCCAACCACACAGCAATCACACATACACAGCACACAGAAAGAAGCGCCACCATGAGAAGAGGTGCACGCACTCACACCAATATTGCAAACCTTTGGGGCTGTGGACTACAGTGAAACCTAGTGAACTCCCCTGTAGCAGTCAGCTGCACCACTCGGCTCTGTTGAACTCAGTTAACTCACAGGCAGGACTCCATATGTGTGGGGGAGAAACGAAATAAAACAGATAAACAAAAGGAAATAGCTCAATACTCAAAAGAAACTATAATGATAAAATCAACCTAAACAAAGCAGCAGTGGCTAGATCTTATTTGTCTGTTTGTGCTCACACACACTCCCATGAGTTTGGCACAGGGCACATGAATGGACATCAACCCTGGCAGTAAAATGAATAAAAACAACAGCAGACCCAGGTCTCAAGACCCAGGGCCAGGCCAGCATTCACCAAACTCCTGCTTGGAAGAAGACAGGGCATTTAAATAGTCACCTGGTGATTGTCAATGAGGAAGTGCCCCTATGGTGGCCTCTGAGGCTCAACTCCAACTGGCCACAGATGGAACATGAACCATTGATGGAAAATACAAGTCTAGTGAAGAAACTTTGGTTGCTGTGTATTGACTTTAAACGTACATAACCAAACATAGTCCACAATCAGAGTCTACAAGTTGAATAGGCCTACTACGTTGAAATGGGCCATCAAGTCACACTTCTTAGAGAACAGGAGTTGAGGGGGTGTCGGGTGGGTCACAACAATGCATTCCATTCCAAGACTGCCACCTACAACAGACATCAACGCGCCTCTTGGAACACCCCTTGGAACACCCCTTGGAGCACCCATTGGAGCACCCCTTGGAGCACTCCTTGGAGCACCCCCCCCCCACACACACACACACACACACACACACACACACAAGTTGAATAGGCCTACTACGTTGAAATGGGCCATCAAGTCACGCTTCTTAGAGAACCCCCCCCCACACACACACACACACAAGTTGAATAGGCCTACTACGTTGACATCAAGTCACACTTCTTAGAGAACCCCCCCCCCCCCACACACACACACACACACACACACACACACACACACACACACACACACACAAGTTGAATAGGCCTACTACGTTGACATGGTATGTATTATGTCGCTATGAATCACGCTGGATTATAATTTCTTCACATCCCTATATTCTTCTCTCTTCCTATCTCCCCCTAGGTCTGGCTTATTAACCAGGCTAATCTCCCCCCTCTCTCTCTCTCTCTCTCACTCCCCCTCCCCCCCTCTCTCTCTCTCTGCCACATGCAGCGAGAGGGGACTCACTCACGCCCCCCCCCCATGGGCCTTCTTCTCTTCATAGTACTGGTCAATTTTATTATCACATTTCACATTATAATTATGTTAGTGAAATGGGTATGGAGACATGGGAAGACCAGCTGTTACTGAACAAACAATATAACAATGATTACTAGAGCTATTTTAAAAAGCAGTCATCACAACCCTATTGAAACTAATTCCACACACCTGAGTGCTCCTCATTCCCTCAGAGCAACACAACCTGAACACTGACTTAAAGACTTAAAGTTGTCCCAGTGTGTGCAAGTCCCACACAATACAGTTGTTGACCAGACAGTGGCCTTGTGGTTAGAGTGTCCGCCCTGAAACTGGGAGGTCGGGGTTCGATCCCTGGCCGGGTCATACCAAAGACTGTAAAAATGGGACCCAATGCCTCCCTGCCAATGCCAAATCTACTAATCAAATGATTCCCGAGCGCGGCGCACGCTGCAGCTCACCGCTCCTTGGCTGCGGCTCACTGCTCCAAGAGATGGGTCAAATGCGGAGAACAAATTTCACTGCGGTAACGTGTGTGACAAATCGTATGACTTTGACTTTGTGTCCCAGTCCCAGGTTTAGACAATACAGTTGTTGCTGTTATTGTGTCTCTGTTGTTAATAACAATGTAATGATGGATATAGGATATGATTATTATAAGGATAATGACTTATCCTGATTTATCCTGACTTATCCTGGTCATGAATTAATAATGCCTTATTACACTATGACACATGTTTCTGCACACAGGCCTACACATTACACAATGGGATTTCACTGTAAATATAGATACGCGATTAAATGAGAACAATAGAGCACAATTGGCTATGAGACTTTGAGGATTTGACAATATACTAATTTGTTGTTAGGCCTTGACCAGTCCTGTACAGAAACCCCACCACTGTCTTCTAAAGTCCACTCCGCCATCTCCCGCCTACAGAGGGTCCTGTATTTAAATCCCTTAACGGCCTTGCCCCTTCCTATATTTCTGAACTAATAACTGCTCCCCCTACCACCAGGACACTCAGATCCTCCAGCACTTTGGGTCAACTGCTGTTGTTTTTAAATGTGCTATATAAATACAATTGACTTGACTTGACTAAAGTCGGGGTGTGCGTACAGGGTGTGCGGTATTATACTTGTAAAAGACAAGATGTGAAGGCTTGTGTACTAATTATGAAGACTGTTTGCAATCATTTTAGGGGGTGGGTGGCAGTTTGTGTTTTGGAAGACAAATAGTATTTTGGAAAACAGTTTCTCTTGTTGTTTCTTCACACAGAGCTGGTTCTATGTTACTGAAAGAATGTGGAGCAATCCTCTTATGGCTCTGCTGCAGTAACACTTCATTATAATTAATATCCACTTATTCAATATTGTTAGACTGTACATATATTATCCAGATAGTCAGATACTCTATATTGGCTATAGATATATTCATATATTAAATATGAAGCTTACAAAGCAATCTCACAGTTAGCAGTTTATTTCTAGAATGTTGCATATAGCATGACCTGGGGGAGGAGTCAGAGAGGGGTGGAGCACATGCAGCAGTTTGTTAGGTTGAGATTGGTGGCTGATGACTGTATTGTTCCACTCTTTGGCCAATCAACACCAAGCAGTTAGTGGTTCCACCTCAGGCTCTCCAGTATAAGAAGAGTTTGTAGTTGTTCTCCACAACTCCTCCAGGATATCTATACTTTCTGATCACATCTGACTGTGGACTCCAGACTTCAGCTGAAGATGAACTCTCTCAACACACCCAAGGATCATCAAGACCTCTGTAAGTTACTTACTGTGTCTATATGGATATACAGCATGCCATAAGGATGTTTTTTTATCTAGTCATTTGTTTGTTTTTATTTATTTTAGCATTGACTACCTGTTGTCATGTATTTTCTAAAATATAAAATTATTGTAGAATCGAATTATAAATGGATGCTAAATTGATAATAGGGTACATTAACTTAACACTATAGGTCTTGCTATTTTAAGTCCAGGAATGCCTCTAAACAATATTTCCTTTGTCTTTGTTTCCAATTCAGTGTTGCATCATCAGTCTGGCTTCCCTGTTCTACCAGAGGTGAATGAACAAAGAAGCTTGGCTAAGCAAAAATGCCACTGCTGTGATCAGTGTGGTAAACGCTTTCCTACAATGTCTAGACTTAAAACACACCAGACCATTCACACTGGAGAGAAACCCTTTGGATGTGATCAGTGTGGTAAACGCTTCCCTACAATGTCTAGACTTAAAAAACACCAGAGAATTCACACAGGAGAGAAACCATATGGATGTGATGATTGTGGACAACACTTCTCTCAAATGGGACATCTTAAAACACACAAGAGAATTCATACTGGAGAGAAACCCTATGGATGTGATCAGTGTGGACAACATTTCTCTCTAATGTCCAGCCTTAAAAGCCACCAGATAATTCACACTGGAGAGAAAGCCTATGGATGTGATCAGTGTGGACAACATTTCCCTCGAATGGACAGCCTTAAAATACACCAGAGAATTCACACTGGAGAGAAACCATATGGATGTGATGATTGTGGACAACACTTCTCTACAATGGGAAATCTTAAAACACACAAGAGAATTCATACTGGAGAGAAAGCCTATGGATGTGATCAGTGTGGACAACATTTCCCTCGAATGGACAGCCTTAAAATACACCAGAGAATTCACACAGGAGAGAAACCCTATGGATGTGATCAGTGGGTTACGCACCGCCATTCCGAACCACCGCCATTCCGAAGGTTCACTTCCATGTTTCGGAATGGCGATGTTTCCCCATGGAAAGAATCGCCCCGCCATTCCGAAAGTTAAATCTCCGGAGCGAGCGCACAGAGCGCAACTCTCTCTCTCCCCCCCCCCCCCCCCCCACCTCCCCCCCCCCCCCTCTCTCTCCCTCTCTCTCATAATAATAATAATCTCCGAAAGTTAAATCTCCGGAGAGCACAGAGCGCAACTCTCTCTCTCTCTCTCTCCCCCCCCCCCCCCCCCTCTCTCTCTCTCTCTCTCTCTCTCTCTCTCTCTCTCATAATAATAATAATAATAATAATTAATAATAATAATAATATAGTCCGCTGTGATTCTAATGTCTCCGTCACCACCAGAAGTATATGAAATGATGAAACTTTCATATTAATCATTGGCATGCAGGATTGACATAGCGTTATTTAGGCTATAATGATCAACTTGTGGATGATAATTTTATGTATCAAATATTATATTAACTCAAGGCAATTAATGTTACAGCTTTGAATATAAATGTCGGAACTGGTGTAGAATGGAAAATAAGACTGTGCCTGTTGCTCACTGCGCAATTGGAAATAAAACCAGCATGAGCATGGGGTGTTTATGCTAATCTGTCCATAATAGTCAACATATGCCCATAATTGAAGTCTTCATAAGGAATCCATCAGATGAGATCGCACAGCTGTCCAGTCTGGTCTGGACTTATATCAAACCAAAACGAGGCTGTGCGTAAATACTGCACTTATTAATAACAGCGCAACAGCAATAAATAATTGATTAACGTGCATGAGAACGCACTATGGCCTATGCCATATAGAACAATGCAAATCCTCAAAGAAAATGCGTCTTCCTAATGGATACATTTGGAATGGATATTTCACAATATGATAACGGAAGCAATATGCGGGGGTTTCCTCCTTCACCAAGGAAGAAGAGGCGTGCAGAAGAGGGTGCTTTAAACATAGTCATCGTAGATGCAGCCAAACCAGAGTCTGTGCGCTTCTTAGGGGGGCTATGCTACACAATATTCAGCTCTTAAGTTCAGTACAAAAGTAGCCTACTCTCAGTCCCATTCAAAGGGTGGACACATATCCAAATTAACCCATGGCCTATACTACCTTCAGAACGATTTGCACAGTGGTGGAAAAGTTTTGCTTAAGTTAAAGTATCAATATTGCAATGAAGAAATAAGTCCGGTAATCAACATTTGAGAAAGGCCTTTACTGTTCCTTAATTTGCATTCCTTGTTACATTCCTTGTTACACACACAAAAAAACAAAACAATACATTTGCAAATGTATAAAATCCTTTTAAAAAAAAAAAACTTAAATAGGCATTAAATAGGCCTAATTATACTGTATTAAAGTGGACATGTAGTGGAGTAGAAATAAAAGTAGGCCCATATTAAAACAGAATATCCAATAGAGAAAAAAAAACTCAAAATCAAAGCACTTGGGTTAGGTACATTCATTTGACAGACAGACAGACAGACAGACAGACAGACAGACAGACAGACAGACAGACAGACAGACAGACAGACTACACAAAGTTGTGGATGCAGTGCTGGACTGCATTCCAGTACTGGTCCAGAGTTCTCTGTCCCCGGCGGTACTGGCGCCTGAGCCTCTGAAGCCTGTTGGCGAAAACCATTAGTTAATTAATATTAGTAATACATGAATATAGTAACATTAATGTTGGTAGGTAAACACATGTTTGTTGTGCACAATACGTTCTATAATAACAAGCCGACTCCAGTCCACTGTATTGGAGGCCAAAGCCTCCATGCTCCTTGGACCCCATGCCTACAGCCTTTTATTATTTATTTTTTCCATATGAATAAATTCTCAAACCTCTCCTCCAACCGGCGCCACTTCGGTCGCTGGAGTGGTGGTCGATCCCCGCGTTCGACCTGCGCGCACGCAGTCTCCACCAGCCTCTGTTCATCCTTCATTTTGCGGATGAACACCCAGATGGATGGGTGGCGCCTGTCCACTCGGACATTCCATCTGTGATGGAAACCTGTAATAATGATAGAACCATTAGGATACATGCAGGTCACATGGCACATGGCCCATTGGCATTTAATTCCCACGACAGATTTAGAATGAGAAATGTATAATTAGGGTAATAATAATAATATTAAAGTAAATAAATAAGTTTATACCCTCCACCGCGTTGTTGCTGCGATTGTCCATGTGGCGGCGATGAACACACCAGATTGGTGGTGGGAACAGTGCCCGCTCCCCTACGTAGGTCTCCTCCATGTAGCGAAGGAAACCACCTATCGCGGGGTAGCGGCGGAGCTGTTGGCGGGTCTCTCTGCTCCTTGCAAATGTCCTGAAATTCTGCCTCAGGATAGGCAACGGTAAGTAGCCAGTTGCCATCACCTTCCTGACCCATGCTCTCAGGGGCCTGTCCTGCCTGTATGGACCTGCACAAGTTGAGTGAAGAAATAAAGTTACTTATTAATTTCTTAAGCACTCAACACTCAATATAGTAATATCTTTTACAAAAGAAAAAAAAGCTTCTACTCATGAATGGTAATATTATAACAATTATAATTATAATTGTCTACATTACCCTACATCTGCATATTATTAGTATTATTAGTATTATTATTATTATTATTATTATTATTAATGTTAAATGTATTTATTTATTATGTAACCTAAACACCTATACATTTTGAAGAAATCACACAAAATTACTTTTTGTTGTGGTCTGTTAACTTAATACACCATGCAACACTGACCTGCCAAGCCAAGGTCCTGCACCTTACGCCAAAGGCTCTGGCACAGGTGGAAAAAGCTTCCAGTAACCGTGGTGTCTGGCAGCTCCTCTCTGAAGGCATTCATCATGCCCATTTCGTAGTCCGTCAGGACTTTGTCAGGGCTCCATCTTGTACATGAATGGGGGGATGGATGGATGGATGGATGGATGGACCGACGGACAGGTGTTAAAAAAGAAGAAAAAAAATATTATTCCAGTTTCCATAAAATATTTAAAAGCCAGGTGCAGTGACATTATCTTATGCCTATAGGCCATGAGCGTCGACACACACACACACACACACACACACACACACACACACACACACACACACACACACACACACACACACATACACACACACACACACACACACACACACACACACACACACACACTTACCGTTGTTCTGTGACCCGCTCGACCCTCCTCTTAACATGGCGGAGGACTGCCCGATACATTTCCTCTGTCTTGCCACTCATTAAAATAAAGATAAATGGCACCACCTTGCCCATGTAGAGGCCATGTATCGTGGCAAACTGATAGTATGGCCTCGGACACGTCCTGAACGTGGCGTCCATGTATATCTAAAACAACATTCAAATGCATTTGATTAATACTGATATAAACTATAGACCTGTATCATATTATTGCGGAAAACCCTTATTAAAAATATCAAAATCAAGCAGTTCGGATTGGCGGTGCGTAATTATTACCCACGCGGTGCGTAATTACGCACCGCAAAAACGAACGTTTTATGGAAGAGGGGTTCTCACCTGGTCACATTGACTCAGTTTCTGGACGTTATCGTCGGTCCCAAACACCAAAAAATGATGCTGCAGGTTGTGTTTGGTGAGGAAGGCCTCCCCTCCCCAGGTGAAGGCCCATTCCCCATCCACGGCGACGTCCTGTACTCTGCGGGGGATGGGAGGCATGAGCCCGGCCCGCCGTCTCTCCAGACGGGTTTTTACAGCGTTGAAGGGGGGGATGTGTTCTACATCGGCTGTTTGGGCAACGACCTGGTCATATACCCGCTTTACGGGGATTGTTGGATCGGCCGCCACCAGGTTGAGCATCTGCTCAAGTAAAGCCGTGGTGGCGACCAAATCGCCCTCTCCCGCGTGGTCATGTTCACCTGGCGGCATTAAAATGGTGATAGCTGGATTCTCCTCATGCACATCAAGCCACCGTGTGTGCACAGGCACGTTGCACCCAGGGTGGGCACAACGCCAATATATTTTGGCTGGGGTTGTTTTGTTACGGAGATAACGGAAGGTATCAATAACGAGGGCTTTCCCTCCGCGACTGTTGGCCACTTGTATATATGCCATGGTAAAAGAGAATTATCACTGGTGGGCCGCTCTTTTATAGACTTGATTGATTGATTAACATGTGATTCCAATACATTAAACGATTGCCTCAAACTCATTGGCCTAGGCGAATTGAATACTTGCATGTCAAATTGAGCTCTATGGTTCTGACCTGGGGGCCTTTTTCACAATAGCGGAATTTAGGCTGAATGTTTAAGTATACCCCCCAAATATAGTCTACATTTAACCACTGCTCTTAACTCAAAATTCATAATTAAATCGTCATATAAATAAATATAATAGAACATAATTCTTAATAGTGATAAATATGTTTTATAACAATCCCTAACAGCAATATTTCATTTTAAGTATTAATTTTTACAAAAAATAAGTTGTTGGCTGACAAGACTGATGTGCGGGTCCATGAGCTAACTACAAATGAAGACAGACAAGCAGGTCCCCACGTTCAGCACCGCAGACAGCTCCTCATCACCAGACAGACAGGTCCCCACGTTCAGCACCACAGACAAGCTCCCCATCACCGGACAGACAGGTGGACAATGTCAACTTGACATGCAAGTATTCAATTCGCCTAGGCCAATGAGTTTGAGGCAATCGTGTAATGTATTGGAATCACATGTTAATCAATCAAGATTACGTCTATAAAAAAGCGGCCCACCAGTGATAATTCTCTTTTACAAAACTGAAGAATGGCACGGCAAGAAGGGCCCCGCAGAGTACAGGACGTCGCCGTGGATGGGGAATGGGCCGTTACCTGGGGAGGGGAGGCCTTCCTCACCAAACACAACCTGCAGCATAATTTTTTGGTCTTTGGGACCGACGATAACGTCCAGAAACTGAGTCAATGTGACCAGGTGAGAACCCCTCTTCCATAAAACGTTCGTTTTTGCGGTGCGTAATTACTCACCGCGTGGGTAATTACGCACTGCCAATCCGAAATGCTTGATTTTGATATTTTTAATAAGGGTTTTCCGCAATAATATGATACAGGTCTATAGTTTATATCAGTATTAATCAAATGCATTTGAATGTTGTTTTAGATATACATGGACGCCACGTCCAGGACGTGTCCGAGGCCATATTATCAGTTTGCCATGATACATGGCCTCTACATGGGCAAGGTGGTGCCATTTATCTTTATTTTAATGAGTGGCAAGACAGAGGAAATGTATCGGGCAGTCCTCCGCCATGTTAAGAGGAGGGTCGAGTGGGTCACAGAACAACGGTAAGTGTGTGTGTGTGTGTGTGTGTGTGTGTGTGTGTGTGTGTGTGTGTGTGTGTGTGTGTGTTGACGCTCATGGCCTATAGGCATAAGATAATGTCACTGCACCTGGCTTTTAAATATTTTATGGAAACTGGAATAATAATTGTTTTCTCCTTTTTTTTTTCTTTTTTTTTAAATTTACGTTTACACCTGTCTGTCCGTCCGTCCGTCGGTCCGTCGGTCCGTCCGTCCATCCATCCATCCATCCATCCATCCATCCATCCATCCATCCATCCATCCATCCATCCCCCCATTCATGTACAAGATGGAGCCCTGACAAAGTCCTGACGGACTACGAAATGGGCATGATGAATGCCTTCAGAGAGGAGCTGCCAGACACCACGGTTACTGGAAGCTTTTTCCACCTGTGCCAGAGCCTTTGGCGTAAGGTGCAGGACCTTGGCTTGGCAGGTCAGTGGTACATGGTGTATTAAGTTAACAGACCACAACAAAAAGTAATTTTGTGTGATTTCTTCACAGGATAAAGAACAAAATATTAAGATGTATATAGGTGTTTAGGTTACATAATAAATAAATACATTTAACATTAATAATAATAATAATAATAATATGCAGATGTAGGGTAATGTAGACAATTATAATTATAATTGTTATAATAGTACCATTCATTCATGGGTAGAAGCCTTTTTTTCTTTTGTAAAAGATATTACTATATTGAGTGAATTAATAAGTAACTTTTATTTCTTCACTCAACTTTTGCAGGTCCATACAGGCAGGACAGGCCCCTGGGGGTATGGTTCAGGAAGGCCATGTCAACTGGCTACTTACCGCTGCCTATCCTGAGGCACAATTTCAGGACCTTTTCAATGAGCAGAGAGACCCGCCGCCAGCTCCGCCGCTACCCCGCGATAGGTGGTTTCCTTCGCTACATGGAGGAGACCTACGTAGGGGAGCGGGCACTGTTCCCACCGGCAATCTGGTGTGTTCATCGCCGCCACTCGGACAATCGCAGCAATAGCGCGGTGGAGGGTATAAACTTATTTATTTACTTTAATATTATTATTATTACCCTAATTATACATTTCTCATTCTAAATCTGTTGTCGTGGGAATTAATTGGCCATGTGACCTGCATGTATCCTAATAGTTATGATTATTACAGGTTTCCATCACAGATGGAATGCCCACAGGCGCCACCCATCCCTCTGGGTGTTCATCCACAAACTGAAGGATGAACAGACGCAGGTGGAGACGGCGTGCGCGCAAGTTGAACGCGGGGATCGACCACCACTCCAGCGACCGAAGTGGCGCCGGTTGGAGGAGAGGTTTGAGAATGTATTCATATAGAAAAAATAAATAATAAAAGGCTGTAGGCATGGGGTCCAAGGAGCATGGAGGCTTTTGCCTCCAATACAGTGGACTGGAGTCGGCTTGTTATTATAGAACGTATTGTGCACAACAAACATGTGTTTACCTACCAACATTAATGTTACTTTATTCATGTATTACTAATATTAATTAACTAATGGTTTTCGCCAACAGGCTTCAGAGGCTCAGGCGCCAGTACCGCCGGGGACAGAGAACTCTGGACCAGTACTGGAATGCAGTCCAGCACTGCATCCACAACTTTGTGTAGTCTGTCTGTCTGTCTGTCTGTCTGTCTGTCTGTCTGTCTGTCTGTCTGTTTGTCTGTCAAATGAATGTACCTAACCCAAGTGCTTTGATTTTGAGTTTTTTTTTCTCTATTGGATAATTTTCTGTTTTAATATGGGCCTACTTTTATTTCTACTCCACTACATGTCCACTTTAATACAGTATAATTAGGCCTATTTAATGCCTATTTAAGTTTACAAAAAATGCATTTTATACATTTGCAAATGTATTGTTTTTTTTTTTTTGTGTGTGTAACAAGGAATGTAACAAGGAATGCAAGGAACAGTAAAGGCCTTTCTCAAATGTTGATTACCGGACTTATTTCTTCATTGCAATATTGATACTTTAACTTAAGCAAAACATTTCCACCACTGTGCAAATTGTTCTGAAGGTAGTATAGGCCATGGGTTAATTTGGATATGTGTCCACCCTTTGAATGGGACTGAGAGTAGGTTACTTTTGTACTGAACTTAAGAGCTGAATATTGTGTAGCATAGCGCCCCAAAGAAGCGCACAGACTCTGGTTTGGCTGCATCTACGATGACTATGTTTAAAGCACCCTCTTCTGCACGCCTCTTGTTCCTCGGTGAACGGCGAAACCCCCGCATATTGCTTCCGTTATCATATTGTGAAATATCCAATCCAAATGTATCCATTAGGAAGACGCATTTTCTTTGAGGATTTGCATTGTGCTATATGGCATAGTGGGTTCTCATGCACGTTAATCATGTATTTATTGCTGCTGCGCTGGTAATAATAAGTGCAGTATTTACGCACAGCCTCGTTTTGGTTTGATATAAGTCCAGACCAGACTGGACAGCTGTGCGATCTCATCTCATGGATTCCTTATGAAGACTTCAATTATGGGCATATGTGGACTATTATGGACACGGAGCTGTCGGCGTGAGGTCGGCGGAAAAAAGCTGGGGCGAGATGGAATTGGGGCGACATGACCTGTTACCGCAACGGGCACAGTCTTATTTTCCATTCTACACCAGTTCCGACATTTGTATTCAAAGCTGTAACATTAATTGCCTTGAGTTAATATAATATTTGAACCATAAAATGTGATTCTAATGTCTCAAATGATTCTAATGTCTCAAATTTTGTTGTGAATTAGTTAATTTTGTTGTGAATTAGTTGAGGAAAAAGCCTTCTGAATGAGAGCTCCAAGTTGCGCACGGATGCTTCTTTTGTTATTTTTCCTGGTTCCTAAATGCTATCACACTAAACCCAAGCGTTTAGGTTCTAAACACTTATTTGTAACACTTTTTAAACGTGTCACAGTGTTTAGATTATAAACATAAGAGCATGTTTAAATGCCATATTGCACTGAGTCATCTGATAGGCTAGGCCTACTCCTTTTCATTGTGAACTAGTAGCCTAAGCAGAATACGAGGCCATATTCATTTCATATTGGCATTCCTGTTACCTTGGCGACAGCTAGTTTCGAGACATATGGCAGTAGCTTACAGTAGGTTATGAATAAAATAAAACCTGAGTGAGTGAGTGAGTGAGTGAGTGAGTGAGTGAGTGAGTAGCCTATACGTTGCGGGACTGTGCGCTCCGGCCAGGTGGAGCTCTACGGATTGGGCATACAGCCAGCTGGTGATGATCGATTGAGTGAGTACTTTATTAGCAGTTTGCAATTGGGTTCATGGACGCACGCGCATTGGGCTCATTGCTTCCTTGGAGATCAAACGGTCCATGTCATGATGGCCCATTTGATAGGGCTCATTAAATAACAGCTCCGTGGGGCCGAATGAGCGGCCATTGATTGACATGAAAATAGACAATTCACCGTGGGGCAGAATGAGCGGCCATTCCCTTTCGGAATGGCGGTGTTTCGGAATGGCGGGGTTTATAAACCCCTTTCGGAATGGCGGTGTTTCGTAATGGCGGTGTTTCGGAATGGGGGTCCGTCCCCGTAGCGCGCCACTCGGTGGCGCGCTATGAGCTTGTAGATCTGCTATTTTTCAATAGCTAAAGCATTAGCAACATAATGCTAACACCAAAAGGGGTTCCCGCTCAAAATGGGTTAAACAAAGTCAGGTATTTAAATATAAATAATTTATATTTAGACCAGTGGTTCTCAACCTTTTCAGGCCACGACCCCCCAAAATAATCCTATTACAGATACATGTTGGGGTTTCAACTGAGAAACAATGCTTTTCCATTTAAAAAAACAAATCTACATATGTTAAACAATAACGTAATAATTGCAGAGTAATTGTCAACATCTCTAATTACCTCAAGTAATTAAAAAACAACAACAACATATCAAATAGCTGATTAAATGAAATAAAATAGGTTTCTCTGACACAGTGACAGATTTGGATTACATTTGTAGGATTAGAGCCTAGTATCACACACAGGTCTGCATAATAGTGCGTTCACACGGGCAGATGCAAAGATACAGTCTACCATTCATTGTCAATGGAAGCCAGCATGAAGATACAAAGATGCATCTGACGTTTGTGGCTGCTGCAAAAGCTACAAATTTAAGCTGAGCTGGGTTCAACTTCCAGATGCAAAGCTACAAAACTGTAGCTGCAATGACACACGTCACTATACGGACGCACGCTGGATGATGTCAATGACCGTGTGAGCAACATATTTTACAAAGCAACAACACATCCAATTATGCTGTGATCTTTGCATCTTTGCATCTTTTGCATCTGCCAGTGTGAACGCAGCATTAGAGATCTATCCTGCTGACTTGCTTTCAGAGACCCTTGAAGCATGGCAGTTTCCCAGCTTTGTGGAGGTAGAGCAATGGATGAACAAACGCTGAAATCATGGATACTACTGTATATGAGATGGTATTAACAACTGTGATGGAATATTTCAGTAGTGCAAACAGAATAGTGGGAATATAGCTCATTATAGTCAGTGACATTACCACCAAGCTGATCAGAATGATTCTAAAAGCTCTTCTCTTCAGGTCGTTTCTCTCCCCACTGTCCCTCTGTCCTTCTCCTGGTCCAGGCTGTTTCAGAGCTCTGAGGACCGAGAGGCAGCAGAAACACACCACAGAAATGCACACCACCCAAAAGCCCATCAGGAAGTAGTAAGGATACAAAGTATCGGATATAACAATTAACAAGCTGAATGCAAGCCCCGTCAGCCAGACAGGGCAGCAACAGGCCACCCTATACCGAAGACCTTTGTACCTGAGAAACACCACGGGGTGAACCACCGCTATGTAACGCTCCACACAGATACAACACTGGAACGATGGAATGGAGAATAAGATAAACAAAACAAAAGCAAAATGAGTAACCCATTTCAAAATTGAGTTGTATGTGAAGAGCCATGCAAAGTAAAAGACATCTGTCAAGGTAGAGAGGATCACAGTAGAGATGGGATTTATGGCTCTTTGAAGGGAGCCGGATCTCTGGGATCCGTTCCTTTCAAAGATTCGTTCAAAAGACTGGCTCTTTTGAACGACGTTCCCGATGGGTGGGGGGGGGGCCGAATTCTGTCTGCCCTGTCCCCCCCCAGTGCCTCCCCAGTACCTCCCCAATATCTGCCCAGGGCCTCCCTAGTGACTCCCCACTCCCCAGTGTCTCCCCAGTACCCAGTGTCCCCCCCAGTGCCTCCACAGTGCCTCCCCAGTCTCCCCCCAGTGCCTCCCCAGTGTATCCTGCTTAGGGCGCCAGCATGCTCATGACCGGCCCTGGTTGAAACCCCCCTGCCCCCCTCCTCCTCTAAAAAGGAACGGCTCCCTACTGTGAACCGGATCCCATCGTTCCTTTCAAAGAGCCGTTCAAATGATCCGACTCGTTCACGAACGTCACATCTCTAGATCACAGATACAATCAGGTTGAGATAAAATAACTCGGAGGCGATCGTCCCACCAGCTCCACTCAGTATCAGCCACAGAACGTAGCTGTTGATGGGGAGACCCAGGAGCTTGATAGAGCCGATAGTAATCTGTAGGGCCAGAAATGAGGATGTGAAGGGGACGGAGGAGTTGGTGCCATTCGCCAGTGTGTCGTTCATCTTCAGGCTCTGTGTGTGTCCTGTAACCGGTACAGAAGACAGCTTTGAACACAGTTGACCCAATATAACGACACAAGTAAACATTTTTAACAACTCTTCTCAATGTTCTTCTGAAAAGAACAACTATTCTAATAAACAATGAACACCATAAATAAATAAAAATAAATTGAAAAGAACAGTTAAGTGGAGTTCCATTCTCAATTTTCAAATGTAAAAATAAAATAAATATATTATCTGTAATGCCATTGCACACACAGATTAAAAATACTCCTTATGTTCAAGTAATTCAACAAAAATAAAACTCAACAATGAAAATACAATGTTCATTAGTCTTAGTCTTATGATTTAGTCTTAGTCTTTTCACATGCCTAGACCTGAGGGTACAGGTGGTGGGCTTGCTGTTTTTTATAGGAATAACTTTAAATGTTCCCCAACCTCTTTCGGTGCTTTTAAATCCTTTGAAGTTTTTAGTTTTCTCATTAACAGTACAAACCCGGTGCTTTGTGTTTTAATCTATCGACCACCCAAATACAATTCCGGTTTTATTGCTGAATTTTCTGAGCTCCTGTCCCTCATCACCCAGCGCTATGATAACATCGTCTTGCTGGGGGACATAAATATACATGCTGTCTGCTGTCCCTCCTCCCCTCTATCAAATGATTTTATTAACCTCACTGAGTCATTTGATTTTATACAGTTTGTCACCGGGGCTACTCACCGTCTGGGTCACACCCTAGACTTAGTGTTTAGCTTGGGTTTGGCTCTCGGTACTGTGGAGCTAGTTGACGACCTACTGGTCACCGGTGTAACTGACCACAAAGCCCTGGTTTTTAAAGCCCCACTCCCCCGCCCTCCCCCCAATCACTCTGCTCCTCGTAGATCACGTGTTCTTAATTCTGAATCAGCAAGTGCTTTTTGTAATCTTTTTATAACTTCCCCCTTTTCTTGTCCCCCTGGGCTGTCCACTGCTGATACTGATATCAATGTCATGGTTGACATTTTTAACAGCAACTGCCTAACAATCCTGGACTCCATTGCACCTTTTAGAACCAGAATCCCCAAATCCAACCCAAACCCATGGCTCAATGAACACACCCGGTCAGTCAAGAGAAAGCGCAGAGAAGCTGAACGTAAATGGAAGACCACCAAACACCCTGATTCCCTCATTATACTAAAACAACTCATGAAAACCTACCAGGAGACTGTCATTAATGCCAAATTCAACTACTACTCAGATATTATTACAAAGAACAGCAATAACCCCAGGACGCTTTTCTCAGTAATCAATTCAGTCACTAAACCACCAACCACTCATCAACTTGAATCGTCACCTGACAAATGTGAAGAACTACTGTCATTTTTCACCAATAAAGTACTAAATATACGCCTCCAGATTCCACCCACCACTAATGGCACTTCTATTACCTCAGTTTCACCCAGCATTCCTGCCCCTCTACACCAGTTTGAGCTTATAACCCTGTCAGAACTCACCAAAACAATTGCACAAATGAAAACTTCATCCTGCAATCTGGACACAATCCCCACCTCCCTATTAAAGGAGGTAATTGAAACAGTCAGTCCATCCATCCTCAATATAATTAATCGCTCTATTGTCTCTGGTTCTGTCCCCTCTTCATTTAAACATGCCTTAATTCACCCACTCATAAAGAAACCCAGTCTCGATCCTCTTCTCCTCACTAACTACAGACCTATTTCCAAACTGTCCTTCATGTCCAAAATTTTAGAAAAAGTTATTTCCTCTCAGCTCCTCACTCACCTGTCCGGCAACAATTTATTGGAAAAATTCCAATCTGGTTTTAAAGCACTCCACAGTACCGAGACAGCCTTAGTAAAAGTCACTAATGACCTGTTGATGACAATGGATAATGGGGATGCTGCAATACTAGTCCTCCTTGACCTTAGTGCAGCGTTCGACACAGTCGACCACCCCACCCTGTTGAGCCGGCTGGAGTCATGGGTGGGGCTGGGTGGCACTGCGCTCCAGCTCTTACAATCTTATTTGACAGCAAGAACTGTCTCTGTCGAGATTGGAAATGCCATCTCCACCTCCGCCCCTCTCATCTACGGTGTCCCCCAAGGCTCAATTCTTGGTCCACTACTCTTTTCCATATATATGCTCCCCCTAGGCCAAATAATCCGTAAGCACAACATAAATTTCCACTGCTACGCAGATGATACCCAAATGTACATGCCACTCAACACCTCCAACCCCAACTGTCTATCATCCCTCAATGCCTGCCTAGCTGAGCTTCAAAGCTGGATGTCTTCAAACTTCCTACAACTGAACACAAACAAATCTGAAATTCTCCTATTTGGCCCTCTCACCTCCAGAACCCACCTACAAAACTGTCTCGACTCCTTGTCAGCAAATGTCACACCAGTAGCCAAAAATCTGGGTGTACTGCTGGACTCTGACCTCTGTCTTGAGGCCCAGGTTAAATCCGTTGTTCGCACTTGTTTTTTTCACTTACGCAACATCTACAGAATCCGACCAGTCCTTTCCACCCCTAACCTTCACAAAGTTGTCAATGCACTCATTTCATCCCGTTTGGACTACTGTAACGCCCTCTATTCATCACTTAGCAAAGGATCCATACACCGCCTACAGTTAATACAGAACGCAGCTGCAAGACTCATCACTGGAACAAGGAAATCTGAACACATCACCCCGGTACTGGCCTCACTACACTGGCTCCCTGTAAATTTTAGAATTGATTTTAAGATTTTAATACTGACTTTTAAAGCTGAGAATGGCCTGGCACCGCAATACCTAGCGGATCTTATCAAACCCCACCAGCCTGTCCGCCAATTAAGGTCCTCTACCTTAGCCCTACTAGAGGTGCCGAGAACGAAAATGGTGACAAAGGGGGATAGGGCCTTTTCAAGCAGGGCTCCCAGGCTCTGGAACAGCCTGCCATCTGACCTGAGGTCTATTAGCTCCTTGACTATTTTTAAAACTAAATTAAAGACCCACTTTTATAGGAAAGCCTTTTTAAACCGATAACCAATGTTTGCTTTTAATTCCCTTCATAATGTCATTTTATTGCTGTTTGATTGCTATGTAACACTGTTGTTTGTATATTGTATATTGTTAAGCACTTTGTGACACTGTCAAAAAAGGTGCTATATAAATAAAGTTTATTATTATTATTATTATTTTGAAAACACACATTTAGTATTTAGTCCTATTTAGTCTTCTGAAATTATTTTTTGTTAGTCTAATCTTAGTCGACAAAATTAACACTGAACAAGGTTAAAGGGATCTCACCTTTTGATGCCAGCAGAGTGTCTCAGATCTCTGAGTTGGTGTTTTGGTGAAGTCTCTTCGTCCGACGGTCACTTTCTTCCTGATGAGAGCAGATCCTCCAAATTATGAACTTTGTGCTTTGCCTCCAAATTATGAACTTTGTGCTTTGCCTTCTCTAACTATTCCTTTCCCTGCTCCTCCTTCCACTAATGTTTGTTTGTTGCACACCTGCACTCAAAAGGATTTTCATATTGCTTTTGATTCCATGGAAATGTATAGTCACTATGCAAACTGCACCTTTAGATGTGCCGATAATTTGTTTATCAACTCATGACACATTAAGCTGGCACACAAGGTGGCCCCTAGTTTAACTATGATACGATAGATAGATAGATAGATAGATAGATAGATAGATAGATAGATAGATAGATAGATAGATAGATAGATAGATAGATTAATTAACATATCAACACTACTGTATGATTGTGTTTCAACTTTCAATTAACACTTCAGAAGGTCCCCCTTCCATTTCCAATCCATTGCAAGATATGATTTAATCATTGCATTTCAGAGGGGCGGCGTTTAGCGCACTTTTTTAATCATGCAGTTGAAGAATAATGAAATGAAATAAATTAATGTCCGTCAATGCGCACCAAATGTCACTTTTTTGCGCTCCTAAATTAACTTCAAGTCCTCCTTTAACCAATTCCTGCAAAGTTTCCAGTGTCAGTTTATAGTTTCTTCGTTATGATTTTTTAAAAGTTGTATTATTTACCGCACCACTATCTGGTCCTTTGTTCTCTCAGCCACGCTGTCCGCCAACGGCAACGCAGTCTCTCTCTGTCTGTCTGTCTGTCTGTGTCTCTCTCTCTCTCTCTGTCTCTCTCTCGCGCTTTAATCATAAAATGGTAATTGGTCAATAGTTATATTATTTATATATAGTCCACATTTATGTCTGCCTGGCTCAGCTGGGTCGGGTCTCTCGGAATGTCGGAAATAATCGGATTTCGGTCGGACTCGGCGCAGAAATATGAAATAAATCTCGGAACGGGTCGGAATCGGACGCAATTGTCACGGATCCGTTCGGTTTAACTATTTGAAAATATTTTCGGAACGGGTCGGAATCAGTAACATGTCACAGATTAATTTAAAGAGTAAAGAGAGCCTAGGCTACTGTCAGCTGTCCAGCAGTCCAAATATTATTAAATTAAATTTCAGAATGGTAGACCTGAGGCCTACCATATACCAGGCCTCAAGCCTGAGGCCTATACCAGGCCTGAGGCCTACCATTGCGTGCACATCTATGCACGGAACGTCTATGGTCACAGGCGTCATGCTTCACTGCGCATGCCTAGAACTTTGCTCTTAAGAAGATGCGTAAGAAAAAATATTTGAGAAACCCGGCCAATGAATGGTAGACTGTATCTTTGCATAATAGTGTGTTCACACGGGCAGATGCAGACGGCCACGGAGCCGACTTGGGGACCCAACACAAGGACAACACAAGAGACGGTCACGGCCACACAGCCAACTCAAGGTACGGCCACGGAGCCGACTTGGGGACCCAACGCAGCTCCTCCAAGGAAAACAAACAAATTAACGGAGCTGAACGTGAATCCCCCCCACCGCCCACCCCTTTTTTTCCCTCACTGTATATGTTTATTTTCCCTTTTTACCTCCTTTATGATGAATTCCTGTTCTGTCTATAGAAGTGTCTATTTGTACGTCTCTAAATGTTTTGATGATTTGAACATGGTGGACCCTATTGGAAACAAGTGTAATGCTTAATTGGGTCGTCCACTCACAGTTAACAGCCTTTGTATTGAGTTTGTGCTTGAAATGTACTGTAATTCTGCAAACTGTTAATAAATTCTTCAATCAATCAATCAATCAATCAATCAATCAAAAACCTGTGTGCGATACTAGGCTCTAATCCTACAAATGTAATCCAAATCTGTCACTGTGTCAGAGAAACCTATTTTATTTATTCAGCTATTTGATATGTTGTTGTTTATTGAATTACTCGTGGTAATTAGAGATGTTGACAATTACTCTCATTGCATTAATGTTTAACATAATACATTTTTTAATGGTAAAGCAGTGTTTCTTAGGTGAAATCTGCCCCTCCCCCCAGGTGATGGTAAAGTAAAATAAAGTAATATCGTCACCTTATTAAACTAATTGCCCAAGTCATTTTTTCAAGGTTTTCAGGAAACACAAAAAACTGTGCCAAATGTAGAATATATTATATTTCTTAATTATTTCAATTCCAAAAAATGTGAAAAAATATGACTATTGATATACAAATAAAGGTGTATGTCAATCATGTAACATGTAAGGATAAAATGACTTAGGCCAATATCTGAACATGCCATTTTAACTTAGGCAATTATAAACCTTATTTAGGCCAAATTACTTCTGCAGTAAGTGACTTAGGCAAAATGTTTTTAGTCCAATTATTTTTAATAGACCATGGTTTAGGGTCAGCCACAGAGTGTTTAAAATAATATCAGAGCACAACGAAATTTGATACTGAAGGGGAGTGAATGGGAGTGAATGGGACTGAATGGGAGTGAATGGGACTGAATGTGAGTGAATGGGAGTGAATGGGACTGAATGGGAGTGAATGTGAGTGAATGGGACTGAATGTGAGTGAATGGGAGTGAATGGGACTGAATGGGAGTGAATGGGACTGAATAGGAGTGAATGGGACTGAATGGGAGTGAATGGGACTGAATGGGAGTGAATAGGACTGAATGGGACTGAATGGGAGTGAATGGGACTGGATGGGAGTGAATGGGAGGTACTGTTACTATGGGACTGATAATATGGGAGTGAATGGGACTGAATGGGACTGAATGGGAGGTAGTTACTATGGGACTGAATGGGAGTGAATGGGAGTGAATGGGAGGTACTGTTACTATGGGACTGCATGGGAGTGAATGGGACTGAACGGGAGTGAATGGGAGTGAATGGGAGGTACTGTTACTATGGGACTCAATGGGAGTGAATGGGAGTGAATGGGATTTAATGGGACTGAATGGGAGTGCATGGGAGTGAATGGGAGTGGATGGGACTGAATGGGAGTGAATGGGAGTGAATGGGAGGTACTGTTACTATGGGTCTGATACTATGGGAGTGAATGGGAGTGGATGGGACTGAATGGGAGTGAATGGGAGGTACTGTTACTATGGGACTGATACTATGGGAGTGAATGGGAGTGAATGGGAGTGAATGGGATGAATGGGAGTGACAGTCCCATAGTAACAGTACCTCCCATTCACTCCCATTCAGTCCCATTCACTCCCATTCACTCCCATTCACTCCCATTCACTCCCATTCAGTCCAGTTCACTCCCATTCACTCCCATAGTAACAGTACCCCACATTCACTCCCATTCAATCCCATTCACTCCCATAGTATCAGTCCCATAGTAACAGTACCTCCCATTCACTCTGATTCAGTTCCATTCACTCCCATTCACTCCCATTCATTCCCATTCACTCCCATTCACTCCCATTAATTCCCATTCACTCCCATTCACTCTGAATGGGAGTGAATGGGATGAATGGGAGTGACAGTCCCATAGTAACAGGACCTCCCATTCACTCCCATTCAGTCCCATTCAGTCCAGTTCACTCCCATAGTAACAGTACCTCCCATTCACTCCGATTCAGTCCCATTCACTGCCATAGTAACAGTACCTCCAATTCACTCCCATTCACTCCCATTCACTCCCATAGTAACAGTACCCCCCATTCACTTCCATTCACTCCCATTCTCTCCCATAGTATCAGTCCCATAGTAACAGTACCTCCCATTCACTCCGATTCAGTCCCATTCACTCCCATTCACTCCCATTAATTCCCATTCATTTCACTCCCATTCACTCCCATTCATTCCCATTCACTCCCATTCAGTCCCATTCACTCCCATTCACTCCCATTCAGTCCCATAGTAACAGTACCTCCCATTCACTCCCATTCAGTCCCATAGTATCAGTCCCATAGTAACAGTACCTCCCATTCACTCCCATTCACTCCCATAGTATCAGTCCCATAGTAACAGTACATCCCTTTCACTCCCATTCACTCCCATAGTATCAGTCCCATAGTACAGGACCTCCCATTCACTCCCATAGTATCAGTCCCATAGTAACAGTACCTCCCATTCACTCCCATTCACTCCCATTTTGAAAGGTGTGTTAAAATGGCCTAAGTCACATTTTATTATGACTTAGGCAAAATAAAATGGCCTAAGTCTCACTCTTGACATAGGCCATTTTTTTAATAGGGTGTAACAGGAAGGCCTTTTACGTTAGGGCTTAGGCGATTTTACCAGAGGTGGCCAGCATCACCAGGAGTTGATTTAGGCCAAAAACTCATTTTCGGCAAAAAATTACTTAGGCCATTAGTTTAATAAGGTGACGATATCTTAAAGTTGTTTTCCTATTAGGCCTATATTACATTTTTGTTTAAGGCTTAAACAAAATATATAAATTAAATATAATAGAAAATACCTTCACTGCTAGGCGGCTATTATAAAACCAGTCAAATATTGCCGAAATTGGCAAATAATATTAGAAAGAGGCAACCATTGTGAACATAGCTGATACATGCTCACAACGATCTTGTAAATCAGCTGTTATCACAACATGTGGCCTGAGATGTGGCCTGAGAACCACTGGTCTAAATTATATGACCTGTTCATGAACTATTTTTATGAATCCATTAATTTAGGCTATTCATACAATGGAACATGACACATGTGTGACGGATTAATACCCACTGTCTGTAATATGACCTGTTCATGAACTACTTTTAATTCATCTGTTTTTCATCATCACTCATAATGTGTCACTGATGGAAAATAAAAGTCTAGTGAAGAAACTTTGCTTGCTGTGTATTGACTTTAAACGTACATAACCAAACATAGTCCACAATCAGAGTCTACAAGTTGAACCTACCAGGTTTCCTGGAAAGGTCTGCTATCATCCCCCAGAACCCTCCAAACTGGGGTCCCACAGGGATCTGTACTTGGTCCCCTCCTTTTCTCACTATACACCAAATCCCTTGGCACTATCATCTCTGCTCACAATATATCCTATCACTGCTATGCCGATGACACACAACTGTTTCTATCCTTCCCCCCCTCTGCCACTCAGGTGGAAGAGCGCATCACTGCATGCCTGGCTGACATCTCACAGTGGATGTCCTCCAACCACCTCAAGCTGAACCCAGACAAGACTGAGCTTCTCTTCTTCCCAGCTAAGTCCTGCCCTATGCGGGAGCTAACTATTTCCGTAGACAACGCCCTGGTAACGTCTGTCCCAACAGCCAGGAACCTTGGTGTTGTCCTGGACAGTCAGCTCTCGTTTAAAACTCACATCACAGCTGTCACTCGATCCTGTAGGTTCACACTCTATAACATAAGACGAATTAGACCGTTCCTCACCCAGGAATCAGTCTTGTCAAAACTTGACTATTGTAATTCGCTCCTTACTGGCCTACCGGCATGTTACATACTCGAGGATTGTATATTTATATGTATTATATATGATACCGTGACTATATTTCTATATATTGTATATTATACAAGGGGTATTTATATATATATATATATATATATATATATATATATATATATATATTATGTTATACGGTGATTATATGGATATTATAGTATACAGTGATGTGGCATAGTATGGAGTGCCCGATTGCAGTTCTCAGTCACAGGTCTGGCTGGTGCTCGGAGGCGGAGACTTACCTTCCACCTGCCCACCTCGTCAACGGGAGCCTATCATCATCAGAAGGCCAGCCAGAGGAAGACTACTTAAGAGCAGCTGTGATGCCAGCTCGTTGGCACTGTGACTCAGTTTGACATACTGAGAGCACCTTGTCCAGGGAGCTGTGTAAAGAGTCTAACATTCACGAGGGACTCCAGTGTGGAGCGCTCTGCGTGATTACCTGTGGTACCGTTACAAGAAGTTATACTGTGTTGTAATAATCGGGAGTGTGGGAGCTTGATTTTTGTAAACAGCTTGTATTTTGGTTAGGACTAGAAAGAGTAGAGAGTTTAGATAGGTTGATAATTTGTAACCTTTCTTTTTCTGTTGATGGTTAGGATTAGCTAGAGGGTTCTGTTTCCATTAGGATAGGTTTAGCCTGTTTTGTTGTTTTCCCTGAGTTGCCCCATACAGCCTTCTTTTTGTTTTCATTATATAAAAGTAAATAATCTTTAAGTTGATCTTGTAACCGGGCTCAGCTCGGGAGGGCTCAGCCCAAACTTTAAGTTGGTTGGAAACCCAGAAACTACCGTTATTAGTCGCTTACAGGTTGTCTAGACAGGAGGATATTGATATATATATATATGACCGTATTCTATATATATATTCATGATATACCATTGTATTAATTGTATATATATACCCTCTGTCTATTATAAAGCCTTATTGAAATGGTGTAAATAAACACAAATTCCCTTGCCAGCCTTGTTGCGTCCTTTAAGTACCCCTAGATTTATGAAGGAAACGTAACACGGCATGTGCACTTAAGCCTCTCCAAATGATCCAAAATGCCGCAGCTCGTCTGGTCTTCAACCAGCCAAAATTCTCACATGTCTCCCCCCTGCTCCGCTCCCTGCACTGGCTCCCAGTCGCTGCCCGCACAGAATACAAAACTCTGATGCTGGCATTCAAAGCAACCAAAGGTATGGCTCCCCCATATCTTGCAAGCATGATTGAACCCTACAAACCCTCCCGCGCACTCAGATCAGCCAACGCAGGGAAGCTGGAAGTACCCTCACTAAAAACGCCGGGCCAACGCTCCACACGTCCCAAACTCTTCTCCCTTCTGGCCCCAAAACTGTGGAATGCACTCCCCGTTGCAGACAGAACTGCGGCATCACTCCCAATCTTCCGCCGTAGTCTGAAGACCCACCTTTTCAGACTCCATCATGGCCCATAGCACTTATCCTACCCCCTTAGATAGCACTTTTTAGACTTAGATAGCATTTGAAACAGACTTATAGCATGTCATGTAGACAGCACAATAATTGCATTGTATATAGTCATAGCACATCATAGTAGCCTACATATGTATAGCATAGTATAGTATATATGTATAGTTAATATGTATAGTGCCATTATATAGATATGTTCTAGTTACGTTCTTAGCTTACGCATGTTTCTTGATAAATGCATTTTATATATGTGATGTATTCCCATACTTTTGTTCCTGCCTAATGTAAGTCGCTCTGGATTAAGAGCGTCTGCTAAATGCCTAAATTGTAAATTGAATAGGCCTACTACGTTGAAATGGGCCATCAAGTCACACTTCTTAGAACCCCCCCCCCCCCCCCCCCCCACAGGCGGTGAGGGGGTGTCGGGTGGGTCACAACAATGCATTCCATTCCAAGACTGCCACCTACAACAGACATCAACGCGCCTCTTGGAGCACCCCTTGGAGCACCCACCCCCCCCCCCCACACACACACACACACACACACAAGTTGAATAGGCCTACTACGTTGAAATGGGCCATCAAGTCACACTTCTTAGAGAACCCCCCCCCCCACCCCCCACACACATACACAGAGATAGTGGGGTGGAAATAACGAGACAGGCAGTGGTCTGTATAGTAGCCTAGTGCTTTTAATTGACATGGTATGTATTATGTCGCTATGAATCACGCTGGATTATAATTTCTTCACATCCCTATATTCTTCTCTCTTCCTATCTCCCCCTAGGTCTGTCTTATTAACCAGGCTAATCCCCCCCTCTCTCTCTCTCACTCCCCCTCCCCCCCTCTCTCACACACGTGCGCTGCGCCCACGCACACTCACTTGCGTTGCCTCCGCACGCACGCAGTCACTTGCGTTGCCGTTGCGCGCTTGCACGCTCGGTCTCCCGTGTCGGACTATTGCCTCGTCTAAACATTGCCTCGTCTAAACTGCGGTCTTCGGACTTTCGGAACAAGGAACCTTCTGACTAACGACACGGCACCCTTCGGACTATTGCGGGAACTTCTGTCTGGCTAATATCATGTCACTGTGAAATTTATTGTCTTTTATATAACTGCTCTTATTCTGAAATGCCAAGCGCTTAACAGGAAGTGCCTATTAACATTGTGTATATATTGGCTGAATAAACGTCTGGCTTCAGTTGTGTTGACACTGAAGGAGTGGATGTCAGCTGCTGCCTACTCGTCTCATTATTTCATCCGTATATCAGACTAGCTCCTAGGCTGTCTAGATTCTTCCTACACTGCAATGGTAGCTCTGCTAATGTATTTTATAGTGATATATGTGGTAAGCACATGTGAGCATTTTTTTTAATTAAAACCTGTGAACTAAATATTGTGTCATAAGTTCTTAAATTGTAGAGCCCATGGGCCTTCTTCTCTTCATAGTACTGGTCAATTTTATTAACACATTTCACATTATAATTATGTTAGTGAAATGGGTATGGAGACATGGGAAGACCAGCTGTTACTGAACAAACAATATAACAATGATTACTAGAGCTATTTTAACAAAACATATCCTTTACAAGTTACAGCAGCTTTAACATTTCACAAAGGATATTAATAAGTTCTGTGTCATAGACCTATTTATGTAGTTCTGTTGAAACTCAGAGTCAAAGAGGTGTAAAATGGTCTCAGTTCATCCATAATGTGATCATTACCAGGTGATCTGTCCAATGCCAGACAACCAGTGACCATTAACACGTTTAATCTCTGCATTTTAATGCATTGTCTATAGTGAATGAAGCATCAGCCATCATCATTTAGCCTGTTTACATTTTAACCTGGGGTAAGAATGTGGGTTTTGTTCATTATTTAGCATTTGAAAAAAACATTGAATAAAAGTGCAGTCATCACAACCCTATTGAAACTAATTCCACACACCTGAGTGCTCCTCATTCCCTCAGAGCAACACAACCTGAACAATGACTTAAAGACTTAAAGTTGTCCCAGTGTCCCAGCCCAGTTTCCCAGGTTTAGACAATACAGTTGTTGCTGTTATTGTGTCTCTGTTGTTAATAACAATGTAATGATGGATATAGGATATGATTATTATAAGGATAATGACTTATCCTGATTTATCCTGACTTATCCTGGTCATGAATTAATAATGCCTTATTACACTATGGACACATGTTTCTGCACACAGGTCTACACATTACACAATGGGATTTCACTGTAAATATAGATAAGCGATTAAATGAGAACAATAGAGCACAATTGGCTATGAGACTTTGAGGATTTGACAATATACTAGCAGTTATACTAATAACTGCTCCCCCTACCACCAGGACACTCAGATCCTCCACTCTCAAACTCATTGCAGTCCCCCCTTCAAATCTAGATACACTTTGGAATAATCTTCCACACAGATTTTGGACCATTTTAGTCTGGCTTTTAATACAGTGTGACGTTTATTGTTGTTCATTGTTTTTGTTGTTATTTTGTTTGTTTGTTCTACTATTGCACTGTGATAGACTAGGGTCTACCTGTTCTCTGGAAAGCACTTTGGGTCAACTGCTGTTGTTTTTAAATGTGCTATATAAATACAATTGACTTGACTTGACTAAAGTCGGGGTGTGTGTACAGGGTGTGCGGTATTATACTTGTAAAAGACAAGATGTGAAGGCTTGTGTACTAATTATGAAGACTGTTTGCAATCATTTTAGGGGGTGGGTGGCAGTTTGTGTTTTGGAAGACAAATAGTATTTTGGAAAACAGTTTTTCTTTTTCAGTTTTTCTTCACACAGAGCTGGTTCTATGTTACTGAAAGAATGTGGAGCAATCCTCTTATGGCTCTACTGCAGTAACAATTAATTATAATTAATATCCACTTATTCAATATTGTTAGACTATACATATATTATCCAGATAGCCAGATACTCTATATTGGATATAGATAGATTAATATATTAAATATGAAGCTTACAAAGCAATCTCACAGTTAGCAGTTTATTTCTAGAATGTTGCATAGAGCATGACCTGGGGGAGGAGTCAGAGAGGGGTGGAGCACATGCAGCAGTTTGTTAGGTTGAGATTGGTGGCTGATGACTGTATTGTTCCACTCTTTGGCCAATCAACACCAAGCAGTTAGTGGTTCCACCTCAGGCTCTCCAGTATAAGAAGAGTTTGTAGTTGTTCTCCACAACATCTGACTGTGGACTCCAGACTTCAGCTGAAGATGAACTCTCTCAACACACCCAAGGATCATCAAGACTTCTGTAAGTTACTTACTGTGTCTATATGGATATACAGCATGCCATAAGGATGTTTTTTTATCTAGTCATTTGTTTGTTTTGATTCATTTTAGCATTGACTACCTGTTGTCATGTATTTTCTAAAATATAAAATGATTGTAGAATCGAATTATAAATGGATGCTAAATTGATAATAGGGTACATTAACTTAACATTATAGGTTTTGCTATTTTAAGTCCAGGAATGCCTCTAAACAACATTTCCTTTGTCTTTGTTTCCAATTCAGTGTTAGTTCAGTCTGGCTTCCCTGTTCTACCAGAGGTGAATGAACAAAGAAGCTTGGCTAAGCAAAAATGCCACTGCTGTGATCAGTGTGGTAAACGCTTTCCTACAATGTCTAGACTTAAAACACACCAGACCATTCACACTGGAGAGAAACCCTTTGGATGTGATCAGTGTGGTAAACGCTTCCCTACAATGTATAGACTTAAAAAACACCAGAGAATTCACACTGGAGAGAAACCATATGGATGTGATGATTGTGGACAACACTTCTCTACAATGGGACATCTTAAAAGCCACCAGAGAATTCACACAGGAGAGAAACCCTATGGATGTGATCAGTGTGGGCAACACTTCTCTCAAATGTCAAGCCTTAAAACTCACCAGAAAATTCATACTGGAGAGAAACCCTATGGATGTGATGAGTGTGGACAACACTTCTCTACAATGGGAAATCTTAAAAGACACCAGATAATTCACACTGGAGAGAAACCATATGGATGTGATGATTGTGGACAACACTTCTCTCAAATGTCAATCCTTAAAACACACCAGACAATTCATACTGGAGAGAAACCCTATGGATGTGATGAGTGTGGACAACACTTCTCTATAATGGGAAATCTTAAAACACACCAGAGAATTCACACTGGAGAGAAACCCTATGGATGTGATGAGTGTGGACAACACTTCTCTATAATGGGAAATCTTAAAACACACCAGAGAATTCACACTGGAGAGAAACCTTATGGATGTGATCAGTGTGGTAAACGCTTCTCTCGAATAGACGGTCTTAAAACACACCAGATCATTCACACTGGAGAGAAACCATATGGATGTGATTATTGTGGACAACACTTCTCTCAAATGGCACACCTTAAAAGCCACCAGAGAATTCACACTGGAGAGAAACCCAAATGATTTTTGTTGTTGATTTTGTTTAACTTGTTAATGGATTTTCTTATTGGACCTTTTCAAGACATTTTAAATTAGACATATTGTCTGTGACAGGGAAGAAATTAGCACGTAATCACTTTTTTGTACATACATGTGTAAGTATGGATGCAATAAAACGTGTTACAAAATACATATTGTGTACGTTCTTATATATTATGGCTACAGCCATTGGTCAAATATATGAAAGGAGTCACAGACATCCATATACAAGCTTCCCATTGTATTTTCAAACACCATTTTAACCATGTTAGATTAATTGAACATATCCTGACGAAGACCCGAAGGGGTCGAAACGTTGTATCCTCTTCTCCATGAAATAAAAATGTGGAGCTCAAGGCCGGTGTGCAAACTACATCTCCTTTCATCAGATTCATTGAAAACACCCATATTCTGGTGACTGTCATAATGTGTGAGGGTGAGTGATTTGTATTACTTTTAATTAATTTTTTTATTTTCTAGTTTTTCTACTTGATGAGGCATTTATGTCTCTTTTTATTTCATTTTTTTATTTTATATTTGACATTGCACGTTGACATCACAAGATGTATTCTCTCTCTGAAGAGAAGAGCTTTTAGAATCATTCTGATCAGCTTGGTTGTAATGTCAGTGGCTATATAATGAGCTATATTCCCTTTGTTGTGTTTACACTGAATTTTTCCAACATAGTTGTTAATACCATCCTATATACAGTAGCCATGATTTCAGCGTTTGTTCATCCATTGCTCTACCTCCACAAAGCTGGGAAACTGCCATGCTTCAATGGGCTCTGAAAGCAGGCCAAACAGGATAGATCTCTAATGCTGCGTTCACACTGGCAGATGCAAAAGATGCAAAATCCACAGCATAATTGTATGTGTTGTTTTGTAAAATCTGTTGCTCACACGGTCATTGACATCATCCAGCGTGCGTCCGTAGTGACGTGTGTCATTGCAGCTACAGTCGTAGCTTTGTAGCTTTGCATCTGGAAGTTGAACCCAGCTCAGCTTCAATTTGTAGCTTTTGCAGCAGCCACAAATGTCAGATGCATCTTTGTATCTTCATGCTGGCTTGGCCTGAGAACCACTGGTCTAAATGTTATGACCTGTTCATGAACTATTTTTATTAATACATTAATTTGGGTTATTCATACAATGGAACATGACACATGTGTGACAGATTAATACCCACTGTCTGTAATATGACCTTGTTCATGAACTACTTTTAATTAATCTGTTTTTCATCATCACTCATAATGTGTCACTGATGGAACATGAACCATTGATGGAAAATAAAAGTCTAGTGAAGAAACTTTGGTGACTTTAAACGTACAGAACCAAACATAGTCCACAATCAGAGTCTACAAGTTGAATAGGCCTACTACGTTGAAATGGGCCATCAAGTCACACTTCTTAGAGCACCCCCCCCCCCCCCCCCCCCCCACAGGAGGTGAGGGAATGCATTGTCACAACAATGCATTCCATTCCAAGACTGCCACCTACAACAGACATCAACGCGCCTCTTGGAGCACCCCTTGGAGCACCCCCCCACACACACACCTACTACGTTGAAATGGGCCATCAAGTCACACTTCTTAGAGAACCCCCCCCCCCCCCAGGCAGTGGTCTGTATAGTAGTAGCCTAGTGCTTTTAATTGACATGTTATGTATTATGTCGCTATGAATCACGCTGGATTATAATTTCTTCACATCCCTATATTCTTCTCTCTTCCTATCTCCCCCTAGGTCTGGCTTATTAACCAGGCTAATCTCCCCCTCTCTCTCTCACTCCCCCTCTCTCACCCCCCCCCCCTCTCTCTCTCTCTCTCTCTGCCACATGCAGCGAGAGGGGACTCACTCACCCCCCCCCCCCCCCCCCCCCCACACACACACACACACACGTGCGCCTCTCCCTCACTCTCCCCCCTCTCTCACTCTCTCTCCCCCCCCCCCCCTCTCTCTCTCACACACACACACACACACTGTCGGACCATTGCTTAGACCATTTCCCCGTCGGCTATTTGGGTGTCGGAAAAAGGCCGCCTCCCTGTGATCTTTATTGTCTTTTATATACCTGCTCTTATTCTGAAATGCCAAGCGCTTAACAGGAAGTGCCTATTAACATTGTGTATATATTGGCTGAATAAACGTCTGGCTTCAGTTGTGTTGACACTGAAGGAGTGGATGTGAGCTGCTGCCTACTCGTCTCATTATTTCCTCCGTATATCAGACTAGCTCCTAGGCTGTCTAGATTCTTCCTACACTGCAATGGTAGCTCTGCTAACATAGGCCTAATGCATTTTATAGTGATATATGTGGTAAGCACATGTGAGCATTTTTGAGTGGTGTAAACCACTCCTACAACTGGCTTTGTTAGTCTGTGCAGAAAAAATGAGCATGGTTGCTATGTTCACCCTGTTCACCCGGGTGTGATTTCATTATTGAGTGGTGTAAACCACTCCTACAACTGGCTTTGTTAGTCTGTGCAGAAAAAATTAGCATGGTTGCTATGTTCACCCTGTTCACCCGGGTGTGATTTCATTACGTCAGACATGATTTCATTACGTCAGACAGGTTATATAAGACCTTACACCACTCATGATTTTTTTAATTAAAACCTGTGAACGAAATATTGTGTCATAAGTTCTTAAATTGTAGAGCCCATGGGCCTTCTTCTCTTCATAGTACTGGTCAATTTTATTAACACATTTCACATAATGTTAGTGAAATGGGTATGGAGACATGGGAAGACCTCTGTTACGGAACAAACAATATACTATGAGGGGCCGTTTAGGCCAAAAATAATGAAACACTTTCACACACGCTAACGACACTTTCACACACGCTAACGAGACAGTCTTATACTTACTACTGAAATGCTTTTACCTTCAATTTTGAGACACTTTCACACACGCTGATGAGACACTCTTACATATACTACTGAAATGCTATATGTTTAATATTGAAACACTTGCACACTCACTACTGAAACACTCTCACATACATACATACTTTGTAAATCGATGCGTGTTCATATATGAAACTTTATACATACTCATCTGAACACTTACGCATACATATGAGAAACACATACACATACATATATACTTCTGTGTCATATACACATGCATACGAAATGCTTGCACGCATACAAGTTAAACATTTATACATTTATATCTGAAACACTCATACACAAATGAAAAGGATGCATGTATATTGGTGAACACTTGTACATTTACAACTTAATTTCTTGTATATTATTACAAACTAAAATGAAAACTTTAGATGCATGTGCAAGCCTTTCACATGTATTCATACGAGTAATTTCAGTAGTATGTATAAATAAATTCAATAATATGTATACACATAATTTCAGTGATATGTATACAAGAGTTTTACATGTATTTATACAAGTGATTTCAGTAGTATGTATAAATGATTTCAATAACATACATACACATAATTTCATTATAATGTATACAAGAGTTTTACATGTATTTATACAAGTGATTTCAGTAGTATGTATAAATGATTTCAATAGTATATATACATTATTTCAATAGCATGTATAGATCATTTCACTATTATGTATACACTAATTTCACATGTATGCATACATGAAATCTCAGTAGCATACGGAAGTGATTTCAGTAACACCGGAAGGCACGGGCAGGTAAAGACCTGCGCGCGCACACCAGGAAGTTCCAGAGAGAAGGAGAAGACAAAGGCAGCATGGCGGGGAACGGACTCGGAGACAAAGGACTGACCGATACAATGGCCCTTATCAGGGCTATTGTACAATCACCCACTTTGATTAATTCTATATCGAATAGTAATACTAATATATCACCCACGCAGCAGTGTAACAGTGAGGCAGTGAACCGCAAAATAACCTTGCTGTTAACACCAGGAAGCACTAGCAGTATGATGCTAGGTAGCAATAGCAACATGCTACCGGCGTTTGGATCCACAAACCGCAGTATGCAGCAGCCTGCGTCCAACATGAGGACCTACGTTCCCCGCTATGAAACGAGGGCAACTTTTAGCTCTTGGAAGTCTAAGCCAAGACAACGGTAAGAATAGTTGTTTTATTTGCCATTTTTTAAACCGAAGTACAGTACTTAGGCTAAGCTGTTTACTTTTCCAGTTTTTCCTTTGTGCATATAGTCGACATGATTCTCTGGTTTAATGAAACAGGCTCGACTTCTGACGCATTCAAGATCATACTTGAATATTAATGATAAACCACGCCTGAACATGTTTAATGCATTCCTCATTTGTATAAAGAGCTTCCGTGAGTTTTCTCGAACGCTCTGCCAGCCGCTCTGCTATCCCCATAGACAGAAAATTCCACTACCATGCGAGGTCTCCAACTTTAGTCAAAATAAACAAAACTATTTCACCATTCACTGAAACAAAGGCAGTTTTGTGTTGTTAAAAGTCTGTTCTCCAGGGTGGCACGGTTATTCTAGTTCTTTTTTCTTTCGTTAACTAACTGAATTAAAAAAAAACTGTAAAAGAAAAACGATAACTAACTGAGACTATTGTGTTTTAACAAAACGAACTTAAACGAACTGAAATAATAGCCATAATGCCTTGTTTTCCTTTTTCTCTATATTTATAAGATTGGATTGAAATTAATTTGATTCATTCACCAGTTTAAGGGTGACGGAGTTCGCCCCAAAACACAGTCACCCCGGGGCAAATCCGTCGGTATTTACATGGTATGGTACGGGGGGAAATGGGGTTGAACGTGTTTTGGGGCGAGTGTTCCGGTCATTTGTTGTTTGTATCACCGTGTTACCCTGGGGATATGGCGACGGTGGAAAATGTTGGGAGAAAGTATCAGAGTCGATATATCATAACTCTATGATCAGAGTCCTATATGGGATTTATTTGAATTAAACTGCAAGAAAGACGATAACAATATGTGGAGCAATTATCAAGGGGAAAACCCCCACGACGAATCTGAAGCGAGTAGTAGTGTAAAGTAACTGGGTACATTTACTCAAGTACTGTTCTTAAGTAAAGTTTTAGGTACTTTTACTTTACTGCAGTATTTTCAGTACTTTTACTTCTACTCACTACATCGCAGAGCCGCTAAATATTGTACTTTTACTCCACTACAATTATTTGAAAACTTTAGTTACTTTGTAGGTTTTGATTATTATTACAAAACATACATTATACCCAATTCAGCCCTATATACATTTCGGCAATTTGAAAATAGCAGATATACAGGCTCACAATGCGTTGCATCCTGAACTTGTAGATCTGCTTTTTTCAAAAGATTTTTATACATTTTGAAAACTATAATGAAAACTCCACAACTATTATAACCTTGCAGAGCCTCTCAGCACCCCACCTTCTCTGTATAATACACTTTTTGGGCAGAACATTTATTTTATTTACTCCACTGCGCCCTCTACAGATCTGGTCAATATAAATTACCATTGTCCAGATCTGGAGAGCGCAGTGGAGTAAATAAAACTGCTTTTGTTTCGGTGAGTATCTAAATAGTTTTGTTTAATTTTTGACTAAAGTTGGAAACCTCGCACAGCAGTGGACAAACGTAGTGCGCGTGCATGTGTCGTACACGCGTGCTCCGTCCACACGGGGAGAAGGGGTTATCACTCAACTCTTATTGTATTCTTTGATTTTGAAACGGTGTAGAGTTAATGTTATTTAATAGCCTCCTCAGGTAAAAGTATTTACACCACCGATTATTGCTGGATGGTAGATAATGTCGAGCTGGTCATTTTAAAAGTTACATTTAGGGTCTGACACTGATCCTAGATCAGCAATTAATGCAACTTTTGCCTACATCTGTTGACATGAAGTGCCACGTTTTTAGTTGGTGTGCCTGCTGTGCCATATCAAAAATAAGTTTAATTATTACACCACAACAAAATGTAATATTCCCATCTGATTTTTATTGTCCATAGGCTATAACAACTTTTCATGTTTTCCTTCTTCTTTAGACATATTTTCTTTCACATCAGGATGTAATAATCATTAGTCTCAGAGCAATAACCCCACTCTCTCCCCGTCAGAGTTAATATATCAGACTTTATAGGATCTGTCTCTCACAAACTCAATGCTGATATGTGTTTACTTTGCACCTAAGACAATGGCATACTCAACCTCTATGCTTGTCTCAAACAATGCCTTAAGGCAGATTGCATCTCGTGTCATACTGCACCTTTGGATCCTAACAAAGTCACATACAAATGCATCACATTGCAAATAAATATTAAACTACAGTGCAATATCAATAGTCTTGTGTTGGCAGTGTAGCCAAATGTAACTTACTCATCTGTGCTGTGAACAAAACGAAAACGTTTTTTCACATGCGTGGCCTAGGCTTGTCACAATTATTACATTTTCGCCATATTGCGATTACTTGAGATAATCATTTATCTTGCGTGATCGCCATGCTTGAGCTTCAAGATCAGCTATTTCCACTACTTTAACACATTTAGAGTATAAAATGATTAAATATGGCCTAGTTGGCCATAGTACATTTATATTGATTATTGCTATTGGTCATTGTCAGTCAGAGTTATTTGTCGTATTTGCCCTGTGGAATTGAGGTTAATTTAACTGTATGGATGCTGGGGGTTCAAGTGGTTAAATCAACACTGTGTGAACCAGTAAGATGTAGCCTATTTCTTTTTGTGAATTGCAATAAGTAGTCATTTGGCTCGGCCTAGTAGAAACTACTAAATATCCTACTTCATAGATAATGTATGTTTGACTATTGTATACATGCCTGTCATGATTCCTCATGTTTTTCAGAAAGAAGACACCAAAAACGCCTTTTCACCGCACGTTCAACAAAGATGTCATTCTGCTTCATGGTCCGACAGACGGCGTAGTTGTCAAGCAGGCGACCAAGGAGAAATTATATAAAAGAGGTCACATCCTGAACGCCTTTGAGTTCGATAAAAGCTGGGACCATGTGGACGTTCTGTGTCAGATAAGGAATGCCTTTAAGGGGAAGATTCCCGACCTTGTGAGGTAGGTAATGATGTGATGATACGGGGCTCCTACACAAGTATGGAAAAGTATGGAATTTGAATAATTGCCAGGTGTGGATAAGTATTGAAAGGGGTAGGACATGTATAAAGTTATTAAATCAGGGTTCCTACACAAGTATGGAATTTGATGAGTATGGAGAGAACTTAAGTTGATAGAAGCCTGTCAGATCACAATGAATTTACGTGCAGTACTTTGGGGTTATGCTATCAATTTATTCCAATTAGCACAGAGGTATGTTTCAACTGGAATGTGTGCATGGTCCTACTGTATACATCGCACATGTTTGACTCTTAACAGGCACACTAAACAATCGTATTGATCGGCTTCATCATTGATCAATTAATAATTTGACTGTACCATTACCTGCCCTCAGTAATCAGTGATGTATTCTATGCACAGTTGTGAAATATTGATGGCTTGTGGCAACAAGCTAATAGCACCAGCGTTGAGGGACGGCCAGGAGTTGGATGCCAGTTTGATCCAAAAGGTCTTCAAATTAAAGGCTGTATATGTGAGGCCCTCCCAAGCACTTGGGGTATGTATAAAGGTGCTATCTGAAACTTAGGAGCTTTAACATTTTCCACTTGGTCATATACAGTTATTATCATTGACAAGTTGCATTTAGGCTATAAGTTTTTGCCAAAACCAAATCTGGGGGTGGGGGGCTGTTTTAACATCTATTTTACATCCTGACTAGACTGAACATGGATAGATGCTTCATTTGTCCTTGCAGAAATTCATTTTGTACCAAGCAGCTGTAGCCTGACATTGGGAGGGTTTGTAATTGACAATTATGCAAGTTGAACCGAACAATGGAAGAGGACCAGATTCCCTCCCCCCAAGTACCGGTGTCGCTCTGAGCAAGTAAGATCAGAGAGACGCCCCAATGGTGAGGTGAAAAGGAGTAACATTCCTCCCTTACACTGGCTTGCTAAAAGTGCCAGATGCGCCCGTTTGTCTACAAACTGAATTAACAATCAACCACCCCTGGATTAACCTGACAGCAAAGGGGGGGTTTTTGAGAGACCACAGACCGAATAAGAGAAAGAGAGAGGTGACTATCAGGACACGACCCAGGGTCAGACCCAGGTCTGACCGAGAGATGAACTCTCACAGGATGGACCAAGATGGGGTGTCCTACCTCGTTACATTACAACACACGCACGCACCACTGATACTCCAATCAGCAATACATGCTCCCTGTTTTTGTTCTCAATGTAATCATTTTCTACCTGTTGACATATGGAAACTATGGAACATGTAAAATGAGTGAGCGAGGCTGAAGGGAGAGTGTGTGTGTGTGTGTGTGTGTGTGTGTGTGTGTGTGCGTGTGTGTGTGTGCGCGTGTGCGCACACATCTGTGTACTAACGCTTGAAAGAGGAGATGGCTTAGCGATAAGGAGAGAGTGATAGGTGCACAGGACAGCGTCTTTCCCTCTTCCTGTGGGCCGTAAAAGCTGGATAAACAATTCTGTTGACTCCAACTAAAACTGGTTAAAACTGGATTTGGAGTTAGACAAAGGAAAACGCCTAATTTAGTTTGAGACCCCTTTTCAATATAACGTGTGTCACCCAAGACACGTTGCTCATTTTGGTCGAGACGCTGGCTGAACCACATCAGCCGGTGCGTTCTTTTACCGGCAGCCGGGGGGGCTGCACCTCCGCGAAACCACATCAGGACTTAGAGCGGTCCCGTTTACCACTTGTGGGTTTCCATATGAAACGATTTGATCGACTTTCATACTTTATACCTTAACTAAAGACGGACGAGTAAAGATACACTCGCGTGCCGCGCTGGAAACTAATTTTGTCAACTTAACCCTGGTATCCAGTTTCCGAGCGCCGCTGAGGTTTCATCATCAGAAAGGTTGGTCAAGGATGTATTTGAGAACATTCAAGCTCCCAGAACGACATGATAACTAATGATAGGGTTAGCTACCTTTTTGACTTAGTTTTGTCATTTAAATCTGAAAGTGACGCCAACCAGAGCCTCTCCTCGCGCCTCTTCCCTCTTTCTTCTTCCTAAAACTATCTTTGCATTGTGCTTGTAAACTGAACGGACCTATAGTTGAAATTGTTATTTGAGTAAGACTGGACTTTATAACGTTTGCCCTTGGCTATTTTGCACAACTCATGTGCAGACTAGTCAGAAGCAACTATACCACAGTCTACCAAATAGTATATTTTCAATGCGCATGGTTAAGTCTTTATGGCTAATGTCCGAATTGGATTAACCCTGACGCGCCCGTTCTTGCTATGTTTTTATTTGAGTATATGACAAGTATGTTGTAACAGTATTTCGATATAATAAATATCTCATTTTGCTGGTACAATCTAAACAAATCTCCGGACTATTCTTTGATTCCGTCTGTGTGTATTTGATTTGTTTTATATTGGGGGAACTGTAACACAGTATTTATTCATACCAGGTATTCGTAACTCACGTCTTCAGATAGACGTTTTTATGATAAGATACACAGTATGTACATAGTTTCAAATCGCTTCATTCCGAGTGGAAACTATGTGTATATTGACAGGCTAAGTGACTCACGTCTTCAATTGGACGTTAATGAGATGCAAGTAGATAGGAATTAAATGTGTATTTGATTCGCTGGCGAGTCGGGGTTACATTTGATTTCTGGCTAATTGACATCATAATCTTGCCTAATAATCCCTACACAGCCATCAGGATACATAAAAACACAATACATAGACAGATCACACTATACTACACAGCTGCTCCCTTAAAGAGAGGAAAATATAATATTTACATTACACATTTTATGCACAGAACTGAGATGGCCTTTTTGTTCAGAAGTCCTATACATCGGTACATCCTACCGTCGTCCTGATGGTAGAAAACGGTATGACGGTGCGTTCTATCCCTAGCAATAGCTTTCCCCTTCCCAGGTTTCCAAGTACCCAGGTCTCATACATTGCTGTCATACCCCAGCTATCTTGCTGAATACATAATGATTTTATGGAGTTTGTTCTTTTGCCCTCTTTTAAATGTGGTATGTGGAGTTTAGTGAACCCAGTAGAAATGACCAACATGGAACACAAAACAAACAATTCAATCTTAAATATATCACTTTTGCAAGTTAGCACAATATTTCATGATGTAAAACACCACAGCACGTTTGTTTATCAACTGCTGTAACTTCTATCCATTTGTCAGCCTGAAGATTCAGACGGACGTTCCTCCGAAGAGGATGAGGAGGTTACGATGGCGGTGCCATCAGTCACCACCAGAGCAGGCCACAAGCGTACCCACCCTGTCGGCGACCACCCAGATCCCTACAGCCTTGCACCGTTCAATACCGCACCCCCCAGCCTTGGACTGATGAGCAATATGGCTGGCAGCCTGGCATCAACCGGCACCGCACCCCATAGACCGATGAGCAACATGCCATCGACCAGCACTGCGGCCCCCAGCCCTATAACGATCAGCACCCCACCATCAACCACCAACCTCTTTGCAGAGAGTAGCGATTACAGGGCTTACTTGTCAGTTCTCAACGTGTCCAGTGATGATGAAGAAGAGGATGAGGGACTCTATGCTGCCTGTGTCGCCAGCTTGGACGACCATATGTAAGTATTATAGAATATTGCCTTTTAACCCATTAAGACTAAAAAATTCTAAAAAATCTTAGTTTTCGGAAATGTCAAGGATCCCAAAAATGATATGTATTTGGCCGCGGACCCCCATCTCAAAATATTTAGTTCCAGGGAGCCCCAGAAGCAAAGATTTGAGTTACAAATGTTTGCTTGAAAAATTTACATATGCAAAGATTTGCACACATTTTCATGATTTTTCAAAAATAGCAGATTTACGAGCTCGTAGTACCACGCTATGAGCTTTTATATCTGCTATTCTTTAATAGCCAAAGTATAAAATACTGGTTAAAGTGGTTAAAATGTGATGTTACGCAGATGCTTTCTAGGTCTTAATGGGTTAATAAAGACTTATTGCTGCACTGATTAAGCAAAAATAAATCTTTTTAGAGTTACTTGTGATCTTGATGATATCTCTAACTTAATTTTGTAGGAATATAATTGTATCTATAACAAAGGTAGTTATAGGTAGTAAATTACATTTAATATGTCTATATTTACTAGACCGGATTAAGATATGCCAATATTTTATTGTATGTTTTATTGTATGTTTGCTTTCAGACAAGGAAGTTCCTCTGAAAGTGTCCCTATTAAACAGATCTTATCTGAGCTCGGTGTAAAGATCAACAACAAAATAATCAGCCGTTTCAACATCAACCGTGCCAGTGTGTTGGATGGTGCCATTCGGGGGTTCAAGAGAATATCCTATGACCCAACACACAGGATGAGTGTTCGGTTTTCTGACGACAAAGGTATAAACGAGGAAGCTGTTGATCTGGGAGGTCCTAGAAGAGAGTTTCTAAGACTAATGACAGAATCGCTTATCCGGTCACCAATGTTTGAGGGGAACTTAACAGAGGGGAACTTAAACCTGGCTCTTGATGCATCAGGTATATCTTTTTGGAAATCACTGACCACTAAATGCTGTCTTATATAGGCTCATTTTGTAAGCAATTTCAAATGGCATCATTTGAAAAGGTAAGCCCACTAACTTAAATTTAAAATTTTATATATAGCTGACAAAGATGACCGTTATTACATCGCAAGAAGGGCTATTGCAGTCAGTTTGGTGCATGGAGGACCTTCGCCAAATTGCTTTTCCAAAACCTTGTTTAACTGCTTAGTCCGTGGGCCTGGGAACTGCAGACCAGTCTTGGAGGATGTTACCAATTCACGAATCCATGACATCATTGAAAAGGTTGTTACATTTTCTTTTCATTAGTAAAATTGTTGTTACTGAGTGTCCCACATTGCATCAGTGTAAGGGGACAGTAAGCAAGGATTATGGGGATAACATTTGTCAAAAATAGAGCATCTACAAGCTCACAACGCGTTGCATACGTGACACGTTGTGAGCATCTATGTGGATGCGCTATTTTCTTTTATAGATATTAAAGTGTAGAAGTCTAGTGTAGATTAAAAGGAGGGAACTAAAACAACTGTTGAACTGAAACAAGCATTTTTAGATTTCAGAATCGACTACTCAGGACGAACTCACCCAATCAACTGAGCCACACCACGACTTCCTCGAGAATGCAGGCTGTTTGAACAACCGGCTCAAGATTGATGACAAGGACAGGCTTGTAGAGGACATACTGAGGTTTCAAGTAATCAATCGAGTGTGCGCTCCGTTTGAAAGGTATTTTAAATAATGTTTCATGTCCAAGATGCAGAAGAGTGTACTCTTCATTGAGTCATCTTTGCTCTTATGCTTTGTCATTTAGGTTCAGAGAAGGGTTGAAAACACTTGGAGTCCTTGAAATGATGCAGAATCATCCCGATTTGTTCAGACCAGTGATGTGCTTCAGTCCAAAGCCCCTCACCACTGACGACGTTGATGCGTTGTTCCAGGTCCGTTATTCGGAGGTGGGGAGCAACAAGAGAACAGCAGAGGAAAGAGTGGTTGCTTGGTGGAGGGACTACTTACAAGATGTTGAAGGTATGTGCGTGTGTCATATGTCACCCGATGTAGTATGAATCCACCCATCGAATGCACAGGAATTACTCTAAAAGTCTCCCATCGAATGCGCCCAGATTGGATAATTCGCGCAGTCTGGGAGCTCAGAATTATCCGAATTACTGACAAAAGACCATGAAATGCCCTTGAACAAGGCATCAACCACTACGATGAAATGTGTTCTATGAGCAGGGCCTGGCTGGAAACAAGTTCTTGAGCTTAGCCCAGATACCCTGGGTAAATATAGATTTCATTTCATTTTCATTTCAGTTCTACTATTGGCTGTTCGCCTGGCCACCCCGCCCATCTTTTTCAGACGGGGGAGAGAGGTTGTTATGGCAACCTGGCTATACCATGAAGGATGGTCACGTGACTCAGTATTTTGGTGTTTTAAATACATTTTGATAACATTTAAAGCAATGTTTATAGTTTATTTTATTTTATCTTCCTCCAGTGAATGTATATGTATTTTTTTATGTAAATATGTATTTATTTATTCATTCATGTATTATTTTGTGCCGACCGAAATGACAAGAGCACCGTATTTAATTAATAAATATTTAATTATTTGATAATGTAATGTGGGCCAAGCAATGTGGGCCATCGTGTTTATTTAAAATTACATTATAAACATTTATGTGCGTTATTGTGTACCGACCGGACCGGAAGTTCACGGGCGGAAGTACCCCTCCCCTTAAAAAGCCCCGCGCCAGTTCTGTGCTGCTGCATACTACAGTGCATATTGTATTGTGTGTACTGTACTCGTGTACTGTGCAATTTATTGCTGCTATTCCTGCTATTATCTTTACCCATCACGGTGCACCGCCACCTATATCTTAAGGTAAGTGTGTGTGTCCTTCTGTTAAGCGGTGACAAGCTATAGTTATTTTAGACACAAAGCTGTTGGTTTTGTTTACATCATGGCACTGGTTAGCTATGCTAGCTACGGGATTCACTGTGTGTGTGTGTGTGTGTGTGTGTGTGTGTGTGTGTGTGTGTGTGTGTGTGTGTGTGTGTGTGTGTGTGTGTGTGTGTGTGTGTGTGTGTGTGTGTGCATGCGTGTACAGTACAGTGTGTGTGTGTGTGTGTGTGCATGCGTGTACAGTACAGTGTGTGTGTGTGTGTGTGTGTGTGTGGGGGGGGGGTGTGTGCATGCGTGTACAGTACAGTGTGTGTGTGTGTGTGTGTGCATGCATGCGTGTACAGTACAGTGTGTGTGTGTGTGTGTGTGTGTGTGTGTGTGTGTGTGTGTGTGTGTGTGTGGGGGGGTGTGTGTGCATGCGTGTACAGTACAGTGTGTGTGTGTGTGTGTGTGTGCATGCGTGTACAGTACAGTGTGTGTGTGTGTGTGCATGCGTGTACAGTACAGTGTGTGTGTGTGTGCATGCGTGTACAGTACAGTGTGTGTGTATGTGTGTGTGCATGCGTGTACAGTACAGTGTGTGTGTGTGTGCATGCGTGTACAGTACAGTGTGTGTGTGTGCATGCGTGTACAGTACAGTGTGTGTGTATGTGTGTGTGCATGCGTGTACAGTACAGTGTGTGTGTGTGTGTGCATGCGTGTACAGTACAGTGTGTGTGTGTGCATGCGTGTACAGTACAGTGTGTGTGTGCATGCGTGTACAGTACAGTGTGTGTGTGTGCATGCGTGTACAGTACAGTGTGTGTGTGTGTGTGCATGCGTGTACAGTACAGTGTGTGTGTATGTGTGTGTGCATGCGTGTACAGTACAGTGTGTGTGTGTGTGCATGCGTGTACAGTACAGTGTGTGTGTGTGCATGCGTGTACAGTACAGTGTGTGTGTGCATGCGTGTACAGTACAGTGTGTGTGTGTGCATGCGTGTACAGTACAGTGTGTGTGTGTGTGTGCATGCGTGTACAGTACAGTGTGTGTGTGTGTGCATACGTGTACAGTACAGTGTGTGTGCATGCGTGTACAGTACAGTGTGTGTGTGTGTGTGCATGCGTGTACAGTACAGTGTGTGTGTGTGTGTGTGTGTGTGCATGCGTGTACAGTACAGTGTGTGTGTGTGTGTGTGTGTGCATGCGTGTACAGTACAGTGTGTGTGTGTGTGCATGCGTGTACAGTACAGTGTGTGTGTGTGTGTGTGTGTGTGTGTGTGTGTGTGTGTGTGCATGCGTGTACAGTACAGTGTGTGTGTGTGTGTGTGCATGCGTGTACAGTACAGTGTGTGTGTGTGTGTGTGTGCATGCGTGTACAGTACAGTGTGTGTGTGTGTGTGCATGCGTGTACAGTACAGTGTGTGTGTGTGTGTGTGTGTGTGTGTGTGTGTGTGTGTGTGTGTGTGTGTGTGTGTGTGTACTCCGACACACACAGTGTGGATTGATTGAAACATCTACAGTTCTATTAGCTCTTCTTAGCTGAAGATCTAATCGCTGAAGCTGCTCATTTCGTCCACTAGCATACATGATATAACATTGGTAGCGTTTAAAGGCTATACGCTCATCTGAAACTTAGCAAAGAACTACGGTAGCTTTATGTTTACCTGCCGCTATCTCAGAGATACAATTAAATTTTTACAACAGTAACATTAATGTTTTTTTTAACTGTAAAGACGCCCTGAGTCGACAGTTCACTTTACCGAAATACCTATGCAAAAATGTATGTAACACCACCAAATATGTCTCTTGTATATAAATGCAATGGGAATGCTGGCAATATGGTGTGTGTGATTTTAAATGTGTTCCATTATCATTTTTTAGAGCTTGAGTTTCTCACCCACACCTATCATTTATCTGAGTTATTCTAATTTCTAATCGGCAGTGCTATCTATTCACTTGTAGTTTATTGGCTACATATACAAATATACTTAGGATGACCAGATCCAAACTTTTCCTAGGGACAGAAGTATGCTTGTGTGGGACAACTGAGGGGGGGGGGGGGGGGGGGGGACAGTGTTGGCAACTTATTACTTAAGTTGGTATTTAAATGCCTTGATGTGATATTCGACCATATGCCTAATATTGCCTATAATTTTGTTGTTGAACCCCTCTGGTGTCAAACATTTGCTGTTAAATGTTACAGTTTAAAAGAGACAATAGAGAGCTTGGAAATGAGGGACTGGGCGACTGGCCCATGCATATGGGGACATATGGTCACCCTAAATATACTACATTCTTAGTTTTTCTTATTTCAAACTCACAAGCTCTCTCAACTTGCTCTCTCTAATGGTATGTCTTGCAGAAAGATCATGGTGAAAATTCGAAAGAAGGCTTTTGTGAACTGGAAAGCCACAGTCGTTCACCAGGGGAGGGCAAGTACCTCGGTACGGAGGCACAACATCCTCCAGCCTAGCACCAGTGCTAGAGAGGACAGCGGAGGTTGTCCTGATACAATGGTGCAGGCTGTGGATGCACAACCTCCAGAACCGGAGGGTGGTCCAGCGACAGTAACTGCTGCCAGTGCCAGGGAGAGAAAAGCACAGGATGTGCAGGCATGGATCGATATCCGTAACAGCCTGCACATTCCTGCTGTGGAGTCCCTCTGCCTGCCCCTAAACCCTTGCTGCCACGTATGCCAGTGTGGCTTAAGTGGTTTGGAGGTTTGGAGGTGTGGGGACTGTGATCTTCAGGCTACCCTCTGCTCCTCTTGTGTCACAGAAGTCCACAGAAAGTTCCATGCGTTGCATGAAATGGAGTTGTGGGATGTAAGTACATTTCACCCTTTCCCCTATGTTTCAAATAATCTAATCTAAAATCTTCCTAGAAGAAACCATTGTTTTGCAGAAAAGAGTAAAGGTGATTTTTTTTTAAGCTGATCAAGTTATTAACCATTTACTCATTTCCATGAGGTGTTTCACAAGCAATGACTTAAGAATGTAACCCTCTCACCCTCTTTCTGATTTACTAGGGTCACGCATATGTGAAGAGCATGCCAAAAGGCTTCAGGTGGGATTGGCAAAGGCTTGATGGACACAACTGCATGACGTCCTACAAGAGACAACTGCAGGTTTTTGACCAGAAAGGTAATCCTTACTCACAACAACCTACTCAGACTAATGCAAATGTGTAAAACAAAAAATACTTTTTTCCCCCCATTCAAATCATCTGTTTAAAGATCATTAAACATAACCACTTAATTACAGTTTCTCCAGTGTAAATACAATACCCAGCCTTCATGTGACCTCCATCTCGGTCACATAGAAACTTATCTCCCAATGCTTAGTATAGAGTCTGGAACTACACCTCCCAAAATCAGAGTAAGGAAGCTGCCATTTCAGTTCAAGAAAATATATTTTGAAATATCTTTAATTTTTTTATTATTATAGCAGCCAGCTATATATGCTTAGATGATTTGTATTTATATTAGGATACATTTGCTCGACTGTAAAGATGAAACGATGTAAGTGGGGAGGAGGCTCCACTTCCGCTTTATATTTTACTCATGATCAGAGCTTCCGTTGCTCCAGACTGATGGAAGCATTTATATTTTACTCATGATCAGAGCTTCCGTTGCTCCAGACTATATGACGGAAGAATGGGTAAACGGGAAGATACAGTATGTAACATTTCAGAGCAGACCATGAACCTAACACTAAATGTATAACCCAGCCATGCGAAAGATTCATCATTTCGTAAAATCGTTTTTGTTGCAGCGAGAGTGCATGATGTACCGTGTACATTTTGTAAATGTGAGTCAGAACACGCCACTCTCATTCGTTTGGGCTTGTGGCCAGGATCACCCAGACGCCCACAAACGGCCATATCCTTGGGTCTGATGAGGCTTATTACTGCTGTACAGCTGGAATGTGGAGTGTCAGTCAGGGGCATGAGTGCAGCAATGCAACAAGCTTTTCCTTCAACTAAGGTGGGTGTTTTTGATATGCAGGTGGAATATGTGTATCACATTATCAGGGCTCACATTATTGGTGTATTTTATTCAAATTAATATTTTGTTGCATTTTAGGTGGTTGATCTCTACAGCATTTTAATGAAGGAATGCTATGAAGAGTACAGGCATTGGCAGTTTAAGCAGACGGCCTGCTCTGTTTTGGCACCAAGTCTGGCTGATGGAGCCAGCTGTCCCATGTGTCCAAAGGTAATCGTTTTATGTGTAGCCGCCACTTACATGTGAATTGTTGTTTAATGTGCATTGTGCATAATTATTGCTTGTATATCATTAGGAAAATGGAACGCTCTGTGTGGCTGCCGACGCTCTCTTTGGGCTACCGAGGAAGAAGTCGTCAGGGGAGAGCTTTGAGGCCCCCAAACACCTGAACAGATTTTTCCTCGACCAAAGTGAAGTGGACGCTTTTGTCGAACAGGCCAATACACAACCCGAGGTAAGAACTATAATTTACTCATTAAAGGTAAACCACATTAAAGGAAGAAATAGTTCTGCTTCATTATTCATGTCCGATTAATGTAACTGGTTTAGTAATTAAGGTATTGTCTGTTTCACATGTATTTTTCCCTGATAAGGGGGGCTGTCCTGGATTCCGGGCAGGGAGCGCAATCCGGTCTAAAGGCCGGTACAAGAAGCTGGATGAAACTGGTGTATTTGGCCTCACCTGCAGGCATGAACATCCAGTCAAGTTTCTCAACTTGAAATATGGAGAAAGGTATTTGTTTTTTGCTAGAACTAATACTAAATGTATGCTTAAATAAGTTATTCATTGTAGTGATTCTAACTATGTTTATTTATTTAAGATATGTTTTGGGCTTTTTCTGCCTTTATTTGATAGTGTACAGTAAGCTGACAGGAAATGGGGAGTGACACACAACAAAGGTCGTCGGGATCGCAATTAGAAGCCTAGGTGCTCTAACTACGTTTCTGCTTCATTTCTTCAGACTGTCAAACGCTGTCCTCTTGTTGAAGGAGTTCAGTAGAGACCAGGAGGAACGCCACCTGAGCATTGTTTTCATGTATGACATTGCATGCAAACTCAAACCCCACCTGCAGGTAACACTACACATTTAAGTCATTATTGCTGAATGCTGAGCAAATGTGTGATTTTAAATGTGTGATTCCATCTTGTCTGTGTCCTTCTGCCTGTGGGTAGGTCTGTCTCTTTCAAATTTCCCCCCTGATTTAATGGAAGCCAGATAATAAAGCATGTTTACCTGGAACTGAATGCAACCTTCTTGGTGTTACAGAGTCAATTGGCTATGTGTACTGTTACTGTAATTCTGAACATTTTTCTTTTTCTGCCATTTTCTTTATAGCACCACTACCCTGAGCTACTGAACAAAAAGGAGTTTGTTGTCCCAGTGTTCCATTCTTATGGGCACAATCTCGCATGTCAGGTAATGAATGTTTTCTATAGCGAGCAATGTCCAGGTACTTCACACTAACTGAACAATGTTAACATTTGCTTTATTGTTTTATGTTATGTTTACAGTTCCAGTACAACACACGTTTCCACAAGGGAACAGGACTGGCTGATGGGGAGCAGAGTGAGCGCTTGTGGTCCTACCTGCGGAGATTTGGAAAAATTACCAAAGAGATGACTCCATCTCACCGCACAGACCTCCTGACAGATGCTCTCCTGCACTACTCAGAAAAAGTGCAACGGAAGCAAAGTGAGCATACACAACTTTTTTTTTTTTTTTAACTTTGTGAATCCAAGTAACTACTTTCTGAATTACAGCATTTTTCTTTGAATGCAAGAAAAACAAATGAATATGTCTGAAAGAATGATGACCCACCCACATTTTCTCAAGTACCTAACAATGCCCACTAATCCTGCATTCATAATTCTGTGGCTGAATACTGGTTACATTAAATGTTGGCACTGTATATTTTTCTAGTCACAGGCATTCCTCAGCGACTTCTGAAGGCCGAGAAAATAAAGGAGGCGTCAATGAAAGAGTTGACGAGTCTCCTGCAGTCTCTACCAGGTATGTAAAAGAATAATAACCAAGGGGGATCAACGTATAAAAGGGTAATATTTAGTCTGTGACAAACACGACACATTTACCTTTTTACCTGACACCTAGTTGTTCTTGTTTTTTCTCTATTATATGTATTTGGCTGCCGACCCCATCTGAAAATATGTTGTTCCAGGGACCCCCCAGAAACAAATATTTGAGTTAAAAATGTTCACTGTGAAAGAATATATTAATTCAATGATTTGCACCACATTTTCACGATTATTCAAAAATAGCAGATCTCATAGCGCAGCACTCAGTTCAGTAGACCCTTCGGCATCTGAGCATCTCTAAGCTGATTTATGTTATTAATTATTGCCATGTAATTAATTCACCATGTCAGTCTTGGCACTGTACTTCAATGACCGTCTTTACTTGCCCATTCATGTTTTGGCCAAATCATTGTAGGATTTTAATTTCTTTCTATTTGAATTGGGTCAGAAATCAACTTTCCCAATATCTTGATCCCAGTAATTGATTTGATGGGTATGAGAACTCTGCATCTATATTGTTTGTCAGCATCCATGTCCTTTTCCAGGTTCACTTCATTTAAGTTGGCCTTATTTTAAATTATACAATAACTCAACCATTGACAGTTAACCATCACAGTTGGAGAGAACACTAAGCTAATGGCAGACTGTAATTTTGTTTTTATTTTACATGCAATTTTCAAGGGACCGCAGTTGAAGACATAAGGAGTTGGGGGAAGGCTCTAGAGGATTCTCTAAAAAAGCAACAGCTTTCTTTTGCCTGGGAGGAGATCTACGTAGAAACTCTTCAACAGTTTCAGAGGGGACAGTAAGTAAATTTAGTTTTTTGTATTTGTTTTGTTAAATAACTTATGAATATGAGCCAACAATTTATTCCATAAGATTTCAGACAAAGACCCATTGCTTAAAGATTGCGCCCCCCCCCCCCCCCCCCCCCCCAAGTTGTGGGGGGGGGGGGGGTCAAGAACTGAAAAGTAGGTGTTGTCTTAATGTCAAAACAATGAAAGTAATCAATTTGCTGTGCTTTTAGACAGGAATACTGCTAAATAGTTTTAGTCTTGTGGTGTGGGGTAGAGTGGTACACAAAAGAAAAGAGAATAAGGTTACATTTGTATTAGGTTCCTTACACCAAAGTAGACATGATGTTCCGAGCCGTGAGGCCATGGCCCAGCACCTGGCGTTTAGTCAGTGGATGTGCGTGCTCTATTGCATTTTTCTGTAGCGTGGACATGGACATGGGCATGGACATTTTAGAGTGCTATAATTTCCTCATAAAATGTTGCTCTGCCTGTTAACAAATCTCTAATAAATGTAACATTGAAAAGAGATTTGTTAACAGGCAGAGCAGAGCAACATTGTATATGTAAAATGCCTTCCTTGAATCATTGGAACATTTATGTTTTGCGTACTACCTACCAAACCTAATAATTATTGACTTGTGTATCTGTCAGGGCAGAGAGAAAGATCTGTGCTCTTGAAAGGAAGCACCATGTGGATCAGAGGTGGTCGCTCACCTCACCTCAGGCCCAGATGTTCCTCTCTTCTGCCATGGAGAAGCGAGCCACGGAGGTGTTGAATAGCATCTTTAACCTCACAGTGGAGCGCAAGTTCATGTGTGGCCTCGTCAAGAAATATGCAGGTGAGACGATTTGATGCATCGAATACGAATGCTTTTTTTCCATTCCCCAAACACAGAATAACAGAAGAAATGTATGCCTCTGTGACAAGAATAAATGCTAGTAAATAGTTATACTATGGAGCTACTCTTTTAAGCATGTATTAACAGGGTTCCTATACGCAATGTATGCTTCCAGACTAACTCCTATTCTGTTTCAAAAATATAAAACTTAAAAGCTGTGTTCCTCCTGCTGTTGCAGCATTGTATCACAAATAATACAAGACATTCATGCAGTAGCCCAGGCGGCTGGCATAGCCGTCTGGGCACCTTGGCTGGTAATCCAGGTAATCCAGACTCCCGATCCTGACTGACTTTGCTGCGTGTCACCCCCACCCTCCCCCCATCTCTCTCCCAGCTTCCTGTCGGCCTACTTTACACCTGTCCATCTCTCAATAAAGGCAAAAAAGTCAAAAGGGAAATATATCTATATGTATACAGTTGTATATTTAAAAAGAAAAAACATTCATGCAGTCATGTAATAAGAAAATAGACTAGGTAATGGTATACAGAAACCTGGCCTTGGATCAAGACTGACATACAGTTATTGCATCGATTCTGACAATTGAGTATCTGACCTTTCATGTTTTTAGTGGGAGTTTTCCTGTCCCTCCCATACCTCAGAATTATTGTCCTTCATCAAAGGTGTAATACTGTGTAATTACTGTTTATTGTATCTTTGTCTTTCTGCTCTTTAAAATGGGTTCCTGTATTGAAAGGTATAATGACATACATGGGTTCCTGGTCCAAATGTTTTGAGTAGTTGTTGCTATGTACATTATACACTATAGCAACATAATAAAAGATTAAGGCTGGAATTTAGAAGGCATTTTTTAGAATTGGCCTCAAGTCTACATTTATAACTGGCCACTACTTTTGACTTGGCCCTGGGCTCATTTTAATGAGATTATGATTTTGTTTTTTGAAACTTGCATATTTTTGTTTTTTATTCACAGAAGGACAAACTATTGCTGTAAGGCTTTCCAGGCAAATCACAAAACTCAACAGCAAAATCAAAGCATCAACAAAGCTCTACAACATGAAGAGGCAAGCCATCCCATCCACAAACCTTCCTTCTTTGACCTTTGAAATGGCACTTGACATGGATGCTGGAGTGTGGAGCCAACAGAGGACGGGTGAGAGGACGGGTGATGATCCAACATTTTACCTCAAGCAAAGGCTATTTGTGCTTATCTCTCTCAGTGATAGAGCCTCTGAGGAGAGAAACATCATCAAAGAGGACCTCAAGACGGCCACAGCCTTCTTCCACCAAGAGATGGCAAAAGCACAAGAAGCCCTCCTCAACTACTCAAGCTCCTCACGCTATGACCATGGGGCAGTCACTGCTCTCTCTGCAAAGGTCAAGCATTTTCAACACCAGCTTGACATCTGTGGCACTGTGTCCCAACATTTTCAGACTGACTGTGTGGAAATAGTGGAAGATGTGGATTGCGATGACGACGATGACGATGACTATGATGATGAGGATGATTATGATGAGGAGTGTGACTAGGTTGGACATACTGCACACACCCTTTGACTGACCACGACGATGACGATGACGATGACTATGATGATGAGGATGATTATGATGAGTAGTGTGACTAGGTTGGACATACTGCACACACCCTTTGATTTGACCAAAGAGGACAATACGTTTGATGTCGGTCCTTCTCTATAGAGATACTTTCAACCACTGGTCTGTGGCCCACCAGTGGTCCTTGAGGGGTTGGACATACTGCACACACCCTTTTTCTTTTGACTGACCAAAGAGGACAATACGTTTGTCGGTCCTTCTCTATAGAGATACTTTAAACCAGTGGTTCCCAAAGTGGGGTCCGGGGACCCCCATGGGTACTTGATAGGGAGTTCCAGGGGGGACCCAGCTAAATGATCATTTGGAACCAAATGGACCCTTATTGGTCTGTAACTCTGAGTGTACAAATGGACCCTAACGGGTCCATTTGGTTCCATTTGTACACTCTCAGAGTTAAATTAACATTGATTTTACAATATAAATTGGGGTCTCAGAGATAGAAATCCCAATAAATGGGGGTCCGTAGCCTAATGCATATCAAACTAGGGGTGAAAATGGTTGAAAATCACTCCTAGAGCCGTAAAGATCTTCTGGTATGGGGGTCCTTGGCATACCTTTTCAAATGGGGGTACGCAGGCTAATTGGTGTCAATTTGGGGCTCCTTGACATGAAAAAGTTTGGGAACCACTGCTTTAAACCATTGGTCCTTGAGTGGTTGGACCAGGGATGGGCAACTTTGACGATGGCGAGGGCCACAATATTTCCCCACTCACTCCAGAGGAGCACATTGCATAATACTGTCTTAGCAAAAATAGCCGATCTACAAGCTCAAAACGCGTTGCGGTGCGACGTGTTTTGAGCTTGTAGATCAGCTATTTTTGCTATTTGAATTTAATTCCTGAATTAATTTTCGATATTTTTGAATTGGAAAAGTAACTATTTAATTTCAAATGCCTATAACTTTATGAAGTAAATACATAAAAAAGACTAACATTTGAATAATACTCATTAAGCTACTTATCAGTATTTTGGTATTAACCTGAGGGTCATGAACCGTGAAGTTGAGGGCTGCATGTGACCAACAGGCCGCTAGTTGCCCATGTCTGGGTTGGACATACAGCACACACCCTTTTTCCTTAAACATCTGCATTACTTAATTTACAAGAAGTCTACACAATTGGAGAATGTAGAATATTGTTGTTTTGATCAATGTTTGCAGTATGGAATTGTGTCAACGATAATAGAATATTCTTCAGTTTTCGGTCTGAGAGGCTAAATCTCATCAAATCTTGGTCTGTGGCTCAAATGCAGAATAAGTAATGGTTCTTGATATGAAAAGTTGAATACCACTGCTTTAACCCATTCAGACCTGAGGCCATTTATAACACTGGGTGTCATTAAAAAAGCGATATTACATATTTTCTCAATTTGACTGCCAAAAGTATATGTACTGTATGTCAAACATTTCTTCAGGGACTTCCCAAATCGTGTGGTGTGTGTGTGTGTGTGTGTGTGTGTGTGTGTGTGTGTGTGTGTGTGTGGCTCTAGTCTACAGTGGTGTGCTTAGCCTTGTTGTCCCTCCTGGCTCTGCCCTGGGTTGACTCATAGAATCAATTTGCTTGCCTCTGGTGAGATAAAGATATCGCTGCCACTATACTGATTATTTCTGCCATAAACAAATGTTTCAAATGTGTGTGAAATGTAAATAAACTGCTTATTTGAAGGAACAATTGCTTGTGTGTTGTTGTCTTTCACATTAAAATGTCTTGTTTGGTGGAGACAGCTTTTGAAAATGAAATCAAGGTGAAAGTTTGACAATGTGGCCTTGTATGATTCTTCAGTAAAGTTATACAATTCCATGTAGACCTTATGAGGTATAAGGCCATTTGATGGTTGACTTGGTGGTTGATTTCTGACCTTTAAACATAACCATAAACCTGTTGAAATTAAAATAATCTGTCCTTAATTCTGATGATTAATTGCTGAGGGTAAAATGACCATTTTTGAGGGTTGTCTATTAAGTACCAGACAATATGTATTAGATTCAGAGCTACATGGCTGATACAAGTCCTCTAGTACATCCTGCAACATTTCAAACACTGCAGACTGGGCAGGAATTTCACTCTTAAGTATAGCATCAAATGGTTACCCATATCATATTGCAGTACTGTAAGTACTGTAACTGTAGCCAATAATAGGCAATGTGGTGTTTAACTATTAGAAAAGTAGCATATTACATAGCAGTAACTCGGTAATATTGCTTATTCCCAAAATTATTTCAGTAATATACCATTATAGTTATTAGTTACTCGTTTTATCAAAGCAACTATAATATATAAATCTTTCCTAATGAAATTGTGTTTTATCCAACTAACCTAACAGTCATAATCACGGGTACAGATCGCACATTGGCCTTGCTGGTGTCCTGCATGAACTGACTGAGGTCAGTATTTCAGCATAAACCATTTACAGTATCCAGACATATACTGTAGCATACTTTCCAGGGTTCAGAGGGTCAAATCACATGTAGGCTACTGATCATGTAGCAGATAGGCTATCACAACCAACATCTGAACTGATGATGATACAATGCGAGAGTGTGGTCTAGACTCTAGCCAACACCAACTTGGAAGTCCTGGAGTGCTGCTCTCCACACTCCTATCTAACATGAGGGTATAGAGCTCTACAGAGCTGTTAAATACAGTAAGCTGTGCCTGACACAGTGCCCTGCCAGCCTCATCCGTCTCTTTCTGACTTATTCTGTGACCCGTGGTAGGTCCCCATAGAGGTCCACATTTCTGATGTGATCGGTCCATGTGACACGCAGTGCCATTCGTAGCATTCTTGTGTAGACTCCATCCAGGAGTCTTCCTGTTGTGCTGTTGGGTCCATGTCTCAGCCCCTTGCAGCAGTACTGAGTACTGAGTACTGACTCCACACATATAGAGCACATATAGAGGTCCTGTTCTGTTGAAGCAGTCCAGGCGTGAGGTAAAGTCCTCTACTGGCTCTCTCTGAACTACTTGAGCCAGTCATTTATGTAGATGCGTTTGAATGGTATGTTGTACTTTCTTTCAAAGGATTTCAATGGAAGTATAGAGGTCATGGTTCATAACAGTAGGCCTATACCTTCAAGTCCATATTTTGATGTGGTACACATTAGGCCTATCTATCTACATCTATAAATGCACTGCATGTCTCTGTGTGTGTATGTCTGTAATCCACGTAACTCGAGAACCGTTCACCCCACCGACTTCAAATTTGACACACGCGTTCCACAACCCCACAGGGAATGCAGTGCTCAGCCATGGTCCAGTCGGACCCACGGTTGTCCAGAACCACCACAAAAGGCCTCTACCCAGGCTCTGGACAGGGCCCCTGCAGGCTATATGGAGCTGGCCTATTCAGACATCACAATGAAATGAAACATCTGCATATAGACTCCATATTTGGGCATGCCTGACAAAGAACTCTATATATGGGCATAAAAGGTACACAGACATAATAACTGGGTGAGCATGCATTTCCAACTTGCATCAATCCAAGTAGGCCAGTGCATGGGCACCATAGTGTGTAATAATACTGTAATAATCAACATTTAAAATGTAATAACAAGGGACACCTTGTTATAACTTAATCTTGAAGAAACCCTTGCTGCACACACACACACACACACACACACACACACACACACACACACACACACACACACACACACACACACACACACACACACACACACACACACACACACACACAATCTCTCTATCTCTCTCTCTCTCTCTCGGGACGCGTTCGGAATACCGCACCGGAGCGTGCTCTGCTCGCCTATTAGTTTGCACAGTGCGCTCAGTGCGCTATTTCCGAATGCGCCCTAGAGGGGCGTCAAAGTCTAATCCTAGTTTTCTGAACCACATGACCGTGTGTGGAGAAACACATATCAGATTGTTCGTCCTGACAAGCTATATAACATACTAGAAAAATAACAAAACCTTTTTTTTCAACGGGACCAATTCCATTAAATCCAGCGTGAAAACGTGAGTCAGACTAAGTCGTTTTTGTAAAAAAATATATATATTTGTGTTTGTGGGGTCCAAAAAACGTGTCTAAAAAAAGATTTAAAATATTTAGAAGTGTCGTAGAGACTTGAAACCAATTCCATTGGATTCCCCGTGCTTCAGACATGGATAGACACCCTTTGTTTTTTCCCTGTCGACTATAGCTTAAAAGGGGCTCGACGCCGCACAGGTGTCACGGGCGTGACCTTTGATAGTTAGAAGTGTCGTAGAGACTCAGGACCAAGTTCAATGGATTCAGCTTGATGAGACGAAGAAAACAATTGCCTGCTCAAAACAAACGGACAAATTTTGGATTTTTAATTGGATTTTAACGCGTTGGAGGCCACTAAAATCCAATTTTTTAAGGATTCCTCTAAATACACTCCCCCCCCCTATGTCAAGTAAGGGAAATCTATTGGTGTTAGTTTTAACTGTCTAGAAGACTTAGAAATGGGTCAAATTGCTGTTTGAAAGTTTAAAAAAATCATATTTTCTCGAATTTTCTCGTCATTTTGCTCCAAAACTCCTTCTACCCCCACTAAACCAATGGCGCTGAATCAGAATATGTAGATTATATCTCAATCCGACAACCAGAAGTGCCTTAATTGGCCCCTAGTTGGCTAATTATAGAGTTCGCGTAGAAATGTTGTAGAGAAACACGCCTCAGATTGTTCATCTCGACGAGCTCTATAACATATCCAAAGATGGGCTTCTAATATAATTTCCCCATGGAGATATAGCCCCTAGAAGGTTTACAAAATAGCCGATCTACAAGTCCTATAGAAGAATTGCACTAGGACAGCCAGGATTTTGGCTACCCCCCTAAATCAAGTGCACTGAGTTCGAATATATATATTGCAGAATATGCAGAATTTTATGGATCTGACAAACCGGTCAAACTGGTTCTCAAGGTATTTTGAGGATGGACATTCAACATTTTAAAGTTCATAGAATGTCAGTTATTTAATCATGATGCATTTTATTTGTTTAACAACATTTTAAAAATCAAATCCTCTCAAAGATAATTTAGACTAATTGTCAAGGCAAAATTGTGTTCATATTTATTTATATATTTAAAAATAGTTTTAATACATCTTTTAATTTTCTATCATGAATTATAGTTTTAGAGTTTAGGTGAGAATCAATTAATGTAAAATACACGAATGCTCAAACATGACAAATGAAAGGTTTAAAATCAGGACGAGTTGACTGTTAAGAATGTATATTTATTTTTGCGTAATCAGTCGCACAATAGCAGATTAAAGACACATTCAAACCTGGGACATTGAAGTAGTCTACTCCTTAATCTCTTACAAAATGTACAAATTCATAAAATGGAAAATAGTCCTGTCTCTGCAAGTTTTCATTGAAAATTACAACATTTCCCCTGATATCCATGGTCTTTCTTTTGCTTTTCCATGAATGTACAATGACAGTCCATTTTAGGTTTTTATTGCAGTTCCATGTATGTACTATCTCCAATCATCTTCTGTTCTTATCAGGATTACATTTGCTTTTAGTCAGTTAGGAGAATCCGTAGAGTCTGAAGATTCTGTGCTAGTCTCACCAGGCTGTAAGGACATAGGCCTATACTATAGGATAACAAACATTAATAAATGTTCTGTTAATACCGAAATATTTGTGTTTGCAACCCACTACAATGAGGTTCAGAGTGTGTGAATCCCCTCCATCAAACTGAATCAGTGCGAGATATTTCATTATTACAAAATCAGCGGTGCTCTGTAGTTCATGTCAAGGACACCAAAAATGATATGTAATTGGCCACAATCCGTGTACCTTTCGTTCAAACGATTTGACAAAATAAAATCTAATTGGTATATGATTGTGTGCTTAATCACTGCAAACCACTGTGTGCCAAAGTGCTATTAATTCAGACAGAGTGCCTCATTTAAATAAGTGGGATGTGTCGCTCCTTTATACATAAGGCCTATACATACACTGTTTTGTACTCCCAGACATATTTCAAGCTACAACTTTCGATGTAAGACATGCAATGAAGACATCTGCAAACTCTGCACACTATTTTGAATGATCCTTAAATACAAACGCAGGATTGTTTGGAGACACCAAAGCTTTAATACAGACAAGTCTGTTTTTTTCTGCTGTAGGAATATAATTAGGACAAAGGCATGTTTGGTATTCAATGTGACTCAACAGCTGGAAAAGCATACATTCCAAATGCAATATTTGATTTATTTACTCAATCTCTCTATAAACTATCAGTAATGGCATCTCAGGCAGAGACTGAATGACTGTTACATTACTACCTATAAATCTGGCATTGTAGATTGAATGCACTATATACACATTTCACAAAATAAATGAAAAGGAAGTAGTGCTACATTTGTGGAGTGAAAATAATGGCAAAAAGCATGACACAGATGTAATACAGCGACTTAAGACAACAAAAGGAATGTAGAAATATCATGTGTTCTGAGCTACAGACAGACCATAATTTATTTAGGTCAGGTCAGTGAAAATGGATTATCTGTAGGCCTAGAAACTGGGATCTAACTGATTCAGCAAATGCTAGTTCAGTTTGTCTTGGAATAATACAAGTTGTTGGTGGGGGCCACAGCATGTTGTCCAGAGGGTGCGAAGTGGTGTTTACATCCTCCTGTGCACACTTTGTGAGGTTTCAGGATGGACCGTGGCTTGAAGCACACTCTTTGACTACTGCTCTGTGACACAGACACCCCATCACTTCAAAAGCTCCAAGCTCATCCTTGAGTCATGGCAGCCATTCAGCCTCTCGACTGGAAGACCGGAATGGTGTCTCTCCCCTCCTGTCTGCCCAGCCTACTCCCTCATTGCGGTGGCGACATCCTGCCACATCTCCATGTCAATTGTGTTGCAGGGGAGGGTTTCCTGTGAGCACAGAAGTATTTTTTTTAACAAACATGCACACTATGGTGTGTGTGTATGTATATATATTCATTGGCATCCGTCAGTCTCAAGAGACTATGGACACACACACGAGAAAGGGAGAGAGAAAGACAAAAAGAGCGATAGAGATGGCTTAATTGATGACTGACCTGAGGAGTCATTGTTACAGGCCTAGTACTTCCCCACATACCCATCGGAGGATTGGTGCTGGATGAGCAGGGAAGGAGGGGTTCCTGTACATACAGAAGTATTTACACACATTATCAGTACTGTATAGAGCGTCACAGTCCCGCCTCCTGTCATGACGACGCCAGGCCCAGGAAATGAATCCCAATGCATTTTTCTCATAGACATTTCAAAAAGTATGTATTTAAAGACGGTTATGCCGCGGACAAAGCCAACTCCAGTCGTGACAAATCATGACAATAAACACAATATTTTGGACCAAACAAACCATTACAAAGAAGAAAAACAACAAAAAAGGTGTTGTAACCTGCCGTTTTTTTCTACTTTCTAATTATTTGTTTGGCCCAAAACATTGTGTTTATTGTCATGATTTGTCACGACAAGAGTTGGCTTTGTCCGCGGCGTAACAGTCTTTAAATAAATACTTTCGGAAAAGTCTATGAGGAAAATGAACAGAGAATCATTTCCTGGGCCCTGGTAGGGGACGGGACTGCAACGCTCTATATCGAGAGAGAAAGAGAAGAGTAGAGAGAGCTTAATTGATGACTGACCTGCGCAGCACTTCCCCACAGGCCCATAGGATGAGTGTCGCTGGATGTCCAGGGAAGGTCATCCTATATAAATGGCACAAGGATTCAAGTTTTTTTTTGTTGCTTTTCCTATGTTTGACAGGAGTTTAGTCAACATTGGTTGCCATAGTTAGGTCCCAAAACTAATTTAAAATTTATATCATTTCTGACTACAGACCATGATGTCTGTAGTCACACACACACACACACACACACACACACACACACACACACACACACACACACACACACACACACACACACACCGTCTGTTGAGGCATGCTCAAATCCAAGATGCCAGGGCCCTGGTCAATGTCCTGGTCAATGTCCTGCTCCATCTATGGAATAACACAGTAGTGCGTTTAAAAAGCATTCTCGAGTCTAGAAAAGTACACTGACCAATCTCACATGTACAGTGTTCTTCCAGTCTGCTTTAATATCCTTATTTTATCTAATAGTTTTTATCCCACGATTTTGCAACCCAGTTTTTTCACCCAGTGCCAATTATCTAATGTAATCCTGGGCGCTACACTTCCTCTGCCAACCTGGGGGGGGCAGCGGACTGACCTCATGCCTCCTATGCATGAGGAGTCCAAGCTGCTTCTTTTCACCTGACAGGGGGGAAATTCCCTGGCCGGACGTAGCGCGTGGAAGGAACACGGTATTCCAACCAGTTCCTTTCCCCTCCATCAGGCGCCCCGGCTGGCCAGGGGGAGGTAGTTCTCAACCACCACTGGGTCCTTAACAAATGTATAAAAATGAAATGCACCCTTAACCTAACCATGGGTAAATGTTGAATTTGAAAAGTCATATGACAATGTGCAGATTAAACTACATATACACAATATCACAATTGTGTCACATTCATAGTAATAGAACAGCGTATGCTTACCACATTTTCTCCATCCTCCTCTGGTGGATTTTCTAAAGTAGGTAAAGGGAGAGAAAAAAACAACAACATTGTCATCTCAGCCCACTTCGACCATCGCCTCTATCGCCAGTAGTTGCCTGTAGGGTCCCATTGACAAATAATGCACTTCCGGAAAATTCGTCTGGCTGTCGCCCGCTGTTAAAACGTGTCCAAGTCCACAGCATTAGTTTCCATGGTAAGTAATGTGGCATTGCTTTCATGAAACCGAATCAAGCCTCAACATATCCAGGTTAACTGGTGAAATTAATCTGGCCAGATTAACCATCTTTCATGCAACCGGTTAATCGCTGATCCATATTACATATACATTTTAAGTCAGGATATCTGTAAAAATCCCTTATCCAAGTTTCGTGAAACAGGCCCCATGTACTACGGAAAGTAGGGCCCTGAGAGTGTCCAAATGTAAACAAATGTACCCATGTGAGTGTAACAATGTGTTAATGTAACACTGAGTGTCCACATGTAATCAAATTGTCCTGTGTGGTAGTTTAAAAAGGCTTAATGAAACACTAGGTTAATTTTGACCCTCATGGGGGTAAAAACTTGCAGTGTTACCGTAGCATTCTGTATTTTGCAGTGCAATGCGTGTCCCTCATACAGAACAGAGACCTGGGGCCAGTGAGTTTGGCTGAAAATCTAATCTGGTGCAACGCTATAGGCATCTCTTGCAGTAATGCGTTACTACCAGTACCCACCTTCAAGGAGGAAAGCAATAGTGTCATTGTTTTCGAGGATGTTCCTCAACTGCATGGTGCCATAGGCCGATGGCCTCTTAAAGGTGTAAGGGAGGCCAGTGACGATGATGTTTTTTTTGTTCTTTTTCACTGCATCATATGGGAAGGGCCCTTTTCCTCCTGCTTCTTCTAAGACACACACACACACACACACACACACACACACACACACACACACACACACACACACACACACACAGTTACCGGATGGGAACAGCAAGGTTCCCAGTTCTAACCCGTGCTCCCCTAGAGTTAGTGTCGAAGTGTCCTTGAGCAAGACACTGAACCCCTAATTGCTCCCGATGTGCAGGTTGGTGCCTTGCGTGGTTTCCTCCGGCATCGGTGTGTGAATGTAATGCACAATGTATGTAAAACCCCTTGGATAAAGGTGCTATATAAATGCACCATTTAAGACCCAAGACCAGATTCTACAAAATGTCTTCTAAATCATAACAGTTTTCTTAAAAACCTATGTTTCTATATCAGTGGTTTAGGACCACCAAAATTATATGCAATTGGCTGCCGACCCCCATCTGAAAATAAGTTGTTCCAGGGACCCCCCAGAAGCAATATTTGAGTTAAAAACTGGGAAAGAACATATATTTAAAGATTTGCACACCTTTTAATTAAAAAAAAGAAATAGCAGATCTAGTGCCGCACTATGAGCTATTGTTCAACAGCTAAAGTTTAAAATGATGGTTAAAGTGGATAAAAGCTATAAGGCGACAACGACACAGCCTCAGGTCTAAACCAGAGCGACAATAAGCATTATCATGATTATCATGAGTGGATCAGGAACAAGGGTAGGTGTAGCTTTTAGTGCAGTGTTTAATTTCTATCATAAATGACAAACATACCATACTTTTTGTTGAAGAGGGCCTGAACCTTTTTTGTAAGGTCACCTTTGACCACTGCTGCCGTCGGTTTCTGCTTTTCCCCTGTTAGAAATAATAATTGTGGAAAAGATTACATTAACATACTGAAATTTCCTAAATTCATTACTATGTACTAATTAAGGATAACATTACCTGCAAACAAGTACTGTGTGAAACCTGGCATGGTTTGCTCCATGAATGATACCACACTGTTGGTACACACCATTTCTGTGGTTTTGGTGGATGGGTCATTCAGCATGATCCCCACATCCATCCCCTCGTCCTCAAGCACTTTCACCTATTCACACACACACATTTTGAAAAAAATAAATACAAAGAAGAGGCATGTGTTAGTGACTTATTGGTAGATAATTGTTTGTCATTTAATTTAGACACTTTGCTGCTGCACTGCCACTGCAGCATGAGGGTGGCTTTTGTTAAGAATGAACTAGGAAGAACATTAGGATTTTTTTATTCTGGTAAAACATTTTTGCTTGGTATAGCAGAGTGTACCGTTTTCATATCGAACCTGATGCACCAACTGGCTTGTTTGGTGTCAACATTCGAATACTCTGTGCTGTGTGACTGCTCTGCTTTTGCCGTTTTCCTGAAGAACGTGTACAGTCTGCAAGAGCCTCTATAGTCTACTCACGTGTATTATGCATTATAGTCTGGTGTTTGTTATTGTTACGTCTTGTTGATGTATCTGTCCGTTACGGTTTCTTATAAAAAATTATAACTAATAAAGAACACACTAATAAAACGTTTAAACAAATACCACACACAATGCAGCAGTACCTTAAAATCCCAGCAGTAATTTGGCCAAACGAAATTACTAAGTGTACAGTGTAAATCAATAATGAAAAACCTATGTCTTAGTTAGATTTGATATAAACACAATGTTATCACTCCATACCACTTAAAAAATTTGACCTTTCAGCCATAGATGTGATTTTTAGGGCTCAGCCACTCCAAACCATTGTGTCTCCCATAACTGTATCTCTTAGACACTACGGACTGCCAATCTACTATATCTACGGTTAACCCATTGACGCATGGTGCAACCTATACGTTGTTCTACCTTTGATGCTGGTCTCATCAGCTATTGCTATACATGTAGCAACATAACTATTAAAAAATCACACCCGTGTGAACTGAGTGGTGCAAGGTCTTATATAGCCTGATCAGCTGTGGTCTGACGTAATGTCAGTGACCATAGTAACCATGCAATTTTTTTTTGGTACGAACACACACGGGTACTAACAAAGCCAGTTGTTGGAGTGGTTTGCACCACTCAAAAAAAAAGAATGAATCAGAATCCTTTTCAGAAACCTTAGGTCAGGCCCTAGAAGTTCTCAGATTCGGCCTCAGGCATCAATGGGTTAAGCATTTTGCAATGATATGAGTCGGTTTATTGGCCAGGTCTGAGATCTGTCTATTTTGATGGACATAAGATTTCAGAGAGTATAAACTTCAGAGAACTGAAGAATAGTGGGCTTTGTACTCATGAGTGCAATCAATGCTGTTGTTTATGCAAATGTGCCATTAGGCAGCTACAGACAGGCAATAGTTGATTACTTGTTCCATGTCCATTTTGTGATAAATCATCATCTTAGACTGAAAAGTGTTACAATGTATCTGTAGGAGTATACAAACAATCAAAATTAACCTAAAATATAAAAAAAAACTGTAGTCTGTAAATGGTCCCAAGTTCATACTTAGTGTCTAGATCCTGTTACCCAGAAGGACGTTTCAAAGGTAATTTTCAACTTAAATAGCTTCAAAGCTGAAATCCATCGTTATTGACTTTGTTTGAACTTTGGGTTAAGAAAGTGCATTAAGCACCCTGCACTTTTGCATGATAGGCATACATCATATGGTCAAAAGTAAGCAGCATTCTCTGCTCTCACTTTAGTTTTTGTATTGCGTTATTGTGTTTTCATGCATGGAATTTACTGCATGCATACTGCACATTTAGAAAGGCCCAATTAATTTCAATGGTACCGGCTACACAAGGTGCTGACACACAAGACCTGCATATGCAGGCTTTAAAAATCTGTGTGTGCGCATGTGCGGGCCTGTGTGTGTTGTGCACATATTATCTGGTATAGCTTGGCCATAAAAAAATTATAAAAATCAGATCACAGAAATGGTGAAAAAGAGAAAAAATGGTTCTTCTCCTCAATTCAGTACAACATTATGCTTTTTACATGTTTTCAACAACTACTTTCTAAACAAATCTTTGTATTTGGTTTCCAGGGACTTTCATTCATTCATTTAATAAGTAAATTGATGTACAACCGTCCTTCTGGCTATGGGCTTTAGACACTACAGAGTTAATTCTTATGAAATAAACATAAGAAAATGAATAAATAAGTGTTACCGAAAGAGCAGATGAACATCAGAAGCACGAATCTTAGCGACACGTCAACATCAAAGCCCCGGAACATGGGGGAACTGGAACATCGGAACTCCAGAAGGAGGCCATCTGAACACATGCCGAACACCTTAACCATTCACCCGATCTACTATGAATTTATTCACAGTAGATCGGGTGAACCGTTACATCCAACCTGGTCTTTCAACTGCTTGATCAGCCTTTTTCGGCGTAGCAGCTTGGTCTCCTCATTTCCACCTCCTACATTTCCTTCTCTCGCTCTGCTGCTCCATGCAGTCTTCTCCTCTGGTGGCAATGCTTGCCAAGCAGCACCAGCTTGTCTAATGTCCCCTAAAAAGTATCATGCAGCATTATGAAATATGAATACAGGACAGCCTAAAGAGCTCAATAACGGTTGCCACGGCCATCTAGGGGTTTGATTGATTTAATATTTTAAATCTTTAGACAGAAATGCATAGCCAAACACTGTCTGAAAGGATTACACCAAAAAAGTAATTGCGGTCTTGGGGCACTTGGGGCACCCGCTAGCCTAGTGGTTCATCACAACTTTTGCTGCATGACTCCCCCCGTCTCTCTCTCCATCTTTCCTGTCAACCTTCACTTGTATTTATCAATAAAGGCAGAAAAGCCAAAAGCCCACTAGTATTAATGCTGCTAAATAAGTAAAGCAACCTCATGTTTGATCAAAAAGGGCAACTTGATCAAAATGTATAGTAGATTGTTCTTTTGAGAGAGGAAACAGGTAGAGCCATACACAAAGGAAAATAAACAAATTTCAGGTTCTCTGCCAGCTAAGTGGCTTGCCTCGTTTGCCTCCTTAACCCCGCACCCCAGCACCAACCACCATAAAAAAGTGGATCATTCTTTATAGACAGAAATGTAATTTGCCTTCTTGACATGTATCTGCATACATAAAAATATTTGCTGGCACAGATGATTAAGCAGCACATAACATGACAGAATATACCTTCTTTCATGTGGTCCCTGCAAAACAGGTTGTAACCCGTCAGGTTCATGCCACCCTTAAGACGCTTTGGCCTTCTGTTTCGGGATTTGTTTCCCACCCAGTTCTAGAGTAGAAAAGGCAAAGTTTAAGTGTATGGCGCACACACACACACACACACACACACGTGACAGCCAGCGAGACACACACACGCGACAGCCCCACATACAAGCAACAGCGCCACACACACACACACACACACACACACACACACACACACACACACACACACACACACACACCTTAACAGTTGTCTCGGAGAGTCCAGAGGCAAGGGCAGCTTCTTTAATGAGGTCCGACCTCTTTGAGGTCATCCCCCTCATATAAAATGAGAGGAGGATGGCGGTCGACCCCCCTGACAGTGACATCTGTGGCAGCATACAAATAAAAAATACTTAATTTCACACGTAAAGGATACATTATACCAAAAAATAAGTGATTTCTACAAATAGTCCATTGGGTGAATGTAATCATTTCACAGCTTTGAATTACTTGTTGTACATTCAAATCAACCTAAATCATTCCAGGTTTTATTTTTTTAAAGCATGCAATCCAGTCTATAACAGAGCCACAAATTACCTTGTACATCAACCTAAATAATTCCATTCTTTTCAGCAATGCACAATAGAGCCACGAATTTTAGCATGATGGCATTTTTTGCATTTAGGTATTTGGGTAAAGTAGCTCTCTACTCAGAGTGTCTTTCATACAGTAAAAAAACATGAATTTACTGTTCTCAAGTATGGTTGAAATTGAATTGTATCACTAGGATAGCGCTAGGCTACCGTATAGTTCTTTGCTCCGTTTCAGACATAAACTTGCACAAAGCCTTGCTTTAAAAGCTTGTCACCGCGGCGCTTAACAGTAGGACACACACTTACCTTAAGATATAGGTGGCGGTGCACCGTGATGGGTAAAGATAATAGCAGGAATAGCAGCAATAAATTGCACAGTACAGTACACACACAATACAATATGCACTGTAGTATGCAGCAGCAGCAGCACAGAACTGGCGCGGGGCTTTTTAAGGGGAGGGGTACTTCCGCCCGTGAACTTCCGGTCCGGTCGGTACACAATAACGCACATAAATGTTTATAATGTAATTTTAAATAAACACGATGGCCCACATTGCTTGGCCCACATTACATTATCAAATAATTAAATATTTATTAATTAAATACGGTGCTCTTGTCATTTCGGTCGGCACAAAATAATACATGAATGAATAAATAAATACATATTTACATAAAAAAATACATATACATTCACTGGAGGAAGATAAAATAAAATAAACTATAAACATTGCTTTAAATGTTATCAAAATGTATTTAAAACACCAAAATACTGAGTCACGTGACCATCCTTCATGGTATAGCCAGGTTGCCATAACAACCTCTCTCCCCCGTCTGAAAAAGATGGGCGGGGTGGCCAGGCGAACAGCCAATAGTAGAACTCGAGCATTCCATGGTCTTTTGTCAGTAATTCGGATAATTCTGAGCTCCCAGACTGCGCGAATTATCCAATCTGGGCGCATTCGATGGGAGACTTTTAGAGTAATTCCTGTGCATTCGATGGGTGGATTCATACTACATCGGGTGCGAGAGCAAACTCCACACAGAAAGGCCCTTTTGCCAACCCCGCCTCGGTTATGGGTACTGATGACGCAGAGGAGAGAACACGCCCACAGCGTCCCCAGCGGGAATCGAACCCAGGACCTTCTAGCTGTGAGGCGACAGCACTACGACTGTGCCACCGTGCCAGTCGTAAAATGCTTTTTTAAATTGCATTACATTTTTCTTTTTCATTGTGACTTTGGTACACTACTGATTACTTCTGATTGGATTATTTTCAAGTTCACGACGCATTGTGAGCTAGTAGATGTTCCATTTAGAAGTTCTTTTGACAGACAAAAAAATAATGTCTTTCTCTCAGCTGGGCCACCCCACCACCACCACCAGGTCGCCAGCCAGTCTAGCACACCTGTCCCTGACCAGGTAAAATATTTTTTAACTGCATATTTATTTCAATGTGACTTTGGTACATTACTGATTACTTCTGCTTGATCTTCAAACTCGCGATGCATTGTGAAATAGTAGATGCACACGTGCCTTTTTGAACATTTGACAGACAAAAAAAAATCAGACCAGTCTGAAGAGAGTGGTGCAACAGCACCCCCTATTGATACTCTAAACATCGGGACAGTCATATAGTCACATGGGGACAAAGCTGTTCCTTGGAGTGGTTGCACCACTCAAAAACACCATTTCTGTTTCACCTGGGCCACAGTACCACCAGCATCCGGGCTCTAGCAAGGCATGGGATGGTATTCATGGCCAGGTAAAAATGCTGTTTTTATTGCATTTCTTATTCATTTCATTGTGACATTACTGATTAACCCTGATTGGTATATGTTCAAGCTCACAACGCAGTGCATCACGGTGCATTGTGAGCTAGTAGATGTGCCTAAAAAATAAGCAATGTATTTTGGTCGATCTGCAGCCTACATCTGTTCAACATGGGCCACAGTACTACCACCAACCGGTCTCTAGCATGCAAGCCTGGACTGGTATTCATGACCAGGTAAAATGCTTTAATTGGATTTCCTATTTATTTGTGACTTAATGCATATCTTCAAGCTCACAAAGCATTGCATCACAATGCATTGTGAAGCCTTGTTGAAGTTCTTTTGACAGACTTTTGGTCTCTCGATCTGCAGCCTTCTGTTCAACATGGGCTACAGTACCACGACCAACCAGTCTCTAGCCAGGCCTGGACAGCTGTTCATGACCAGGTAAAATGCTTTAATTGGATTTTTTTTTCATTTAATTGTGACATTGTTACAATCACAATGTATTGTAGATGCCATAGCCTTGTTGAAGATCTTTGACAGACTAAACAATAAGGAATGTCTTTGTAGTCTCTGCAGGAAGAATGGGGACCAACTTAAACCGAGTTGAGCTGTCCGCAGCAGTCTACTCAACCCACTCCTTATGAGTCGTTCCTGCAAACGCTGCCCCGCCAGAATCAGTCTGAGGCCCATGTAGAAGCTGCCATAGAAGGTGTGTATCCTCAGCCAAGTGTCAGCATGCATACAGTATATGTCCAGTATATGTCATTTTTGTTTCGTACTTTTTTTGTGACTGCAGTTGTGCTTCCTTTCTAGACCATCAGCTAAGTGAGAGTGAAGGTGCGTGGCAGCCTTGCCAGTCCTGCCGGGCTGAGGTCGAGAAGCTGCAGGCACTGAACAAGAGTATGACTGATGCTATCTCCAGTATCGGTAAGATGATTAATTGGCGGTCTCTTGTAATGTAACTTCAATTTGATAGTGTTGCAAATTGAAATCATGTCAGCTAAATTATTTGTCTCACTTGAAACTAATTTAATCCTGCGAGTTCTGTCATCCACCCTGCTACTGAACAAATGTTCTATAGCCGTATTTAACACTTATTTGTCAAGTACTCAACCTTTTAAATATGTTGGTGTTTGTGTATGTATATATATATATATATACATACACTATATATATATTATTTATTTCCCCCCCCCTCATTCTAGTCCCAGAAAGCCTGCAAGCCCTGCAGGCACTGGTGGACATTGTCCAGACAGGCCGACCCAAGGACATTACTTCAGCTGTTGGGATGCGAGAGCTCTATCCTGGTATGTATGCAATGAATGTTGATGGTACGATTCTAGTCTAGAGTAAAAAGCATAGTTTCACAAATGTCTTGGTATGCATTCATTTGTTTCACATTTAACACTACATATGCTTCACTGTGATCCCACCCATGTATACGTTTATACCATACATTTCACACTACAGTAAGTTAACCGTTGCCACACAGCTTGGAAGTAAAGTTAAGGTCTCATAGTTGTCTCTGCAACGGTCAATGTAGCTGCCTTACAAGTACAAAACTGTTTCAGTTTTAAAATTCAGTTTGTGAAATGTATTAATTGCTGAATCTCTATTCGCAGGTTGTGGAGTCCTTGTTTCGTCAGTGGAACTGGCAGCGTGGCACCAGAATGCTGGGAAAAAAACCACCCGACTGTTCCACTCTTTATTCGATGCCCTCTTCACAGTAGAGGAGTGTAAAGACGCAGTGGTCTTTGGGAAAAACGGAGTTATCCCAGAGGGGAAACGGAAGTTGGACCCCAAGAAAGTGACAGCAATTCAGAGTAAGTTTTCTTCATACAGGGTTAGGTCCATTTGGTTCCATTTGTACACAGAGTTACAGACCCAGTTGGTTCAGGTGGCTATCATTTAGCTGGGGACCCCCTGGAACTCCCTCAAGGACCCCTGGGGGTCCCTGGACCCCACTTTAGGAACCACTGGTGTAGATGACTTACCAAGATCCTCTATTCTTCAAGAGTGTCTTTCATTATGGGTTGTGTTCATTTCCTGTAGCCTCTTGGGCTCAAAGAGTGGTAATATTATGGGCTGACACCTTCAAGCATAGCTACGATTGGTTTCCTAGATAGGCTTAGCCAACATGGGCATCCTACATTCAGTATTGATGGTCTGAGGCCGAAACGTTTGTCTGCTCTGTCACTTTATTTTCACCATTTCACTTTGCTGTTTGTAAAGTAATACTATATGTATTTGTTTGGCATCCGAAGAACCCCATTCATCCTTCAATCTGCAAGCCCGTCTGTTATTGTACCTTGGCTTGTGGTAGTAAAGATTTGCAGTCAAGCTTCAACATGACGCAGTGATGTAAATAGGTTTTCAATGTAATGGGTCCCGGGACCCAGGGGTGCTCTTTTAGATGGGTCCCAGGGACATTTTATGAGTCCTACTTCAACAACGATAGAGTACAGTATTGCATCCCAGGACCCCCGGAGGGTGACATGATTCCATCCTTTCTCAATTGAGTTAGTCTGGCTGCAGGATGAAGCCTATTTGAATCACTGATGTTGCAGTGGTGGGGCAGTCTCTTTCTCTGAGCCAGGTTGGCCTTGTCTGTGGCTATGCTATGCTTGGAGTCTGTACAGAGTCAGCCATTCCAACGCGCTCAATACTAACCCTAACCGCACGCCGTAGTCTGAATAGCAGTGCTTCGGAATGGCACTCTGCTCCCTTCAAATACTTCATGTAACATTACTCTGTTTTTTTACACTGAAGGATGAATGACCTCACTGGTGGGGGAAACATGTTGACTGTGTGCTTGTATAGCTAATTTAATATTCTCTGTCTGCAGACTATGTCTTACGGTGTGCCAACCTGGAGGGATGGGACAGCAGCTGGTCCATGGAGAAAATCAATAAGGCCATGCACAACAAGTGCCGCAGCATTCGCAAAACCTAAAAGACTATATGGAGGACTAAAGGACGCATGGAGCCTTGTTTTTTTTTTTCTTCTTTTTTTTTTTTTTTTTTTAGACAGCCAGTAGGCTGACAGCACTTTTGCCAGACTGGATTACCAGAAAAGGTGCCTCAATAAGGCCATGCACAAGTGCCGCAACACCTAAAGGACTATGGAGGACTAAAGGACGCATGGAGCCTTGTTTTGATTTTTGAGAGACAGTAGGCTGACACTTGCCAGCCTGGATTACCAGAAAATGTGCCTGGACCACTGATCCATTGCCCAGGCCATGGAGCCTTGTTTTAAGGGCCTGAAAAAATACATGTTCTTCCTACCCTGAAAAAAATAAATGTTTTATTGTTATTGTAGCTATTTTTTAAATCACAATATTTGCATATTTACTTTCTCCATTATAGCTCAATAATGGCTCGATTATGAGACTCATGTGAGACAGTAAAGAGACGATAAAATAGCTAATAAGATATCTCAACTACCTCTCATTTATCTCTCACTATAATCTCATTTAAAGCTACCCTTATGCATCCTGAGCAATAAACAAGACTCAAGTGATCATAAAATGAGATCTCAACTAGTTCTCATTTATCTCTCACTGTAATCTCAAACAAGGCTACATGCATCTTATTCATGGCTCCAAATTACACTTATTCGAGACACTAAAGAGCATTAAAGTAGACTATATCGATATCTCAATTTTGTCGCCTAAGGCATTTTAGGCGACATAATTGAGACATTGGTGATCATCAAATGAACCACGTATGAACCACAAATGAGACGCTCCCTTATGTCTCGGGAGCAATATATCAGCTTTAAATGAGCAACAAGATTTTCCTCTGGGTTGCGATTTGCTAATTGCGTGGTTTCAAAACGCAATTTCGGTTTGAAAACGATTAATCGTTCAGCCTTAACCTGCAGGGTCATGGGTTGTGTCATGGGTTAATAAACAAATTATCGGTACATAGGTGTTGCCCGAGGTTATCCAACTAAGGACAAAGTTTGCATAAAGATTATTTACATTTCCATGAATCCAATGGAATATGAACATGCTTTTAAGTGCAGGTGTGCAACAAACAAACATTAGTGGAAGGAGGAGCAGGGAAAGGTATAGTTAGAGAAGGCAAAGCACAGAGTTCATCATTTGGAGGATCTGCTCTCATCAGGAAGAAAGTGACCGTCGGACGAAGAGACTTCACCCAAACACCAACTCAGAGATCTGAGACACTCTGCTGGCATCAAAAGGTGACCTTGTGTTCATTGTTCATTAGAATAGTTGTTGTTGCCCAGGCGGTGGCGTAACCGTCTGGGCACCCGACTGGTAATCCAGTCGCAGTGTGCCGCGGGTTCGACTCCCGAGCACGACACGGCCTTTACTGCATGTCTTCCCCCATCTCTCTCCCGTTTCCTGTCAGCCTACTGTCTGTCCCTTCAAAAACCAATAAAAGGTGTAAGCCGCAAAAAAAATATCTTAAAAATTTAAAAAAAAAGAATAGTTGTTGTTTTCAACATGTAACAGGGTGTCTGCACTGCAGGCTTAGGCAAGTCAGATTTAACTTTAATACCTTTATATTTAATATTGTGAGCTTGTAGATCTGTTCAAGCTGTTACTTTGGGCTTCTTTATCTGTAAAGACTAAAGACAGACCGATTAATCAGACCGATTAAGTCTGATTGATTAATCAAACCGATGCCGATTAATCTAAAAACAACTCAAATCGGCCGATACCGATGTGTTTGCCGATTAATCTCCCATCACTACTTGTGTCATTGTTATATCAGGTCAACTGTGCTCAAATCCATCTTCTGTACCGGTTACAGGACACACACAGAGCCTGAAGATGAACGACTTACTGGCGAATGGCACCATCTCCTCCTCCTCTTTCACATTCTCAGATCTGGCCCTACCGATTACCTTCAGCTCCATCAAGCTCACCCTGGGTCTGCCTATCAACAGCTACGTTCTGTGGCTGATACTGAGTGGAGCTGGTGGGACGATCGCCTCTGAGTTCTTCTATCTCAACCTGATCGTATCTGTGATCCTCTCTACCTTGGCTGATGTCTTTTACTCTGCATGGCTCTTCACATACAACTCAATTTTGTTCAAGGTTTCTAAATTTACTTTTGATTTGTTTTTCCAGTGTTGTGTCTGTGTGGAGCGTTACATAGCGGTGGTTCACCCTGTGGTGTTTCTCATGTACAAAGCTCTTCGGTACAGGGTGGCCTGTTGCTGTGCTGTCTGGCTGACGGGGCTTGCATTCAGCTTGTTAACTGTTATATCTGATACGGTGTATCCTTACTACTTCCTGCTGGGCTTTTGGGTGGTGTGCATTTCTGTGGTGTGTTTCTGCTGCCTCTCGGTCCTCAGAGCTCTGAAACAGCCTGGACCAGGAGAAGGACAAAGGGACAGTGGGGAGGGAAACGACCTGAAGAGAAGAGCTTTTAGAATCATTCTGATCAGCTTGGTTGTAATGTCAGTGGCTATAATGAGCTATATTCCCTTTGTTGTGTTGGTACCAGGTCGTCTCGCCCCTTTTCCAACTCGCCCCCGCGAAAAGTGAAGACGGCTCGCCACAGAATTTCGAAAGGTTAAGACGGCTCATCACAGAATTTCGAAAAGTGGAGACAGGTGGATTTTTTAAAATGACTCAAATCATGAAGGCAGCGTGCAATTTACGTGGAATCTTTCGGCTACTATTGTGAATCAGTGGACCATGACAGCTTAAACACAACTCTTCTTTACTTTCAAAACTCAGAGTCAATAATAAGGCAAAGCAACATCATCACACATCATGTTGTATGTATGTCAAGACTGAAGGGGCGACCGCTCTTCCCGTTGGGGCGACCGCTCTTCCTGTTGAGGCGACCGATCTTCGCCGCTTTGGGCGAGTTGGAAAAGGGGCGAGCCGTCTCGTATTCGTTGTGTTTACACTACTGAATTATTCCAACATAGTTGTTAATACCATCCTATATACAGTAGCCATGATTTCAGCGTTTGTTCATCCATTGCTCTACCTCCACAAAGCTGGGAAACTGCCATGCTTCAAGGGGCTCTGAAAGCAGGCCAAACAGGATAGATCTATAATGCTGCGTTCACACTGGCAGATGCAAAAGATGCAAAGATGCAAAATCCACAGCATAATTGTATGTGTTGTTGTTTTGTAAAATCTGTTGCTCACACGGTCATTGACATCATCCAGTGTGCGTCCGTAGTGACGTGTGTCATTGCAGCTACAGTTGTAGCTTTGCATCTGGAAGTTGAACCCAGCTCAGCTTCAATTTGTAGCTTTTGCAGCAGCCACAAACATCAGATGCATCTTTGTATCTTCATGCTGGCTTCCATGACAATTAATGGTAGACTGTATCTTTGCATCTGCCCGTGTGAACGCACTATTATGCAGACCTGTGTGTGATACTAGGCTCTAATCCTACAAATGTAATCCAAATCTGTCACTGTGTCAGAGAAACCTATTTTATTTATTCAGCTATTTGATATGTTGTTGTTTATTGAATTACTCGTGGTAATTAGAGATGTTGACAATTACTCTCATTGCATTAATGTTTAACATATGTAGATACATTTTTTAATGGTAAAGCATTGTTTCTTAGGTGAAATCTGCCCCCTCCCCCCCAGGTGATGGTAAAGTAAAAAAAAGTAATACCTTAAAGTTGTTTTCCTATTAGGCCTATATTCAATTTTTGTTTAAGGCTTAAACAACAAAATATATAAATTCAATATAATAGAAAATACCTTCACTGCTAGGCGGCTATTATAAAACCAGTCAAATATTGCCGAAATTGGCAAATAATATTAGAAAGAGGCAACCATTGTGAACATAGCTGATACAGGCTCACAACGATCTTGTAAATCAGCTGTTATCACAACATGTATCTGCGGAACCAGTCCAAAAGGATTATTTGGGGGGGTCTTGGCCTGAGAACCACTGGTCTAAATTATATGACCTGTTCATGAACTATTTTTATTAATCCATTAATTTAGATTATTCATACAATGGAACATGACACATGTGTGACGGATTAATACCCACTGTCTGTAATATGACCTGTTCATGAACTACTTTTAATTCATCTGTTTTTCATCATCACTCATAATGTGTCACTGATGGAAAATGAACCATTGATGGAAAATAAAAGTCTAGTGAAGAAACTTTGGTTGCTGTGTATTGACTTTAAACTACGTTGAAATGGGCCATCATCATTCCATTCCAAGACTGCCACCTACAACAGACATTAACGCGCCTCTTGGAGCACCCCTTGGAGCACCCCTTGGAGCACCCCCCCCCCCCCACACACACACACACACACACACACACACACACAAGTTGAATAGGCCTACTAAGTTGAAATGGGCCATCAAGTCACACTTCTTAGAGAACCCCCCCCCCCCCCCCCCCCCACCCCACACACACACACACACACACAGATAGTGGGGTGGAAATAACGAGACAGGCAGTGGTCTGTATAGTAGCCTAGTGCTTTTAATTGACATGGTATGTATTATGTCGCTATGAATCACGCTGGATTATAATTTCTTCACATCCCTATATTCTTCTCTCTTCCTATCTCCCCCTAGGTCTGTCTTATTAACCAGGCTAATCTCCCCCCTCTCTCTCTCTCACTCCCCCTCTCTCACACACACGTGCGCCGCGCCCACGCACACTCACTTGCGTTGCCTCCGCACGCACGCAGTCACGTGCGTTGCACGCTTGCACGCTCGGTCTCCCGTGTCGGACTATTGCCTCGTCTAAACATTGCCTCGTCTAAACTGCGGTTTTCGGACTATTGCGGGAACTTCTGTCTGGCTAATATCATGTCACTGTGATCTTTATTGTCTTTTATATAACTGCTCTTATTCTGAAATGCCAAGCGCTTAACAGGAAGTGCCTATTAACATTGTGTATATATTGGCTGAATAAACGTCTGGCTTCAGTTGTGTTGACACTGAAGGAGTGGATGTCAGCTGCTGCCTACTCGTCTCATTATTTCCTCCGTATATCAGACTAGCTCCTAGGCTGTCTAGATTCTTCCTACACTGCAATGGTAGCTCTGCTAATGTATTTTATAGTGATATATGTGGTAAGCACATGTGAGCATTTTTTTAAAATTAAAACCTGTGAACGAAATATTGTGTCATAAGTTCTTAAATTGTAGAGCCCATGGGCCTTCTTCTCTTCATAGTACTGGTCAATTTTATTAACACATTTCACATTATAATTATGTTAGTGAAATGGGTATGGAGACATGGGAAGACCAGCTGTTACTGAACAAACAATATAACAATGATTACTAGAGCTATTTTAACAAAACATATCCTTTACAAGTTACAGCACCTTTAACATTTCACAAATGATAATAATAATAATAAGTTCTGTGGCATAGACCTATTTATGTAGTTCTGTTGAAACTCAGAGTCAAAGAGGTGTAAAATGGTCTCAGTTCATCCATAATGTGATCATTAACAGGTGATCTGTCCAACGCCAGACAACCAGTGACCATTAACACGTTTAATCTCTGCATTTGAATGTATTGTCTACAGTGAATTAATCATCAGCCATCATCATTTAGCCTGTTTACATTTTAACCTGGGGTAAGAATGTAGGTTTTGTTCATTATTTAGCATTTGAAAAAAACATTGAATAAAAGTGCAGTCATCACAACCCTATTGAAACTAATTCCACACACCTGAGTGCTCCTCATTCCCTCAGAGCAACACAACCTGAACAATGACTTAAAGACTTAAAGTTGTCCCTGTGTCCCAGTCCCAGTTTCCCAGGTTTAGACAATACAGTTGTTGCTGTTATTGTGTCTCTGTTGTTAATAACAATGTAATGATGGATATAGGATATGATTATTATAAGGATAATGACTTATCCTGATTTATCCTGACTTATCCTGGTCATGAATTAATAATGCCTTATTACACTATGGACACATGTTTCTGCACACAGGCCTACACATTACACAATGGGATTTCACTGTAAATATAGATAAGCGATTAAATTAGAACAATAGAGCACAATTGGCTATGAGACTTTGAGGATTTGACAATATACTAATTTGTTGTTAGGCCTTGACCAGTCCAGTCCTGTACAGAAACCCTATACCACTGTCTTCTAAAGTCCACTCCGCCATCTCCCGCCTACAGAGGGTCCTGTATTTAAATCCCTAAACGGCCTAGCCCCTTCCTATATTTCTGAACTAATAACTGCTCCCCCTACGACCAGGACACTCAGATCCTCCACTCTCAAACTCATTGCAGTCCCCCCTTCAAATCTGAAAAGAAAAGGTGATCGGTCTGTAGCTGGACCTATATACACTTTGGAATAATCTTCCACACAGATTTTGGACCATTTTAGTCTGGCTTTTAATACAGTGTGACGTTTATTGTTGTTCATTGTTTTTGTTGTTATTTTGTTTGTTTGTTCTACTATTGCACTGTGATAGACTACGGTCTACCTGTTCTCTGGAAAGCACTTTGGGTCAACTGCTTGTTTTTAAATGTGCTATATAAATAAAATTGACTTGACTTGACTAAAGTCGGGGTGTGCGTACAGGGTGTGCGGTATTTTACTTGTAAAAGACAAGATGTGAAGGCTTGTGTACTAATTATGAAGACTGTTTGCAATCATTTTAGGTGGTGGGTGGCAGTTTGTGTTTTGGAAGACAAATAGTATTTTGGAAAACAGTTTTTCTGGTTGTTTCTTAACACAGAGCTGGTTCTATGTTACTGAAAGAATGTGGAGCAATCCAGTAACACTTCATTATAATTAATATCCACTTATTCAATATTGTTAGACTATACATATATTATCCAGATAGCCAGATACTCTATATTGGATATAGATAGATTAATATATTAAATATGAAGCTTACAAAGCAATCTCACAGTTAGCAGTTTATTTCTAGAATGTTGCATAGAGCATGACCTGGGGGAGGAGTCAGAGAGGGGTGGAGCACATGCAGCAGTTTGTTAGGTTGAGATTGGTGGCTGATGACTGTATTGTTCCACTCTTTGGCCAATCAACACCAAGCAGTTAGTGGTTCCACCTCAGGCTCTCCAGTATAAGAAGAGTTTGTAGTTGTTCTCCACAACTCCTCCAGGATATCTATACTTTCTGATCACATCTGACTGTGGACTCCAGACTTCAGCTGAAGATGAACTCTCTCAACACACCCAAGGATCATCAAGACCTCTGTAAGTTACTTACTGTGTCTATATGGATATACAGCATGCCATAAGGATGTTTTTTATCTAGTAATTTGTTTGTTTTGATTTATTTTAGCATTGACTACCTGTTGGCATGTATTTTCTAAAATATAAAATGATTGTAGAATCGAATTATACATGGATGCTAAATTGATATTAGGGTACATTATAGGTTTTGCTATTTAAAGTCCAGGAATGCCTCTAAACAACATTTCCTTTGTATTTGTTTCCAATTCAGTGTTGCATCATCAGTCTGGCTTCCCTGTTCTACCAGAGGTGAATGAACAAAGAAGCTTGGCTAAGCAAAAATGCCACTGCTGTGATCAGTGTGGTAAACGCTTCCCTACAATGTCTAGACTTAAAACACACCAGATAATTCACACTGGAGAGAAACCATATGGATGTGATGATTGTGGACAACACTTCTCTACAATGGGAAATCTTAAAACACACAAGAGAATTCATACTGGAGAGAAACCCTATAGATGTGATCAGTGTGGGCAACACTTCTCTCAGTTGTCTGACCTTAAAAGCCACCAGAGAATTCACACAGGAGAGAAACCCTATGGATGTGATCAGTGTGGGCAACACTTCTCTCAGTTGTCTCACCTTAAAACACACCAGATAATTCACACAGGAGAGAAACCCTATGGATGTGATCATTGTGGGCAACACTTCTCTCAGTTGTCTCACCTTAAAATACACCATAGAATTCATACTGGAGAGAAACCCTATGGATGTGATGAGTGTGGACAACACTTCTCTATAATGGCAAATCTTAGAAGACACCATAGAATTCATACTGGAGAGAAACCCTATGGATGTGATGAGTGTGGACAACACTTCTCTATAATGGCAAATCTTAAAACACACCAGAGAATTCACACTGGAGAGAAACCATATGGATGTGATCAGTGTGGTAAAAGCTTCTCTCGAACGGACAGTCTTAAAAGCCACCAGATAATTCACACTGGAGAGAAACCCAAATGATTTTTTTTGTTGATTTTGTTTAACTTGTTAATGGATTTTCTTATTGGACATTTTCAAGACATTTTAAATTAGACACATTGTCTGACAGGGAAGAAATTATCACGTAATCACATTTTGTACATGGATGAAATAAAACGTGTTACAAAATACATATTGTGTACATTCTTATATATTATGGCTACAGCCATTGGTCAAATATATGAAAGGAGTCACAGACGTCCATATACAAGCTTCCCATTGTATTTTCAAACACCATTTTAACCATGTTAGATCAATTGAACATATCCTGACGAAGAAACGTTGTATCCTCTTCTCCATGAAATAAAAATGTGGAGCCCAAGGCTGGTGTGCGAACTACATCTCCTTTCATCAGATTCATTGAAAACACCCATATTCTGGTGACTGTCATAATGTGTGAGGGTGAGTGATTTTTATTACTTTTAATTCATTTTTTTATTTTCTAGTTTTTCTACTTGGTGAGGCATTTCTGTCTCTTTTTTTAAAATATATATTTGACACGTTGATTTGACATCACACAATGTATTCTCTCTATTTCCTACTCAGATCATGCATCTCAAATGGCCAATTTTCTGGTTACCATTTCAGATTTGGCCCATACTATGAAGCCAGATTTGGCTTCATAGTACTGGTCAATTTTATTATTAACACATTTCACATTATGAAATAGTAATAATTATGTTAGTGAAATGGGTATGGAGACGTGGGAAGACCTCTGTTACTGAACAAACAATATGGCAATGATTAGTAGAGCTATTTTAACAAAACATATCCCTTACAAGTTACAGCACCTTTAACATTGATGATGAACATTGAGGATGATAATAATAATAAGTTCTGTGTCATAGACCTATTTCTGTAGTTCTGTTGAAACTCAAAGAGGTGTAACATGGTCTCAGTTCATCCATAATGTGATCATTAACAGGTGATCTGTCCAATGCCAGACAACCAGTGACCATTAACACGTTTAATCTCTGCATTTGAATGCATTGTCTATAGTGAATGAAGCATCAGCCATCATCATTTAGCCTGTTTACATTTTAACCTGGGGAAAGAATGTGGGGTTTGTTCATTATTTAGCATTTGAAAAAACATTGAATAAAAGTGCAGTCGAACCCTATTAAAACTAATTCCACACACCTGCATGCTCCTCATTCCCTCATAGCAACACAACCTGAACAATGACTTAAAGTTGTCCAGGTTTAAACAAATACAGTTGTTGCTGTTATTGTGTCTCTGTTGTTAATAGCAATGTAATGATGGATATAGGATATGATTATTATACGGATAATGACGTATCCTGATTTATCCTGGTCATGAATTAATAATGCGTTACACTATGGACACATGGCCTACACATTACACAATGGAATTTCACTGTAAATATAGATAAGCGATTAAATGAGAACAATAGAGCACAATTTGCTATGAGACTTTGAGGATTTGACAATATACTAATTTGTTGTTAGGCCTTGACCAGTCCTGTACAGAAGACCCACCACTGTCTTCTAAAGTCGAAACAAATTGAACTTGCATTGCAACTTAGGGTGTGCGGTAGTATACTTGTAAAAGACAAGATGTGAAGGAAGAGAGTAAACTGTAATTTCCAGTCTTTTTTCTGTCTGGTACAGCCCTTAAGTTTTGTGGTGAGGTCAAGTACGTCAAGCCATTATTTAACAAATGGCCTATCTGATGATAGGGACATCTACAGGCAACGTAGAATGTGATATGCACAAGCAAACATGATTGTACGTAAGTTTAGTATTGTCATGGTCTGGCCCTCTGCCTGTTTATTCCCCTCTTTCTGTATCTCTCCCTCTGCCCAGTTGTGTCTGTCTTTCCACTTCAGCGACTCCCACTTCCCATTGCAGCCCTCAGTCCTAGTTACACACCTGGTTCCACTCTCAGCCCAGCCAATTACAAACCTGTGAACTCTGCTACAATCAACCCACCACATATAAATACTGGACTCCTAACAAACTACTGGACAAACTAACTGTCAGAACATAAATATTTGTCCGGTGCTTCACGTCGTTGTCCCCTGCTCTACCTTGATGTTTTGGGTTTGTCATTTTGACAACAACTATGAAGACATAGAAGACAACAACAAACTACTGTAACCCGTTGGATATATGCGAATACTGTGGAATTATTGTCATGGCTGGAGTTGTCTGTGAAGAGAGACATTGCTTGGAGCTTCCCATTGTATGAATCAACTAGGGAACTTGGTTATATTTGTACATCATTTGCTGCACATGATCAGTGACATATGTACAGTATGTAGCAGGTGTGGGCTGGCGCCCTGTATGGGTGTATAAGTGAAATCACTTTAGGCTCTGTGTTAAGCATGGGACTATTGTGTGTTTGTTTGTTAAGCGGTTAAAGCTCTATATTCTGATATACTCATTGTAATAGAGTGTTTGTTCAGTCACAGGGCTCTCCATGTCTGTGTAATAAACAATGTGAGAAGATTAATAAACAATACCATATAAGATTCAGTGTCCATCCATGATATGGCGTCTTTATACCACTGCTATCAACTCCATAGCATAGAATAATATACATTGCCACGATCGTAGGCAGGAACACCCACAAACGTCACATCTGGTTTTAGCCCGGGGTAAACAAAATGGTCTTCCCCATAGAGTTATAATAGCGTATGATCCTTTGGATCACGTTCAGAGCGATTTGTTGGATGATAGAAATATTGACAGCCAAGAAAAATCCATCAGAAAGACATCTGGAACACTCGCCCTCGGAAAGTTGACTTATTATTACGTATACGAGACGATTTAGCCATGGTTCACATGGCGCTCGTCTGTCATGGCGGAACTTCAACCTGTTTTATGCACTTTTTTAGAACGTTAACATACATGTTCAGATTTCAAATATAAAGTGCTCGCCCCAGAGCCACGGATGTTACAATCCTCGTCGGGTGGGTAATAGTATCCGTGTCTTCCGTATTGTTCAATAAAAAGTGTTTTAATCCGATCAGTGACCATTTTATCAGAGTTATAATGCACCAACCGATAGGGGCGCATGGCCATAAACAGATTAAACATTGCTTTTTATTGAACAATACGGAAGATACCGGTACTTATTCCCACCCTAGCAGAATTGTAACATCTATGGTCCTGGGGTGAGCACTTTATATTTGTAATCGGAACATGTGTGTAGGCGTAAGCCGCCGTAAGGACTGTAAATGGAGAATGTGCGTAAAACACTTCAGTCCAGGCCAGGGCTACCATGAGCTCACAGCGCGTTGCGACGCGTTGTTTGTAGATTTTTTGTTTATGCTGGGGTCCTGGGGTTCAAGTGGTTTATAGTCAGAGTATCCTTATCTAATTATACTTTATTGCAGCGTCAAGTTGCACAAGCATAACCACCACTGAAATCGGACATTGATCTCCCTCTCCCTCCATGTTACAAAACATTGTGTTACCGCGGCGCAGTGTTTACTCGCATTAAGTCATCAATAATGTTTATAGAACACATTGTAGTGAATTCTAAGTAGTTTAGAGACAGTTGGAACTTGGCACGGAGCCATCGTTGTGCGGTCGAAACGAATGGTGTCGGTAGTCTACTTGGAATTCACTAAAACATGTTCTATAAACAGCATTGATGAATTAATGGCTTTTTAAAATGTATATATTATGATAAGTTTCAGTGATCATATCTATAGAAAAGTGTCTCTTACCATGCGAATATATCAGTCCATTGTGTTGTGCTGGATCATGCCCATGCAGTCAAGGAAAACATTCCAATCGGCCTCTAGCTTGTTTCATTTTCTAAAGTAGCGTTCCCTGTCGAGTGGCAACAAGGATCTGTGCCTGTGATCTGGCAAGCCATGACGCCTACTTTTAAATTAGTAGTATTTAAAGCATCTGCGTTTGAAAACCCAACACTTCACTGTTTATTCCGGTTGGGAGAACTCTGAACTTTCCCCCGGCTCCACCCCCCAGCTATATTGACGCCCCTGATGACAAAAGTCTGTGACGGTGTATATATGTATAGTTTCATTATATAGATATTCCACTGTTACGTTCTTAGCTTATGCATGTTTCATGATAACTACTTTTTATGTATGTGATGTATTGCCATGCTTTTTGTTCTTGCTTAATGTAAATCGTTCTGGATTAAGAGCGTCTGCTAAATGACTAAATTGTAAATTGTAAGCTCGTCGGTACAGGGTGCAGGGCCCTTTGTGAGAGACTATTTCAAATAGGTATACAGATGGTGCTTCCGTCGAAACCGTGTTCGAGTCCCGATCCCGGCGACCTTTGCTGCGTGTCTCCCCCCCCCCCATCTCTCTCCCCCTCTCCTGTCAAGCTACTGTTAATCTGTCAATAAAGGCCAAAAGCCCCAACAATAGAATTCATGAATTCCACATATCATTCACTAACTTGACCCCCGACCTTCGTTTGTGGAAAGACTTCCACATGAGGTTCTGTCACGTCTCGGCGGTGTCACGCCAGTAATAATAACAACACGTACGGTTCACGGTGATCTCATCCATGTTGCAGAGACACGCAACGCAAACAACAGCCGCAGACGCACACATGCACGCATGCACGCATGCATCAACTTAGGTCATATTTTTGTTGTTAAACCTTTTTTTTTCCCCCATTTTCTTTAGTTAAAGCTGTATTTTTTTTGGGGGGCTTTTTGCCTTTTACTGATAGATTTACAGTAGCTTGGGCCCAATCATTGCAATAGAGCAGGGGTGTGCAACATTTGTTTCCCAGGGGGCCACAATGACTTTGATAAAGTGAGTGAAGGGCCACACATTGGACTATTTAACACTAGCATGACTGAAGTAAAATGTGACAGAAGTAGCATGTGCTTAACTTCATATTTAGAAAATGTTTCAGATGTAAGAAAAATCACACCCGTGTGAACTGAGTGGTGCAACTCCTCTCTCTCTCTCTCTCTCTCTCTCTCTCTCTCTGTCTCTCATTAGCAGGCAGCAGTGCAGCACTAGCTCTCTCTCTCTGTTTCTGGCACAACAGCGCCACTTTTGGTACTCATTGGTACTCGTGCTCATAGTGACATAGTAGTCACATAGTTAGGTGAACACATAGGTATCATAGTTAAACTAGGGGCCACCTTGTGTGCCAGCTTAATGTGTCATGTGTTGATAAAGTATCGGCACATCTAAAGGTGAAGTTTGCATAGTGACTATACATTTCCATGGAATCAAAAGCAATATGAAAATCCTTTTGAGTGCAGGTGTGCAACAAACAAACATTAGTGGAAGGAGGAGCAGGGAAAGGAATAGTTAGAGAAGGCAAAGCACAGAGTTCATCATTTGGAGGATCTGCTCTCATCAGGAAGAAAGTGACCGTCGGACGAAGAGACTTCACCAAAACACCAACTCAGAGATCTGAGACACTCTGCTGGCATCAAAAGGTGAGATCCCTTTAACCTTGTGTTCATTGTTCATTATAATAGTTGTTGTTTTCAGAAGAACATTGAGAAGAGTTGATGAAAATGTTTACTTGTGTCATTATATTGGGTCAACTGTGTTCAAATCCATCTTCTGTACCGGTTACAGGACACCCACAGAGCCTTAAGATGGACGACACACTGGCGAATGGCACCAACTCCTCCTTCTCCTTCACATCATCAGATCTGGCACTACCGATTACCTTCAACTCCATTAAGCTCACCCTGGGTCTGCCCATAACACAGCTACGTTCTGTGGCTGATACTGAGTGGAGCTGGTGGGACGATCACCTCCGAGCTCTTTTATCTCAACCTGATTGCATCTGTCACCCTCTCTACCTTGGCCGATGTCTTTTACTCTGCATGGCTCTTCACATACAACTCAATTTTGCTAAGGGTTACTAAATGTGCTTTTGTTTTGTTTATCTTAATCTCCATCCCATTGTTCCAGTGTTGTATCTGTGTGGAGCGTTACATAGCGGTGGTTCACCCCGTGGTGTTTCTCAGGTACAAAGCTCTTCGCTACAGGGTGGCCTGTTGCTGCGCCGTCTGGCTGACGGGGCTTGCATTGACCTTGTTAATTGTTCTATCCGGTACGGTGTATCCTCACTACTTCCTGCTGGGCTTTTGGGTGGTGTGCATTTCTGTGGTGTGTTTCTGCTGCCTCTCGGTCCTCAGAGCTCTGAAACAGCCTGGACCAGGAGAAGGACAGAGGGACAGTGAGGATAGCTTTTAGAATCATTTTGATCAGCTTGGTTGTAATGTCACTGACTATAATGAGCTATATTCCCACTACTCTGTTTACACTACTCTATCTATCTATCTATCTATCTATCTATCTATCTATCTATCTATCTATCTATCTATCTATCTATCTATCTATCTATCTATCTATCTATCGTATCATAGTTAAACTAGGGGCCACCTTGTGTGCCAGTTCAATGTGTCATGAGTTGATAAACAAATTATCGGCACATCTAAAGGTGCAGTTTGCATAGTGACTATACATTTCCATGGAATCAAAAGCAATATGAAAATCCTTTTGAGTGCAGGTGTGCAACAAACAAACATTAGTGGAAGGAGGAGCAGGGAAAGGAATAGTTAGAGAAGGCAAAGCACAGAGCTCATCATTTGGAGGATCTGCTCTCATCAGGAAGAAAGTGACCGTCGGACGAAGAGACTTCACCAAAACACCAACTCAGAGATCTGAAACACTCTGCTGGCATCAAAAGGTGAGATCCCTTTAACCTTGTTCAGTGTTAATTTTGTCGACTAAGACTAAGAATAAAAATTAAGTCGACTATAAGGTTTTTGATATTTTGTCGACTAAGACTAGACTAACAAAAAATAATTTCAGAAGACTAAATGGGACTAAAGACTAAATGTGTGTTTTCAAAAGACTAAGACTAAATCATAAGACTAAGACTAATGAACATTGTATTTTCATTGTTGAGTTTTATTTTTGTTGAATTACTTGAACATAAGTACAGGAGTATTTTTAATCTGTGTGTGCAATGGCATTACAGATAATACATTTATTTTATTTTTACATTTGAAAATTGAATGGAACTCCACTTATCTGTTCTTTCAATTTATTTGTATTTATTTATTGTGTTCATTGTTGCATTTCTGCATTTCTGTGGTGTGTTTCTGCTGCCTCTCGGTCCTCAGAGCTCTGAAACAGCCTGGACCAGGAGAAGGACAGAGGGACAGTGGGGAGAGAAACGGCCTGAAGAGAAGAGCTTTTAGAATCATTCTGATCAGCTTGGTAGTAATGTCACTGACTATAATGAGCTATATTCCCACTATTCTGTTTGCAGTTTGCACTACTGTATTATTCCATCACAGTTGTTAATACCATCTCATATGCAGTAGCCATGATTTCAGCGTTTGTCCATCCATTGCTCTACCTCCACAAAGCTGGGAAACTGCCATGCTTCAAGGGGCTCTGAAAGCAGGTCAGCAGGATAGATCTCTAATGCTGCGTTCACACTGGCAGATGCAAAAGATGCGAAGATGCAAAGATCACAACATAATTGGATGTGTTGTTGCTTTGTAAAATATGTTGCTCACACGGTCATTGACATCATCAAGCGTGCGTCCGTATAGTGACGTGTGTCATTGCAGCTACAGTTTTGTAGCTTTGCATGTGGAAGTTGAACCCAGCTCAGCTTAAATTTGTAGTTTTTGCAGCAGCCACAAACGTCAGATGCATCTTTGTATCTTCATGCTGGCTTCCATTGACAATGAATGGTAGACTGTATCTTTGCATCTGCCTTTGTGAAAGCAGCATTACCAGACCTGTGTGTGATACTAGGCTCTAATCCTACTAATCTAATCCAAATCTGCCACTGTGTCAGACAAACCTATTTTATTTCATTTATTCAGCTGACTGTTGTTGTTTTTTGAATTACTCTTGGTAATTAGAGAAGTTGACAGTTACACTTGCTGAACCATCTGCAGAACCAGTTCAAATAGGATTATTTTTGAACAACTCGTGTAAATAATGGGACCTGTTCATGAACTATTTTGAATTCAATAATTTGGATTATTCATACAATGAAACATGACGCATGTGTGACGGATTAATACCATGTCTATAATATGACCTGTTCATGAACTACTTTTAATTCATCTGGTTTTCATCATCATTCATAATGTGTGACTGTGATTGAACATTGATGTAAAATAAAAAATCTTGTGAAGAAACTTTGTTTGCTGTCTATTGGCTTAAACATACAGAGTTATAGCTGGAGTTATCTGTGAAGAGAGACATTATTTGGAGCTTCCTATTGTAGTGAAATCACTTTAGGCTCTGTGTTAAGCATGGGACTTTTTGTCTGTTTGTTTAAAGGTTAAAGCTCTATATTCTGATATACTCATTGTAATAGAGTGTTTGTTCAGTCACAGGGCTCTCCATGTCTGTGTAATAAACAATGTGAGAAGATTCAGCGTCCATCCAGGATATGGCCAGTCTGGATCTGTTGCTGTTGTGTGAGATTGACCTGAGGGTCTACATAAGGTGAAAATGTTTGTTTTCTTTTAAAAAGAAGACGTCTTTATGCCATGGCTTGGTGTGTGCATGCCTGCATGGCTTCTACCCCTTTAACGTTAGAGGTTGTGGTGATAGCAATGATCAAACCCATCCTATCGTAATGTATAGGGAACAACATGAAACATTAACAAGAAGAGCTATAGCAAAGCTATACAGTGGAGTCAAGATGAGCCGAAATTGGGCCCCATATTATATTCAAATGTTGCCAGACTGTCCTGCCTCTCCAGGTGTATCAGTGATAACAAATCCTTAAGCCATTTAGTGAAACAAGGAACAGGAGTCTTCCACTCAGTTAAAACGATTATTTTGGCTACTAGTGTGCCGAGCACAAGGGAGGCATCGGAGCAACCGAGCACAGGGCAGTTGGAGCACCCGGAACAATATTAATACGGTATACTCTGCTGTACCATTGTCACGATATCAGTCTGTTGCACACTTTTATTATGTAGTGTTGTCCTAGTGTTTGCTGTTTTCTCTTGTTACTGTTTCCTGTCTTGTCTCACCTCCCTGTGATTACTAGTTTTCTCCACCTGTGTCCTGTTAGTCTCCCAGCCAATCCCTGTGTTGATTGTTAGGTCTGTTCACCTGTGTATTGTTATCCTGTGTCTACTTAAACCCTCAGTTCCTTGTGTCCCCTGCCAGATCTTAAATGTTGTTATGGTGTTCTGTAAGTAGTGTTTCCAGTCCTATGTGTATTCTATGTTATCCTGAGTTTTGGGTTAATAAATCCCTCTGCATTTGACCTCTTGCCTTTGACCAGTCTGTTCTGCATTTGGGTCCTACATCTCCTGAGTCGCACCGTGACAGTAAGATCTGGCCCAAAGATGGACCCAGCAGAACAGAAACAGTTTCAGCTAAAGGTGGATGAATTTGAGAATGCAGTTTCTTCCCTCATCACCTCGGCTCCCAATCAACGTGCTGACATTGAAAGAAGGATTTCGACCCAGCAGCTATGGTTCCGGGAGCGGCCGTGGGTGAGCCACTTTGTGCCTCATCTCAACATTGTCTGTGAGAGGTTAAAAGGGTTTCGTCATTCCACCCCTGTTACCCCTGCTTCCCAGTCTGCTCCTCCTGTCAGACTCGGGGTCATGATCCTGCAGCCTGCCTGCCCCAAGTCTTCCCCACTGAAGACGGAATCAGTGAGCCTGCTAAACTATTTTAGTAGCAAGGTTAAGATTCCTACCTATACAGAGCAGCTGCTAGACACCACGCCTGATGCCCAGTTGGGTTGCCGCAAGAGGCCTGGTCGTCGCCGTTCCCGGCGCCACCAGCGTCCCTCACCGCCCAGGGATCCAGAACCTGCTCTGCTCGGCGCTTCAGAACCTTCTCTGCTCGGCGCTTCAGAACCTGCTCTGCTCGGCACTTCAGAACCTGCTCTGCTCGGCACTTCAGAACCCGCTCTGCTCGGCGCTCCTAAACCGACGCTACTCAGCTCTCCAGAGCCCACGTTTTCCAATGTCCAGGAGCCCCCTCTGTCGCCCAGCGACACAGAGGCTCCACCCAGTATCACAGAGGCAGTACTTCAGCTCGGTGCCACAGAGACTGTGCTGCAGCCCAGTGGCACTACAGACCATCAACCCGCCATCTCTGCTGATGACCCACCTGAGATCATCGCCGTTCAACCTAAGCCCTCTTCAGCAGTCTGTATTAATGACTTTCAGCCCTCACCTAATCCTATATGTACTCCTGTTCTTAGTCATGTTCCGAGCCCTGCCCCTAGCCCCCCTGTTCTGAAGGTCACAAACTCCCATGTTCCTCAATGTATCAGTCCTCCTGTTTCTCAGGTACCTAGCTCTCACTTTCCCCAGTTTGCTAGTCCTCCCAGACCCCCCGCCCCACCTAATTGTTTGTCTGCCTGCGTGAGTGCCAGTCTGTCTGCCAGCCTTTTTGTTTGTCAGTCTACTCCCCGGTCCTCCAGTATTCTTTCTGACCTATCTACCTACTTGTCTCTATGTAATGTCGCCTGTTTGTCTGCCTGCCTACCCATCTGTTTGTTCACTTGTCTGTACCTCGGTCTTTCTCACCTTTTCTCAACCTGGTTGTCTGTATGTCTGTCGGCCTGTCTGACTGTGTGTCTGCCTGCATGTTTGTCTGTGTGTCTCCCTATCAGTTAATCTGTTTGTTTTGGGGACCCCTGTGTTTAACTTTTTGTCTTGCCCTAGTATGCCCTTGCCCTAGTATGTCTTGCCCTTGTCTTGCCCTAAGTATGTCCAGTGTTTTGTCCCAACTTGTTTTGAGCTTGTAGATCTGTTTTTTTTTTGCTTTTGTCCTACCAGTATTTTTTGTAGTCCCTGAACCCTCCTTCCGACTCCCCTCCACCCACCCTACTAAGTATTCTGTGATTTTTGTTTTTGTTTTGTTGTTGGAATGTCTGGGATCCATTCCTTGGGGGGAGGTACTGTCACGATATCAGTCTGTTGCACACTTTTATTATGTAGTGTTGTCCTAGTGTTTGCTGTTTTCTCTTGTTACTGTTTCCTGTCTTGTCTCACCTCCCTGTGATTACTAGTTTTCTCCACCTGTGTCCTGTTAGTCTCCCAGCCAATCCCTGTGTTGATTGTTAGGTCTGTTCACCTGTGTATTGTTATCCTGTGTCTACTTAAACCCTCAGTTCCTTGTGTCCCCTGCCAGATCTTAAATGTTGTTATGGTGTTCTGTAAGTAGTGTTTCCAGTCCTATGTGTATTCTATGTTATCCTGAGTTTTGGGTTAATAAATCCCTCTGCATTTGACCTCTTGCCTTTGACCAGTCTGTTCTGCATTTGGGTCCTACATCTCCTGAGTCGCACCGTGACAACCATGCAAAGATATTTTGCCAAAATGGAATAATCTTTGGGCACGACCAGAATGTGTGACCCAGCGTGCCCTGGGAAACAGGGCACGGACATTTTGAATATTTTGTTCATTCTGTCCTTAGAGTAGTGTAATCTGTGCATAATTTAAAAACTGGACAAGCTGCAATCTGGCATATTGACTGAGCCAGAGTGGATCCTCCTCAACCCCTCACAGATCTCATTGAACAGCTCCACTTCAGACATGTTGATGTCTGGGCCAGAAATTTACATTGAAAATGTAAATGTGAATGGTGGTAGTTTCTGCATCATGGAGCACCACACCAAACATTATTTGAATGTCACATTCAGGCCTATTTAGACAAAACTAGAGGGTTAAAACAAAAAAACACAAGCACATTATAAAATATTTTCAAATAATAGTGAAAATAGGCGATCTACAAGCTCACTCATTTGTAGCACATGGTGCCTGATCAATGGAGCAATCAAAACAATGATGACTCCCACTTTTATATACCTGTACCTGTATATTGGAACATGGTAAATGGTGCATTTATATAGCGCCTTTATCCAAGGCGCTTTACATAGATTGTGCATCAATTCACCCATTCACACACTGATGGCAGCGGAAACCATGCAAGGCACCAACCAGCACATCAGGAGCAATTTTGGGTTCAGTGTCTTGCTCAAAGACACTTCGACACTGACTCTGGGGGAGCGCGGGTTCGAACTGGAAAACTTGCGGTTACCATTTTTTAGGAGAATAGTGCACTTGCGGATAAAAGCGCGAAATTGTGTATGATGCTTCTTTAGGACATACTAAAGGATTTTAGCCTAGGAGCCCTTGTCAAATATCTATTTTAAATATAAAATTGCAAGATTATCAATATCAATGAAATATGTGAAAATCCGCCTAGTATTTTTCAGACTATATACAAAATAAAATTACTTACAAATGTGATAAAGTTGACTTATTTTGACATTATTAAAGTCACAGAACATGACATATCATCAATAACACCTTTAATGCAATGAAGAATACAAATGAATATGCATCATAGTGTCACGTGAAACATGTTATGGAGCTGTGCATTCTGCCTAGCTGTCACAATTGCATTTGCAATGTGGGGAACAGTCCAAATTTGCCTTTACAGGTGTATCTCATCAGCTCTCTGCAAGCTCTGGAAACCTCTGGAATGGTCAGCCAAACTGGCAACCCATGACCCTTCTTCCTTGGCCTACCCATAGTTCTGTGGAGAAGGAATCACTTGATGGCTTTGTGTGCTGGTGTCCTGGGTGGGTGGTAATTTCTCCATCGTTTGGAGAAATTATCATTTTTTTTCACAGAAGAGTTATTTTCTTTTTTCGTTGATGGACTGGATTTGTCAGTCTTTCAAGCTCCCGGAAGTGCTGGCAGTCAACATCTAGTTGCTGGAAGGGATGCTTTGCCAGATTGACGAATGTTTCTGTCGCAGCATCATAGGCTTGCCAGGTCCGCCAAGCTGACTTCAAAAGGCAATAGTCTGGATTTTCGGTGGTGGGGTGACCACCGAACTACAACATGACGTCACGAGCCGCGGTGAAGAGCAAACCACCGCCACCGCTCCAGCCCTTCTCTCTGTTTTTACTCACCACCGCTCAGCGTTATTTCAGCTCCGGTGGTCAGCTCACCACCGGAGCGGTGGTCACCTCACCACCGAAAATCCAGACTATGAATAGGCCTTTACCCTTTCCATTATAGTCCATGAGCTGGACAGGTTTAAATAAGTGGGCAAAGCCATACCTATATGAAATTATTTATAGGGTCAATATAAGTAAATTAATATATGATAACCCTTCCACGGGAGTAGCTTTTTCATATTTATCACACATTTTGTTATTTTCACCTACAGTATATACATGATGGGTGAATAGAATGAAAACAATTAAGAACTAGTAATCACCATGAAACTTCCCTGGTTGATTAATTACATAAAGACAATGTATTGTATTACAAGTTTTCTGAAATTGTATATTTAAATATCGTCACCTTATTAAACTAATTGCCTATGTCATTTTTTCAAGGTTTTCAGGAAACACAAAAAACTGTGCCAAATGTAGAATATATTATATTTCTTAATTATTTCAATTCCAAAAAATATGAAAAAATATGACTATTGACATACAAATAAAGTTGTATGTCAATCATGTAACATGTAAGGATAAAATGACTTAGGCCAATATCTGAACATGCCATTTTATCTTAGGCAATTATAAACCTTATTTAGGCCAAATTACTTACTGCAGTAAGTGACTTAGGCAAAATGTTTTTATTCCAATTATTTTTATTAGACCATGGTTTAGGGTCAGCCACAGAGTGTTTAAAATAATATCAGAGCACAAAGACATTTGATACTGAAGGGGAGTGAATGGGACTGAATGAGAGGCTGTTACTATGGGACTGATACTATGGGAGTGAATGGGACTGAATGGGAGTGAATGGGACTAAATGGGAGGTAGTTACTATGGGAGTGAATGGGACTGAATGGGAGGGAATGGGACTGAATGGGAGGGAATGGGAGTGAATGGGAGTGAATGGGACTGAATGGGAGGGAATGGGACTGAATGGGAGGGAATGGAAGTGAATGGGAGGGAATGGGACTGAATGGGAGGGAATGGGAGTGAATGGGAGTGAATGGGAGTGAATGGGACTGAATGGGAGGGAATGGGACTGAATGGGAGTGAAAGGACTAAATGGGAGGTAGTTACTATGGGAGTGAATGGGACTGAATGGGAGGGAATGGGACTGAATGGGAGGGAATGGGACTGAATGGGAGGGAATGGGACTGAATGGGAGGTAGTTACTATGGGAGTGAATGGGAGTGAATGGGAGGTACTGTTACTATGGGACTGATACTATGGGAGTGAATGGGACTTAATGGGAGTGAATGGGAGTGAATGGGATTTAATGGGACTGAATGGGAGTGAATGGGAGTGAATGGGAGTGAACGGGAGTGAATGGGACTGAATGGGAGTGAATGGGAGTGAATGGGAGTGAACGGGAGTGAATGGGACTGAGTGGGAGTGAATGGGAGTGAATGGGAGGTACTGTTACTATGGGACTGATACTATGGGAGTGAATGGGACTGAATGGGAGTGAATGGGATGAATGGGAGGTACTGTTACTATGGGACTGATAATATGGGAGTGAATGGGACTGAATGGGAGTGAATAGGATGAATGGGAGTGACAGTCCCATAGTAACAGTACCTCCCATTCACTCCCATTCACTCCTCATACACTCCTATTCAGTCCCATTCACTCCATTCACTCCCATTCACTCCCATTCACTCCCATTTACTCCCATTCACTCCCTTTCACTCCGAATGGGAGTGAATGGGAGTGACAGTCCCATAGTAACAGTACCTCCCATTCAGTCCCATTCAGTCCCATGCAGTCCCATTCACTCCCATTCAGTCCCATTCACTCCCATTCAGTCCCATTCACTCCCATTCAGTCCCATTCAGTCCAGTTCACTCCCATTTACTCCCATTCAGTCCAGTTCACTCCCATTCACTCCCATAGTAACAGTACCTCCAATTCACTCCCATTCACTCCCATTCAGTCCCATAGTAACAGCACCCCCCATTCACTCCCATTCACTCCCATAGTATCAGTCCCATAGTAGCAGTACCTCCCATTCACTCCCATTCAGTCCCATTCACTCCCATAGTATCAGTCCCATAGTAACAGTACCTCCCATTCACTCCCATTCAGTCCCATTCACTCCCATAGTATCAGTCCCATAGTAACAGTACCTCCCATTCACTCCCATTCAGTCCCATTCACTCCCATAGTATCAGTCCCATAGTAACAGTACCTCCCATTCACTCCCATTCACTCCCATAGTATCAGTCCCATAGTAACAGTACCTCCCATTCACTCCCATTCAGTCCCATTCACTCCCATAGTATCAGTCCCATAGTAACAGTACCTCCCATTCACTCCCATAGTATCAGTCCCATAGTAACAGTACCTCCCATTCACTCCCATAGTATCAGTCCCATAGTAACAGTACCTCCCATTCACTCCCATAGTATCAGTCCCATAGTAACAGTACCTCCCATTCACTCCCATTCACTCCCATATTATCAGTCCCATAGTAACAGTACCTCCCATTCACCCCCATAGTATCAGTCCCATAGTAACAGTACCTCCCATTCACTCCCATTCACTCCCATAGTATCAGTCCCATAGTAGCAGTACCTCCCATTCACTCCCATTCAGTCCCATTCACTCCCATAGTATCAGTCCCATAGTAACAGTACCTCCCATTCACTCCCATTCAGTCCCATTCACTCCCATAGTATCAGTCCCATAGTAACAGTAGCTCCCATTCACTCCCATTCAGTCCCATTCACTCCCATAGTATCAGTCCCATAGTAACAGTACCTCCCATTCACTCCCATAGTATCAGTCCCATAGTAACAGTACCTCCCATTCACTCCCATTCACTCCCATAGTATCAGTCCCATAGTAACAGTACCTCCCATTCACTCCCATTCAGTCCCATTCACTCCCATAGTATCAGTCCCATAGTAACAGTACCTCCCATTCACTCCCATAGTATCAGTCCCATAGTAACAGTACCTCCCATTCACTCCCATAGTATCAGTCCCATAGTAACAGTACCTCCCATTCACTCCCATAGTATCAGTCCCATAGTAACAGTACCTCCCATTCACTCCCATTCACTCCCATATTATCAGTCCCATAGTAACAGTACCTCCCATTCACTCCCATAGTATCAGTCCCATAGTAACAGTACCTCCCATTCACTCCCATTCACTCCCATAGTATCAGTCCCATAGTAACATGTACCTCCCATTCACTCCCATAGTATCAGTCCCATAGTAACTGTACCTCCCATTCACTCCCATTCAGTCCCATTCACTCCCATAGTATCAGTCCCATAGTACAGCATCTCCCATTCACTCCCATTCACTCCCATAGTATCAGTCCCATAGTAACATGTACCTCCCATTCACTCCCATAGTATCAGTCCCATAGTAACTGTACCTCCCATTCACTCCCATTCAGTCCCATTCACTCCCATAGTATCAGTCCCATAGTACAGCATCTCCCATTCACTCCCATTCACTCCCATAGTATCAGTCCCATAGTAACAGTACCTCCCATTCACTCCCATAGTATCAGTCCCATAGTAACAGTACCTCCCATTCACTCCCATTCAGTCCCATTCACTCCCATAGTATCATTCCCATAGTAACAGTACCTCCCATTCATTCCCATTTTGAAAGGTGTGTTAAAATGGCCTAAGTCACATTTTATTATGACTTAGGCAAAATAAAATGGCCTAAGTCTCACTCTTGACATAGGCCATTTTTTTAATAGGGTGTAACAGGGAGGCCTTTTACGTTAGGGCTTAGGCGATTTTACCAGAGGTGGCCAGCATCACCAGGAGTTGATTTAGGCCAAAAACTCATTTTGGGTGGTGACGATATGCAAATTAGGCATTATATAGGAAAATATGCCCGGTTTTTCCTAACTTTCCAGAATCAAACTCAGAATATTGGATAAAGCCAGAGTCAACATTATTATTTCATGTGGTTAACATTTCAATGTCAAATGTTTGTTTGTGTTCTTATGTATCATTGCATAATAAGAAAATACTGTGAAAAGTTCTGTCTTCTTCGTAAGAAGTCGGGTTGTTCTGATGTGTCTAGTGTGTTGGTGGAGTGCCTAGTGCTTGTCACTGGTCACCGTCAACCTCCACCGCTGGCTAGCAGATTGCGAACGGGAGAGCCGAGTGCATAAGCATCTCTCTGCCAGTACATAGCCTCTCTAACAGCAAGCCCTATGTAGTGCCTCCACGTGGCGACAGACAGTAACAGGGTACAGTCCAGACCCTGGCTGAACTACCAGGGACTTGGAGGAGGTTTGGCCCCCAGACGTGCGGCACGCAGGCCCACCGGTGTGTGGACATGCCCTGGTGCCCACGAACCAGCCCCCAACTGGACCTTCTGGACTGGTGGCGGAGATGCCACCACTCCAAATTGGAAGTGAGACATGGGCCCTGAGGGTGGAGCATGAAGAGAAGCTTAACAGAGCAGAGATGAGGATGATAAGATGGATGTGTGGTGTGTCACTGAGGGACAGAAAGACCAGTGCAGAGCTGAGACAGAGAATGGGAGTGGAGGCCATAGTGGATGTGGTGAGCAGAGGCAGACTGCAATGGTACTGACACGTTTTAAGGAAGGAAGAGAACGATTGGGTGAAGAAAGTAATGTGTCGATTAACTTAGAGGGGACAAGACCCAGTGGCCGGCCGAAGGCAGAGGACCGTGTTGGCTGACATGAAAGCACTCGGCATCGACCATGAGCTGGCCATGGACCGTTCCCGGTGGTATAAAGCCATATAGAGACCCAACCCAATCCAACCCAGCGGTGCCTGGAAAGCGGACTTTAAACCGATGATGTTGTGAGCAGGCATAAAATAAACACTTTTTGGTGGCCAAATTCTATTATTATCATTATTATTATAGCTCTAGTCTATAACATGTTTCACACTATGATGCATATCTCTGCTGTCGGGAGGAAACCTCTTAACACCAAAATCTTCATTTTTCAGGAAATGGAAAAACAAATTTGACAAATTTTTCAGAAATATAAGAAAACCTTATATGTTTTAAACAAAGCAATACTGCCTCATCAAACTTGGTATTGTGACTTTGTATATTATCAGATACTTGCATGTGTCATTATATTATCACCACTTACAGCTCAAATGGAGTTAGGTGGTTTTCTCTGTCAAGATAGTTCTTATCAATGACAGAAAAAACCTCTTAACTCCACTGACAATGGATCTCCAAGTTTGATTATCACACACACACACACACACACACACACACACACACACACACACACACACACACACACACACACACACACACACACACATACAGTCGTTCCGTGCGGCTCCGAGGCTGAGCTGCAGTCAGTGCCCCCACAGAGCAGTGGAGTTAAGTGTTTCTACTGACAGTTTGAGGATCAAATGGAGTTCAGAGGTTCTTTCAGAAGCGCTTTTTGTTACTTTCCATTGGTTCAATATGTTCATAACAACACACAGACGTAAAGGGTGTCCAGTAGCATCGATTTATGAACAAAAATCAAAAACCTCAAAAATGGAGTTATGAGGTTTCCTCCCGACAGCAACTAATAGTATCCTTCTACTATAATGGAAAGGGGGAGCAAACCAATATGCTTGTTTATCCGTCCGGCTTATCCTACGAAACCACTCCGTTAGCACAAATCTCTCCATGCACAAAACAATCACACCTGTGTGAACTGAGTGGTGCAACTCCCCTCTCTCTCTCTCTCTCTCTCTCCACGCACCTGTCATATTTATTCTACAATTATAGCTTTTGTGTACCATACTGTTATTGCGCAACATTTTGCTGTGATGCAAAATACATCACAATTTCCACATTCACTGACCCCTCCCCTTTTCACTGCACACACACACACACACACACACACACACAGTACAGTACAGTACAGTACAGTACAGTACAGTACAGTAACGTACATTATGGTGCAGTACGGTACATTGCAGTACAGTATGGTACAGTACAGTGCAGTATTGTACAGTACAATACGGTACAGTACAGTATGGTACAGTACAGTACAGTACAGTATACTACAGTACGGTTCAGTACCGCACCCAAATAGTCTGACTGAACAAGTGGCCACCAACTGACCACTTGGATGAGTGGGCACCCGGACAACTGACCACTTGGATGAGTGGGCACCCGGACAACTGGCCACCTAGATGAGTGGGCACCCGGACAACTGGCCACCTGGATGAGTGGGCACCCGGACAACTGGCCACCTGGATGAGTGGGCACCCGGACAACTGGCCACCTGGATGAGTGGGCACCCGGACAACTGGCCACCTGGATGAGTGGGCACCCGGACAACTGGCCACCTGGATGAGTGGGCACCCGGACAACTGGCCACCTAGATGAGTGGGCACCCGGACAACTGGCCACCTGGATGAGTGGGCACCCGGACAACTGGCCACCTGGATGGCGTGGCGTGGCGCTAGAACGAGACCATCCAAAGGCTGGTCGAGTTCTAGTTAATTTGTATTCTTCATTGCAATAAAGGTGTTATTGATGATATTTCATGTCAAAATAAGTCAACTTTATCACATTTGGAAATAATCTGATCATTTTATGATGTATATAGTCTGAAAACTACTAGGCGGATTTGCACATATAAAATAACTGACCCTAGAAAACCATCATGCAAAGAATTACGCTTTTATCCGCAATTGCACTATCCTACACGCAATGTGGCACAAATACTGTCCAGGGGTCCGTCCATCCATCCATTGATCCATCCATCCATCCATCCATCCATTGATCCATCCATCCATCCATTGATCCATCCATCCATCCATCCATCCATCTATATAGATGACTGTCAGTCATAGTTACACCTGCAGGGTCATGGGTTGTTGTCATGGGTTAATAAACAAATGATGACATATGTCATGTGTTCCCTGAGGTTATCCAACTAAGGACAAAGTTTGCATAAAGAATATACTGTACATTTCCATGAATGAAAATGCTTTTAAGTGCAGGTGTGCAACAAACACACATTAGTGGAAGGAGGAGCAGGGAAAGGTATAGTTAGAGAAGGCAAAGCACAGAGTTCATCATTTGGAGGATCTGCTCTCATCAGGAAGAAAGTGACCGTCGGACGAAGATACTTCACCAAAACACCAACTCAGAGATCTGAGACACTCTGCTGGCATCAAAAGGTGAGATCCCTTTAACCTTGTGTTCATTGTTCATTAGAATAGTTGTTCAATAGAATAGAAACATTTAGAAGAGTTGTTAAAAATGTTTACTTGTGTCATTGTTATATAAGGTCAACTGTGCTCTAATCCGTCTTCTGTACCGGTTACAGGACACACACAGAGCCTTAAGATGAACGACACACTGGCGAATGGCACCAACTCCTTCTTCCCCTTCACATCCTCGGAGTGGATAGCAATGTGCAGTGTCAGCTCTATCAGGCTCCTGGATCTCCCCATCAACAGCTACGTTCTGTGGCTGATACTGAGTGGAGCTGGTGGGACGATCGCCTCCGAGTTCTTTTATCTCAACGTGATCGTATCTGTGATCCTCTCTACCTTGGCCGATGTCTTTTTCGTTGCATGGCTCTTCACATACAACTCAGTGTTGGACAAGGTTACTACCTTTACTTTTGATTTGTTTATCTTATTCTCCATCCCATCGTTCCAGTGTTGTATCTGTGTGGAGCGTTACATAGCGGTGGTTCACCCCGTGGTGTTTCTCAGGTACAAAGCTCTTCGGTACAGGGTGTCCTGTTGCTGCCCTGTCTGGCTGACGGGGCTTGCAGTCAGCTTGTTAACTGTTATATTCGATACTTTGTATCCTTACTACTTCCTGATGGGCTTTTGGATGGTGTGCATTTCTGTGGTGTGTTTCTGCTGCCTCTCGGTCCTCAGAGCTCTGAAACAGCCTGGACCAGGAGAAGGACAGAGGGACAGTGGGGAGGGAAACGGCCTGAAGAGAAGAGCTTTTAGAATCATTCTGATCAGCTTGGTGGTAATGTCACTGACTACAATGAGCTATTTTCCCACTACTCTGTTTGCACTACTGAATTATCCCAACATAGTTGCTAATATAATCGTATATACAGTAGCCATGATGTCAGCTCTTTTTCATCCTTTGCTCTACCTCCACAAAGCTGGGAAACTGCCATGCTTCAAGGGGCTCTGAAAGCACGATAGATCTCTTACTAGACCTGTGTGTGATACTAGGCTCTAATCCATACACAAATCTAATCCAAATTGCCACTGTGTCAGAGAAACCTACTTCAATTAGTCAGCCAATTCCACTGCAATGAATACATTTGTGTTCATCATAATTATGTAGATCCTTCTTAGGTGAAATCTGGGGGCCGCCCAGGTGACGGTAAAGTAAAGTAATTCCTAAAAAAATATATAAATTAAATATTATAGAAAAGACCATTACTGTAGCCTACAGTAAGATCAAAAAAGTACAGGCTACTATAAAACCAAATAATAAGAAAGAGGTAAACATTGTGAAAATACCTGATCTACATGCTCACAAGGAGCTTGTCAATCAGCTGTTAACACAGTATGTATAGCGGAAACAGTTCAAACATGACTCATGTGTGACGGATTAATACCCACTGTCTGTATTATGACCTGTTCATGACCCGTTTTTTAATCATTCATGATATGTGACTGTAATGGAACATGAAGCATCGATGGAAAATAAAAATCTAGTGAATTAACTTTGTTTGCTGTCTCTATATTGTATGAATCAACTAGGAAAGGGAACTCTGTTACATTTCTACACCATTTTCTGCATATGAACCGTGGCATATGTGTATGTAGCTATACCTTATGGCCTTATTTGTTTGTTAAAAGGATAAAGCTCTATATTCTGATACACTCATTGTAATAGAGTGTTTGTTCAGTCACAGGGCTCTCCATGTCTGTGTAATAAACAATGTGAGAAGATTCAGCGTCCATCCAAGATATGGCCAGTCTGGATCTGTTGCTGTTGTGTGAGATTGACCTGAGGGTCTACATCAGATCACAATGTTTGTTTTCTTTTAAAAAAGAAGACGTCTTTATACCATGGCTTGGTGTGTGGATGCCTGCATGGCTTCTACCCCTTTAACGTTAGAGGTTGTGGTGACAGCAGCTCCAATGAGTCTCGCTTCAGTTCAAACATGTTGATGTCTGGGTCAGAATTTTGCATTGAACATCCATCTGTGGTAGTTTCTGCATCATCGAGCGCCACGCATTATTTGAATGTCACACGCAGGCCTATTTTAGACTTAACTAGACAGGGTGGCAAAAAAAATAATATGAGGCATTAAGAGTTCAAGACACAGAGCATAATAAACACACTATACAAGAATTTAGAAACAGCACAAAATAAAATTGAAGAGTAGAAAAACTCTGTGGAAAGGTTATTACGGCCTATAGTGAAAAGAGGCGATCTACAAGCTCACAACTAGCTTGTCAATCAGCTGTTATCACAACATGTATCTGCGGAAGCAGTTCAAATAGTATTATCTTGGCCTGAAAAGGTTGAGAACCACTGGTCTAAATAATATGACCTGTTCATGAACAATTGTTTATTCATTAATTTCGATTATTCTTACAATGGAAGATTTATAATACCCACTGTCTATAATATGACCTGTTTATGAAATACCTTTAATTCATCTGTTTTTATTTTAATCATAATATGTGACTGTGATTGTGTGCAATGGCAATATTACAGCCACGATGTTTTGTTGATTCTTTTGAGAATTGCACTTTATCTTTTCGATTTTGTACAGACAGTAGAAGACGATAACTTGTTCTCTTGTTCAGACTTAAGAGTTATGTGTTCCGTGGATCTATTTTTAAAGAAAATTGTAGATCAGCTTGCCTTGAATGATGTCATATCTGCAGTCTGCACTGTATATACCGTACCTTTTCAGGAGAGCAGGCCATAAGATCAAGGTCATGTACATGAAACATGTCTCGTTTTATTTTTAAGTATCAAATGACAAATATGTTTCTATAAATCTGTGTCTGTATTAAATATTCAAACCTATGTATTTGTTGTTAGGCCTTGACCAGTCCTGTACAGAAACCCCACCACTGTCTTCTAAAGTCCACTCCACCATCTCCCGCCTACAGAGGGTCCTGTATTTAACTCAGATCCTCCACTCTCAAACTGTGTGACATTTATTGTTTATTGTTGTTCATTGTTTTTGTTGTTATTTTGTTTGTTTGTTCTACTTTTGCGCTGTGATAGACTACGGTCTACCTGTTCTCTGGAAAGCACTTTGGGTCAACTGCTGTTGTTTTTAAATGTGCTATATAAATAAAATTGACTTGACTTGACTAAAGTCGGGGTGTGCGTACAGGGTGTGCGGTATTATACTTGTAAAAGACAAGGTGTGAAGGCTTGTGTACTAATTATGAAGACTCTTTGCAATCATTTTAGGGGGTGGGTGGCAGTTTGTGTTTTGGAAGACAAATAGTATTTTGGAAAACAGTTTTTCTTGTTTCTTCACACAGAGCTATTTTACTATAGCTTTACTATGTTACTGAAAGAATGTGGCGCAATCCTCTTATGGCTCTACTGCAGTAACACTTAATTATAATTAATATCCACTTATTCAATATTGTTAGACTATACATATATTATCCAGATAGTCAGATACTCTATATTGGATATAGACAGATTAATATATTAAATATGAAGCTTACAAAGCAATCTCACAGTTAGCAGTTTATTTCTAGAATGTTGCATAGAGCATGACCTGGGGGAGGAGTCAGAGAGGGGTGGAGCACATGCAGCAGTTTGTTAGGTTGAGATTGGTGGCTGATGACTGTATTGTTCCACTCTTTGGCCAATCAACACCAAGCAGTTAGTGGTTCCACCTCAGGCTCTCCAGTATAAGAAGAGTTTGTAGTTGTTCTCCACAACTCCTCCAGGATATCTATACTTTCTGATCACATCTGACTGTGGACTCCAGACTTCAGCTGAAGATGAACTCTCTCAACACACCCAAGGATCATCAAGACCTCTGTAAGTTACTTACTGTGTCTATATGGATATACAGCATGCCATAAGGATGTTTTTTTATCTAGTAATTTGTTTGTTTTGATTTAATTTAGCATTGACTACCTGTTGTCATGTCTAGTCATTGTCGAATTATAAATGGATGCTAAATTGATAATAGGGTACATTGACTTAACACTATAGGTTTTGCTATTTTAAGTCAAGGAATGCCTCTAAACAACATTTCCTTTGTCTTTGTTTCCAATTCAGTGTTGCATCATCAGTCTGGCTTCCCTGTTCTACCAGAGGTGAATGAACAAAGAAGCTTGGCTAAGCAAAAATGCCACTGCTGTGATCAGTGTGGTAAACGCTTCCCTACAATGTCTAGACTTAAAATACACCAGAGAATTCACACTGGAGAGAAACCCTTTGGATGTGATCAATGTGGACAACACTTCTCTCAAATGTCAAGCCTTAAAACACACCAGAGAATTCATACCGGAGAGAAATCCTATGGATGTGATGAGTGTGGACAACACTTCTCTATAATGGGAAATCTTAAAACACACCAGAGAATTCATACTGGAGAGAAACCCTATGGGTGTGATCAGTGTGGACAACATTTCTCTCTAATGTCCAGCCTTAAAAGCCACCAGATAATTCACACTGGAGAGAAAGCCTATGGATGTGATCAGTGTGGACAACATTTCTCTCGAATGGACAGCCTTAAAGGCCACCAGATAATTCACACCGGAGAGAAACCCTATGGATGTGATCAGTGTGGTAAACGCTTCTCTCGAATGGGCAGCCTTAAATCACACCAGAGAATTCACACTGGAGAGAAACCCTATGGATGTGATCAGTGTGGGCAACACTTCTCTCATGTGTCTGACCTTAAAACACACCAGAGAATTCATACTGGAGAGAAACCCTATGGATGTGATCAATGTGGACAACACTTCTCTCAAATGTCAAGCCTTAAAACACACCAGCAAATTCATACCGGAGAGAAATCCTATGGATGTGATGAGTGTGGACAACACTTCTCTATAATGGGAAATCTTAAAACACACCAGAGAATTCACACTGGAGAGAAACCCTATGGATGTGATCAGTGTGGGAAACACTTCTCTCAATTTGTCACACTTAAAACACACCAGAAAATTCACACTGGAGAGAAACCCTATGGATGTGATCAGTGTGGGAAACACTTCTCTCAATTTGTCACACTTAAAAGACACCAGAAAATGCATACTGGAGAGAAACCCTATGGATGTGATCAGTGTGGACAACGCTTCTCTCGAATGGACAGCCTTAAAGGCCACCACAGAATTCACACTGGAGATAAACCCTATGGATGTGATCAGTGTGGGCAACACTTCTCTCAAATGTCCAGCCTTAAAACCCACCAGAGAATTCACACTGGAGCGAAACCCAAATGATTTTTTTTGTTGATTTTGTTTAATCATTTTAAATTAGACACATTGTCTGTGACAGGGAAGAAATTAGCATGTAATCACATTTTGTACATACATGTGTAAGTATGGATGAAATAAAACGTGTTACAAAATACATATTGTGTACGTTCTTATATATTATGGCTACAGCCATTGGTCAAATATATGAAAGGAGTCACAGACGTCCATATACAAGCTTCCCATTGTATTTTCAAACACCATTTTAACCATGTTAGATTAATTGAACATATCCTGACGAAGACCCGAAGGGGTCGAAACGTTGTATCCTCTTCTCCATGAAATAAAAATGTTGAGCTTAAGGCCGGTGTGCGAACTACATCTCCTTTCATCAGATTCATTGAAAACACCCATATTCTGGTGACTGTCATAATGTGTGAGGGTGAGTGATTTTTATTACTTTTAATTCATTTTTTTATTTTCTAGTTTTTCTACTTGATGAGGCATTTCTGTCTCTTTTTATTTCCTTTTATATTTGACATTGCACGTTGACATCACAAGATGTATTCTCTCTCTTTCCTATCTCAAATGGCCAATTATCTGGTTACCATTTCAGATTTGGCCCATGGGCCTTCTTCTCTTCATAGTACTGGTCAATTTTATTATTAACACATTTCACATTATGAAATAGTAATAATTATGTTAGTGAAATGGGTATGGAGACGTGGGAAGACCTCTGTTACTGACAACAAACAAACAATATAGCAATGATTAGTAGAGCTATTTTAACAAAACATATCCCTTACAAGTTACAGCACCTTTAACATTTCACAAAGGATGATAATAATAATAAGTTCTGTGTCATAGACCTATTTCTGTAGTTCTGTTGAAACTCAGAGTCAAAGAGGTGTAAAATGGACTCAGTTCATCCATAATGTGATCATTAACAGGTGATCTGTCCAATGCCAGACAACCAGTGACCATTAACACGTTTAATCTCTGCATTTTAATGCATTGTCTATAGTGAATGAATCATCAGCCATCATCATTTAGCCTGTTTACATTTTAACCTGGGGAAAGAATGTGGGGTTTGTTCATTATTTAGCATTTGAAAAAACATTGAATAAAAGTGCAGTCGAACCCTATTAAAATTAATTCCACACACCTGCATGCTCCTCATTCCCTCAGAGCAACACAACCTGAACAATGACTTAAAGTTGTCCAGGTTTTCCAGGTTTACACAAATACAGTTGTTGCTGTTATTGTGTCTCTGTTGTTAATAGCAATGTAATGATGGATATAGGATATGATTATTATACGGATAATGATGTATCCTGATTTATCCTGACTTATACTGGTCATGAATTAATAATGCCTTACACTATGGACACATGGCCTACACATTACACAATGGAATTTCACTGTACATATAGATAAGCGATTAAATGAGAACAATAGAGCACAATTTGCTATGAGACTTTGAGGATTTGACAATATACAAATTTGTTGTTAGGCCTTGACCAGTCCTGTACAGAAGACCCACCACTGTCAAACAAATTGAACTTGCATTGCAACTTAGGGTGTGCGGTAGTATACTTGTAAAAGACAAGATGTGAAGGAAGAGAGTAAACTGTCATTTCCAGTCTTTTTTCTGTCTGGTACAGCCCTTAAGTTTTGTGGTGAGGTCAAGTACGTCAAGCCATTATTTAACAAATGACCTATCTGATGATAGGCAACGTAGAATGTGATATGCACAAGCCAACATGATTGTACGTAAGTTTAGTATTGTCATGGTCTGGCCCTCTGCCTGTTTATTCCCCTCTTTCTGTATCTCTCCGGCTCTGCCCAGTTGTGTCTATCTTTCCACTTCAGCCACTCCCACTTCCCATTGCAGCCCTCAGTCCTAGTTACACACCTGGTTCCACTCTCATCAGCCCAGCCAATTACAAACCTGTGAACTCTGCTACAATCAACCCACCACCTATAAATACTGGACTCCTTGCACAAACTAACTGTCAGAACATAAATCTTCACGTCGTTGTCCCCTGCTCTACCTTGATGTTTTGGGTTTGTCATTTTGACAACAACTATTGTGTGTGTGTTTGTTTGTTAAGCGGTTAAAGCTCTATATTCTGATATACTCATTGTAATAGAGTGTTTGTTCAGTCACATGGCTCTCCATGTCTGTGTAATAAACAAAGTGAGAAGATTAATAAACAATATCATATAAGATCTTTATACCACTGCTATCAACTCCATCAAGCTCATCCTGGGTCTCCCCTAACCTGACTCCGCCAGATGGGGCAGCAGAGAGTACACTGGGTACTCTCTGCTGCCCCATCTGACGGAGTCAGGTTAGGTCTCCCCATCAACAGCTACGTTCTGTGGCTGATACTGAGTGGAGCTGGTGGAATGATCACCTCCGAGTTCTTCTATCTCAACCTGATCGTATCTGTGACCATCTCTTCCCTGGCCTCTGTCTTTTACTTTGCATGGCTCTTCACATGCACATTCATTTTGTTCAGGGTTTTTTCTGGTTCCCTGTTCCATCATTTCAGTGTTGTATCTGTGTGGAGCGTTACATAGCGGTGGTTCACCCCGTGGTGTTTCTCAGGTACAAAGCTAAGCCAACGCAGGGAAGCTGCAGTACCCTCACTAAAAACGCCAGGACAACGCTCCACACGTCCCAAACTCTTCTCCCTTCTGGCTCCAAAACTATGGAATGCACCTTTTCAGACTCCATCATGGCCCATAGCACTTACCCTACCCCCTTAGATAGCACTTTTGTAGACTTGGATAGCATCTGATATACTTATAGCATGTTATGTAGACAACACTAGAATTGCATTGTATGTAGTCTTAGCACTTCATAGTAGCCTACATATGTATAGCATAGAATAGTATACATTGACACGATCGAAGACAGGAACACCCACAAATGTCACATCTGGTTTTAGCCCGGGGTAAACAAAATGGTCTTCCCCATAGAGTTATAATAGATCCTTTGGATCACTTTCAGAGCGATGTGTTGGATGATAGAAATATTGACAGCCAAGAAAAATCCATCAGAAAGACATCTGGAACACTCGCCCACTCGACTTATTATTACGTATACGAGACGATTTAGCCATGGTTCACATGGCGCTCGTCTGTCATGGCGGAACTTCAACCTGTTTTATGCACTTTTCCCATTTAGAACGTTAACGTCTACATACATGTTCAGATTTCAAATATAAAGTGCTCGCCACAGAGCCACGGATGTTACAATCCTCGTCCGGTGGGTAATAGTACCCGTGTCTTCCGCATTGTTCAATAAAAAGCGTTTTAATCCGATCGGTGACCATTTTATCAGAGTTATAATGCACCAACCGATAGGGGCACATGGCCATAAACTGATTAAACATTGCTTTTTATTGAACAATACGGAAGATACCTGTACTTATTCCCGCCCTAGCAGAATTGTAACATCTATGGTCCTGGGGTGAGCACTTTATATTTGTAATCGGAACATTTGTGTAGGCGTAAGCCGCCGTAAGGACTGTAAATGGAGAATGTGTGTAAAACACTTCAGTCCAGGCCAGGGCTACCATGAGCTCACAGCACGTTGCGACGCGTTGTTTGTAGATTTTTTGTTTATGCTGGGGTCCTGGGGTTCAAGTGGTTTATAGTCAGAGTATCCTTATCTAATTATACTTTATTGCAGCGTCAAGTTGCACAAGCATAACCACCACTGAAATCGGACATCGATCTCCCTCTCCCTCCATGTTACAAAACATTGTGTTACCGCGGCGCAGTGTTTACTCGCCTGGTAGAGACACTCTATAGATATGATCAATTAAACCAACAGCCATTAAGTCATCAATAATGTTTATAGAACACATTGTAGTGAATTCTATAGTTTAGAGACAGTTGGAACTTGGCACGGGGCCATCGTTGTGCGGTCGAAACGAATGGTGTCGGTAGTCTACTTGGAATTCACTAAAACATGTTCTATAAACATCATTGATGAATAAATGGCTTTTTAAAATGTATATATTATGATAAGTTTCAGTGATCATATCTATAGAAAAGTGTCTCTTACCATGCGAATATATCAGTCCATTGTGTTGTGCTGGATCATGCCCATGCAGTCAAGGAAAACATTCCAATCGGCCTCTAGCTTGTTTCATTTTCTAAAGTAGCGTTCCTTGTCGAGTGGCAACAAGGATCTGTGCCTGTGATCTGGCAAGCCATGACGCCTACTTTTAAATTAGTAGTATTTAAAGCATCTGCGTTTGAAAACCCAACACTTCACTGTTTAATCCGGTTGGGAGAACTCTGAACTTTCCCCCGGCTCCACCCCCCAGCTATATTGACGCCCCTGATGACAAAAGTCGGTGACGGTGTATATATGTATAGTTTATATGTATAGTTTCATTATATAGATATTCCACTGTTACGTTCTTAGCTTATGCATGAACTACTTTTTATGTATGTGATGTATTGCCATGCTTTTTGTTCTTGCTTAATGTAAGTCGTTCTGGATTAAGAGCGTCTGCTAAATGACTAAATTGTAAATTTCACTACCTTGACCCCCGACCTTCGTTTGTGGAAAGACTTCCACATGAGGTTTTGTCACGTCTCGGCGGTGTCACGCCAGTAATAATAACAACACGTACGGTTCACGGTGATCTCATCCATGTTGCAGAGACACGCAACGCAAACAACAGCCGCAGACGCACACATGCACGCATGCATAAAGTTAGGTCATATTTTTGGTGTTAAACTTTTTTCCCCCATTTTCTTTAGTTAACGCTGTATTTTTTGGGGGGGCTTTTTGCCTTTTACTGATAGATTTACAGTAGCTTGGGCCCAAGCTGTTCTGATTTTAATCATTGCAATAGAGCAGGGGTGTGCAGCATTTGTTTCCCAGGGGGCCACAATGACTTTGATAAAGTGAGTGAAGGGCCACACATTGGACTATTTAACACTAGCATGACTGAAGTAAAATGTGACAGAAGTAGCATGTGCTTAACTTCATATTTAGAAAATGTTTCAGATGTAAAAAAAAAATCACACCCGTGTGAACTGAGTGGTGCAACTCCCCCCCCCCCCCCCCTCTCTCTCTCTGTCTCTCATTAGCAGGCAGCAGTGCAGCACTAGCTCTCTCTCTCTCTGTTTCTGGCACAACAGCGCCACTTTTGGTACTCATTGGTACTCGTGCTCATAGTGACATAGTAGTCACATATTTAGGTGAACACATGAACACAACACGGACATTGCTGTTCGTTGGAGTGGTTGCACCACTCAAAAATCTGAGATGATGGAATGATGATGGATGATGATGGTCATGGAAGGGGGACCTTCTGAAGTGTTAATTGAAAGTTGAAACACAATCATACAGTAGTGTTGATATGTTAATTAATATATCTATCTATATATCTATCTATCTATCTATCTATCTATCTATCTATCTATCTATCTATCTATCTATCTATCTATCTATCTATCTATCTATCTATCGTATCATAGTTAAACTAGGGGCCACCTTCTGTGCCAGCTTAATGTGTCATGTGTTGATAAAGTATCGGCACATCTAAAGGTGAAGTTTGCATAGTGACTATAAATTTCCATGGAATCAAAAGCAATATGAAAATCCTTTTGAGTGCAGGTGTGCAACAAACAAACATTAGTGGAAGGAGGAGCAGGGAAAGGAATAGTTAGAGAAGGCAAAGCAGAGTTCATCATTTGGAGGATCTGCTCTCATCAGGAAGAAAGTGACCGTCGGACGAAGAGACTTCACCAAAACACCAACTCAGAGATCTGAGACACTGTGCTGGCATCAAAAGGTGAGATCCCTTTAACCTTGTGTTCATTGTTCATTAGAATAGTTGCTGTTTTCAGAAGAACATTGAGAATAGCTGTTAAAAAGTATAACTTGTTTCTAGGAATGTGCCGGAGACATTTTGGCCGAAATCGATATCCGATATTATAATTAATTGCTGTTATGGCCGATAACCGATATTACCGATGTCGATATGATCTCATTCTGTATTCAAAATATATATAATAATTGTGTCCATTCTGAAAAATACATGTAACAGGGTGTCTGCACTGCAGGCTTAGGCAAGTCAGATTTAACTTTAATACCTTTATATTTAATATTGTGAGCTTGTAGATCTGTTCAAGCTGTTACTTTGGGCTTCTTTATCTGTAAAGACTAAAGACAGACCGAATAATCGGACCGATTAAGTCTGATTGATTAATCAAACCGATGCCGATTAATCTAAAAACAACTCAAATCGGCCAATACCGATGTGTTTGCCGATGAATCTCCCATCACTACTTGTGTCATTGTTATATCAGGTCAACTGTGCTCAAATCCATCTTCTGTACCGGTTACAGGACACACACAGAGCCTGAAGATGAACGACACACTGGCGAATGGCACCAACTCCTCCTCCTCCTTCACATTCTCAGATCTGGCCGTACCGATTACCTTCAGCTCCGTCAAGCTCACCCTGGGTCTGCCCATCAACAGCTACGTTCTGTGGCTGATACTGAGTGGAGCTGGTGGGACGATCGCCTCCGAGTTCTTCTATCTCAACCTGATCGTATCTGTGATCATCTCTACCTTCGCCGATGTCTTTTACTCTGCATGGCTCTTCACATACAACTCAATTTTGTTCAAGGTTACTAACTTTACTTTTGATTTGTTTTTCTTATTCTCCATCCCATCGTTCCAGTGTTGTGTCTGTGTGGAGCGTTACATAGCGGTGGTTCACCCTGTGGTGTTTCTTAGTTACAAAGCTCTTCGGTACAGGGTGGCCTGTTGCTGCGCTGTCTGGCTGACGGGGCTTGCATTCAGCTTGTTAACTGTTATATCTGATACGGTGTATCCTTACTACTTCCTGCTGGGCTTTTGGGTGGTGTGCATTTCTGTGGTGTGTTTCTGCTGCCTCTCGGTCCTCAGAGCTCTGAAACAGCCTGGACCAGGAGAAGGACAGAGGGACAGTGGGGAGGGAAACGGCCTGAAGAGAAGAGCTTTTAGAATCATTCTGATCAGCTTGGTTGTAATGTCAGTGGCTATAATGAGCTGTATTCCCATTGTTGTGTTTCCACTACTGAATTATTCCAACATAGTTGCTAATACTAGTGGAAAATACATACATATGCTAGTATGTGCAGTATCCATGATTTCAGCGTTTGTCCATCCATTGCTCTACCTCCACAAAGCTGGGAAACTGCCATGCTGCAAGGGGCTCTGAAAGCAGGTCAAACAGGATAGATCTCTAATGCTGCGTTCACACTGACAGATGCAAAAGATGCAAAGATGCAAAATCCACAGCATAATTGTATGTGTTGTTTTTTTGTAAAATCTGTTGCTCACACGGTCATTGACATCATCCAGCATGCGTCCGTAGTGACGTGTGTCATTGCAGCTACAGTTGTAGCTTTGTTGCTTTGCATCTGGAAGTTGAACCCAGCTCAGCTTCAATTTGTAGCTTTTGCAGCAGCCACAAACGTCAGTATCTTCATGCTGGCTTCCATTGACAATGAATGGTAGACTGTATCTTTGAATCTGCCCGTGTGAACGCAGCATTACCAGACCTGTGTGTGATACTAGGCTCTAATCCTACAAATCTAATCCAAATCTGCCACTGTGTCAGATAAACCTATTTTAATGAAACATTGATGGAAAATACAATTCTTGTGAAGAAACGCTGTTTATTGATTTTAAACATACGGAACCAAACATAGGACAACAACAAACTACTGTAATCCATTATATATATACGAATACTGTGCAATTATTGTCATAGCTGGAGTTGTCTGTGAAGAGAAACATTGCTTGGAGCTTCCCATTGGAATCAACTAGAAAAGGGAACGGTTACATTTGTACATCATTATTTGCTGCATATGAACAGTGACATACTGTATAGGCCTACTGTATGTAACAGGTGTGGCGCCCTGTATGGGTGTATAAGTTCAATCGCTTTTGGCTCTGTGTTAAGCATGGGACTTTTGTTTGTTTGTGTATTAAGCGGTTAAAGCTCTATTCTGATAATTGTAATAGAGTGTCTGTTCAGTCACAGGGCTCTCCATGTATGTTTAATAAACAATATCATAAGATTCAGTGTCCATCCATGATGATATGGCGTCTTTATACCACAGCTTAAGTTTGGCACTTTCAATATTATCAAATGACACTGATCCTCCTCTGTAGCGCTTTTTTAAACTCATGCCATCTGGACAAAGATACAGAACCTTGCTGTGTAAAATGGTGAGTTTTAGTAGGAGTTTTGTCCCCTCAGACATCGCAGCATTAAACAAACTGCCCCACCGATAGAATTTTGCTCTACAGTACACATTGGGGACCTCATCTTTTTGTATTGTCTTGGTGTTATTTGTTGTTTTGATGTGGGTGTTTGAACAGAACTTTGAAGATGAATATCCTTCAGAACAATAAAGATTATTATTAGCTTGGTGTGTGGCTGATTAACGTTAGAGGTTGTGGTGACAGCAGCTCCAATGAGTCTCGCTTCAGTTCAAACATGTTGATGTCTGGGTCAGAATTTTGCATTCAACATCCATCGGTGGTAGTTTCTGCATCATCGAGCGCCACGCATTATTTGAATGTCACACGCAGGCCTATTTTAGACTAAACTAGACAGGGTGGCAAAAAAATAAATATGAGGCATTAAGAGTTCAAGACACAGAGCATAATAAACACATTATACAATAATTTAGAGAGTAGAAAAACTCAGCGGAAAGGTTATTACGGCCTATAGTGAAAAGAGGCGATCTACAAGCTCACAACGATAGTATTATCTTGGGGGGTCGCGGCCTGAAAAGGTTGAGAACCACTGGTCTATTACATATTCAAACCTATGTATTTTACTAATACTAAACAACTAAGACTAGACTAGATTAACAACAAATACTTTCAGAAGACTAAATGGGACTAAAGACTAAATGTGTGTTTTCAAAAGACCTAAGACTAAATCAAAATAATTTACACTGATGTTCACTGTTCATTTGAATAGTTGTTGTTTTCAGAAGAACATTGAGAAGAGTTGTTGAAAATGTTAACTTGTGTCATTGTTATATCAGGTCAACTGTGTTCAAATCCATCTTCTGTATCGGTTACGAGGATACACACAGAGCCTTAGAATGAACGACACACTGGCGAATGGCACCAACTCCTCCATCCCCTCTTTTTCATCAGATGACAACACCGGTCTGGCCCTACAGATTACTATCAACTCCATCAAGCTCATCCTGGGTCTGCCCATCAACAGCTACGTTCTGTGGCTGATACTGAGTGGAGCTGGTGGGACGATCGCCTCCGAGTTCTTCTATCTCAACGTGATCATCTCTACCTTGACCGATGTCTTGTACTTTGCCTGGCTCTTCACATACAACTTAATTTTGGACATGGCTAATAGATTTGCTTTTGTTTTGTTTTTCTTCTTCTCCATTCCATCGTTCCAGTGTTGTATCTGTGTGGAGCGTTACATAGCGGTGGTTCACCCTGTGGTGTTTCTGAGGTACAAAGCTCTTCAGTACAGGGTGGCCTGTTGCTGCCCTGTCTGGCTGACGGGGCTTGCAGTCAGCTTGTTAATTGTTATATCTGATACGGTGTTTCCTTACTACTTCTTGATGGGCTTTTGGATGGTATTTGATATGTTGTTGTTTATTGAATTTATTGAATTACTCGTGGTAATTAGAGATGTTGACAATTACTCTTATTGCATTAATGTTTAACATATTGCATTAATGTTTAACATATGTAGATACATTTTTAATGGTAAAGCATTGTTTCTTAGGTGAAATCTGCCCCCTCCCCCCCAGGTGATGGTAAAGTAAAAAAAAGTAATAGCTTAAAGTTTTCTTTTCTATTATATTTATTTTTTGTTTAAGGCTTTAACAAAATATATACATTAAATAATAATAGAAAATACCTTCACTGCTATAGGCGGCTATTATAAAACCAGTCAAATATTGGCGAAATTGGCAAATAATATTAGAAAGAGGCAGCCATTGTGAACATAGCTGATCTACATGCTCACAACGAGCTTGTCAATCGGCTGTTATCACAACATGTATCTGCGGAACCAGTCCAAAAGGATTATTTTGGGGGGTCTTGGCCTGAAAAGGTTGAGAACCAAATCTAAATTATATGACCTGTTCATGAACTATTTTTATTAATACATTAATTTGGGTTATTCATACAATGGAACATGACGCATGTGTGACGGATTAATACCCACTGTCTGTAATATGACCTGTTCATGAACTACTTTTAATTCATCTGTTTTTCATCATTACTCATAATGTGTCACTGATGGAACATGAACCATTGATAGAAAATACAAGTCTAGTGAAGAAACTTTGGTTGCTGTGTATTGACTTTAAACGTACATAACCAAACATAGTCCACAATCAGAGTCTAAAAGTTGAATAGGCCTACTACGTTGAAATGGGCCAGCAAGTCACACTTCTTAGAGCACAGGAGGTGAGGGGGTGTCGGGTGGGTCACAACAATGCATTCCATTCCAAGACTGCCACCTACAACAGACATCAATGCACCCATTGGAGCACCCATTGGAGCATCCCTTGGAGCACTCCTTGGAGCACCCCCCCCCCCCCCCCCCCACACACACACACACACACACACACAAGTTGAATAGGCCTACTACGTTGAAATGGGCCATCAAGTCACACTTCTTAGAGAACCCCCCTCCCACACACACACACAAGTTGAATAGTCCTACTACGTTGACATCAAGTCACACTTCTTAGAGAACCCACCCCCCCCCCCCCACACACACACACAAGTTGAATAGGCCTACTACGTTGACATCAAGTCACACTTCTTAGAGAACCCCCCCCCCCCCCCCACACACACACACACAGCGATAGTGGGGTGGAAATAACGAAACAGGAAGTGGTCTGTATAGTAGCCTAGTGCTTTTAATTGACATGGTATGTATTATGTCGCTATGAATCACGCTGGATTATAATTTCTTCACATCCCTATATTCTTCTCTCTTCCTATCTCCCCCTAGGTCTGGCTTTGAGAATTGGCTATGAGACTTTGAGGATTTGACAATATACTAATTTTTTGTTAGGCCTTGACCAGTCCTGTACAGAAACCCCACCACTGACTTCTAAAGTCCACTCCGCCATCTCCCGCCTACAGAGGGTCCTGTATTTAAATCCCTAAACGGCCTTGCCCCTTCCTATATTTCTGAACTAATAACTGCTCCCCCTACCCCCAGGACACTCAGATCCTCCAGCACTTTGGGTCAACTGCTGTTGTTTTTAAATGTGCTATATAAATACAATTGACTTGACTTGACTAAAGTCGGGGTGTGCGTACAGGGTGTGCGGTATTATACTTGTAAAAGACAAGATGTGAAGGCTTGTGTACTAATTATGAAGACTGTTTGCAATCATTTTAGGGGGTGGGTGGCAGTTTGTGTTTTGGAAGACAAATAGTATTTTGGAAAACAGTTTCTCTTGTTGTTTCTTCACACAGAGCTGGTTCTATGTTACTGAAAGAATGTGGAGCAATCCTCTTATGGCTCTGCTGCAGTAACACTTCATTATAATTAATATCCACTTATTCAATATTGTTAGACTGTACATATATTATCCAGATAGTCAGATACTCTATATTGGCTATAGATAGATTCATATATTAAATATGAAGCTTACAAAGCAATCTCACAGTTAGCAGTTTATTTCTAGAATGTTGCATATAGCATGACCTGGGGGAGGAGTCAGAGAGGGGTGCAGTTTGTTAGGTTGAGATTGGTGGCTGATGACTGTATTGTTCCACTCTTTGGCCAATCAACACCAAGCAGTTAGTGGTTCCACCTCAGGCTCTCTAGTATAAGAAGAGTTTGTAGTTGTTCTCCACAACTCCTCCAGGATATCTATACTTTCTGATCACATCTGACTGTGGACTCCAGACTTCAGGTGAAGATGAACTCTCTCAACACACCCAAGGATCATCAAGACCTCTGTAAGTTACTTACTGTGTCTATATGGATATACAGCATGCCATAAGGATGTTATTTGTATCTAGTAATTTGTTTGTTTTGATTTATTTTAGCATTGACTACCCGTTGTCATGTATTTTCTAAAATATAAAATGATTGTAGAATCGAATTATAAATGGATGCTAAATTGATAATAGGGTACATTAACTTAACACTATAGGTCTTGTTATTTGTGACGATTTGATCGAAGGACTGCCCTTGGATTGTTTTGAATTTTCGTTTTTTCATGTCATATGAAAGCAGGGAATCATAGCTTCAAATTGACATATTGGTTGTTCAGTTTGACCCACCAGTTTTGGAGATATGGCTTATAGAGAAATGTCTTGCAGGAGTAGTGGAAAAAAGACCAAGCAGAGAAAATTGACTTTTAAGCTTTAGTTCAGTGATCTGTGACTTTAGGGGGTGCTGTTTTCCCTTCATTCCTCCATTAGTCAACCAGCAGTGTTGCCATGTCTGCTTATTATAATTAGTTGGCCTTGTTTCTAAAGAAAAAGAATGCATAGGCCTACTGTACCAATTTTATAATAATTTATAACCTGTTAATACAAATGTATTTGACAAAAATAAAGTGTAGTTGATCATTTGGGCTTGTTTTTAAAGTGTAGTTGATTATGGAGAGTTGGTAACCAAGTGGACCCTTATTAGATCTTTAACTATCACGTGTAAAAAGAAACCTTAAAAGGTCGATTTTGTTTAATTTTACACTCAAGATATACATAATTGTTAAACATCTGCATTACTTAATTTACAATAAGTCTACACAATTAGAGAATGTTGTTATCTCTCCTTTTTTAAATAGGCTACTGTATTTATTTGGCATTTTGTAGTATGAAAAAGGGAAAATAACAGTGGCAGATAAATTAGGCCTATGTAAATGTTCCAGATGAGTACAAATAAAAGAGCTATATGAATGCAAAAAAAAAAGTAACCAACAGGACAGTTTGCTCTCAAACTCTCAGCACAAATTGTGCCCTCTTGGCTCTTCTCTTAATTCCTGTTTCATTAGCCTGTTATTATTATTATTTGTCTGCAGACCCCCATCTGAAAATAATTTATGCCAGACACAAGATTTGTGTTGTTTGTATGCATATAGATCGGATATTTTGGGCTTGTTTTCATATACCGGGTTGCTTATTTCTCTCGCAGAAACTGGCAACCCCGCAACGATAGCCGTTAGCTACATTTAGCTAATATATTGATATCAATCCTGTAGCTAAAACAAGTACATTATCGCGCTATATTACATATCGATGCGATCTGCGTTATTATGACCTTAATTTTCATGGCAGGTACATTCCAAAGCAACTAATAATAACCACGTTATGGTGACATAATGTTACAATGTTTACATTACATTCATTCGAGTCTTCTTCTTCTGCTATTGGAAATAGGAAGCCATTTCCGCATTTTCCATTGTTGTGGTCACCAGTGCCCCCAGCTGGAACATTAGCATGAATTAGCTTTAGGCGGACCAAAATAAACACACTTTTTACGTTGTTAATACTTCTTTCTCTGCTATTTCTATTAGCCAGTTAGTAAAAGACTAGTATTATCTTCCAAAACGATTGTGTACAAAAAGGCGGATTTTAGCGGAATTTGCATACTTTAGCAGGGAAGCCGTAGCCTATGTCTAGTTAGCATTGGTTAACCCAATGGTTATAACATTAGACATAGTGACATGTTTAAGCATGTATTTCATATTTATATGTCGATATCAGCTCTGACATTTATTTCAGACCTGCTCTAACATGACATGAATAATAATATAGCTTCAGATTATCTTAGACAGAAAAATAAAAAAGGACAAAGAAAATAGTTTTTCAGCTGTCCTCAACAGTTGCCACCCCCGCGATGGCAGTCCGTACATCGCGTGTGGTCACATTTTAAGTCCAGGAATGCCTCTAAACAACATTTCCTTTGTCTTTGTTTCCAATTCAGTGTTGCATCATCAGTCTGGCTTCCCTGTTCTACCAGAGGTGAATGAACAAAGAAGCTTGGCTAAGCAAAAATGCCACTGCTGTGATCAGTGTGGTAAACGCTTCGCTACAATGTCTAGCCTTAAAATACACCAGACCATTCACACTGGAGAGAAACCCTTTGGATGTGATCAGTGTGGTAAACGCTTCCCTACAATGTCTAGACTGAAAAAACACCAGATAATTCATACTGGAGAGAAACCCTATGGGTGTGATCAGTGTGGACAACATTTCTCTCTAATGTCCAGCCTTAAAAGCCACCAGATAATTCACACTGGAGAGAAAGCCTATGGATGTGATCAGTGTGGTAAACGCTTCTCTCGAATGGACAGCCTTAAAACACACCAGAGAATTCACACTGGAGAGAAACCATATGGATGTGATCAGTGTGGGCAACACTTCTCTCAGTTGTCTGACCTTAAAAAACACCAGAGAATTCACACTGGAGAGAAACCCTATGGATGTGATCAATGTGGACAACACTTCTCTCAAATGTCAAGCCTTAAAACACACCAGAAAATTCATACTGGAGAGAAACCATATGGATGTGATCAGTGTGGACAACATTTCTCTGACATGTCCAGCCTTAAAAGCCACCAGAGAATTCACACAGGAGAGAAACCCTATGGATGTGATCAGTGTGGGCAACACTTCTCTCAGTTGTCTGACCTTAAAAAACACCAGAGAATTCACACTGGAGAGAAACCCTATGGATGTGATCAATGTGGACAACACTTCTCTCAAATGTCAAGCCTTAAACGCCACCAGAGAATTCACACTGGAGAGAAACCCTATGGATGTGATCAATGTGGACAACATTTCTCTGAAATGTCCAGCCTTAAACGCCACCAGAGAATTCACACAGGAGAGAACCCCTATGGATGTGATCAGTGTGGGCAACACTTCTCTCAGTTGTCTGACCTTAAAAGCCACCAGAGAATTCACACAGGAGAGAAACCCTATGGATGTGATCAGTGTGGGCAACACTTCTCTCAGTTGTCTCACCTTAAAACACACCAGAGAATTCACACTGGAGAGAAACCCTATGGATGTGATCAATGTGGACAAAACTTCTCTCACATGTCAAGCCTTAGAAGACACCAGAGAATTCATACTGGAGAGAAACCCTATGGATGTGATGAGTGTGGACAACACTTCTCTATAATGGCAAATCTTAAAACACACCAGAGAATTCACACTGGAGAGAAACCATATGGATGTGATCAGTGTGGTAAAAGCTTCTCTCGAACGGACAGTCTTAAAAGCCACCAGATAATTCACACTGGAGAGAAACCCAAATGATTTTTTTTGTTGATTTTGTTTAACTTGTTAATGGATTTTCTTATTGGACATTTTCAAGACATTTTAAATTAGACACATTGTCATCACGTAATCACAGTTTGTACATGGATGAAATAAAACGTGTTACAAAATACATATTGTGTACATTCTTATATATTATGGCTACAGCCATTGGTCAAATATATGAAAGGAGTCACAGACGTCCATATACAAGCTTCCCATTGTATTTTCAAACACCATTTTAACCATGTTAGATTAATTGAACATATCCTGACGAAGAAACGTTGTATCCTCTTCTCCATGAAATAATACATCTCCTTTCATCAGATTCATTGAAAACACCCATATTCTGGTGACTGTCATAATGTGTGAGGGCGAGTGATTTGTATTACTTTAATTTTTTTTTTTTCTAGTTTTTCTACTTGATGAGGCATTTCTGTCTCTTTTTTTTTAAATATATATTTGACACGTTGATTTGACATCACACGATGTATTCTCTCTATTTCCTACTCAGATCATGCATCTCAAATGGCCAATTGTCTGGTTACCATTTCAGATTTGGCCCATACTATGAAGCCAGATTTGGCTTCATAGTACTGGTCAATTTTATTATTAACACATTTCACATTATGAAATAGTAATAATTATGTTAGTGAAATGGGTATGGAGACGTGGGAAGACCTCTGTTACTGAACAAACAATATAGCAATGATTAGTAGAGCTATTTTAACAAAACATATCCCTTACAAGTTACAGCACCTTTAACATTTCACAAAGGATGATAATAATAATAAGTTCTGTGTCATAGACCTATTTCTGTAGTTCTGTTGAAACTCAAAGAGGTGTAACATGGTCTCAGTTCATCCATAATGTGATCATTAACAGGTGATCTGTCCAATGCCAGACAACCAGTGACCATTAACACGTTTAATCTCTGCATTTTAATGCATTGTCTATAGTGAATGAAGCATCAGCCATCATCATTTAGCCTGTTTACATTTTAACCTGGGGAAAGAATGTGGGGTTTGTTCATTATTTAGCATTTGAAAAAACATTGAATAAAAGTGCAGTCGAACCCTATTAAAACTAATTCCACACACCTGCATGCTCCTCATTCCCTCATAGCAACACAACCTGAACAATGACTTAAAGTGGTCCAGGTTTTCCAGGTTTAAACAAATACAGTTGTTGCTGTTATTGTGTCTCTGTTGTTAATAGCAATGTAATGATGGATATAGGATATGATTATTATACGGATAATGACGTATCCTGATTTATCCTGACTTATCCTGGTCATGAATTAATAATGCCTTACACTATGGACACATGGCCTACACATTACACAATGGAATGTCACTATAAATATAGATAAGCGATTAAATGAGAACAATAGAGCACAATTTGCTATGAGACTTTGAGGATTTGACAATATACTAATTTGTTGTTAGGCCTTGACCAGTCCTGTACAGAAGACCCACCACTGTCTTCTAAAGTCGAAACAAATTGAACTTGCATTGCAACTTAGGGTGTGCGGTAGTATACTTGTAAAAGACAAGATGTGAAGGAAGAGAGTAAACTGTAATTTCCAGTCTTTTTTCTGTCTGGTACAGCCCTTAAGTTTTGTGGTGAGGTCAAGTACGTCAAGCCATTATTTAACAAATGACCTATCTGATGATAGGGACATCTACAGGCAACCTAGAATGTGATATGCACAAGCAAACATGATTGTACGTAAGTTTAGTATTGTCATGGTCTGGCCCTCTGCCTGTTTATTCCCCTCTTTCTGTATCTCTCCCTCTGCCTAGTTGTGTCTGTCTTTCCACTTCAGCCACTCCCACTTCCCATTGCAGCCCTCAGTCCTAGTTACACACCTGGTTCCACTCTCAGCCCAGCCAATTACAAACCTGTGAACTCTGCTACAATCAACCCACCACCTATAAATACTGGACTCCTTGCACAAACTAACTTCTGACATTACTTCTGATCAGCTTGGTAGTAATGTCAGTGACTATAATGAACTGTATTCCCTTTGTTGTGTTTACACTACTGAATTATTCCAATGTAGTTGTTAGTACCATCATATATACAGTATCCATGATTTCAGCGTTTGTCCATCCATTGCTCTACCTCCACAAAGCTGGGAAACTGCCATGCTTCAAGGGGCTCTGAAAGCAGGTCAGCAGGATAGATCTCTAATGCTGCGTTCACACTGGCAGATGCAAAAGATGCAAAGATCACAGCATAATTGTATGTGTTGTTGCTTTGTAAAATATGTTGCTCACACGGTCATTGACATCATCAAGCGTGCGTCCATAGTGATGTGTGTCATTGCAGCTACAGTTGTAGCTTTGTAGCTTTGCATCTGGAAGTTGAACCCAGCTTCAATTTGTAGCTTTTGCAGCAGCCACAAACATCAGATGCATCTTTGTATCTTCATGCTGGCTTCCATTGACAATGAATGGTAGACTGTATCTTTGCATCTGCCCGTGTGAACGCAGCATTACCAAACCTGTGTGTGATACTAGGCTCTAATCCTACAAATGTAATCCAAATCTGCCACTGTGTCAAAGAAACCTATTTCATTTCATTTAATCAGCTATTTGATATGTTGTTGTTGTTGTTTTTTAATTACTTGTGGTAATTAGAGATGTTGACAATTACTCTGCAATTATTACGTTATTGTTTAACATATGTAGATTTTTTTTTTAATGGAAAATCATTGTTTCTCAGTTGAAATCCCCCCCCCCCCCCAGGTGACGGTAAAGTAAAAAAATAAAAACAAAAAAAAGATATACATTAAATATAATAGAAAAGATCATCACTGCATCAAAAGTAAGATCAACAAACTATAGGCTATTATAGAACCAGTCAAATATTGGAGAAATTTGCAAATTATATAAGAAAGAGGCAAAGATTGTGAACATGCAACATCTGCATGCTCACAACGAGCTTGTAAATCAGCTGTTATCACAACATGTATCTGCGTAACCATTTCAAATAGGATTATCTTGGGGAGTCGTGGCCTGAAAAGGTTGAGAACCACTAGTCTAAATAATATGACCTGTTCATGAACTTTGTTTAATTCAATCATTTGGATTATTCATAGCCTACAATGGAACATGACACATGTGTGACGGATTAATACCCACTGTCTATTCAAGTTTGATTTATTCTCAAAATTACACTGAGTAATTAAACTAATTTTCAGTGTCGTTGAGTAATACAATATCATATAAAAAACATCACAATACATCAGAAGATCAGGAAAAGAAAAACAAAAGGTATACATGTGAATTACATATGGGTACAAATAAAAGCTAAGATACATTTCAAAACGATCTAAAAACAGTTACATAATTATTGTTGGGATCTGTATGCTCACCAAGGTTTTAAAATGACTCAGGGGTACCAATGTGGTCAATTTTAATGTTGTTTGCAGGTCATTCCATGTATTAGGGCCACAGAAGCTAAAAGCAGATCTACCAAGTTCAGAGTTAACTTTTTGTACCTTGAATTTGGGGAAATGACTTGATCTGGTCTGATATGACCTGTTCATTAACTACTTTCAATTAATCTGTTTTTCATCATCATTCATAATGTGTCACTGATGGAACATGAAGCATCGATGGAAAATAAAAAAATATATATATTTTTTTTGCTGTGTATTGACTTTAAACGTACAGAACCAAACATAGGACAAACTACTGTAACCCATTACGAATACTGTGGAATTATTGTCATGGCTGGAGTTGTCTGTGAAGAGAGACGTTGCTTGGTGCTTCCCATTGTATGAATCAACTAGAAAAGGGAACTCTGTTACATTTGCACATCATTTGCTGCATATGAACAGTGACAAGTGTATGTAGCAGGTGTGGCGCTACCTATGGACCTATGGGTGTGTATGTGAAATCACTTTAGGCTCTGTGTTGAGCATGGGACTTTTGTTTGTTTGTTTGTTAAAAGGATAAAGCTCTATATTCTGATATAATCATTGTAATAGAGTGTCTGTTCAGTCACAGGGCTCTCCATGTATGTTTAATAAACAATATCATAAAATTCAGTGTCCATCCAGGATATGGCGTCTTTATACCACAGCTTAAGGTTAGCACTTTCTTTTTCTTTTTTTTTTGTGGCGTTCGCCTTTATTTTATATTTTTATGGAGGGACAGACAGTAGGCTGACAGGAAATGGGGAGAGAGATGGGGGGAAGACATGCAGTAAAGGCCGTCGGGATCAGGAGTCGAACCCGTGGCGCAGTGCCAGACTGGATTACCAGCCAAGGTGCCTGGACCACTGAGCCATGGCCCCGGCCAAGGTAAGCACTTTCAATATCAAATGACACTCCTCTGTAGTGTTTTTTAAGTGGTGCAACCACTTCATTAAGTAGCTTTGTGTGTGCCTGCATGGCTGCCTGACTACCTGGCTGTGTCTGAGCACGAAAATAGCATTTGGTTGGTTTTCAAAACAGTGCAGCCTGTAGCAACTCATAATGTAATAACTGCTCAGCCTAACACACACATACATATTAACTGTATATATGATGATTTCAGGTGTAACAGTACAGTACAGTACAGTACAGTACAGTACAGTACAGTACAGTACAGTACAGTACAGTACAGTACAGTACAGTGACCCCCCGGGGACTGCCACACGGAGTTGCACCACTTACTTCACACAGGTGTGATTTTTAAACTCATGCCATCTGGACAATGATACAGAACCTTGCTGTGGAAAATGGTCAGTTTTAGTAGGAGTTTTGTCCCCTCAGCCATCAAACTGCCCCACCGTGATGGTGCTCTATACAGTATACAGAACATTTTTCACCGTGATTGCTCCTGCTTCAATTGATTTATTTTACTGGTTGTTCTGCATTTAAGTTCCTTTGTAATTTATCCGGATTTATAATGTTGTGTTGATGTATTGTTTTGACTGTGTTTGTGAATTGTAACCTCGGCTACATTGAAAATGAGGGCTTGCCCTCAACTGTATTTCCGAGTATAAATAAAGGTGATGATACAGTGGGGACCTCATGTTTTTGTATTGTCTTGGTCTCATGTGGTTAATGGTGCATTTATATAGCGCCTTTATCCAAGGCGCTTTACATAGATTGTACATTACATTCAACCATTCACACACACATTCATACACCGTTGGCGGCGGAAACACGCTAGGCACCAACCAGCAAATCAGGAGCAATTAAGGGTTCAGCGTCTTGCTCAATACACTTCGACACTAACTCTGGGGGAGCCCAGGTTAACCTTGCGGTTACCATCCAGCCACTCTACCCCTGAGCCACAGCCGCCCCTGCATTATTTGTTGTTTTGATGTGGGTGTTTGAACAGAACTTTGAAGATGAATATCCTTCAGAACAATAAAGATTATTATTAGCTTGGTATGTGGCTGGCTGCCTGGCTGTGTCTGAGCACGAAAATAGCATTTGGTTGGTTTTCAAAACCAAGTGTCACTGTTGTGCAGCCTAACACACACATATATATTAACTATATGATGATTTCAGGTGTATCAGTACAGTACAGTACAGTACAGTACAGTACAGTACAGTACAGTACAGTACAGTACAGTACAGTACAGTACAGGGACCCTCTAGGGATCCCCTCACGGTAACTCTGTCATTTCTCAACCGTTTCGGACGCGGTCCGGCTTGTCGGAACCGGGCCCGCACCCTGGGCGCGTTCCTGTGGGCCTTTAACGTTAGAGGTTGTGGTGACAGCAGCTCCAATGAGTCTCGCTTCAGTTCAAACATGTTGATGTCTGGGTCAGAATTTTGCATTGAAGATCCATCAGTGGTAGTTTCTGCATCATCGAGCACTACGCATTATTTGAATACGCACGCAGGCCTATTTTAGACTAAACTAGACAGGGTGGCAAAAACATTAAAAGAAAATAAACACAATTATAAACGAACATTTGAGAACACCAAAAATGAAATTTAAGAGTAGAAAAACAGAGGAGAAAGGTTATTACGGCCCTACATTTAGAATATAGTGGAGAGCTACAAGCCCACTCATTTGTAGAACATATGGTGCCTGATCAATGGGCCAATCGAAGCAGTGACTCCCAATTTGTATATACCTGTACTGTATATTGGAGCATGGCTACCCCAGAACACCAGGGGTCCATCCATCCATCCATCTATATCTATGACTATCAGTCATAGTTACACCTGCAGGGTCATGGGTTGTGTCATGGGTTAATAAACAAATTATCGTTATTATTATAGGTGTTGCCCGAGGTTATCCAACTAAGGACAAAGTTAGCATAAAGATTATTTACATTTCCATGAATCCAAGTGCAGGTGTGCAACAAACAAACATTAGTGGAAGGAGGAGCAGGGAAAGGTATAGCTAGAGAAGGCAAAGCACAGAGTTCATCATTTGGAGGATCTGCTCTCATCAGGAAGAAAGTGACCGTCGGACGAAGAGACTTCACCCAAACACCAACTCAGAGATCTGAGACACTCTGCTGGCATCAAAAGGTGAGATCCCTTTAACCTTGTGTTCATTGTTCATTAGAATAGTTGTTGTTTTCAGACGGACATTGAGAATAGTTGTTAAAAATGTTAACTTGTGTCTAGTAATGTGCCGGAGACATTTTGGCCGATATCGATATCCGATATAACTAATTGCTGTTATGGCCGATAACCGATATTACCGATGTCGATATGATCTCATTCTGTATTCAAAATATATATAATAATTTTGTCCATTCTGAAAAATACATGTAACAGGGTGTCTGCACTGCAGGCTTAGGCAAGTCAGATTTAACTTTAATACCTTTATATTTAATATTGTGAGCTTGTAGATCTGTTCAAGCTGTTACTTTGGGCTTCTTTATCTGTAAAGACTAAAGACAGACCGATTCATCGGACCGATTAAGTCTGATTGATTAATCGAACCGATGCCGATTAATCTAAAAACAACTCAAATCGGCCGATACCGATGTGTTTGCCGATTAATCTCCTATCACTACTTGTGTCATTGTTATATCAGGTCAACTGTGCTCAAATCCATCTTCTGTACCGGTTACAGGACACACACAGAGCCTGAAGATGAACGACACACTGGCGAATGGCACCAACTCCTCCTCCTCTTTCACATTCTCAGATCTGGCCGTACCGATTACCTTCAGCTCCGTCAAGCTCACCCTGGGTCTGCCCATAAACAGCTACATTATGTGGCTGATACTGAGTGGAGCTGGTGGGACGATCGCCTCCGAGTTCTTCTATCTCAACCTGATCGTATCTGTGATCATCTCTACCTTCGCAGATGGCTTTTACTCTGCATGGCTCTTCACATACAACTCGTTTTTGTTCAAGGTTTCTAAATTTACTTTTGATTTGTTTTTCTTATTCTCCATCCCATCGTTCCAGTGTTGTGTCTGTGTGGAGCGTTACATAGCGGTGGTTCACCCTGTGGTGTTTCTCAGGTACAAAGCTCTTCGGTACAGGGTGGCCTGTTGCTGCGCTGTCTGGCTGACGGGGCTTGCATTCAGCTTGTTAACTGTTATTATATCTGATACGGTGTATCCTTACTACTTCCTGCTGGGCTTTTGGGTGGTGTGCATTTCTGTGGTGTGTTTCTGCTGCCTCTCTGTCCTCAGAGCTCTGAAACAGCCTGGACCAGGAGAAGGACAAAGGGACAGTGGGGAGGGAAACGGCCTGAAGAGAAGAGCTTTTAGAATCATTCTGATCAGCTTGGTTGTAATGTCAGTGGCTATAATGAGCTATATTCCCTTTGTTGTGTTTACACTACTGAATTATTCCAACATAGTTGTTAATACCATCCTATATACAGTAGCCATGATTTCAGCGTTTGTTCATCCATTGCTCTACCTCCACAAAGCTGGGAAACTGCCATGCTTCAAGGGGCTCTGAAAGCAGGCCAAACAGGATATATCTGCTGCGTTCACATCATCCAGCGTGCGTCCGTAATGACGTGTGTCATTGCAGCTACAGTTGTAGCTTTGTAGCTTTGCATCTGGAAGTTGAACCCAGCTCAGCTTCAATTTGTAGCTTTTGCAGCAGCCACAAATGTCAGATGCATCTTTGTATCTTCATGCTGGCTTGGCCTGAGAACCACTGGTCTAAATTATATGACCTGTTCATGAACTATTTTTATTAATTCATTAATTTGGGTTATTCATACAATGGAACATGACACATGTGTGACAGATTAATACCCACTGTCTGTAATATGACCTTGTTCATTAACTACTTTTAATTCATCTGTTTTTCATCATCACTCATAATGTGTCACTGATGGAAAATACAAGTCTAGTGAAGAAACTTTGGTTGCTGTGTATTGACTTTAAACGTACAGAACCAAACATAGTCCACAATCAGAGTCTACAAGTTGAATAGGCCTACTACGTTGAAATGGGCCATCAAGTCACACTTCTTAGAGCACCCCCCCCCCCCCCCCCACAGGAGGTGAGGGGGTGTCGGGTGGGTCACAACAATGCATTCCATTCCAAGACTGCCACCTACAACAGACATCAACGCGCCTCTTGGAGCACCCCTTGGAGCACCCCTTGGAGCACCCCTTGGAGCACCCCTTGTAGCCCCCCCCCCCCCCCCCCCCCCCCCCCCACACACACACACACACCTACTACGTTGAAATGGGCCATCTAGTCACACTTCTTAGAGAACCCCCCCCCCAGGCAGTGGTCTGTATAGTAGCCTAGTGCTTTTAATTGACATGGTATGTATTATGTCGCTATGAATCACGCTGGATTATAATTTCTTCACATCCCTATATTCTTCGCTCTTCCTATCTCCCCCTAGGTCTGGCTTATTAACCAGGCTAATCTCCCCCTCTCTCTCTCACCCCCCCTCTCTCTCTCTCTCTGCCACATGCAGCGAGAGGGGACTCACTATGTGGTAAGCACATGTGAGCATTTTTGAGTGGTGTAAACCACTTCTACAACTGGCTTTGTTAGTCTGTGCAGAAAAAATGAGCATGGTTGCTATGTTCACCCTGTTCACCCGGGTGTGATTTCATTATTGAGTGGTGTAAACCACTCCTACAACTGGCTTTGTTAGTCTGTGCAGAAAAAATGAGCATGGTTGCTATGTTCACCCTGTTCACCCGGGTGTGATTTCATTACGTCAGACATGATTTCATTACGTCAGCCAGGTTATATAAGACCTTACACCACTCAGTTCACACGGGTGTGATTTTTTTAATTAAAACCTGTGAACTAAATATTGTGTCATAAGTTCTTAAATTGTAGAGCCCATGGGCCTTCTTCTCTTCATAGTACTGGTCAATTTTATTAACACATTTCACATAATGTTAGTGAAATGGGTATGGAGACATGGGAAGACCTCTGTTACGGAACAAACAATATACCAATGATTACTAGAGCTATTTAAACAAAACATATCCCTTACAAGTTACAGCACCTTTAACATTTCACAAAGGATAATAATACGTTCTGTGTCATAGACCTATTTCTGTAGTTCTGTTGAAACTCAGAGTCAAAGAGGTGTAAAATGGTCTCAGTTCATAATGTGATCATTAACAGGTGATCTGTCCAATGCCAGACAACCAGTGACCATTAACATGTTTAATCTCTGCATTTTAATGTATTGTCTACAGTGAATGAATCATCAGCCACCATCATTTAGCCTGTTTACATTTTAACCTGGGGTAAGAATGTGGGTTTTGTTCATTATTTAGCATTCTAAAAAAACATTGAATAAAAGTACAGTCATCACAACCCTATTGAAACTAATTCCACACACCTGAGTGCTCCTCATTCCCTCAGAGCAACACAACCTGAACAATGACTTAAAGGCTTAAAGTTGTCCCAGTCCCAGTTTCCCAGGTTTAGACAATACAGGTGTTGCTGTTATTGTGTCTCTGTTGTTATTTCACTGTAAATATAGATAAGCGATTAAATGAGAACAATAGAGCACACTTGGCTATGAGACTTTGAGGATTTGACAATCTACTAATTTGTTGTTAGGCCTTGACCAGTCCTGTACAGAAACCCCACCACTGTCTTCTAAAGTCCACTCCGCCATCTCCCGCCTACAGAGGGTCCTGTATTTAAATCCCTAAACGGCCTTGCCCCTTCCTATATTTCTGAACTAATAACTGCTCAAACTCATTGCAGTCCCCCCTTCAAATCTGAAAAGAAAAGGTGATCGGTCTGTAGCTGGACCTATATACACTTTGGAATAATCTTCCACACAGATTTGGACCATTTTAGTCTGGCTTTTAATACAGTGTGACATTTATTGTTGTTCATTGGTTTTGTTGTTATTTTGTTTGTTTGTTCTACTATTGCACTGTTATAGACTACGGTCTACCTGTTCTCTGGAAAGCACTTTGGGTCAACTGCTGTTGTTTTTAAATGTGCTATATAAATAAAATTGACTTGACTTGACTAAAGTCGGGGTGTGCGTACAGGGTGTGCGGTATTATACTTGTAAAAGACAAGATGTGAAGGCTTGTGTACTAATTATGAAGACTGTTTGCAATCATTTTAGGGGGTGGGTGGCGGTTTGTGTTTTGGAAGACAAATAGTATTTTGGAACAGTTTTTCTTGTTGTTTCTTCACACAGAGCTGGTTCTATGTTACTGAAAGAATGTGGAGCAATCCTCTTATGGCTCTGCTGCAGTAACAATTAATTATAATTAATATCCACTTATTCAATATTGTTAGACTATACATATATTATCCAGATAGCCAGATACTCTATATTGGATATAGATAGATTAATATATTAAATATTAAGCTTACAAAGCAATCTCACAGTTAGCAGTTTATTTCTAGAATGTTGCATAGAGCATGACCTGGGGGAGGAGTCCGAGAGGGGTGGAGCACATGCAGCAGTTTGTTAGGTTGAGATTGGTGGCTGATGACTGTATTGTTCCACTCTTTGCTAAATTGATAATAGGGTACATTAACTTAACATTATAGGTTTTTCTATTTTAAGTCCAGGAATGCCTCTAAACAACATTTCCTTTGTCTTTGTTTCCAATTCAGTGTTAGTTCAGTCTGGCTTCCCTGTTCTACCAGAGGTGAATGAACAAAGAAGCTTGGCTAAGCAAAAATGCCACTGCTGTGATCAGTGTGGTAAACGCTTTCCTACAATGTCTAGACTTAAAACAGTATTATTACTATTAAATAACCGGGGTTAATATGTTTGAGTTTGAATGAACCCCTACCTATACGAGGGAGGTATAGGTAGGGGGAGGTTTGTTTGGGGGGGGGGGGGGGGACTTTAGTGCGTAGTGCGCTTTTTTTCTTTCTTTCTCTCTCTCTCTCTTCTCTCTCTCTCTCGCTCTCTCTCTGCCTCCACTCTCATTGCCCGTCTCTTCTCTCTTTCTCTCTCTCTCTCCTATTTTTGTCTCAGTTAGAACTTACATTTCAACATTGTTTTTTATTTACTATTCTGTGCCCTAACGTTTACAGATGTTTTTTTTTTTCTTTTCTATATGGGCACATGCGCCACAGCGGACATGCGCCACAGCGGTCATGTATGCATGTGTACAGAGAACGGGGGAATGTAGGAGACGTGTGTGTATGTGTGTGCGTGTGTAGGTGGGTGGACGTGTGCGCCCGTGCGTGCGTGTGCACGTGGGTATAATATGAGTGTGCGGCCATGAAGGCTGCATGCTCAACAAATGTGTCCTATAGGTAGGTTTACTCAGGCGTGAATGTGGACAACAGGCTCAGGCTTGTGTGAGTGTGGACACATGCATGACATACGGCTGCTATTATTGTCAATTGTATTATTAGTTATTACTAGCCTACTTTTTACTTTGTGCCCCCCCCCTTTTCTCTCTGCCTTATATAGACATAATTATAGCCCATGCAGATGGGTTTAGTCTCTAAACAGTGGTATCATGAGCCTGAATGGGAGACTTTTTTATTTTTTTTGAAACCGGGAACTTCTGGAATATAATTTGTCAGTATTTTTTCTTTTTGTTTGTTGTGTGTTTAACTTACTGGGACTCTTTAGGGGGAGTCTGGGAGTCAGAGAGGTGCTTACATGTAAATTAAATATAAAAATGAAGCATGGGCAATGGAGTTTTTGATTTTTATTACAAGTATTATTATTATTTATTTATTGTTTTGGTTTTTGTGAATTTGAAAGTTGAATATTTTGACGAGAGACGGAGGAGGGACATGTACTCGCATGCAGTCCACCACGCAAATATGGGGGTAATTAATCTCATATTGTCCACATGGACCATCCTGTGGCATGAGTTTTCTATTGAAAACTCTTTTTTTCACATAAATATAATAATGTGGAATACCTCACGTAACCATAGAGAGGTTACATACGCTGGAAGTGCACGGTTGGGTGGCTTGTCACTTTTTATAGTTCTGACACTGTATATGAATATTTCATTTTTGTTTCTTTTTTGGCTGATTAAAGGCTTTGAATATGATGTAATTGGCTCCCAAGGGAAGCGGAATGGGAAAACTTAAATTAATCTCTCTGAATACAAATGGTCTAAACAATTTAATAAAAAGGAAGCGGATAATCCAAAAACTTACAAAGGAAGGAGGAGAAATCATTTTCTTACAGGAAACACACCTGAACAAAGTGGAACATGCAAAATTGGAAAAACTAGCTTCGGCCCAAGTTTTTTCCTCCTCTTTTACATCAGCTAAAAGGGGTGTGGCAATTCTAATCAAAAATAATCTAATGTTTAGCAGTGAAAAATGTATCAGAGATAAGGAAGGAAGGTACATTCTTGTAATCGGGGAAATAGAAGAACAATGTATAACTCTCATTAATGTTTACAACCCACCTGGAAAAGGAGTAGATCTTATGAAAAAAATCTTAACATTGTTAACAACAGAAGGGAAGGGCATGATCATTATGGGTGGTGATATGAATTTAACAATGAATCAGAAGGATACCCAGAGTAAAATAAAACATAAATCGGAACAAGCAGCGGGATTAATGAGAAAAGCTCAAATTGAGCTGGGACTTGTAGATGTATGGCGCTGCTTACATCCCCAAGAAAAGGCTTTTACTTTTTTCTCTGGTGCACACAATGTTTATTCAAGACTGGATTATTTTTTCATGTATAAGAATGAGATCTCAAAAGTTACACAATGTGAAATATTACCCATAGCAATAACGGATCACGCACCAGTCATAATGGTACTAAATCTGAAAAGGGAACGAGGGGAAACTTTATGGAGGTTAAATAATTCCCTGCTTGATGATCAGTATTTTAAGGATAAAATTAAACAAAGCGTGAAGTCTTATCTTGAGATAAACGATAATGAGGAAGTGTCATCAACCATACTGTGGGAAGCTGCAAAAGCCACAATAAGAGGGGAAATAATAGCATACTCATCTCATAAAAAGAGGAATAGAGAGAGAGAAAAAACAGTCCTGGAAAATAAAATAAAAAGATTACAAGTACAGCATGAAAGAAATAAAAATAAAGAAACACAGAAACAATTGAATGCAGCTAAAAGGGAATTGGACACAATTGAAATACAAGAAATTGAAAAGGACCTCATGATGTGTAGACAAACCTATTATGACAATAGTCCAAAAGCGCTGAAAATGCTAGCAACCAAATTAAAGAAACAGAAAGAAAAAACTGCAATAGTAACTATTATGGATGAAAATGATATACCCAACAGAGGGAAATCAAAAATAGCAGCATGTTTCAGAGACTATTATCAAAAGCTCTATACCCCAGAAATAGTAGATGTAAGTATGCAAAAAATTAAAGAGTACCTAACACCTTTAAACCTTCCTACACTAACTGAAAATCAAAATAACGAATTAATTAAACCAATAACAGAGACAGAAATTACAAAGGTAATCCAGAAAGGTAAAACTGGAAAGAGCCCAGGAAGTGACGGCTTCACAAATGAATTTTACAAGTGCTTTAGACCCTTGGTGTCACCTATTCTATGCAGAGTTTTCAATGATATACTACAAACAGGGAAGTGGCCAGACACATGGAATTCAGCAGTTATTACGGTTATACCAAAAGAAGGAAAAGACCTGACAGTTTGTTCATCCTACAGACCGATATCTCTTTTAAATGTAGATCAAAAGATTTTCACTTCAATTATAGCCAACAGACTCTCACTGGTACTTCCAGATATAATTAACCTAGACCAAACGGGTTTTGTTAGGAACCGCCTACTAAGTGATAATGTGAGACGTGCTCTTAACATTATAGACCAAACGGTAGAAACAAAACAACAGATGTTGACCTTGACCTTGGACGCCGAAAAGGCTTTCGACCGGGTCTCCTGGATCTTTTTATTTGGAGTATGCGAGAAGTTTGGATTTCATGAGACATTCATTAAGTTAATGAAGGGAATGTATAAAGAACCAAATGCAAGAGTACGGGTTAATGGGATGTTATCCAAGACTTTCTCCCTGAAAAGAGGAATAAAACAAGGAGATCCGATATCACCTCAAATTTTTAATTTATGTATCGAACCTCTAGCAGAATACATTAGAGAAAATAATAAAATTAAGGGAGTTATTTTGAAGGAAGGAGAACACAAACTGTCAATGTATGCGGATGATATTATAGTGTACCTTACAGAAATACGTAAATCCTTACCAGTATTATTAGATGAAATAACAAACTATGGTGCTATGTCTGGATACAAGTTAAATCTAAATAAAACAGAAGCTATGTTAGTAGGTGGTCAGCTGGAAAACAATTTCAAAAAACAGTTTAATATCAAATGGGATCAGAACAAAGTCAGATATCTGGGAGTAACCATACCCAATAATTTAGATAGACTATATGACTGTAATTATGAGCCACTGGAAAACTCTGTAAAGCAAGACTTGAGCAGATGGAGAATTATACCCTCCACCCTACTGGAAAGAATTAAGATTATTAAAATGAATGTTTTGCCACGTTTCCTTTTCCTTTTCCAAACTCTACCATTATACGTACCGCCCACATGTCTCCACGTTTGGGAGGGTCTGCTAAGAAAATTCATATGGGATGAAAAGAAGCCAAGAGTTAAACTTAAAACCCTGCAACAAAATAAAGACAGAGGTGGTCTTGGAGTACCTAATTTAACTCATTATTATTACGCAGCACAGTTAAAACCAATTCTAATCTGGATGAATAATAATATGAGCCCTAAATGGAAACTCATGGAATCTAACCTGGTTGAACCACTCAGTACTCTGATCTTTACAGCCGACAGTAAAATACAAACCAAGACAATTAATCATTCAATACGCAATACCTTTAAAATTTGGAAAACAATATGTAAATTAAGCAAAATAAAAGAACAAGAAATTGCCTGTCTGAGAGAAATGTCATGTGACTTAGATTTTACACCAAACAGGTTTGATCATGTCTTTAAGATATGGGGAGAGAAAGGTCTAATAAGATTCTACCAAATGTACAATAAAGAAGGGGTGGTCTCTTTTGAATATATAGTAGATCAATATGGCATACCTAGGAATCATTTTTTTAGATACCTGCAAGTGAGGAGCTATTTAAAAGACACTCTCAAAATTAGAACACTTGGAGACCTCCACCCTCTCTTAAGATTTATAGCAAAATCCCATCAAAGACATGATTATAAAAATACAATTGGACAAATTTATCAAATAATTCAGGAAGATAAGATTGAAGATTTAGATCACATTAAGGACAAATGGGATAAAGAACTGAGAATAATCATACAGGGGAATGAGTGGAATCAGAGTTTCAAAGATATTTTCAGTTATTTAAGATCTCCCTTTTGGCAGGAATATGCCTGGAAGATGAATATAAGGTATTTCCAAACACCTCTGTCTATATCTAAGTACACACTAAATTCCAGCTGCTGGAGGGAATGTGGGGAGAATAATGCGGATCACACGCATATTTTCCTCACATGCCCCAAAATACAAACTTTCTGGAACACGGTTTCACAAAAAATAGAACAAATATTTGGGAGAGCTGTGAACTTAGAAAAACATAACATACTGCTGGGAACACGACCCAAAAGCTTACAAAGTGCGGATCTGTATCTGTTTTGGATTCTCAGAGTGACAGCTCTAAAACAAATAACCAGAAGTTGGAAAAGTGTAGAACTACCCAGTTTAGATAGATGGTTGGACAAAGTGGAGGATATGTATGTGATGGAGAAGGTGACCTATAAAATCAACGGAAGGGAAAAGTTATTTGAAAAAAGATGGGCCCTCTATCTTTTAAATAAGTAATTTTTCTTTTTTTTGTTTAGACCTAAGTATTCAGTAACACAAACAAACAAATGAGAAATAAAAAGGAAATGGAAGAACCACAATCATCACAAAACAAAGCCTAACAAAGCCTACCCACCCCACCCCCCCCCCCCCCACACACACACACCTTTAATGTCCTTAATTCTATTATTTTCTTTCTTTTATTTTTATTTTTTTCCCCCCCTATGCCTGTATGTTGGTATGTTTACATGTTTATGTATTTGTGTTTATATATTTATATATTTATATGTTTATATATTTATATATTTATGTATTTATATGTTTATGTGTTTACATGTTTATATATTTATATATTTATGTGTTTATATGTTTATATATTTATATATTTATGTATTTATATATTTATATAGACTATATATATGAACTACATATATTTTGTATTAAATGTACCTTATGGGTCTATAGATACAAATGAATGAATGTATGAATGCCTAACATGGGCCTACCCTCTTCTTTTTTCTTTTTTTTTAAATTTTATTTCTGTGTATGTGTGCACAAAAAAAAAAAAAAATGGGTCAAAGTCAGCTAACAGTGACACGAAACATGTAGAAAAAATGTGAAAAGAAAATGTATTGGCTACAAATAATTTGTACATGTGATTGACTCAATAAAGTAATAAAAAAAACACACCAGACCATTCACACTGGAGAGAAACCCTTTGGATGTGATCAGTGTGGTAAACGCTTCCCTACAATGTCTAGACTTAAAAAACACCAGAGAATTCACACTGGAGAGAAACCATATGGATGTGATGATTGTGGACAACACTTCTCTCAAATGGCACACCTTAAAAGCCACCAGAGAATTCACACTGGAGAGAAACCCTATGGATGTGATCAGTGTGGACAACATTTCTCTACAATGGGACATCTTAAAACACACAAGAGAATTCATACTGGAGAGAAACCCTATGGATGTGATCAGTGTGGACAACATTTCTCTGACATGTCCAGACTTAAAAGCCACCAGAGAATTCACACAGGAGAGAAACCCTATGGATGTGATCAGTGTGGGCAACACTTCTCTCAAATGTCAAGCCTTAAAACTCACCAGAAAATGCATACTGGAGAGAAACCCTATGGATGTGATGAGTGTGGACAACACTTCTCTACAATGGGAAACCTTAAAAGACACCAGATAATTCACACTGGAGAGAAACCCTATGGATGTGATCAGTGTGGTAAACACTTCCCTACAATGTCTAGACTTAAAAAACACCAGATAATTCATCGAGAGAAACCCTATGGATGTGATCAGTGTGGGCAACACTTCTCTCAGTTGTCTGACCTTAAAAAACACCAGAGAATTCACACCGGAGAGAAACCCTATGGATGTGATCAGTGTGGACAACATTTCTCTCGAATGGACAGCCTTAAAGGCCACCAGAGAATTCACACAGGAGAGAAACCCTATGGATGTGATCATTGTGGGAAACACTTCTCTCATTTGTCTGACCTTAAAATACACCAGAGAATTCACACTGGAGAGAAACCCTATGGATGTGATCAATGTGGACAACACTTCTCTCAAATGTCAAGCCTTAAAAGCCACCAGAGAATTCACACTGGAGAGAAACCACATGGATGTGATCAGTGTGGACAACACTTCTCTATAATGACCAGCCTTAAAAGCCACCAGAAAATTCACACTGGAGAGAAACCATATGGATGTGGTCAGTGTGGACAACACTTCTCTAGAATGTCCAGCCTTAAAAGACACCAGAAAATTCACACTGGAGAGAAACCCTACGGATGTGATCAGTGTGGACAACACTTCTCTCATTTGTCCAGCCTTAAAAGACACCAGACAATTCACACTGGAGAGAAACCCAAATAATTGTGATGTGTATGGAAAAGCTTTTTAGTAATTCAAATAATTTTGACTTTCACAAGGTTGTACACACTGGATTTAAATTGTTGACTCTTGTGTGAGAATTGTACTAATTTGAACCATTGAAAATGTCCTGACCGCACACACATGAATCCACATTACGACCAAGTGTACCATGTTGATCCATATGGTATTTTTTTGTTTATGGCTAAACTGTTTATACGCATTACATGTATATGAGCATGCTGATTCTAGATTAATAGGATGGTGATGAAACAAATGTTTTCATGTATAGATGAATTGCAAGTAAACTGGACTGTTATTTTTAGTACTACTCCTCATTCACTGAGTCAATAGTTTCCAGATAAATGACTAGGAGAGAACAGTATAGGTGTAGCCAGTTAGACCAAATGTAGGCTACTGTCTTCTGCCATGTTACAGATTCCCCAGATTTGCTGTAGTTTACATTTAGACGATTTTAGTTGTATGTCATTACATTTTCTGATGAATTGAAAATGGAGGACCCTGATGTAAACCATTTTTTGTGTTCATTTTTCCCCGTATCAGGTTTTTTGTATTGACCTGTACTTTTGTTGAACTGTACCCATTCTACAAACTGAATAAAGTGTTGAATCAATCGTTTGTTTGTCCTTTATAAAAATATAGAATACAATACATTGTTGTGTTACTCAACACTAAAACAAACTGCCTATAATGTTTAGTTATATGATGGATATTCAAAATGCTATTACGAAAGGTTGTTTTTTTCTTCCTGTTTTGTTCTTCTTAGTATAGGCATATAATTCAAATGTACAAGCTTGATCTATAGGCTATAGTGACACATTATGTTAAACAAATAAACTTTAAAAAAAAATCCTCACAAAAGTCTGAAGTACATGTTAAAATCCCCCAAACATGTTTGACAGTGAAAAATCCATTTAAACATGCAGTCTTTGTTCAGTACCAGGAGTCTGCCCACCGCACAATCGCTTTGGTAAACAGAAATAAATGTACATGTGGGTTACAAATTCCATCCTAAAAGGAGAGAGAACCCTGCAAAGATGTATCAGCTTGTGTTTTAGTTCAATGTCTTCCAGTTTCCCTTCCAGTTTCACTTATATCCTGTATGTATCCTATATGAGTTATATGACTGGATATGGAGACATGGGAAGACTTCTGTTACTGAACAAACAATAATTATATCAATGATTACTAGAGCTATTTTAACTACACATATCCCTTACAGCACCTTTAACATTTGACAAAGGATAATAATACGTTCCATGTGATAGACCTATCTCTGTAGTTCTGCTGAAACTCGGAGTCAAAGAGGTGTAAAATGGTCTCAGTTCATCCATAATGTGATCATTAACAGGTGATCTGTCCAATGCCAGACCACCAGTTTGACCATTAACACGTTTAATCTCTGCATTTGAATGCATTGTCTACACTCAGCAGGGGTGTCAAACTGGTGATCCGTGGGCCACATGCGGCCCAGGGAGAGGTCCAATGCGGCCCTCGACATGATTTTCAAAAAGGAAACAACGATGCTACTCCCCCTCCCCCACCTATACCCCGCTAACGGCCCTGCTGTAAACGGCTTTGTCTCTGCCCAGGTGTGGAATGTTGTCACTGACTGGCTCGTTAACAGTCTATTCAACTACTAGTTGAGTTGAATAATCTCCTCACACTGTCAAGTTTCAAGTGAGGAATATATAGTCTACTTCCACACGATAGTCAAAGCAAAGAGATGCAAAGTGGCAGATTTCATGATGGCTACACCATGTCAATTTGCCATTTTGGATATTTTTGATAAAATAATAATTTTGAACTAGTCAATTTTCGAATGTTTTTTTGGGTATTTTGACATACAAAATGTCTTGTAGCCTACAACTGTAATACAAATAAAGTCAATTTATGTCAATAAACAGTCTAGAAAACAAAGCTAAGTGACAGCTGTGTAAGTCAACGCACGTGAGCTGCAACTGGTCGCGGCCCGCATCAAGTCACCTTTCGCGCAATGTGGCCCTCGCCCCAAAATGAGTTTGACACCCCTGCATCAGCCATCATCATTTAGGCGATTTGCATTTTAATCTGGGGAAAGAATGTGGGGTTTGTTCATTATTTAGCATTTGAAAAAACATTGAATAAAAGTGCAGTCACAACCCTATTGAAACTAATCCCACACACCTGAGTGCTCCTCATTCCATCAGAGCAACAAACACAACCTGAACAATGACTTAAAGGGACACTTCACCCTTTTTGCTAAAAAATATATATAACAGCACATCTGTATACATCCCACATGGGCCTTTCCCCTGGTCTCAACCTTCTTCCAGGAGAAGGTCTCTGGGTTGAATTCACACACATCACTGAAGGTCGAGTTCCAGATCCAGATATTATATATCTCTGTTGTCGAACAAGAAATAAAATCACACTTGTGTGAAGTGAGGGGCGCCCACTGTATTTATATAAGCCACATGAAGTCTTACTTCATCATTTAGTGCCCTAAAAAAAGATGAATCATCACTTTACCCCAAATACAGTAGTGGAGTTTTTGACAATTATTTTCGTTTATTTATTATTTTTTGTTTGACTTTGTCATGATGATGACATGATGGAAACAACAGCTATCTCAAAAGTTGGAGTTACTGTAGGTGGTTTGACAGACAGCTTGAGGATCCAATGGAGTTAGGAGGTTTAGCCTCCTATGCCCAGCTTGTGTGTGTACCCCATAGCAATGATTTGATTGGCTGAGCAATGTGTGTACCTCATAGCGATGATTTTAAAGTTAAATGTCCTTGTAGATGTACTTATATCTACAAGCTCACAACACATTGCAGCGATCTACGATCTCAAGATCGTAGAGCTTGATCTCCCTAGATCTTAGAGCTTGTAGATCTGCTATATTCAGCATGCAACCAAGTGTAAAATGACTTATACTGGATCTCTTGTCCACTAGGCCCTTCCTAACGTGTTAGTCTAGCTTTTATTTGTTGACGAAATTGTCAATATATTTAGTCTCAGTTTTAGTCATCATAGGTTAGTTTTCATTTAGTTTCCACCAGTGAAAAAAGGTAGTCGACGGACATTTATCGTCTTAGTTTTAGTCGACGAAATCAACACTGCCTTGTTCTCTACATTTCGGCCCATAACATCCAGCTTGGGAGTGTGGAAAGGAAAGGTAACCAGGCCTCAACAACGCCCCCCTCCCATGCTAGTTTCTCCATGCCATGTCTGAGGTCTCCATTTAATTTGGAGAAGGAAGAGCGCCACTATACTGTAGTGGACTGTACACACCCTGCTCCACACTGTCAACACGTCGTTTGTTTCTGAGGCGAGATGTGGGATGAGATGTGCAGGGCGGTGGTGTCTGGACAGTAACTAAGTAGCTACAGTATTTGTCTTTTAGCGAGCATGTGAAATATTGTGCTTTTGACTCCACATACATTTCTATAGCCAAGAGCTCTTGGGACCCAAAAATATTGTACGAGTTAAACGCATAACTACGGTATAAGCCCTTATTTTGATGCTTTTGCGCTTGTAGTTCTGCTATTTTTGATGTTTTTGAGCTTGTAGATCTGCACATTTTTATGCGTTGTGAGCTTGTAGATCTGCCTTTTATATCTGCTATTTTCACAATATATACTTTGGGGGAAAAAAGTATGTTCTACAATTTGAACTTTTAAATACTTGAGTATTCAACTTGAGTATATCGTCTCTGTTGAGTGGAGACCTCATTATGTCAAACTGTTCACAACACACTTTGAACTTGTAGATCTGCTAATTTTGATGCTTTTGAGCTTGTAGATCTGCTAATTGTGATGCTTTTGAGCTTGTAGATCTGCTAATTTTGATGCTTTTGAGCTTGTAGATCTGCTAATTTTGATGCTTTTGCGCTTGTAGTTCTGCTATTTTTGATGTTTTTGAGCTTGTAGATCTGCACATTTGTATGCGTTTGAGCTTGTAGATCTGCTAATTTTGATGCTTTTGAGCTTGTAGATCTGCAATTTTTTATGCTTTTGAGCTTGTAGATCTGCTACTTTTGATGCTTTTGAGCTTGTAGATCTGCTACTTTTAATGCTTTTGAGCTTGTAGATCTGCTAATTTTGATGCTTTTGAGCTTGTAGATCTGCTACTTTTGATGCTTTTGAGCTTGTAGATCTGCTAATTTTGATGCTTTTGAGCTTGTGGATCTGCTACTTTTGATGTTTGTGAGCTTGTAGATCTGCTAATTTTGATGCTTTTGAGCTTTTAGATCTGCTACTTTTGATGCGTATGAGCTTGTAGAGTTTGAGCTTGTTTGATGTTTGATTATTTGTATTATTTATTTTTTTGTTACTGCCGGAGAGGACCGTTTATCAGCGTTCCATTCCAAATGCTACCATTAAGGCGGAAAACCTTATGATGTGCCAACTGAAATAAATGCCCCCTCCGTCTCTCCCAAAATAATAAAAAAACAAATGTATTAAGACTCACTTGTTTTTTTTGTTTTTTTAGTTCTTATCTTTAGTTTAGATTTTTCATTTTGTTTTCTTCTTTCCTGCTGGCATTTCATCAGTCCACTTTGACAGAGCACCGACGTATCACAACGGACACTTTAAAGTTTATACAGTCTGGGATAAAAAAAAGAAAATCAATTATTACGCCCATTCTACGCCTATAAACTAACGGTACGTGCCGTAGGTCAGTGGCTACAGCTATAGCGCTTGTCATATAAACATGCCTTATGATGATGAAGAAGGTGCTAACGGTTGCCCCAACCCCCCCAGAGCATGAGAAAGGAACATAACAAATGGACCAAAGGCTAGACTCATTTATTTCGGCTGTGTTTTCACGGGGCGGCAGGTTGTCGACTTTGTCCCGCGTCTGCTCCAGACACAGGGAACGCACACAAAACAATGAGCTTTTTGTATATCGTTTGTTGTTCTTGGGCAGGAAAAAAAACTCTTTATCTCGATGTTCTGTATACCTTTTTGTGTGTTATTTTTCATTTATTAATACACTATAATTCAGATCATACTGCAGCGTCATGCCGGCACGTGCAGAGAGTGTTAGAGAGGCAGGGACTGAAATCCAGAGGGCACTTTTGGGCAAAAATAGCAGATCTACAAGCTCTCAACGCGTCGCACTGCGACGCGTTGAGAGCTTGTAGATCCGCTATTTTCGAGGCTCAACCCTGCACTCTTTAGCTACTGCAGATGCGGTGTGTACGACATGGATTTCGAAAAACCAATTAGTTCAACGCAAAATGCTGCACTGAAGTTCAGGAGACTTCGGGGGAAAAAAGCAATTCTCCTGAATGCTATGCCCTCCGGTATATGGCATGGAAAGGGGAGGAAGGCATTTGCATTTCTTTCACCATTAGTAAATGCTGCATTCGTGGTCTGGAGAGGGCAGTTGTTTTACAGACGGGGTGAAAGGGCAGGGGCTGAAGCCCCCTTTGACCTCTGTGTGTGCACGTCCCTAACTCGGGACTCCTGGATTGCTCTCCACACTCTCCTATCTAGCATCAGGTTCTTGAGCTCTGCAGTGTTGTTGGCTAAGCTGTCGCGCGGCGCCGTGCGTCTACGTTTCATTGTTATTGTTTTTCACTTCACTTGAGTGTTTCCATCTTTTCATACATCCACTTCAATTAGAGGCAAATATTGTACTTATTATACTTACTACACGAAGAACCATCTAAGTCCATAGTAATTATCCATAATGTATACATTATGGAGCAGGGGTCAGGGCAGATAGGACCTTTCAGGGAGGGGTCAGAATAATTTATGGATTTGGATGGTTCTTTGTCTCAACTCCTCAATTATTTGTCAGCTTTAGTTACTATAGTTCCTTTAGATATTGAAAAAGCTTATTTTATACTTCGGAGGGAAAAAAAGGAGTCGCTGCTTCTTCGCCTGGAAAGCAGCCAGCTTAGGTGGTTCGGGCATCTGGTTAGGATGCCTCTCGGGCGTCTCCCTAGGGAGGTCCTCGATGCACGTCCCACTGGGAGGAGACCCCGGGGCAGACCAAGGCGCAGATGGAGGAAACACATCGACTCACTGGCCTTGGAAGTTAAGTTAGCACTGCACTAGCTATGAGATTGATCGCGGACCATCCAGGGCAGGCATTATGTAGCCCCGTCCTGCAGTGATGCTTTACTGATGAGCTGTGAATAAAGCTTTTTAATAACGCAATCTGGGAAAAGAATCTGAGATAAAAATCCATCCAATCATTGAAGCAGGTGGAGCCTTCCGGCTCTCGGCCTTTGTATCGATTGCCTGTATTGGCTGTAGAAATTACAACCCAAAGAGGGAACAAGATATAAGACATACCAAACCACCAACCCAGATCTATTTATTTACCCACTCTATACCAGCACCAGCAGTACACCTTACATTGAGGACTATTTGAGGATAACCTTTACACGGTTTCGGTTGTCCGCTCATAGACTGCGAGTGGAAATGGGAAGATGGACCCTGAACTACGCTGATACCACCTGAACAGCGGTTTTGCCAATGTGAGACTGGTATACAAAACGAACAGCACATACTGGTGTGTCTCTTCACACAAGATATCAGAGTGAAATATGGACATGAGGTTATTGATTTGAGCTCACTCTTTGTGGGCACTAACAGAGAGACTTTGCGTATGCTACTGTACATGCCTGCCTGTCACTTGTGGAGCAATAGAAAGCTCCTGTTGTAAAGGGATTCTGTATTGTATATTTGAATGTATTGTACCTGTTAGGTAATTTCTGATATACCGTTTGGTTGTATGACCTCTTGACCTCATGGCCTGTTTCACTGGCCTCACTCTCTCCTGAATTCTATCTGTCAACTCTGCACTTGGTCCGACTGGCTCCTGTGAAGGCCAAAGCGACACCCGGAACAAATTAACATTTGTTTGCCAGACTGTCCGTCTGTGTTTGTGACTTGATATCCATAAACCATTATCTTGGGCATAAGGAGTTATTTTGACGTCAGAACAAACAAACGTTGGGAAGTCTCGAAACGTCGAGAAGATTCTGGAACTCTGTCGTGCTTTCTATTCTACCACATCCAATCACAGATTGACAACACTTGTGTTTGTCCATCACTGGTTCCTACGTAATTTGTAAATTGTACTATATAATCCTACTCATAACAATTGTACACCAGGACCTCCATGATTGATCTCTGACAAATTGCTGTATTGTGTAGAGGCTGTGACCTGTTTGACTTGTGAACCAAAGAATTAAGACTAAAACTAAACTTACATTACCTTAATTCCTCCATTTCTTGTGTCCGCTTCATCAATTATTTCAGGTAATTACCTTTTTCATGCATTTTGACTATTCTGTGTATCATTTACAACTGCATATCACTTTTATGTTTTATACTAAATTTATACTGAATACTTGATCTTTAAAGTGGCTAAAACTACTTTTAATGATTATCCTACTAAATTATCACCATTTACCTCACATTGACTATATCCAAAGTATTCCTGTTAATGCAAAAACTTATAACATTAACAATCTAAATTGCATTCTAAATGCCCCTGACTGGGTTTTATGTTGGAACCCCAATTCTACATTAATGACTTTAAAGGTATTAATACAGAATTACAGTTTAACATTATAACATTAAAGATAAAGTTAATATGCACTGGGTTTAATCAGGTTTTACAGTCCTTCTGACTTGAGTATTTTTACTCTATTACATTTCCAGAGTTTCACTCTGTCACTTCCTATCAAAATTGAGGAAGCTTTACTCAAATATAATAATTTGAAACAGTCTAACAAGACCCCATTAAGATCCATATTCCTATTACTAAAATTTCCATCAGTACCTTTTAAAGTTTTTTGATTCATGCTCAAATGATCTGTGGTTTATGAATCTGTGCCAGTGAGTCTTCTTTTTCGTTTATTTATTTTTTGACCGTTTTTCTTTTCTTTTTTGTTCCTTTTTGTTCCGACTAGTCATGGCTGCCAGTTCCCACCTGATGTTGTGTAGGAGTTCTGACTGGTCCAGATCGTACTGAATAAATGCTAGTTTGCATAACGTCTTCAGACTAGGACTTAAGTCTAAGATGTCTGTGTTTGATGGTCCAAGGAGGAAGACACGATCTCCCAGCATGCAACAGCAGATCACATACAGTACACCCCCCTGTCCTCAACCCTTTTCCAGGAGAAGGTCTCTGGACTGAATTTCCACAAGTCATTGCGGTTCCAGTTATCATGGCTGCTGCATATGTCCATCTCCATTGTAGGTGAACGCTGAATGACCCCAGCGTTCTGCACAAGGCGTGCTCAGCCAGAGCTCGGTCTCTGTGTCAAACACTAGATGGTGTTGACGTGCATCCCATGGCCTCCGGAAACAAACATCTTTGTCCCGATGAAGGTGGCAGTGTGCTGTTTCGAAGCAGGAGGTTCAGTGCAGCCTCTCGTGTTAACTAAAGACCAGACCATTGTAGTCGTGTCCAACTTGTAGATTGTATTAGTACATCTAGTGTTGCTTATCAATCCTCCGTGGATATACATGGCTTTCTCCAAGACACAGACACAGTGTTTTTTTCTCGCTTTTGGAACAATCCCAGAAACCTTTGGTTTAAACCATCTGTGGTACCACCTTAAAATGGAGTGTAAAGAGCAAGCGCAAAGGGATGGGGGGGGGGGGGGGGGATACGGGGTCCGCAAATGGAAAAAACACAGATAGGTGCCATGGCAACGATGGCCCTTAAAAGGGGGCACAAACAAACAGCGGGGGGGAGGCGAAACGGAGACGGGTCTGAAAGCCAAACGCCAATTAACCGATGTTCTCATGCTTGTCCCTCCGATGACAAAAGGGGCCTCAGATGACTCGTTCTATAATAAACTATAGTGGCTTTGTCTTTCAGTTTGCCATTGCTCATGCGAGAGGAGAGGAGAGGAGAGGAGAGGAGAGGAGAGGAGAGGAGAGGAGAGGAGAGGAGAGGAGAGGAGGCTCCATTGAAATGTGTATTTCTCACCGTCTTGGCAGTGGAAGAGCGGGGCTGGCTGGAGGCGGAAGAGGAGAGGTGCGGGGAGAAAAGAAAAGGTGTTAGATCCTCTCTCCAGCTGTGCAATGGAAGCCGTAATGGTAATATGCCGGGGGAGCAGAACCTCGGAATCCCATGAATAACGAGGAGAGAGATCTGGAAGGCTCAGACGAGCAAAGGTACAGTATACGTACAGTATACAGTCGAACGCCATGCGAGGTCCAAAACCATATTGGAGCTGCTGCTGGCTCCTCTGTCTGTCTCTGCTGAGACAGGGGTTCACGGTCACATTTAAACACGGACACAGGGCCAGTCGGGGCCCGGCTTTGACGTTAAACCCCCCGCCGATTTACACCCTGTTGGTTTCTTTCATTTCCTTTAATGAGAACATGATCTCATGCAAGCACTGTCCTTTCTTAGATAATCTCTCCGTGCGTGTGTGCGCTGTGCGTGCACGTGTGTTTGGGGGTTGAAAAAGAAGGGCTGCAGAATTGTGTCTAAAATCCTCAGTCACTGGAGGAGCTGTAGGAAGGTTTTGTGCATCTATATCGTGATGTGGTGTCTTTGAAGTGCAAACAGGACTGCATGTGGAAACAGAACTCCCCATTGCAGTTAGAATTGCAGACTGATGGGACACGGTGGCACAGTCGGTAGTGCTGTCGCCTCACAGCTAGAAGGTCCTGGGTTCGATTCCCGCTGGGGACGCTGTGGGCGCTGGGGGTGTGTTCTCTCCTCCGTGTCATCAGTGCCCATACCCGAGGCGGGGTTGGTGAAAGGGCCTTTCTGTGTGGAGTTTGCATGTTATCCCCGTGTCCCCTAGGGGTAGGTAGGTACCCTCACAAAAAACATGGAGTAATCCTGGTCTCCAAACTACCTCCCCCTGGCCAGCCAGGGCGCCTGATGGAGGGGAAAGGAACTGGTAGGAATAACGTGTTCCTTCCACACGCTACGTCCGGCCGGGGAAACTCCCCCTGTCAGATACGTGAAAAGAAGCAGCCTGGACTCCTCATGCATAGAAGGAAGCATGAGGTCAGTCCACTGCCCCTGGGTGAAAAAATGGGTTGCAAAATCGTGTGATAAAAAAAAGAACTGCAGACTGACTAACTCACTCCCAATCGTCCACGGTAATCTGAAGTCTCACCAGACCTTATAGACTTTAGCACTCCACTTTAGCACTTGAACGAGCCTTGACGACCTTGCAGGCTTATTCAATTTTAGATATCATGTTATTTGACAGATACCAGGCTCATTGGTAGACCTGCAAAAATGGACCCTTTACATTAAAGTGGGTCCTCAGGCTGGACGCAAGTCCAGTGGTGTCGCAGAGTACTTTGATAATATTTAGAATTCATAAATACCACTTCAGTTTAACCACCGTCCTAAACCCTCTATACTTATTAGTAAGAACCTCCTCACCAACAATAGCCAATCTACAAGCTCACAACGCGTCACAACGTCACACGTTGTGAGCTTGTAGATCGGCTTTGTTTTGTTTGAAGTTATTTTCAATCTGTCATAATGAAAACTACTATTGTCTGAGAAGTTTTTCCTCGTGACACAAACTGATATATCTTAGCGGGAAAGATTTTCACATTTACGTAACGTGATATGACATATAAACGTATAAGGTTCTGACTGTAAAGTAACAATGCAATCCCAGGGGCTCCTTGTACGTTATTCACAGGTGTGACCAGAGCAGCCAAAACAGCTTGAGAATCATTGCTCTACAGGGGCTGGATATGGATGGACGGTGTGCTATGTGGGTCTTTGAAATGAAGATATCTGGAGACCCAGTGAGCTCTCTCTGACTGAACTGATGAAAGGGGATGCTTAGCGTTGGTCTTCAGGGTCTCCTGAGGTCCCCCCCACCCCCCCACCACCACCACCGGCCCCCATAGCTCCCGCCACACGATCATCTGCTATTACTTCTCATTCATTCCTCGGCCCTCGGCAGCTATAGCTCCACTAGTGGCGCGCTTATATACCAGAGCTAGCCCCTCCCCTCCTCTCTTAACCCTTTTTGAGCGGGACCCCTTTTGGTGTTAGCATTTTGTTATGCTTTAGCTATTGAAAAATAGCAGATCTACAAGCTCATAGCGCGCCACCGAGTGGCGCGCTACGAGCTTGTAGGTCTGCTATTTTTGAAAAAAATCGAAGAACGACTGACATAGAAACATAGCTTTTTCAGAAAACTGTCAGGATGTAGAAGACATTTTTAGAATCTGATCTCAGGTCAAAATGGGATAATACAATACACACATGGTGATGACAAGCCGCCCCTGATGAACACAGCCCTGGAGAGGAGCTGATGATGGGGATCAGCGCCGGAGAAAGTAACTAAGTGCGTTTCGTTCGCTGCCGTCTCCCGGGCGGAAAAAACCTCTTATCTCCATATTCTAACTGGTCTTTTTTTCTCCTGTAAATTAGGCCTGACCTCAAAATTTAAAAATATATATTCTAAATCCAGTTTTCTGAAATAAATATTTTCACGATTTTTCAAAAATAGCAGACCTACAAGCTCGTAGCGCGCCACTCGGTGGCGCGCTATGAGCTTGTAGATCTGCTATTTTTCAATAGCTAAATTATAACATAATGTTTAAAACACCAAAAGGGTTTCCCGCCCAAAATGGGTTAACGCCATTAACTACAGCATCACACAAACAATTATCAAAATTAGCAGATCCGTGAGCTCGGTCACGCTGCATTTTGAGTTTGTAGATCGATCTGCTACTTTTGCTGTTTTTGAATTTGATTCCTGAAAAGGTACAGAATAAACTACAGAGACGATTTACTTCAAGCTGCTATAAGCAATACTATGTTAACATTTTAATTACCTTTTTATTTTTTTGGTATTCAGACAGCCAGCAATGGGTAGAACGCTCCCAAAAAGATTGAGTCTCTGTGACACATCTAGGGGCCGCAATCTGCATTCAAATATGTTCCTAGAAGCTTTGTCATTGGTCGAAAAAAACCTGGTCGCAATGACTAACCAATCAGGAAGCTGACAGGCAAATCGACCAATGACAAAGCTTCTAGGAAAATCTTTGAATGCAGATTGCGGCCCCTAGATGTGTCACAGAGACTAAATCTTTTTTGGGAGCATTCTACCCATTGCTGGCTGTCTGAATACCAAAAAAATAATAAATAAAAAGGTCATTAAAATGTTGACATATTATTGCTTATAGTAGCTTTAAGTACTTACACTTTTGAGGTGCTTTTACATCACACGAATATGTACAATTTTCAATACTTCATACTTCACTGCGTCTCAGAGTGAAATAGTGTTACTCTTTCACTCTGCCAATTATTTGACAGCTAAATACTGTACGTCACAAGTTGCTTTTGTAGATTTGGTCTTATTATTATTACAAAACATGCATCAAACAATTAAGCCCTATTTGATAGTTTGTCTATTAGACAAATTGCAGATCTACAAGCCCCCTAACACACCGCGGTGTGCCATGCTCTGGGCTTGTAGATTTAACATTGTTATATAAAAGATAAAAACAATAGTCTGACACGTACATTTAGATTTTTTTGTACTTTTACACTTTTACTCTAGTAAAATTCCAAATACAATACTTTGCCTCTGTCGAGTGGAAACCTTGTATTTCCAAACTTTTAAGGGTCTAAATTCAAAAATAGCAAAAGTATCAGATCTACAAGGTTGTTCGTGCCGTGTTTCAAGCTTGCATGTGTGTGTGATGCTGTAGTACGATCAAGTATTAAGGTACTTGATCGTATTAATGGAAATTAATGACAAGGATGACCTAAGTCCCTCAAGGTTCCATTCTAGGGACTTTGCTTTTTCTGCTGTATGTAAACCATATATTTGTAGTCAATCCAAGCATAGTAGGTATCATATGTATGCCGATGATATAATTCTGTATTCCTGTGACCCCTCACTTGATGTGGCGGTGTCAAACTTGGCCTCTGACTTTGTCTCATAACAGCATGAACTGCTAAATAGAAAACTGCTACTAAATGGCCACAAAACCATGCTATTTTCTCAAACATAATGGAGTATCCATTGAATGGGTTGAGTTGTATAAATATCTTGGGATTTGGTTGGACAACAAGTTAAACTTCAAACACCACATTGACGCCTTGGCAAAAAAGCTTAAGTCCACTCTGAGTTTCTGCCACAGAATGAAGTCCTGCGCTTTTCTTATGCTTCTCGCAAAAAGCTTGTTACAGGCCTCTTCGCAGCTCGATTATGGCGATGCTGTCCTCCGTTTTGCTAGTTCCTCAATTCTGAGAAAACTTGACGCCTTGTTTCATGCTGCATTGAGGTTCATAACGAACTCCCCCTATAGGACTCATCACTGTCCTCACTGTACACCCTAGTGGGTTGGTACTCCTTAACTCTATCTCTACCGCTAGCTGTTAGCATAAACCCCAGTTCCAGGTGCCAGCATACGCGTTCACTTTAAAAGACACTGTTTGCCCCCCCACACACACACACACTCGCCACACACACTCTAGTATCATTGGAACACGCACACACTCTTTACATTTCGTCAGAAGCTTTTACATGGCGGCAGCATCGCGGTGCAAAGGCACAAATTAAATCCGAAATGTTGATGGCAGAAACTCCACCAATGACAGCAATTCTAGAGGCAGCCTGGTGATAAAAAATAAACTCCACACGTGAAATGCTATGATAAGGAAGCAAGGATTCGGCTGTGATGTCACTGCTATGCAACATGGAAGTAGCACAGGGAAGCACAGCAGCAGAAACAGAACGCCATTATGAAGGAATCGGCAGTGATGTGACATCACTGACGATTCCTTGGGCATGTGACGGATTTAACTTGTCTCCGCTGTTGAGGAAAACCCCCAGCTCAGCTGCTGTTTATAACATCGCGCAGTGCGGGTCCACTGATTAAAAAAGGTCACCCACCCGCGTTGCGTTCCGCCCGTACCCGTATCCGTTAACTTATAAAGGTATATTGTCCCGCCCGTTCCCACCCGTCAAACTCGGGTACCCACAGGGTACCACGGGTATCCGACCAATGTTAAAAGCTTCCTTAGGCATCCACCATTATATAGACGGTGTATACATTGGAGTACGTATATATACGGACTTGGGGAAAAAATAGTTAACGTCTCGCAGGTTGCTACATTGGTATATTCTGACTTATAAAGCCATTCTTGGTAATCTTGTCCAAAACTCTCTCAACCTCAGATCAAATGCTTGGCTGCTTGGCTATGGCGTGCCCCCTGCAGCTAAATCTGAGTTTTTGGACCCTGGTCTTGGAATGACCTACTATCACTCAAACTGGCTTCATGTGATTCCCCTAGTGAGCTTTAAAAGGATTGCCGTGGGCACACTTCCCAAACATTGCTCCTGCTTTGACGTATAGCAAATGTTGGTTCTCCTGCTTTTTAGTTTCTTAGCAAATTTCGTTGCTTAGTTTTGAGTTATCAGCCTTTAGTGGCTGCGTTATTAGACGTTCCTTTTCTCCCTTTGAGCTTCTTCGGTATAAATATACTGTATTGATGAGCGTTGCATGTTTGTCCTGCTATTGTCTTGTATTGTTGCTGGCAGAGCTGTGTCACTTTTTTTCTTCTATTTAACTGGCAAATTATACACGTTTGCCAGTTCACACTGTGTAAAAGAGACTTCAGTCTCAATGTGGTTTTTATACTGGTTGAATAAAGGTTAAGTAAATAAATAAAAAATACACGAAAAGTCAGAATATGGAGATAAGAGGTTTATGCACTTGTAACAGAGCATGTCTATACGTTGTGGTATGTCTACTTTTACGCGAGTAAAACAAAAAGAAACATAATAATCTGATTACTTGCACCCACCCAACACTGCAGTGGATTAGCCCCACCAGAGCCCCGTTAGGATAAATTATATACAGCTGCAGATTGTTTTGACCGTTCTCGTTTTCGGCCACGGTGCAAATAGGACTCACATTTATACGAGCGCTGGAACCAGTGTTGTTTTTCGCAGCAAATTTCTATTTTAGTTTTAGTCATTAGTCTCTTCAATAGTTTTCATTTAGTTTCAGTCACATTTTAGCCATCCGGAATGTCTTAAGTCACATTTTAGCCATCCGGAATGTCTTAGTGTTAGTCTAGTTTTAGTCGACTAAATGTCATAGGGCTTTAGTCGACTAAATCTACAGTTGATTTAGTCGGCTAAAATGTCGTTTTGGCGGGCCTTGATGTCGTCGTAATGACTGTTTTTACACTTAATGAAAATAGCCGCTCGCGTTGTGAGCTTGTAGATCGGCTATTTTCAGCATGCAACCAAGTGTAAAATAACTTATACTGGATCTCTTGTCCACTAGCCCTCTTCCTGACAATTTAGTCTAGTTTTTATTTGTCAACGAAATTGTCAATATATCTAGTCTAATAGTCTAAGTCAATATATCTGGCCTCTGTGCAGCATGAAGACATACAAAAATAATAATGGAGTTTATTGGGTCTTTCATCCCCCCCCCCCGTGCACCACACCCCCATTATGGCAGCACCGCATGCATGGCTTAGTGTTCCACTGTGCATACTCATGTGCGCCCCCACAAACACTGTAGCCCCACGCACGCACGCACGCACGCACGCACGCACGCACGCACGCACGCACGCACGCACGCACGCACGCACGCACCCATGTGTGTGTGTGTGTGTGCGTGCGTGCGTGTGTTGTGCACATGCATGGTAGGGGTTGGTGATCTATAGGCTGTGTTTATGAAGCAGCAGGATTGCTGTTTGGCAAGGACACACACACACACACACACACACACACACACACACACACACACACACACACACACACACACACACACACACACGCACACACACGCACACACTGTAGCTGTAATGGAGATGAAACAGCTTTGAATTTGTGTGACCTCTTTCGGGGGCAGTTTCCAGGTGTATTGCCTGGCCTGCTTATAGCCTGGCGGCGCTGCCCCGGGAACAGGTCTGTTAAAAAAAAAAAGGAAACATTTCAGATTCTCTGAATATCGGCATCTGTGGAACCGACCGGAGGGGAAGGAAAGAAAAAGAAAAGAAAAAAACGCGCCACGGATAATGCTGAACAGGCTCGGTCTCTCCATTCGATGCCGTGCGGATTATAGCGACTCCGAGAACACTCCAAGAGAGAGAGTTCAGTGTTTGTTTTATATCCATTTTTATATTGAAAGCTCCGGGTCTTTCTTTCGTCGTGGCGCCTCCCTTGGCGTGGCGCAGCGCCACGCGGTTCTGGCGGCGGTGAGGCTTCGCAGGGAATCAAAACGCTCTTCTTCTTTTTAACCCATTTAGGTCTGACGTCGAAATTGAAAAAAAACATTTGCTCTGAAAGAACATAATATTCAAACATTTGTGCCGCATTTTTTATGATTTTTCAAAAATAGCAGACCTACAAGCTCGAGCTTGTAGATCTGCTATTTTTCAATAGCTAAAGTATAACATAATGCTTAGTTAAAACACCAAAAGGGGTTCCCCGTCCAGAATGGTTTAAATGTACCAAAAGGGGTTCCCCGTCCAGAATGGTTTAAATGTACCAAAAGGGGTTCCCCGTCCAGAATGGTTTAAATGTAGTCTCCCGTCACGTTATGTCACTGCATGGTGGAAAGTAACTCTTGTTTTTTTTTTTTTTGTAAATTAATGCTATACAGCGTCCCACTAGTGCAGCGGTTCCCAGTCTTTTTCATGTCAAGGACCCCCAAATTGACATTTATTATACCCGCAGACAGACCCCCATGTGAAAAGCTATGTCAGGGACCCCCATATTAGAATAATTCTACGGCTCTAGCAGTGTTTCTCAACCCGTTTAAGTCACTTGACACCTGCACTGTTTTAACCCATTGTGGGCAGGAACCCCTTTTGGTGTTTCACGCATTATGTTATACTTTAGCTATTGAAAAATAGCAGATCTACAAGCTCATAGCACGGCACAGAGTGCCGCGCTATGAACTTGTAGATCTGCTATTTTTGAAAAATTGTGAAAATGTGGCGCAAATTTGGAATATAACGAATGTTTTTAACTCAAATCTTTGCTTCTGGAGGGTCCCTGGATCAAGATGGGGGTCGAAGGCCAATTACATATCATTTTTGGGGTCCTTGACATGAAATATTGAGCACCACTGATACAGAAACATGAGGTATTTCAGAAAACTATTCTTAAGTGTAATAATTGTTTATTGTGTAGGTTGACCTAATGTCCTGTTTAGTACTTTATTTCCTTATAGGCTTCTCTTAATCTGTTTTTATTTTATTCTTGTAATATTACGCTGCTAAAGTTATTATAATGTCTCCACCCGACAGAGATTCACGTGCAATTTTGACATGCTTTTATCTTACTTTTACGCCTGTCCCTTTTGCCGCACCGAATTATAACCAATTTAGCCAATAAGCTATGTCAAATTTTGAATATCGTTTGCTGTCGGGAAGAAACCATCTAACTCCAAAATGTTCATTTTTCAGGAAATTAAAAATATATTTTTTAAGGAAATTAAGAACGTGAACCTTAAACGATGCAATACTGCCTCATCAAAGTTGGTGTTGTGACTTTAGATATTGTCAATTACTTGCATTCGAGGGGGTGAGGTGGTGGAGTTAGCTGTTTAGCAGACAGTTTGAGGGTCCAATGGAGTTAAGAGGTTTTGTCTAATGCATTTTTTTTTTACTACTTTCCATTGGTTAAATTTTTTTGAAACAACACAGACGTAAAAGGGTGTTCAATAGCACTGATTTATGGAGAGAAAAAAAAAGTAAAAAACCTCAAATGGAGTTATGAGGTTTCCTCCCGACATGAGCAACGATATAGGCCTTTTACTTAGTAACAGTACTATTTCTATTTTCTTGGCCCTCTTTTCAAAAGCCTCTCCGATCAACATTATGTCAGAGGGAGGGACGGGACGGTCTTATGCTGGCGATACGTTGGCACTTGGCACTGCCAGGCCACGCTGCATGCCACTTATCCCATTCTGGGCAGGATCCCCTTTTGGTGTTTTAACTAAGCATTATGTTATACTTTAGCTATTGAAAAAAAACAGACCTACAAGCTCGTAGCGCGCCACTCGGTGGCGCGCTATGAGCTTGTAGATCTGCTATTTTTGAAAAATCGTGAAAATGTGGCACAAATCTTTGAATATATTTTTATTTATTTCGACGTCAGGCCTAAATTAGCCTCGGAAACCCAGACGTTTTTATTTACTTCAATTCGGCATAGAGTAGCGCAAACGTCGATCACTCTCTGCTGATTTCTGATCGTCTGCACCTTTGTTAAATTGACGCACACACGCACACCCGTACACACACACTCCTCTCTCTCTCTGTCGCTCTAATTAATTAGTCTCATGTCCAGCAGCTGCGCACAGTTTCTGCCGGCGGATCCTGCCGGGAGCTGCCTATGCCATAGAAAGCATAGGTGAGCTCCAGGCTAGGCCTAAATGGGTTATAAGACAGAACCACATTTACAGAACGCGCCGCAGTGGAAACAAAGGAGGCAGAGCAGCACAACACAGGGCTGAGGTTGTTTTGTCTCCCCAGCCGTTCCTTCCACCGTGCCTTACTGCCTTCTCAAAAGGTCATCGCTAAAGAAAAACGGGAAAAAAAAAAACGTTATTCATTATGAAAACTTAATGAGTGCCAGAGGAAGTACTTGGCGACCTGCGTACTCCCCCCCCCCTCCTCTTCTCTCCCCCCAACATAACCCCCCCTCGCCCGACCATGCTCGCCTGAGAAAACGAGGCTGTCTGATGATGATGATGTCGTGGAAGCTGTGTGCCGTGCTGCATCGCTCTCAGCCACGCGTTTTGTTTGCTTTGAATTATTCACAGTGCAAACCACTGAAAAGGGGGGAGGGGGGGGCTCTACCAGGCGACATGGAGAAAGGGGGGGGGGGGGGGGGGGCTTGACGGCGTTGCAGGTCAGAGCCCCCCGGGAGCCATACATACGGCAGTGTTTCCTAAACACTGCCGTTTTTGAGTGGACAGGTACACGAACATACAGACAAAGCTGGTTATTGGAGTGGTTTGCACCACTCAAAAATCAGACCAGTCTGAAGCGAGTGGTGCAACAGCACCCCCTATTGGTACTCTAAACATCGGGACATAGGTTAGGACACATAGGGACATTGCTGTTCCTTGGAGTGGTTGCACCACTCAAAAAAGAAAATGTGTGGAGCCAGACATGGCAGTGAGTCAAACAACCTGGCATTGAAGGTATAAATGCCTATATAAGAAAGACCAGTCAGGTTTCTCACTGGACTGTGTGACTACCCCCACCCCACCCACCCACCCCACCTCCACCCAGTGCGTTTGGTGACAAGGGGAGATGGATGGGGGGTGAGGGTGCAAGGGGGGGGGGGGGGGGGGGGGGGGGGGGGGGGGGGCAGTGCCGGGGCAGCAAAAGACAAATGAGAGCGAAGCCCACCAATCAGCACCGGACCTGTCGACCCGCGGGAGGGATGGAGGGAGGGAGGGAGGGAGGGAGGGCGAGTGACTCATTTGTTTCAGGTTTGAATACATCACGGCCGGGGATTTGACGTGAGTGATACGCCGGGTTCAGAGAAGTGCAGACTTTTCAGGCGATATATATGCAGGCCATGCAGTCACAGACTCACTATAGCATGTGATCTCATTGTGTATGTGTAATATTCCTCATCGCATCGAGGAATATAGGAATCATTTGTTTTTTTGGAATTCCCGAAAAGGGGCCCTCGGCGCGGCTTCACACGGAGCGACTTAAACCATGCATGTAGAGATGATGTGGTCGTTCCCAAAACCCTTTTATTTTTTTTTTATTTTTTTTAAAATCATTTGGAGCCACCGCCTTTTCTGACAAAGTCTGAGACACGCACGCACACCGGTACGCATGCATATAGTACTTGTGTTTTTCACTTGACAAACAGCCACAGCGAGGCCCGGCACACAACATGTGTCTCTTACACTATAGTCTTGCCAGATTTTGCAAGAGAAACAAGCGTCCAGGTCTATATATTTATATATAGGCATGGGGTTCCCTGGCACAGCATTGAAACCATGATCTTGATGACTGATGATTGTCAGTCAGTCAGTCAGTCAGTCAGTCAGTCAGTCAGCCAGCCAGCCAGCCAGCCAGCCAGCCAGTCAGTCAGTCAGTCAGTCAATCACCCACCCACCCACCCGCCCGCTCGCTCGCTCACTCACTCATTCACTAACTCGCTCGCTCGCTCACTCACTCACTCCTTCGCTCGCTCGCTCCAAATGCATGCCCGCGTGCACAGACTCGCTCCTGCACACCCATGCTGGGGCCTTAATGGGTAAAATACACACACATGCACCCATTTCAGCAGCCATTTATCAGCCGTTACGTATCGATAATTCCCACGTAATTACAACCCTGCATGTCGTGTCAGGTGTGCACCGAGTCTGGAGAGCAAAAATGTTCACCCTGCGCGCCCGAGACACATTTCTCATCCCTGTGTGTGTAGTGTGTGTGTGTGTGTGTGTGTGTGTGTGTGTGTGTGTGTGTGTGTGTGTGTGTGTGTGTGTGTGTGTGTGTGCGCGCGCGCGTGCGTGCGTGCGTGCGTGCGTGCGTGCGTGCGTGCGTGCGTGCGTGCGTGCGTGCGTGCGTGCGTGCGTGCGTGCGTGCGTGCGTGTTGGGGGGTGTCGTTTGAGAAATGGAGGGTTCATGAATAATCAGTGGTAGAAGAAGTACTCAGATTAGTGTTTTCACTCAAGTAAAAGTTTTCACGCCATGAAAAGAAAAGTAAAACGGCGTGTTGTGAGCTTGTAGATCAGCTATTTTGGAATAGCCAAAGTATAAAAATGGGTGCTTAAGTGGTTAATGTATGTATTGTAATTATAATCACAATCTGTAAAGGTAACTAATATTAAACTAATATTAATAGGGCTGGGACTTTAAACGTATATATTCAGTGATTTCACTTAATTCAAATCTTCTTTTTTTTGTTTTGTTGTGATAATCCTCCCTACTATAGTGTGCGCTGACCATATAAGGAGTTCCTCCCTGTCCCCAGTTAACCCCTGGCGGGGTTTTTTGGCTATAGGTGGCCCAGCCTTCATCCAATCAGGATAGAGAGGGGCCTTCCGCCAATCATGATCGAGCGGGGGCGGGCCTTGGTGTGCGTACTGTTGGCCTGTCGTGTGTCCCCCGCCCCATTTTAAATTTTGAGGTCAGGCCTAAATGGGTTAACTGATTCATTTCGATTAATTAATTACAGAAACAATAACGCGATTAATAAAAACGTACGCATTTTAATCAAGCTTAGTTTTTGCACCACGGAACCTTTCTCACTGGACGAATGTCAGGCGTGCCGATCATACCGGTGCACGCAATGGGAGAATAAGCCAATCAGACCTCTTTGCTTGGCCCAGTGGATGATGGGAGATTTAGATTGAGAATAAAAAAACGGACTCATTGATTCACTCGTATATACCAAAATCTGTTTTAATTTAAACAAATGCTTCTCGGGTCACATATTGATGTGCGATTAAATTGCGATTCATTTTGATGAATTAATTACAATGCCTCAAATTAATTGGATCCTTTTTTTTTAATCGAGTCCCAGCCCTAAATATAATATAATAATAATAATAATAATAATAATAATAATAATAATAATAATATATAGTAATTGCTGTGGAGTCAAAAAGTACAACATGTGTCGATCTGACGTGAAGCGGAAGAGAAATAATAGGAAGCATAGAAAAATGGAAAACCTCAAGTACATTAAAAGCCCCTCAAAACTGTACTCAAGCACAGTATACTCGAGTAAACACATACTCAGTGTGTGTGTGTGTGTGTGCGCATGTGTGTGTGTGTGTGTGTGTGTGTGTGTGTGTGTGTGTGTGTGTGTGTGTGTGTGTGTGTGTGTGTGTGTGTGTGTGTGTGTGTGTGTGTGTGTGTGTGTGTGCGCAGTCTGGGGGCCAGTGAGAAATGGAGGGTCCATGAATTATGCCGTTGGTGTAACAAGGACGAGATTAATCCCCTCTCGTACACACACACGCACGCACGCATGCACGCACGCACACACACACACACACACACACACGCACACACGCACCCCCTTTTCCCTGAGAGTTCCCAAGAGTTAAATTATTGTTAAACATCTGCATTTACAAGAAGCCTACACAATTCATTCATAATTTAGTAATTGCGCGGCCTCGGACAGTTGGATATACAGCTAATGAGATTTACACATGCTCTTTGGACCCGGGGCACTGCTCTGGCTGTAAATACACCATGCATTGTGCATGAGCGATGGAGCCATAAGTCCATGCAGGGGCGGGCAGGCTGTTTTGAACGCTGCTGTATTATATAGTTATAGTGCATGCATAGTGTGCGTTATACAGTGTACATTGTAACGGTTTTACCCATTTTGACCTGAGATCAGATTCTAAAAATGTCTTCTACATCCTGACAGTTTTCTGAAAAAGCTATGTCGTTCTTCGATTTTTTTCAAAAATAGCAGACCTATACAAGCTTGTAGCGTGCCACTCGGTGGCGCGCTATGAGCTTGTAGATCTGCTATACGGGTCCATTTGGTTTCATGTTACGCTCTCAAGAGTTAAATTATTGTTAAACATCTGCATTTACAAGAAGCCTACACAATTAGAGAATGTAGAATGATTGTTATTTTGATCAACTTTTGCCAAAAGCATGGAATTGTAGAAAAAATCTTATCCAACAACAACACAATATTCCTTAGTTTTGGATATGAGAGACTTAAATCTCATCAAAATGGTGGTCCGTAGCTCAAATGCAGGGTAAATAATGGGCCTTGAAATGAAAACGGTTGAAAACCACTAACATAGGGCATTCATTTACGTAAAAACACAAGAAGTTATGGAGATGAGAGCTTTCCGTTCTCTAACCGATTACATGCCACGGGGGCAGCGGTGGCGGCTCAGGGGTAGAGTGGAACCTCTTATCTCTACGTTCTCTAACCGATTACATGCCACGGGGCAGCGGTGGCGGCTCAGGGGTAGAGTGGAACCTCTTATCTCTACGTTCTCTAACCGATTACATGCCACGGGGCAGCGGTGACGGCTCAGGGGTAGAGTGGCTGGATGGTAACCACAAGGTCGCCAGTTAGAACCCGGGGCTCCCCCACAGTTGTTGTCGAAGTGTCCTTGAGCAAGACACTGAACCCCTAATTGCTCCTGCATGTGCAGGTTGGTGCCTTGCATGGTTTCCGCTGGCATCGGTGTGTGAATGTTTGTGAGTGGGTGAATGTAATGCACAATTTATGTAAAGCGCCCTGGATAAAGGCGGTATATATAAATGCACCATTTACATCACCATCTGGTGGCTGAACTCGGTAGTGTTGCCAGACAATTCCAATGGAGTCAGCTCTTTGAGTCTAGTCGAACAGGAAGTAATTGTGTGGCGCACCGAGCCTCCGTCCACAGCGTCATCTCAAGATGTAAACAATGGTTTTACACTCACGAGGTCGTATCAAAGTATCGTTAAGCTGTAAACATATTATAGCCCTTTATTTCAGTCTGAGCCCTACACATGCTTTGATCGTGTGGGTGGTTTATGGATATTCGATGGCGTCACAACATGGGTTAGCCACGGATGCTAAAAACGGTGAATAAAATACCATTAATTCGGGATTAAATGACATTAAAGAAACACGAGATTCCTTAGGGGCAGCGGTGGCCGAACGGTTTGCGGATCGGTCTTGATACCGGAAGGTCGCCAGTTCGAATCCCCGGACCGGCACGTTAAAATTTCCACCGCTGAAGTGCCCTTGAGCAAGGCATTGAACCCCTACCATGAAATGTTCTATGAGCAGGGTGTGGCTGTAAACAAGCATCTCGAGCTTAGTCCACTTTAGGATTACATTAAAACAATTGGCACTGGGTATAAATATTGGGTTACAAAAATCGTGGGATAAATAATGTCGATTTGACCAAAACATTTCTTAGGCAATTATGCTATGAGGCAAATGATATGGACGAGATACAAGGTTTCTGCCCGATGGCAACGATACGTATAGAGCCCTTCCCTCGGGTTAGTTTATCGGTTGTTGGCTGCTCTGTCACAAGAGCAGGAGTTGGAGAATAATGTGAAGAGCTCCTTATTCCCGCTTCTCCTCCGGGAAACGATTGACTGCAGCGTGAACCATGCTGGAACCATCAACTCAGCACCGTTTTCTGTTGCATTCACTTAATTGGACGGTCGTTGGATGCTAAACAACATCCTTGTGGGACGCCCCGGGCCAACAGCCTCTACTAACTAGACTGGGTTTTAACAGTCACACATAGCCTCAGAGACGCCCCGGGCCAACAGCCTCTACTAACTAGACTGGGTTTTAACAGTCACACAGCCTCAGAGACGCCCCGGGCCAACAGCCTCTACTAACTAGACTGGGTTTTAACAGTCACACATAGCCTCAGAGACGAGCGATGCACCGTAACGCAACATCGATAAAATATCTCAATTGAAACCTAGTGCTGTAAACAAAAAGAGATGGTTATTATAGTTCCAGAGTATGACACACAAACAATTCAAATTCAAAAGACAAATATTGCACTTTTGACTCCACTACATTTCTAGGAAAAATGCCACTATATTAAAGGTATATTCAGTGATTTCACTTAAAGGGGCATTCCACTCATTTTCAACATTTTACTATGTCCTTAATATACCTTAGAGCGGTTGTGTGGAAATAATAAAAAGTCCCCCCATTCTGTGTTTCCTAGAACCAGAGGTATGAAAAAAATCATTAACATGGTGAAACACATCTTGATGACATCATCAAGATGTGTTTCACCATGTTAATGATTTTTTTCATAATTACAGTTCTAGGAAACACAGAATGGGGGGGACTTTTGTATTATTTCCACACAACAGCTCTAAGGTATATTAATGACATACTGTAGTAAAATGTTGAAAATGGGTGGTTTCCCCCTTTAATTCAAACATCACTTCTTTTTTTGTTTTGTTGTGATAATCCTCCCTAGTGTGCTGACCATATAAGAAGTTCCTCCCTGTCCCCCCTGGGGATAACCTTTGGCACATATTAAACATATTGAACATATTAAACCAAATCACCCAAATCACTGAATGCTCCTTTAAAGCCCTGTATCAAATATAGCGAAAAGTGTAACTTGAACCTGTGCACAACTGCTGAAATATATTTACTGTAATATATTGATGAGAGAGAGTCTCCATTGTGTCTCCATAACCAATGCTGGTCGTCAAATCTTTTGGCTTACAGGAATGCGACGAAATTCAAGTCTCCATGGGGTGAGTAGTGCTTTATAGAATTATCGATTGGGGGGGGGTGAATCATCCCTTTAACATATTTTACCATACAGATTGGACAAAATCACATTGTATTCATAACAAAGTTACATGACGCAGCTAACAACTCAAGTACACTTTTGACTGAGCAACTTTCCCTTGAAGTGTAGCCTAAACGTTGACTCAAGTAAAGGGCAAACAAAGGCAGACGGGTATTACGTCAATATACTATAGCCCTTATTAGACACTGTCAGTCAAGCACTGTACATGAAAAGAGGCAATAACTGAGGGGGGGGAAATAAAAACGTGGTTGCTGGAGACTGAATTGGACGTGGCACGTTCCAAATACCTTCCATGCATGCAAATCAAGGCCACAGGCTCTCATAACGTACACTCGCCAGCTTTGTGTCCGCGTCGTGATTCGTCCCACGTTGGTGTCAAAGACGAGACGTGGGTGTTGTTTCTTTTTTTTTCGTGCTCAGACGACGGGAGACGTAAAGCATCTGTCTCATTTTAGATTTTATATATAGGCTATATGGCACATTGGTTATGAACAATAGCAGGTGTTCAAGCTCGTCACTTTATGCCATGCCGTGAGCTTGTAAATCTACTTTTTTTGAAATTATGAAAATGTTTGCGAATCGCCTGGAACAACTTATTTTGAGAAGGGGGGGTTTCATGGCCAAATAGAAAACATTTTGGAGGTCCTTGATGTGGAAAAGCCTCCATTTCTACTGGATATCAACCACGTCAACATACGTTTTTCAGACATTAACAATTTTGTAGAATTGGCCTCAGGTCTTAATGGGTTATACGACCGTGACCATGCAGAAACATGCGCCGACGTGCAGGCTGGGACTTTGCATGTCGGTCCCGAATGTGTCCCCCCAAAAAAGCCCCCACTTGCTCGCTCGCTCGCTCGCTCGCTCACTCACTCACTCACTCACTCACTCACTCACTCACTCACTCACTCACTCACTCACTCACTCACTCACTCACTCACTCACGTGAGCCAGTGGCTTTCATCTCTGTGACCAGTGGCAGCGCTCAAAAGTAAAAGTCTCAATGCTGCAATGTAGAAATACTCTGTTGCAAGTATAAAAGTCTGGAATTCAAAATGTGCTTGAGTAAAAAGTACAAAAGTATTGGCATCAAAATGTACTTAAAGTTTTCTTCGACGGGTGGCTGGCAGTCACGCGAGAGAGACTCGGAGTAGAGTCGCTGCTTCTTCGCATTGAAAGGAGCCAGGTTAGGTCGTTCGGGCATCTGGTTAGGATGCCTCTCAGGCATCTCCCCATAGGGAGGTTATCGAGGCATGCATGTCCCACTGGGAGGAGACCATTGGAACGCCTCGGGATCCCCCAGGAGGAGGTCACTAATGTTGCTCTGGAGAGGGAAGTCTGGAGCTCTCTGGTGGAGCTGTTGCCCTCGTGACCCGAATACGGTTAAGCGGTTGAAGATGGATGGATGGATGTATGTACTTAAAGTACGTATATTAGAACGTATACTCATTATGCAGAGTCCCATTTCACATGTTTTCAAATAATATATACTATGTATATAAAAAATCCTCTGAAAATAGGCCGAAATGTATACTGAGCCGAAGGTGGTTAACGTGTGTTTTTTTGTAATAAGTAATCACAATCTACAAAGTAACAACCGTAGTAACTGAAGTCTTCAAATAATTGTAGTGGAGTAAAAGTATAATATTTGCCTCTGAGATGTAGTGGAGTATAAGTATAAACAAGTAGAAGTAGAAGTGCTGAAAGTTGGAAAATACTCCAGTACAGTAGTTGAGTAAATGCACTTTGATCTGGGCCCGTATCGCCAACGACCCTCGTCGGTTCTGTCTAATCTGGACTGTATTCCCTGTTTCCCTCCATGAATCACGCCTTTGTAGTCTCTCTCTCTCTCTCTCTCTCTCTCTCTCTCTCTCTCTCTCTCTCTCTCTCTCTCTCTCTCTCTCTCTCTCTCTCTCTCTCTCACAGCGTTCAATGTGTTTAATATGTGCCAAGTGACAAGCCAAGCAAGTAGCCAAGAATGTTAGACCGAGGTTATTGGCCCCGAGAACTAATATACATGTCAAGAAAAGGTTCTGCCCTCGTTTTCCATGCTCGGACCCAACCAACGCGGGACGGGGCGGTGGTTGAGGGATCAGGCGTTTAATCACAATTCATCACCATAATCCGAAGAATGTCCCCATTTTGTCAAATTCACGCGAGACTGTAATGGCGGATTTAAGCCCTGGTTGCGCATCGTGTCGTGTATATACCAAAAACTGCTGATCTACAAGCTCACGTGTTGCACTGTGTGACGCTTTGATCAGCTTGTTGATCGGCTATGTTTTATTGATGCGCAACGCATCAATGAAATGATTTTTTTCTTCTCTTTTATTTTTATTTTTATTTACTTTGTATTGAATTTGACACTTGACACAAAGCGTTTATTTTGGTGATTTTGGTTGCGTTAAATAATCAACCTCCATTTAATAATCAACCTCCATTAAAAAAATAATAATAATACGTCACTTAATTGACATGTTAATAATCACACTCTCTCGGTGTGCACGTACACAAACAGCCATTTAAATTATTGTAAAATGTATCGCGGCCCCGCGAGAGAGCAAACTCTTAACACATCTTTTAGGCCTGCATGTGTGCGGAGGAGAGAGGGGGGGGGGCCTTACGGGGTGAACGCTACCAATGGTGGCACTCTCCCATCTCCCACATCTGGTTCACATGATCAAACAAGGCCAGTAATACGACTGTGTCCAAGAGAAAGAGAGAGAGAGAGAAAGAATGGACCGATAACTGAGTTCCAAAAGCACTTGGAGGTTAACCCGTTTTGGGCGGGGAACCCCTTTTGGTGTTTTAAACATTATGTTGTACTTTAGCTGAAAAATACCAGATCTACAAGCTCATAGCGCGCCACCGAGTGGCACGCTACGAGCTTGCAGGTCTGCTATTTTTTTTTAATTGTGAAAATGTGTCACAAATCTTTGAATATATATTCTTTCAGAGTGAACGTTTTTAACTCAAGTCTTTGCTTCTGGGGAGGGTCCCTGGAACATATTTTCCGATGGGGGTCGGCGGCCAAATACATATATTTTTGGGGGTCCTGTTATAGAAACATGAGGTTTTTCAGAAAATTGTCATGATTTCGTTTCGACGTCAGGCCTAAATGGTTTAAGCTTGCCTGTCTATAGTTTACGTGCGTTGGACGGCGCGTCGCCGATGACTCAGAGCGAGTTGAGCGAACCTGGACGGAACGGCAGAGACTGGAGAGTGAACGGGGGATCTGAGAGAGGACCGACGACGGAGGAATGAAGGAGTTTATTCAACTCTCGTGATGGACGATTCTATATGGAACAACTTAAATACACTCCATATATGGAACTGAAATGCATAACACTCCATATATGGCCTCTGCATTCTGTAGGACGAGGAGCCAACGGTTCAGAGCCCATGCTGCACGTTTAAGAACTTCACATGTCCTGCCATTGGCAATTCAGTAGAGTCAGAAACAGAAGAGTTCGGAGGATTGTCAGTGCATTGTCAGACACAGAACAATTCAGTAGATTGTCAGTGCATTGTCAGAAACAGAACAGTTCAGTAGATTGTCAGTGCGTTGTCAGAAACAGAACAGTTCAGTAGATTGTCAGTGCATTGTCAAAAACAGAAGAGTTCAGTAGATTGTCAGTGCGTTGTCAGAAACAGAACAGTTCAGTAGATTGTCAGTGCGTTGTCAGAAACAGAACAGTTCGGTAGATTGTCAGTGCAACAGTGCAGTGCAACAGTGCAAACAGTGAAACAAGACCTTGCAGTCTTGTTTCCATTCAGGTCCCATGCATTCGATCACAAACACAACAATGACAATAATCGAGATATCTCAAAAACATGATTACTATGACAAACAAATAAATTGAAATACACCAATATATATATCAATCGGAGGGTGGTATAAGGAGGTTGGGCCATCACCTTCTCTCCTTTTGACCCGCTGACAATGATAAATGAATTTTCAGACCGGTTTTAAAGGAAGCCAGTGATTTGCTTGTTTTTGAGGGAAGGGGGCACACCTGAGTTCCACACCTGAGTGGCAGTGCTGTGGTTTGAAGCTTCGTTTTTTGTGACATTGAGATGTTAGAGAACCAGACAGTGTGTTAAAGATGGAGTGCCACGACTGGAGAGTGAACGGGGGATCTGAGAGAGGACCGACGACGGAGGAATGAAGGAGTTTATTCAACTTTATTCATCTGTTACAGAAGAAACTAGAAAAAGTGCCCTTCTGGGCACAGGTCTCCACCAGGAGGATAGGACTGTGTGAGATGTTTAGGAGTAATATAAACATGTTTGCCTTTGATGGCAATTGGATGATTTGAGGCATTTTGTTCCAAAAATGTGTTTTGCAAAAATCAACCTGTTGGTGGCGCTATAACAGGCCAATGTGAAAAGGGTGGGATATATTCCTGAGCCCAGTAAGAAAATGTGTGAAAGATTTCACGTAAATTGCATGCTGCGTTCATGATTTGAGGCTTTTGTTCAAAACGGGGCAATCTTGCAAACTGTGAAAGCCAATTATAGCCAATTATGATGGAATATGAAATATCGGACAGATCCGACTTGAGCACATGACCATAGAGATACTGTGTAACGATTTGTGAGATTTTTGGACAGAATCTGGAGGAGTAATATCAAAAAATGTGTTTTACAAAAGTCGGCCTCCTGGTGGCGCTATAAAAGGCAGATGCGGAAAATGCAGGTCAAAGGTTTGTCCTTGGCCTCTAGGGAGTGTGCATGCAACGTTTCACGCAGATCGGTGCAGTTTTAGGTAAAACATGTGAAAAGCTGCCTCATGGTGGCGCTATAACAGGCCGTTCTGGAAAATATGGGGCAGAGGTTCATCGTTGGCATCCAGGGAGTGTGTGTGCAAAGTTTGGCATCGACCGGGTTAACGGTGCCGGAGATTAGCTGTACACAGACGGACGGAAGGAAGGACGGACGGACACACACACGGACGGACGGACACACACACACACGGACGGAGTGCAAAACATACTCTCTCCCCATGCCTTCGGCCTGGTGGAGACAAAAATGAAAACACCGGAGGGGGCAGAAAACACCTGCATGTCTGCATGCGTCCCCGCTGAATTGTTCACAAGTGCTGCCAGGAGTGGTGAGAGAGTTGAAGAAGTACTCTTTCAAGATTCTACTTGACTAAAAGTACAAAGGTTTTCACATCAAATATACTTGACATTGCCACCTAGCTGGCCAAAGTACGTACAGTACAACAGTAAAAGTACTCATTATGAATGGCCAAGTGCACAAGTATTTAGAAAATAATACGACACGTTGTCAGCATGTATAGATCATCTACTTTTGAACAGCCTGGGTATAAAATAGTTTGTAATAATGATGCAAATCTGTAGAAATAACTAGTAACGGAAGTTATTAAATAATCGTAATAGAGAGAAACAAGGAATTATTACATAGTAATAATCTGTCGGGTGAAACAGGCGCTGTCTCCATTGCCCCCCCTTTGTGTCTTTGTCGTCGTCATCGTCCCCCCCCCCCCATATTATTATTATGATTTTGGTAACATGTATGTTTCTCTGGCGCAAACTCGCGGCCGTCGTTCGCGTTCGTTTTCCACGTTTTGTCGTCGCTTTCCTGCTGTCCAGCTCATAACATTAGCAGCTGTTGTCGCTTCGAGGCTGCCGCTGGCTGGCGGTCGTACAGCTTGCTCGCTGCGGTGCGTGTGGCATAGCTTAAGCCCAACACACACCGTCTGTGAACGCCGCGCGTCCGTTATTTTCAATTAACCTATCCCACACCGGCGGCGACAGACGCGCGCTGGCGCGCGTTCACGCCTCGCCTGACGCTCCGATACGCCGCTGTTCTATTTTCCAGGCGTTGCCGTGCGGCCTCGATCCGGGAATCCGTGGGCGTGGCTGGCCAGCCGCGCGGTAGCGCGCTGCGTCCTGTGGGTGTTGCTGTGCGGCTATGACGCGCGGCACAGTGCCGCGTCGCTGCACACCCGCTTCACAGACGGTGTGTCTTGGGCTTTAGGAGCGATGAGGCATACTACAATCCCATTGGCTTAGGCAGCGTGCGTGGCAGCCAATCCGGTGGTCACAATGTTGTCTACATCTCATGAGCTTTCATTAGTCAGGTTTCACCTGACAAAAAAAGCTACAGTATTTCGCGTTTTTTAATGCAGTTGTAGTAGAAGCGCAACGTATCGTAAAATGTAAAGTCAATATACTCAAGCAAAGTAAAAGCACTGCAGACACTGTACTTAACCCATTCCGGGGCGGGAATGGGTTAGTTCCCATGCTTAGTTTGGTGTTTTAACTAAGCATTATGTTATGCTACAAGCGCGCCACTTGGTGGCGCGCTATGAGCTTGTAGGTCTGCTATTTTTGAAGAATCGTGAAAATGCGGCACATTTTTATTTCGACGTCGGGCCTAAATGGGTTAAGTACGATACCAGAGTAGAAGTACTTGGATTACTTTCCACCACCTGCGACTTACATACCTCTGTGCCTGTGCTGCCAAGAGCAACGCTCCAGATGTGGAGACACTGATTCCTCAATACACAACTCCATCACTCTCTCTCTCTCTCTGCTAACGCTCCAAATGTGGAGACGCTGTGGATCCTCGATAGACGACTCCATCACTCTTCCTCTCTGCTCATCCCTTCCCATCGTCGCAGTCGCACAGAAACCTCCTATCTCCATTTGTTTTAGCTCCTTGTCGATCTACATGGTCAAATATGTTTTTTATTTTATTTTGAAGTTTATTATCTTTGCCCATGTAAGCTTTCAGAAGGTTCCCCTTCCATGACCTTCATCATCCATCACCATTCTATCATCTCGGAATGTTTGGACATCTGAAACATTTTCTAAATAGATTTGACTGAGAGACTGCCATCGCGCACATTCCAGCTTTTCAAAATGAGTTAATAGCACAGGCAGACTCTTCACATACTAGAGCATGTCTGAAAATAAGTGTCAGAGCTAAAATCGATGTACATATGAAATAAATGCTTAAACATGTAGCTATAGGTGTAACGTTACGTCATTGTAATGTCATTGGTTTATCAAACCAATGAGTTTGTAGTATACAGAAGAGTTTGTGAGTGACTAAAATAATATCGTCGTAATCCATCAGTTATTTTGTATAGGTTTTTCCACCGTTTCCTGAAAAGGCACGTTTCTTTTGGGAGATGCGAGGTTTTTATCTCCACCCCCTCGCTGTTATAAATCTTGCATCTATCACACCCGGCGTCCTCCTCCTCCTGCGGGTGCCATTTGTTTGTGTCTTCTGCAAAGGGCATCGGCGAAGGGCATGGAGGAGGGGAGGATACAAAGAAAACATGGGAAACATAAAGAATTGGTTCCGCCCGGTGGTGTGTGGAGTGGAGCGACACTGCGGGGCTGGGAGGGAGCAATGTGTGTGGTACATCAACCCTTGCCTTGGAGCTTGCCGGCTTCATACCGTGTACAGAACGCAACTACGTGTTGGTACGAAGCCTTCTAATATAGCAGGACTGTGCTCCAATGAATCGTTGCTGTCGAGGAAAAAAAACAATATATCTCCATATTCCATATTTTTTCACCTTATTTTGTCGCACAAGATTGTCACAGAAAAGTAGCGAAAATGGCGATCAGGTTCATCTGCTGTTTTAAAGAAAAATAGTTATTTTTTTTTATCTCAACCCGATTGTATCTGTGATCCTCTCTACCTTGGCCTCTGTCTTTTACTTTGCATGGCTCTTCACATACAACTTCGTTTTGCTTCATTTTGGGTTTTTAAACATTACTTATGTTGTTGTTTTTCTGGTTCCCTGTCCCACATCGTTCCAGTGTTGTGTCTGTGTGGAGCGTTACATAGCGGTGGTTCACCCCGTGGTCAGGGACGGATTAACCCTCACCAGGGTCCCTGGGCCGGTCATTTTTGCAGGGCCCCCATAGTGCGCGCACACACCATTTTCGGGTTTTTTACGTGTTTTTATCATATTTTTGAGTGGTGCAACCACTCCAAGGAACAACAATGTCAGTGTTAACCTATGTGACTGTGTGTTAACCTATGTGTTAACCTATGTGTGTTACTATGAGTACCAGTAGGGGCAAAAGTGGCTGTTGTGCCAGAAACAGAGAGAGAGAGAGATAGTGCTGCACTGTTGCCTGCTAATGAGAGAGAGAGAGAGAGAGAGAGAGAGAGAGAGAGAGAGAGAGAGAGAGAGAGAGAGAGAGAGAGAGAGAGATAGGGGGGGGGGGGGGGGGGAGTTGCACCACTCAGTTCACACGGGTGTGATTTTTTTACCTAAATTTAACAAAATCAATGGCCAATGAAGGGCCCCAGACGCCCTTTTCAGGGCCTCAAAGGCTCAAACCCAGTACCGTGCGGTCCAATTTCCCCAAAGGACAGGATGCTCTACGCTTCCCCATCTCTACTCTGCTCTCTCTCTCTCTCTCTCTCTCTCTCTCTCTCTGTGTGCGTGAATGGGTGAATGTAATGCGTAATCTCTGTAAAGCGCCTTGGATAAAGGCGCTATGTACGTAAATTCACCATTTACCATTCACAATTAAGCTGCGGAGCCGCGGAGAAAATTATTATTATGAGTATCGGTTTGGCGCATTTTTTTGCCTCTCCTCGGCGGGTTGCCCTATGCCAAGGACCCCCAAATTGAATTAAATCAGGGTGCCCAGCGATTTGCAGCTACGGAGCGCATTCCAGGCGCCATCTTGAATATAGCTGAAGTATAGCTAGATGTAGCCAAAACACTTCCGAGGCGATCGACAACAACGGGAGCTATGATTAATTCTAACACGACTATAGCGACGGGACCGCAATGGGCCGTCAAAAACATAATCTTTGGTTAGAATTGGACGGATTGATTTAGATCAATAGTTATTCACGTTTTAAGATTATCGATCTCATCCACTACAATGGGGGGGATCACTTTGGATGACGTCCCAACCGTAAATTACATCAAATGTTGCCCAACAGGTGCTCCCAGCCTGTGGAGTGATGCGCTCGGTTATGATAATTATCATTAATGTTCCGTCCTGAGCGCTGAGCGTATTTGATAGGACGGAGACCTCCGTTTATGCCGCTCAGGGTGTTAACATAGATTTTACAATACAAATTGGGGGTCCCAGAGATAGACAGGGGGCTTTGATGTAACGGAACCCATGTTTGGATTTCATTATTATAAAACCACATCGTGTACAGAACCCCCACCAAACGCACACACGCACGCACGCACGCGCACACACACACAAGACCGGTAATACAGCATAATTCATGAATTCCACATATCTATCTATCTATCTATCTATCTATCTATCTATCTATCTATCTATCTATCTATCTATCTATCTATCTATCTATCTATCGTATCATAGTTAAACCAGGGACCACCTTGTGTGCCAGCTTAATGTGTCATGAGTTGATAAATGATCTAAAGGTGAAGTTTGCATAGTGACTATAAATTTCCATGGATTCAAAAACAGTATGAAAATGCTTTGAAGCGCAGGTGTGCAAACAAATATTAGTGGAAGGAGGAGCAGGGAAAGGTATAGTTAGAGAAGGCAAAGCACAGAGTTCATCATTTGGAGGATCTGCTCTCATCAGGAAGAAAGTGACCGTCGGACGAAGAGACTTCACCAAAACACCAACTCAGAGATCTGAGACACTCTGCTGGCATCAAAAGGTGAGATCCCTTTAACCTTGTGTTCATTGTTCATTAGAATAGTTGTTGTTTTCAGAAGAACATTGAGAAGAGTTGTTAAAAATGTTTACTTGTGTCTAGGAATGTGCCGGAGACATTTTGGCCGATATCGATATCCGATATAATTAATTGCTGTCATGGCCGATAACCGATATTACCGATGTCGATATGATCTCATTCTGTATTAAAAAAATATATAATAATTTTGTACATTCTGAAAAATACATGTAACAGGGTGTCTGCACTGCAGGCTTAGGCAAGTCAGATTTAACTTTAATACCTTTATATTTAATATTGTGAGCTTGTAGATCTGTTCAAGCTGTTACTTTGGGCTTCTTTATCTGTAAAGACTAAAGACAGACTGATTAATCGGACCGATTAATTAATCGGTCTGATTGATTAATCCAGTGGTTCTCAACCTTTTTACACCAAGTACCACCTCAGATTTTATTTGTCACTCCAAGTACCACCACCGCCAAACGTGCACACGCGCTGCGCGCGCGTGCACGTTTGGCACGCGCGCGGTTATTAGCAGTTATTGATGTTTTTTTGGGGAGGCACTGGGGAGGCACTGGGGAGACACTGGGGAGGCACTGGGGAGGCCCTGGGCAGACATTGGGGAGGTACTGTGGAGGCACTGGGGGGACACTGGGGAAGCACTGGGGGGACACTGGGCACTGGGGAGACACTGGGGAGGTACTGGGGGGGTACTGTGGAGGCACTGGGAAGACACTGGGGAGGCACTGGGCAGACACTGGGGAGGCACTGGGGGGACACTGTACAGACACTGGGGGGACACTGGGCAGACACTGGGGAGGCACTGGGCAGACACAGGGGAGGCACTGGGGGGACCTGGGGACTTCAGTGCAATGTACTTACATATGTTGCGACCGAAGGTCGCAACATATGTAAGTGTATGTAAGTACATTGCAAGGAATGAGTGCATTCGCCATGTACTTGAAGGAAGCCTAATCCAATCACTCTTAGATTTTATCCAGTTTATCCCTGAGTTTAAGTTTACCCTATTGTTGTAGGATTTTTGGTTTATTTAGCCTTATTGGGGTTAATTCACCCCATGGCTCCATTTCAAAAAAGAAACATTTACATGTGTTTCTCTTTTGTTCCCTGGGTCCGGTGTCTAATGGCCCATTTGGTGTCAGTGACACCTCTTTGTTTCTTGTCCCAGGTTGATTTGGAATGTGCTAATGTGTCCCCTATTCAAAGTCTGATTTCCATTGAGTGTTGGCTTTGTCTATGTGTCTGTGGAGTTTTGGTACAAAATCAAAACAACTTGTCTAATTTTTTGGCATGTTTAAACCTCCAGGAAAATCCGTGTTGAGGTTCTTGATCCACTGTCTTTCATTAAAACGTCTTTGTCCTACTGTCCAGTTGGGATTGTGTTGGAGTCCAGACACTTTTAGATCTGCAATGCCATGTGCCATGAAATGTTGGACAATCCTTGTAGTTGTCTTTTTTGCATTGTTAATATTGTACCTGTGTTGTCTCAGCCTTGCAGCTATTGTTTTACTCGTTTCTCCGACATATTGTAAGCCACATTTTTCACATGTGATTAAATAAATACAGTTGCTGGTGCTGGCTGTTATCTGTTGTTTAATCTCCAGCACACGTTTTGTAGTTCTATTTTTAACTATTTGTTTGGGTTTGAAGTATTCTGGTCTCTGGCGTGCTGGTGTGTTGATTCCTTTTAGCTTGCTCTGTACCAGATAGTCTTTAAGATTTTTGTTTTTTCTGTAGGCTGATATAATTTTATATTCCTTTAGAAGATCATCTGTTCGGTTCTCAAAATTCCTTTTTAATCTGTTGTTGGCTAGTCTGCTCTGTGTTGAATAACTGGTTACTAGGGCTATTTTTGGGCCTTGATCCCGTACTCTTACCTCTAAGAAGGTATTGTGAGCTTTCCGTAGGAATGTCCTGGTGTAACCTCGTAGTCTGAGAGCATTAAATAGCGTTTTACAGGCTATTTTGAAATCACTTCCTTGCGTGCAAATCCTATGGAATCGCAGCAGTTGTGATTTGACTATACCTGTGTACGAGTGTGGTGGGTGGAATGACGTTTTGTGTAGTAAGGCGTGAGTGTCTGTTTCCTTAAAGAATACTTTTAAGTCTAATTTCCCGTTTGTGTTGAAGTTTGGGCCCTTGAAGATTGTGACATCAAGAAAGTCAATACTTTCCGTGTGTGTCACATATTTTATCGTTATGGATCTATGATGGCTATTTAACACATCAATAAATGCCTGGAATTCTTCTTTGCTATGTTCCCATATTCCAAAGATATCATCCAGAAATCTATAGTAATGTGTTGGTTTTAGTCTGCATTTTTCTAGGGCTGTCTGTTCCCATATGCTCATGTAAATGTTTGCATAAGATGGTGCAAACCTCTTTCCCATGGCCGTCCCTTTGGTTTGTAGATATAACTTGTTATTGAAGGAAAAATCATTCCTGGTTAGATTTAAGTCTAACAATTGGAGTAATTCCTCCTCTGGTCGATTTGTGTCTGGGTATTTACTGAAAACTTCCTTGACTGCTTGTAGCCCTGCTGTCGTCTCAATGTTTGTGTAGAGGCTGTCTATATCTATCGAAAACAGAAAGGCTTCTTTTGGTACTACTATTGCTTTGATTTTGTCTACAAAATCGTAAGTGTCTTTTATAAAACTGGGGTGTCTTATTGACAGTGGGTTCAGGAAGTGTTCAATATACTCTGCTGTCTGATAGGTCTCACTGCCACAGTCAGACACAATTGGTCTCCCCGGCGGTATTTCGTATGGTATTGTCCATGAATCCGGGCTCTTGTGGATTTTTGGCAAAAGATAAAATATCCTCGCTCGTGGAGTGTCCTGTCCGAGCAAATATTGTTGTTGTTTGGCGTTTATGTGCTTCTTTTCCCTCAGTCTTTTTATGATGGCTTTGGCCTTTACAGCAGTTTGTTTGTAAATTGGTCTGTCTAATTGCCTATAATGATCCTGATTGCTGAGCTGTCTCTCCCCTTCAAACAGGTATTGGTGTCTGTCCATTATTACTATACAGGAGCCTTTATCTGCTGGCTTGATTACAATCTGTTGGTTGTTGGCTAGTTCCCTCAGTGCTTTAGCTTGTTCTGTTGTGAGGTTATCTTTCTCCTTAAGGTGTCCTGGTATGTGTCTTACCGTGTTTGTGTCGTCCTGGATCAGTTGTTTCAGGCTCTGTGGGAGCACAGCGTCTGCAGGTTCCCAGTTTGATCCTGGCTGGAAGGGTGGTATTTCCCTCCCCTGGTCCATTCTAAAGTGTGTAGCTAGTTTCAGTCTGCGGTGATACTGGGAGAGGTCCTTCTTTAATCTGTTGGTTTGTTGTTTGTAGATGTCTAGGGTCGGGACAAATGAAAGTCCCTTTTCCAGCAGTTCGGTCTGATGTTGATCCGGCTGGAAGTAATGGGACAGATTAATTATGTTTGACTTACCTCCCCTCCTTTCTTGGTTTATGGGGTCAATTAGTTTAAACTAAGGAGCCAATTTTCAAGCATTGCTTTGCCTGTCTCTGTTTTCCAATGTATGTTATCATGAACCACTTTAAAATCCCGTTCATCCAATTTCGGGAGGAAATTTTGTTTTGCAATAACGCGATTTAAATCTCTTAAGTTATGCCTATCCTTTGCTGGGAGGTCATTTGAGAAATTGATTAAAGGGACATGGATACTTGCGGCTGGAAAGGCGTTCTGTGCTGCTACGATGCTCGATCTCATCGACTTCTGTGCTGAAGCGGTAGCGTGGCCCTTGTTGTTTATCCCAACCGACAGGATGCAATGTGCTACCGTGGTGTTCTTTGGTGTTTTCTCTAGTAGGGTCTTTGCATGTTGGAATGTCATTCCTGGGTAGCAATCCACTTGTAGATCCGTTCGTCCGAAGGGTGGGATGTTGTCCAGGTTCGAATCCCCTACGATGAGGAGGCTTTTCTTTGGGTATAGTCTCCAAAGTGTGTTCTTTTCCTTCGTGTTGATGTGTCTGTATACTTTCCCTGGGATCCTTGGTTCATCTTTCTCCGGTTCATCTATTCCCTGTTCCAGGTTCTCTCCTGGGTCTGTAGTGGTCCTACTTGGGTCTATTCTATCTCCTTCTGTGCCCTGGGTCTGGTTCTGTGTGGTGTTCTCCTGTGTTGTTGGTTCCGTCCGGCTGCGGTCAGCCCTCTGGGGTTGTGGTGTGCCATTTGGATTGGCCCCCTGGGGTGGGTCTTGTTTACTTCGTGTTTGCCTCTGTGGTGGGCTCTTCTGTATTGGTGCGGCCAGGTGGGGAAAGTCTTCTTGTGATAGGTCCCTTCTTGTGAGGACCTGTACTACTGTTGTTTGTACCTTTGGTCTTGCTCCCGGTGTTGTTGTCCCTGTACGGGGTTGGGAGGTAGGGGGGGTAGGTAGAAGGGCTGGGCGGAGAAAGGGGATACATACAACTGGGGTAGAGAGGGTGGAGGACAGTGAAGGAGGAGAGGGAGGGACAGTGGATACACAAGGGGAGGGTACGGGTGGAGGACAATGGGGGATCGTCCATACAGATGGGGCAGGAGGAGGGGGAGTGGAAACATGCATAACAGGAATAGTGGGAGGAGAGATGGAATTGGGGGCATGCAGAGAAACAACAGCAGGAGGGGGAGGGGCAGCTATTGCAGTTCTATTTGTTCTTAGCTGTGTGATTATCTGTTGAGCTTTGTTTATCTCCAATTGTTTTAGTCTCTTCCCTAAGTTTTTTCTAGCCCATCTGATTGCTATGGTGAAGGCTTTTTTCTCCTCGTCCTCTGTTAAGCTCTCTGTTAACTCTTGTTTGGTTGTGTTTAAGAGTGTAGTGTAGTGTTCTTCTAGGGCTAAGATTATTGTGTGGCACCAGTGTCTGGATATCCCTTCGAGTAGTAGGGTAGTTTTAGCTGTTGGTTGAGCTGGTTTTATCAAATTGATGAGTTCAAGTGTTTTCCTTGCTATACTCGCTGGTGGTCTGCTAGAAGAATTTACATTCTGCAGATGATGTGTACTTATGATCAATTTGTTCATGGTCCTGATGGCTTTTAAGAAGTCACCTCTTTCTGTGTGGTGTGTGTGTGTGTAGGTGTGTGTGTTGTATCTTACTGTACCCGATTGGGTCTGGTGGTGAGGTCTCTCTCCGACTCTTGGTTGATGTACAGGCCGCTGGTCTCGCGGTCTGTTGTTCATCCAAGGCTCGTTCCGTCTCCGGTGGACCTGTGGCCTGTCTTCAGGCGGTTGGTTGTTTGGAATTCCCTGGGACTGTTGGTGAGATCTCTCTCTGAGTCTTGGTGGGGATACAGGCCTCCGGTCTTGAGGTCTGTTGTTCATCCAAGGCTCATCCAGTCTCCGGTGGAATTGTGGCCTGTCTTCAGGCGGTTGGGTGTTGGGTCTCTCCTGGTGATGTAGCCTGTTTCCAGGCCATCGTCCAGGTGGAGGGTCTCCTCGGAAGCGAGACCTGTCCTCAGGCCATGCTTCTCCGGTGGTTCTGCAGTGGTCTCTCGGGTAGTTCATCTGATGCATGCTATAGCGACGTTTCGGACTGGTTGGTCCTTCCTCAGGCAAGATTCTGTTAGAAGAATGATTAGTTGTGCTGGAGCCCTGGTTTTATGTGTTCCTAATGGTGGGCGTGACTCATAGTCATTCAGCCAATTAGCTTTGTTGATGGGTGTGGTTTACTTGGCCATTGTTTCATTCCGTCCAATCAGAATCAATGGGTGTGTGTTCTGTTGTTCTGGTTTCTTTCATTTGTAGTGTGGTTTTTGTAGAGGCAACATGTCTCTACTGGAGAATTCAGTAATAATTATAATAGACTTCCCCCAAGTTACAGGTACAAGCTCGACTGGGGGGACCTGGGGACTTCAGTGCAATGTACTTACATATGTTGCGACCGAAGGTCGCAACATATGTAAGTGTATGTAAGTACATTGCAAGGAATGAGTGCATTCGCCATGTACTTGAAGGAAGCCTAATCCAATCACTCTTAGATTTTATCCAGTTTATCCCTGAGTTTAAGTTTACCCTATTGTTGTAGGATTTTTGGTTTATTTAGCCTTATTGGGGTTAATTCACCCCATGGCTCCATTTCAAAAAAGAAACATTTACATGTGTTTCTCTTTTGTTCCCTGGGTCCGGTGTCTAATGGCCCATTTGGTGTCAGTGACACCTCTTTGTTTCTTGTCCCAGGTTGATTTGGAATGTGCTAATGTGTCCCCTATTCAAAGTCTGATTTCCATTGAGTGTTGGCTTTGTCTATGTGTCTGTGGAGTTTTGGTACAAAATCAAAACAACTTGTCTAATTTTTTGGCATGTTTAAACCTCCAGGAAAATCCGTGTTGAGGTTCTTGATCCACTGTCTTTCATTAAAACGTCTTTGTCCTACTGTCCAGTTGGGATTGTGTTGGAGTCCAGACACTTTTAGATCTGCAATGCCATGTGCCATGAAATGTTGGACAATCCTTGTAGTTGTCTTTTTTGCATTGTTAATATTGTACCTGTGTTGTCTCAGCCTTGCAGCTATTGTTTTACTCGTTTCTCCGACATATTGTAAGCCACATTTTTCACATGTGATTAAATAAATACAGTTGCTGGTGCTGGCTGTTATCTGTTGTTTAATCTCCAGCACACGTTTTGTAGTTCTATTTTTAACTATTTGTTTGGGTTTGAAGTATTCTGGTCTCTGGCGTGCTGGTGTGTTGATTCCTTTTAGCTTGCTCTGTACCAGATAGTCTTTAAGATTTTTGTTTTTTCTGTAGGCTGATATAATTTTATATTCCTTTAGAAGATCATCTGTTCGGTTCTCAAAATTCCTTTTTAATCTGTTGTTGGCTAGTCTGCTCTGTGTTGAATAACTGGTTACTAGGGCTATTTTTGGGCCTTGATCCCGTACTCTTACCTCTAAGAAGGTATTGTGAGCTTTCCGTAGGAATGTCCTGGTGTAACCTCGTAGTCTGAGAGCATTAAATAGCGTTTTACAGGCTATTTTGAAATCACTTCCTTGCGTGCAAATCCTATGGAATCGCAGCAGTTGTGATTTGACTATACCTGTGTACGAGTGTGGTGGGTGGAATGACGTTTTGTGTAGTAAGGCGTGAGTGTCTGTTTCCTTAAAGAATACTTTTAAGTCTAATTTCCCGTTTGTGTTGAAGTTTGGGCCCTTGAAGATTGTGACATCAAGAAAGTCAATACTTTCCGTGTGTGTCACATATTTTATCGTTATGGATCTATGATGGCTATTTAACACATCAATAAATGCCTGGAATTCTTCTTTGCTATGTTCCCATATTCCAAAGATATCATCCAGAAATCTATAGTAATGTGTTGGTTTTAGTCTGCATTTTTCTAGGGCTGTCTGTTCCCATATGCTCATGTAAATGTTTGCATAAGATGGTGCAAACCTCTTTCCCATGGCCGTCCCTTTGGTTTGTAGATATAACTTGTTATTGAAGGAAAAATCATTCCTGGTTAGATTTAAGTCTAACAATTGGAGTAATTCCTCCTCTGGTCGATTTGTGTCTGGGTATTTACTGAAAACTTCCTTGACTGCTTGTAGCCCTGCTGTCGTCTCAATGTTTGTGTAGAGGCTGTCTATATCTATCGAAAACAGAAAGGCTTCTTTTGGTACTACTATTGCTTTGATTTTGTCTACAAAATCGTAAGTGTCTTTTATAAAACTGGGGTGTCTTATTGACAGTGGGTTCAGGAAGTGTTCAATATACTCTGCTGTCTGATAGGTCTCACTGCCACAGTCAGACACAATTGGTCTCCCCGGCGGTATTTCGTATGGTATTGTCCATGAATCCGGGCTCTTGTGGATTTTTGGCAAAAGATAAAATATCCTCGCTCGTGGAGTGTCCTGTCCGAGCAAATATTGTTGTTGTTTGGCGTTTATGTGCTTCTTTTCCCTCAGTCTTTTTATGATGGCTTTGGCCTTTACAGCAGTTTGTTTGTAAATTGGTCTGTCTAATTGCCTATAATGATCCTGATTGCTGAGCTGTCTCTCCCCTTCAAACAGGTATTGGTGTCTGTCCATTATTACTATACAGGAGCCTTTATCTGCTGGCTTGATTACAATCTGTTGGTTGTTGGCTAGTTCCCTCAGTGCTTTAGCTTGTTCTGTTGTGAGGTTATCTTTCTCCTTAAGGTGTCCTGGTATGTGTCTTACCGTGTTTGTGTCGTCCTGGATCAGTTGTTTCAGGCTCTGTGGGAGCACAGCGTCTGCAGGTTCCCAGTTTGATCCTGGCTGGAAGGGTGGTATTTCCCTCCCCTGGTCCATTCTAAAGTGTGTAGCTAGTTTCAGTCTGCGGTGATACTGGGAGAGGTCCTTCTTTAATCTGTTGGTTTGTTGTTTGTAGATGTCTAGGGTCGGGACAAATGAAAGTCCCTTTTCCAGCAGTTCGGTCTGATGTTGATCCGGCTGGAAGTAATGGGACAGATTAATTATGTTTGACTTACCTCCCCTCCTTTCTTGGTTTATGGGGTCAATTAGTTTAAACTAAGGAGCCAATTTTCAAGCATTGCTTTGCCTGTCTCTGTTTTCCAATGTATGTTATCATGAACCACTTTAAAATCCCGTTCATCCAATTTCGGGAGGAAATTTTGTTTTGCAATAACGCGATTTAAATCTCTTAAGTTATGCCTATCCTTTGCTGGGAGGTCATTTGAGAAATTGATTAAAGGGACATGGATACTTGCGGCTGGAAAGGCGTTCTGTGCTGCTACGATGCTCGATCTCATCGACTTCTGTGCTGAAGCGGTAGCGTGGCCCTTGTTGTTTATCCCAACCGACAGGATGCAATGTGCTACCGTGGTGTTCTTTGGTGTTTTCTCTAGTAGGGTCTTTGCATGTTGGAATGTCATTCCTGGGTAGCAATCCACTTGTAGATCCGTTCGTCCGAAGGGTGGGATGTTGTCCAGGTTCGAATCCCCTACGATGAGGAGGCTTTTCTTTGGGTATAGTCTCCAAAGTGTGTTCTTTTCCTTCGTGTTGATGTGTCTGTATACTTTCCCTGGGATCCTTGGTTCATCTTTCTCCGGTTCATCTATTCCCTGTTCCAGGTTCTCTCCTGGGTCTGTAGTGGTCCTACTTGGGTCTATTCTATCTCCTTCTGTGCCCTGGGTCTGGTTCTGTGTGGTGTTCTCCTGTGTTGTTGGTTCCGTCCGGCTGCGGTCAGCCCTCTGGGGTTGTGGTGTGCCATTTGGATTGGCCCCCTGGGGTGGGTCTTGTTTACTTCGTGTTTGCCTCTGTGGTGGGCTCTTCTGTATTGGTGCGGCCAGGTGGGGAAAGTCTTCTTGTGATAGGTCCCTTCTTGTGAGGACCTGTACTACTGTTGTTTGTACCTTTGGTCTTGCTCCCGGTGTTGTTGTCCCTGTACGGGGTTGGGAGGTAGGGGGGGTAGGTAGAAGGGCTGGGCGGAGAAAGGGGATACATACAACTGGGGTAGAGAGGGTGGAGGACAGTGAAGGAGGAGAGGGAGGGACAGTGGATACACAAGGGGAGGGTACGGGTGGAGGACAATGGGGGATCGTCCATACAGATGGGGCAGGAGGAGGGGGAGTGGAAACATGCATAACAGGAATAGTGGGAGGAGAGATGGAATTGGGGGCATGCAGAGAAACAACAGCAGGAGGGGGAGGGGCAGCTATTGCAGTTCTATTTGTTCTTAGCTGTGTGATTATCTGTTGAGCTTTGTTTATCTCCAATTGTTTTAGTCTCTTCCCTAAGTTTTTTCTAGCCCATCTGATTGCTATGGTGAAGGCTTTTTTCTCCTCGTCCTCTGTTAAGCTCTCTGTTAACTCTTGTTTGGTTGTGTTTAAGAGTGTAGTGTAGTGTTCTTCTAGGGCTAAGATTATTGTGTGGCACCAGTGTCTGGATATCCCTTCGAGTAGTAGGGTAGTTTTAGCTGTTGGTTGAGCTGGTTTTATCAAATTGATGAGTTCAAGTGTTTTCCTTGCTATACTCGCTGGTGGTCTGCTAGAAGAATTTACATTCTGCAGATGATGTGTACTTATGATCAATTTGTTCATGGTCCTGATGGCTTTTAAGAAGTCACCTCTTTCTGTGTGGTGTGTGTGTGTGTAGGTGTGTGTGTTGTATCTTACTGTACCCGATTGGGTCTGGTGGTGAGGTCTCTCTCCGACTCTTGGTTGATGTACAGGCCGCTGGTCTCGCGGTCTGTTGTTCATCCAAGGCTCGTTCCGTCTCCGGTGGACCTGTGGCCTGTCTTCAGGCGGTTGGTTGTTTGGAATTCCCTGGGACTGTTGGTGAGATCTCTCTCTGAGTCTTGGTGGGGATACAGGCCTCCGGTCTTGAGGTCTGTTGTTCATCCAAGGCTCATCCAGTCTCCGGTGGAATTGTGGCCTGTCTTCAGGCGGTTGGGTGTTGGGTCTCTCCTGGTGATGTAGCCTGTTTCCAGGCCATCGTCCAGGTGGAGGGTCTCCTCGGAAGCGAGACCTGTCCTCAGGCCATGCTTCTCCGGTGGTTCTGCAGTGGTCTCTCGGGTAGTTCATCTGATGCATGCTATAGCGACGTTTCGGACTGGTTGGTCCTTCCTCAGGCAAGATTCTGTTAGAAGAATGATTAGTTGTGCTGGAGCCCTGGTTTTATGTGTTCCTAATGGTGGGCGTGACTCATAGTCATTCAGCCAATTAGCTTTGTTGATGGGTGTGGTTTACTTGGCCATTGTTTCATTCCGTCCAATCAGAATCAATGGGTGTGTGTTCTGTTGTTCTGGTTTCTTTCATTTGTAGTGTGGTTTTTGTAGAGGCAACATGTCTCTACTGGAGAATTCAGTAATAATTATAATAGACTTCCCCCAAGTTACAGGTACAAGCTCGACTGGGGGGACCTGGGGACTTCAGTGCAATGTACTTACATATGTTGCGACCGAAGGTCGCAACATATGTAAGTGTATGTAAGTACATTGCAAGGAATGAGTGCATTCGCCATGTACTTGAAGGAAGCCTAATCCAATCACTCTTAGATTTTATCCAGTTTATCCCTGAGTTTAAGTTTACCCTATTGTTGTAGGATTTTTGGTTTATTTAGCCTTATTGGGGTTAATTCACCCCATGGCTCCATTTCAAAAAAGAAACATTTACATGTGTTTCTCTTTTGTTCCCTGGGTCCGGTGTCTAATGGCCCATTTGGTGTCAGTGACACCTCTTTGTTTCTTGTCCCAGGTTGATTTGGAATGTGCTAATGTGTCCCCTATTCAAAGTCTGATTTCCATTGAGTGTTGGCTTTGTCTATGTGTCTGTGGAGTTTTGGTACAAAATCAAAACAACTTGTCTAATTTTTTGGCATGTTTAAACCTCCAGGAAAATCCGTGTTGAGGTTCTTGATCCACTGTCTTTCATTAAAACGTCTTTGTCCTACTGTCCAGTTGGGATTGTGTTGGAGTCCAGACACTTTTAGATCTGCAATGCCATGTGCCATGAAATGTTGGACAATCCTTGTAGTTGTCTTTTTTGCATTGTTAATATTGTACCTGTGTTGTCTCAGCCTTGCAGCTATTGTTTTACTCGTTTCTCCGACATATTGTAAGCCACATTTTTCACATGTGATTAAATAAATACAGTTGCTGGTGCTGGCTGTTATCTGTTGTTTAATCTCCAGCACACGTTTTGTAGTTCTATTTTTAACTATTTGTTTGGGTTTGAAGTATTCTGGTCTCTGGCGTGCTGGTGTGTTGATTCCTTTTAGCTTGCTCTGTACCAGATAGTCTTTAAGATTTTTGTTTTTTCTGTAGGCTGATATAATTTTATATTCCTTTAGAAGATCATCTGTTCGGTTCTCAAAATTCCTTTTTAATCTGTTGTTGGCTAGTCTGCTCTGTGTTGAATAACTGGTTACTAGGGCTATTTTTGGGCCTTGATCCCGTACTCTTACCTCTAAGAAGGTATTGTGAGCTTTCCGTAGGAATGTCCTGGTGTAACCTCGTAGTCTGAGAGCATTAAATAGCGTTTTACAGGCTATTTTGAAATCACTTCCTTGCGTGCAAATCCTATGGAATCGCAGCAGTTGTGATTTGACTATACCTGTGTACGAGTGTGGTGGGTGGAATGACGTTTTGTGTAGTAAGGCGTGAGTGTCTGTTTCCTTAAAGAATACTTTTAAGTCTAATTTCCCGTTTGTGTTGAAGTTTGGGCCCTTGAAGATTGTGACATCAAGAAAGTCAATACTTTCCGTGTGTGTCACATATTTTATCGTTATGGATCTATGATGGCTATTTAACACATCAATAAATGCCTGGAATTCTTCTTTGCTATGTTCCCATATTCCAAAGATATCATCCAGAAATCTATAGTAATGTGTTGGTTTTAGTCTGCATTTTTCTAGGGCTGTCTGTTCCCATATGCTCATGTAAATGTTTGCATAAGATGGTGCAAACCTCTTTCCCATGGCCGTCCCTTTGGTTTGTAGATATAACTTGTTATTGAAGGAAAAATCATTCCTGGTTAGATTTAAGTCTAACAATTGGAGTAATTCCTCCTCTGGTCGATTTGTGTCTGGGTATTTACTGAAAACTTCCTTGACTGCTTGTAGCCCTGCTGTCGTCTCAATGTTTGTGTAGAGGCTGTCTATATCTATCGAAAACAGAAAGGCTTCTTTTGGTACTACTATTGCTTTGATTTTGTCTACAAAATCGTAAGTGTCTTTTATAAAACTGGGGTGTCTTATTGACAGTGGGTTCAGGAAGTGTTCAATATACTCTGCTGTCTGATAGGTCTCACTGCCACAGTCAGACACAATTGGTCTCCCCGGCGGTATTTCGTATGGTATTGTCCATGAATCCGGGCTCTTGTGGATTTTTGGCAAAAGATAAAATATCCTCGCTCGTGGAGTGTCCTGTCCGAGCAAATATTGTTGTTGTTTGGCGTTTATGTGCTTCTTTTCCCTCAGTCTTTTTATGATGGCTTTGGCCTTTACAGCAGTTTGTTTGTAAATTGGTCTGTCTAATTGCCTATAATGATCCTGATTGCTGAGCTGTCTCTCCCCTTCAAACAGGTATTGGTGTCTGTCCATTATTACTATACAGGAGCCTTTATCTGCTGGCTTGATTACAATCTGTTGGTTGTTGGCTAGTTCCCTCAGTGCTTTAGCTTGTTCTGTTGTGAGGTTATCTTTCTCCTTAAGGTGTCCTGGTATGTGTCTTACCGTGTTTGTGTCGTCCTGGATCAGTTGTTTCAGGCTCTGTGGGAGCACAGCGTCTGCAGGTTCCCAGTTTGATCCTGGCTGGAAGGGTGGTATTTCCCTCCCCTGGTCCATTCTAAAGTGTGTAGCTAGTTTCAGTCTGCGGTGATACTGGGAGAGGTCCTTCTTTAATCTGTTGGTTTGTTGTTTGTAGATGTCTAGGGTCGGGACAAATGAAAGTCCCTTTTCCAGCAGTTCGGTCTGATGTTGATCCGGCTGGAAGTAATGGGACAGATTAATTATGTTTGACTTACCTCCCCTCCTTTCTTGGTTTATGGGGTCAATTAGTTTAAACTAAGGAGCCAATTTTCAAGCATTGCTTTGCCTGTCTCTGTTTTCCAATGTATGTTATCATGAACCACTTTAAAATCCCGTTCATCCAATTTCGGGAGGAAATTTTGTTTTGCAATAACGCGATTTAAATCTCTTAAGTTATGCCTATCCTTTGCTGGGAGGTCATTTGAGAAATTGATTAAAGGGACATGGATACTTGCGGCTGGAAAGGCGTTCTGTGCTGCTACGATGCTCGATCTCATCGACTTCTGTGCTGAAGCGGTAGCGTGGCCCTTGTTGTTTATCCCAACCGACAGGATGCAATGTGCTACCGTGGTGTTCTTTGGTGTTTTCTCTAGTAGGGTCTTTGCATGTTGGAATGTCATTCCTGGGTAGCAATCCACTTGTAGATCCGTTCGTCCGAAGGGTGGGATGTTGTCCAGGTTCGAATCCCCTACGATGAGGAGGCTTTTCTTTGGGTATAGTCTCCAAAGTGTGTTCTTTTCCTTCGTGTTGATGTGTCTGTATACTTTCCCTGGGATCCTTGGTTCATCTTTCTCCGGTTCATCTATTCCCTGTTCCAGGTTCTCTCCTGGGTCTGTAGTGGTCCTACTTGGGTCTATTCTATCTCCTTCTGTGCCCTGGGTCTGGTTCTGTGTGGTGTTCTCCTGTGTTGTTGGTTCCGTCCGGCTGCGGTCAGCCCTCTGGGGTTGTGGTGTGCCATTTGGATTGGCCCCCTGGGGTGGGTCTTGTTTACTTCGTGTTTGCCTCTGTGGTGGGCTCTTCTGTATTGGTGCGGCCAGGTGGGGAAAGTCTTCTTGTGATAGGTCCCTTCTTGTGAGGACCTGTACTACTGTTGTTTGTACCTTTGGTCTTGCTCCCGGTGTTGTTGTCCCTGTACGGGGTTGGGAGGTAGGGGGGGTAGGTAGAAGGGCTGGGCGGAGAAAGGGGATACATACAACTGGGGTAGAGAGGGTGGAGGACAGTGAAGGAGGAGAGGGAGGGACAGTGGATACACAAGGGGAGGGTACGGGTGGAGGACAATGGGGGATCGTCCATACAGATGGGGCAGGAGGAGGGGGAGTGGAAACATGCATAACAGGAATAGTGGGAGGAGAGATGGAATTGGGGGCATGCAGAGAAACAACAGCAGGAGGGGGAGGGGCAGCTATTGCAGTTCTATTTGTTCTTAGCTGTGTGATTATCTGTTGAGCTTTGTTTATCTCCAATTGTTTTAGTCTCTTCCCTAAGTTTTTTCTAGCCCATCTGATTGCTATGGTGAAGGCTTTTTTCTCCTCGTCCTCTGTTAAGCTCTCTGTTAACTCTTGTTTGGTTGTGTTTAAGAGTGTAGTGTAGTGTTCTTCTAGGGCTAAGATTATTGTGTGGCACCAGTGTCTGGATATCCCTTCGAGTAGTAGGGTAGTTTTAGCTGTTGGTTGAGCTGGTTTTATCAAATTGATGAGTTCAAGTGTTTTCCTTGCTATACTCGCTGGTGGTCTGCTAGAAGAATTTACATTCTGCAGATGATGTGTACTTATGATCAATTTGTTCATGGTCCTGATGGCTTTTAAGAAGTCACCTCTTTCTGTGTGGTGTGTGTGTGTGTAGGTGTGTGTGTTGTATCTTACTGTACCCGATTGGGTCTGGTGGTGAGGTCTCTCTCCGACTCTTGGTTGATGTACAGGCCGCTGGTCTCGCGGTCTGTTGTTCATCCAAGGCTCGTTCCGTCTCCGGTGGACCTGTGGCCTGTCTTCAGGCGGTTGGTTGTTTGGAATTCCCTGGGACTGTTGGTGAGATCTCTCTCTGAGTCTTGGTGGGGATACAGGCCTCCGGTCTTGAGGTCTGTTGTTCATCCAAGGCTCATCCAGTCTCCGGTGGAATTGTGGCCTGTCTTCAGGCGGTTGGGTGTTGGGTCTCTCCTGGTGATGTAGCCTGTTTCCAGGCCATCGTCCAGGTGGAGGGTCTCCTCGGAAGCGAGACCTGTCCTCAGGCCATGCTTCTCCGGTGGTTCTGCAGTGGTCTCTCGGGTAGTTCATCTGATGCATGCTATAGCGACGTTTCGGACTGGTTGGTCCTTCCTCAGGCAAGATTCTGTTAGAAGAATGATTAGTTGTGCTGGAGCCCTGGTTTTATGTGTTCCTAATGGTGGGCGTGACTCATAGTCATTCAGCCAATTAGCTTTGTTGATGGGTGTGGTTTACTTGGCCATTGTTTCATTCCGTCCAATCAGAATCAATGGGTGTGTGTTCTGTTGTTCTGGTTTCTTTCATTTGTAGTGTGGTTTTTGTAGAGGCAACATGTCTCTACTGGAGAATTCAGTAATAATTATAATAGACTTCCCCCAAGTTACAGGTACAAGCTCGACTGGGGGGACCTGGGGACTTCAGTGCAATGTACTTACATATGTTGCGACCGAAGGTCGCAACATATGTAAGTGTATGTAAGTACATTGCAAGGAATGAGTGCATTCGCCATGTACTTGAAGGAAGCCTAATCCAATCACTCTTAGATTTTATCCAGTTTATCCCTGAGTTTAAGTTTACCCTATTGTTGTAGGATTTTTGGTTTATTTAGCCTTATTGGGGTTAATTCACCCCATGGCTCCATTTCAAAAAAGAAACATTTACATGTGTTTCTCTTTTGTTCCCTGGGTCCGGTGTCTAATGGCCCATTTGGTGTCAGTGACACCTCTTTGTTTCTTGTCCCAGGTTGATTTGGAATGTGCTAATGTGTCCCCTATTCAAAGTCTGATTTCCATTGAGTGTTGGCTTTGTCTATGTGTCTGTGGAGTTTTGGTACAAAATCAAAACAACTTGTCTAATATTTTGGCATGTTTAAACCTCCAGGAAAATCCGTGTTGAGGTTCTTGATCCACTGTCTTTCATTAAAACGTCTTTGTCCTACTGTCCAGTTGGGATTGTGTTGGAGTCCAGACACTTTTAGATCTGCAATGCCATGTGCCATGAAATGTTGGACAATCCTTGTAGTTGTCTTTTTTGCATTGTTAATATTGTACCTGTGTTGTCTCAGCCTTGCAGCTATTGTTTTACTCGTTTCTCCGACATATTGTAAGCCACATTTTTCACATGTGATTAAATAAATACAGTTGCTGGTGCTGGCTGTTATCTGTTGTTTAATCTCCAGCACGCGTTTTGTAGTTCTATTTTTAACTATTTGTTTGGGTTTGAAGTATTCTGGTCTCTGGCGTGCTGGTGTGTTGATTCCTTTTAGCTTGCTCTGTACCAGATAGTCTTTAAGATTTTTGTTTTTTCTGTAGGCTGATATAATTTTATATTCCTTTAGAAGATCATCTGTTCGGTTCTCAAAATTCCTTTTTAATCTGTTGTTGGCTAGTCTGCTCTGTGTTGAATAACTGGTTACTAGGGCTATTTTTGGGCCTTGATCCCGTACTCTTACCTCTAAGAAGGTATTGTGAGCTTTCCGTAGGAATGTCCTGGTGTAACCTCGTAGTCTGAGAGCATTAAATAGCGTTTTACAGGCTATTTTGAAATCACTTCCTTGCGTGCAAATCCTATGGAATCGCAGCAGTTGTGATTTGACTATACCTGTGTACGAGTGTGGTGGGTGGAATGACGTTTTGTGTAGTAAGGCGTGAGTGTCTGTTTCCTTAAAGAATACTTTTAAGTCTAATTTCCCGTTTGTGTTGAAGTTTGGGCCCTTGAAGATTGTGACATCAAGAAAGTCAATACTTTCCGTGTGTGTCACATATTTTATCGTTATGGATCTATGATGGCTATTTAACACATCAATAAATGCCTGGAATTTTTCTTTGCTATGTTCCCATATTCCAAAGATATCATCCAGAAATCTATAGCAATGTGTTGGTTTTAGTCTGCATTTTTCTAGGGCTGTCTGTTCCCATATGCTCATGTAAATGTTTGCATAAGATGGTGCAAACCTCTTTCCCATGGCCGTCCCTTTGGTTTGTAGATATAACTTGTTATTGAAGGAAAAATCATTCCTGGTTAGATTTAAGTCTAACAATTGGAGTAATTCCTCCTCTGGTCGATTTGTGTCTGGGTATTTACTGAAAACTTCCTTGACTGCTTGTAGCCCTGCTGTCGTCTCAATGTTTGTGTAGAGGCTGTCTATATCTATCGAAAACAGAAAGGCTTATTTTGGTACTACTATTGCTTTGATTTTGTCTACAAAATCGTAAGTGTCTTTTATAAAACTGGGGTGTCTTATTGACAGTGGGTTCAGGAAGTGTTCAATATACTCTGCTGTCTGATAGGTCTCACTGCCACAGTCAGACACAATTGGTCTCCCCGGCGGTATTTCGTATGGTATTGTCCATGAATCCGGGCTCTTGTGGATTTTTGGCAAAAGATAAAATATCCTCGCTCGTGGAGTGTCCTGTCCGAGCAAATATTGTTGTTGTTTGGCGTTTATGTGCTTCTTTTCCCTCAGTCTTTTTATGATGGCTTTGGCCTTTACAGCCGTTTGTTTGTAAATTGGTCTGTCTAATTGCCTATAATGATCCTGATTGCTGAGCTGTCTCTCCCCTTCAAACAGGTATTGGTGTCTGTCCATTATTACTATACAGGAGCCTTTATCTGCTGGCTTGATTACAATCTGTTGGTTGTTGGCTAGTTCCCTCAGTGCTTTAGCTTGTTCTGTTGTGAGGTTATATTTCTCCTTAAGGTGTCCTGGTATGTGTCTTACCGTGTTTGTGTCGTCCTGGATCAGTTGTTTCAGGCTCTGTGGGAGCACAGCGTCTGCAGGTTCCCAGTTTGATCCTGGCTGGAAGGGTGGTATTTCCCTCCCCTGGTCCATTCTAAAGTGTGTAGCTAGTTTCAGTCTGCGGTGATACTGGGAGAGGTCCTTCTTTAATCTGTTGGTTTGTTGTTTGTAGATGTCTAGGGTCGGGACAAATGAAAGTCCCTTTTCCAGCAGTTCGGTCTGATGTTGATCCGGCTGGAAGTAATGGGACAGATTCATTATGTTTGACTTCCCTCCCCTCCTTTCTTGGTTTATGGGGTCAATTAGTTTAAACTAAGGAGCCAATTTTCAAGCATTGCTTTGCCTGTCTCTGTTTTCCAATGTATGTTATCATGAACCACTTTAGTCTTTAGTCAGTCTTTTTATGATGGCTTTGGCCTTTACAGCCGTTTGTTTGTAAATTGGGCTGTCTAATTGCTTATAATGATCCTGATTGCTGAGCTGTGGGAGGCACTGGGGGGACACTGGGGAGGCCCTGGGGAGGTACTGGGGAGGCACTGGGGGGGCACTGGGGAGACACTGGGCACTGGGGAGACACTGGGGAGGTACTGGGGGGGCACTGGGGGGACACTGGGCACTGGGGAGACACTGGGGAGGTACTGGGGAGGCACTGGGGAGGCCCTGGGCAGACATTGGGGAGGTACTGTGGAGGCACTGGGGGGACACTGGGGAGGCACTGAGGAGGCACTGGGGGGGCACTGGGGAGGCCCTGGGCAGACATTGGGGAGGTACTGGGGAGGCACTGGGGGAAAACTGACAGAGTTGGGACAGAGTAAAAAAATAAAAAAACTTTATTTTATTTTATTTTGGTGCATGCATTCACATGCATTGCATGCGTCTCTCAACCGTTCTGTCAAACTTCACCGTTTTTTTCACCCCCCCCTTTTTTTCTTTTTTGGGAAGATTCTTCCGCGTACCACCTGGGGGGGCTCAAGTACCACCGGTGGTACGCGTACCACAGGTTGAGAACCACTGGATTAATCGAACCGATTATTCTAAAAACAACTCAAATCGGCCGATACCGATGTGTTTGCCGATTAATCTCCCATCACTACTTGTGTCATTGTTATATCAGGTCAACTGTGCTCAAATCCATCTTCTGTACCGGTTACAGGACACACACAGAGCCTGAAGATGAACGACACACTGGCGAATGGCACCAACTCTTCCTTCCCCTTCACATTCTCAGATCTGGCCCTACCGATTACCTTCAGCTCCGTCAAGCTCACCCTGGGTCTGCCCATCAACAGCTACGTTCTGTGGCTGATACTGAGTGGAGCTGGTGGGACGATCGCCTCCGAGTTCTTCTATCTCAACCTGATCGTATCTGTGATCCTCTCTACCTTCGCCGATGTATTTTACTCTGCATGGCTCTTCACATACAACTCAATTTTGTTCAAGGTTACTAACTTGTTTTTTCTTATTCTCCATCCCATCGTTCCAGTGTTGTATCTGTGTGGAGCGTTACATAGCGGTGGTTCACCCCGTGGTGTTTCTCAGGTACAAAGCTCTTCGGTACAGGGTGGCCTGTTGCTGCCCTGTCTGGCTGACGGGGCTTGCATTCAGCTTGTTAATTGTTCTATCCGGCACGGTGTTTCCTTAATACTTCTTGATGGGCTTTTGGATGGTGTGCATTTCTGTGGTGTGTTTCTGCTGCCTCTCGGTCCTCAGAGCTCTGAAACAGCCTGGACCAGGAGAAGGACAAAGGGACAGTGGGGAGGGAAACGGCCTGAAGAGAAGAGCTTTTAGAATCATTCTGATCAGCTTGGTTGTAATGTCAGTGGCTATAATGAGCTATATTCCCTTTGTTGTGTTTGCACTACTGAATTATTCCAACATAGTTGTTAATACCATCCTATATACAGTAGCCATGATTTCAGCGTTTGTTCATCCATTGCTCTACCTCCACAAAGCTGGGAAACTGCCATGCTTCAAGGGTCTCTGAAAGCAGGTCAGCAGGATAGATCTCTAATGCTGCGTTCACACTGGCAGATGCAAAAGATGCAAAGATGCAAAATCCACAGAAAAATTGTATGTGTTGTTGTTTTGTAAAATCTGTTGCTCACACGGTCATTGACACCATCCAGCGTGCGTCCGTAGTGACGTGTGTCATTGCAGCTACAGTTGTAGCTTTGTAGCTTTGCATCTGGAAGTTGAACCCAGCTCAGCTTCAATTTGTAGCTTTTGCAGCAGCCACAAACGTCAGATGCATCTTTGTATCTTCATGCTGGCTTCCATTGACAATGAATGGTAGACTGTATCTTTGCATCTGCCCGTGTGAACGCACTATTATGCAGACCTGTGTGTGATACTAGGCTCTAATCCTACAAATGTAATCCAAATCTGTCACTGTGTCAGAGAAACCTATTTTATTTATTCAGCTATTTGATATGTTGTTGTTTATTGAATTACTCGTGGTAATTAGAGATGTTGACAATTACTCTCATTGCATTAATGTTTAACATATGTAGATACATTTTTTAATGGTAAAGCATTGTTTCTTAGGTGAAATCTGCCCCCTCCCCCCCAGGTGATGGTAACGTTGTTTAAGGCTTAAACAACAAAATATATAAATTAAATATAATAGAAAATACCTTCACTGCTAGGCGGCTATTATAAAACCAGTCAAATATTGCCAAAATTGGCAAAAATTATTAGAAAGAGGCAACCATTGTGAACATAGCTGATACATGCTCACAACGATCTTGTAAATCAGCTGTTATCACAACATGTATCTGCAGAACCAGTCCAAAAGGATTATTTGGGGGGGTCTTGGCCTGAGAACCACTGGTCTAAATTATATGACCTGTTCATGAACTATTTTTATTAATACATTAATTTGGGTTATTCATACAATGGAACATGACACATGGACAGATTAATACCCACTGTCTGTAATATGACCTGTTCATGAACTACTTTTAATTCATCTGTTTTTCATCATCACTCATAATGTGTCACTGATGGAACATGAATCATTGATGGAAAATAAAAGTGAAGAAACTTTGGTTGCTGTGTATTGACTTTAAACCTACAGAACCAAACATAGTCCACAATCAGAGTCTACAAGTTGAATAGGCCTACTACGTTGAAATGGGCCATCAAGTCACACTTCTTAGAGCACCCCCCCCCCCCTACAGGAGGTGAGGGGGTGTCGGGTGGGTCACAACAATGCATTCCATTCCAAGACTGCCACCTACAACAGACATCAACGCGCCCCTTGGAGCACCCCTTGGAGCACCCCTTGGAACACCCCTTGGAACACCCCTTGGAGCACCCCCCCCACACACACACACACACACACACACACACACACACACAAGTTGAATAGGCCTACTACGTTGAAATGGGCCATCAAGTCACACTTCTTAGAGAACCCCCCTCCCCCCACCCACACACACACACACACACACAAGTTGAATAGGCCTACTACGTTGAAATGGGCCATCAAGTCACACTTCTTAGAGAACCCCCCCACCCACACAGAGATAGTGGGGTGGAAATAACGAGACAGGCAGTGGTCTGTATAGTAGCCTAGTGCTTTTAATTGACATGGTATGTATTATGTCGCTAAGAATCACGCTGGATTATAATTTCTTCACATCCCTATATTCTTCTCTCTTCCTATCTCCCCCTAGGTCTGGCTTATTAACCAGGCTAATCTCCCCCTCTCTCACTCCCCCTCTCTCTCTCTCTCTCTGCCACATGCAGCGAGAGGGGACTCATTCCCCCCCCACACACACACACACACACACACACGTGCGCCTCTCCCTCACTCTCCCCCCTCTCTCACTCCCCCTCTCTTCCCCCCCCCCCCCTCTCTCTCTCACACACACACACACACACACACACAATGTCGGACCATTGCTTAGACCATTTCCCCGTCGCCGCCGTCGGCTATTTGGGTGTCGGAAAAAGGTGATCTTTATTGTCTTATTCTGCTCTTATTCTGAAATGCCAAGCGCTTAACAGGAAGTGCCTATTAACATTGTGTATATATTGGCTGAATAAACGTCTGGCTTCAGTTGTGTTGACACTGAAGGAGTGGATGTGAGCTGCTGCCTACTCGTCTCATTATTTCCTCCGTATATCAGACTAGCTCCTAGGCTGTCTAGATTCTTCCTACACTGCAATGGTAGCTCTGCTAACATAGGCCTAATGTATTGTATAGTGATATATGTGGTAAGCACATGTGAGCATTTTTTTAATTAAAACCTGTGAACGAAATATTGTGTCATAAGTTCTTAAATTGTAGAGCCCATGGGCCTTCTTCTCTTCATAGTACTGGTCAATTTTATTAACACATTTCACATATGGATGGGTATGGAGACATGGGAAGACCTCTGTTACTGAACAAACAATATAACAATGATTACTAGAGCTATTTTAACAAAACATATCCCTTACAAGTTACAGCACCTTTAACATTTCACAAAGGATAATAATAATAAGTTCTGTGTCATAGGCTAGACCTATTTCTGTAGTTCTGTTGAAACTCAGAGTCAAAGAGGTGTAAAATGGTCTCAGTTCATCCATAATATGATCATTAACAGGTGATCTGTCCAATGCCAGATGCAGTGACCATTAACATGTTTAATCTCTGCATTTGAATGTATTGTCTACAGTGAATTAATCATCAGCCACCATCATTTAGCCTGTTTACATTTTAACCTGGGGTAAGAATGTGGGTTTTGTTCATTATTTAGCATTCTAAAAAAACATTGAATAAAAGTGCAGTCATCACAACCCTATTGAAACTAATTCCACACACCTGAGTGCTCCTCATTCCCTCAGAGCAACACAACCTGAACAATGACTTAAAGACTTAAAGTTGTCCCAGTGTCCCAGTCCCAGTTTCCCAGGTTTAGACAATACAGTTGTAGCTGTTATTGTGTCTCTGTTGTTATTTCACTGTAAATATAGATAAGCGATTAAAACAATAGAGCACAATTGGCTATGAGACTTTGAGGATTTGACAATCTACTAATTTGTTGTTAGGCCTTGACCAGTCCTGTACAGAAACCCCACCACTGTCTTCTAAAGTCCACTCCGCCATCTCCCGCCTACAGAGGGTCCTGTATTTAAATCCCTAAACGGCCTTGCCCCTTCCTATATTTCTGAACTAATAACTGCTCCCCCTACCACCAGGACACTCAGATCCTCCACTCTCAAACTCATTGCAGTCCCCCCTTCAAATCTGAAAAGAAAAGGTGATCGTCTGTAGCTGGACCTATATACACTTTGGAATAATCTTCCACACAGATTTTGGACCATTTTAGTCTGGCTTTTAATACAGTGTGACATTTATTGTTTATTGTTGTTCATTGTTTTTGTTGTTATTTTGTTTGTTTGTTCTACTATTGCACTGTGATATACTACGTCTACCTGTTCTCTGGAAAGCACTTTGGGTCAACTGCTGTTGTTTTTAAATGTGCTATATAAATAAAATTGACTTGACTTGACTAAAGTCGGGGTGTGCGTACAGGGTGTGTGGTATTATACTTGTAAAAGACAAGATGTGAAGGCTTGTGTACTAATTATGAAGACTGTTTGCAATCATTTTAGGCGGTGGGTGGCAGTTTGTGTTTTGGAAGACAAATAGTATTTTGTTGTTTCTTCACACAGAGCTGGTTCTATGTTACTGAAAGAATGTGGAGCAATCCTCTTATGGCTCTGCTGCAGTAACAATTAATTATAATTAATATCCACTTATTCAATATTGTTAGACTATACATATATTATCCAGATAGCCAGATACTCTATATTGGATATAGATAGATTAATATATTAAATATGAAGCTTACAAAGCAATCTCACAGTTAGCAGTTTATTTCTAGAATGTTGCATAGAGCATGACCTGGGGGAGGAGTCAGAGAGGGGTGGAGCACATGCAGCAGTTTGTTAGGTTGAGATTGGTGGCTGATGACTGTATTGTTCCACTCTTTGGCCAATCAACACCAAGCAGTTAGTGGTTCCACCTCAGGCGCTCCAGTATAAGAAGAGTTTGTAGTTGTTCTCCACAACATCTGACTGTGGACTCCAGACTTCAGCTGAAGATGAACTCTCTCAACACACCCAAGGATCATCAAGACCTCTGTAAGTTACTTACTGTGTCTATATGGATATACAGCATGCCATAAGGATGTTTTTTTATCTAGTCATTTGTTTGTGTAGAGGCATTCGACATCCAAACCTCTAACTCCACATGGTGAGGGCCCTGGGGTGTCTTGACTCATACTCCATATCCAACAGAAAAAAGGTGCAGAGAGGAATTGTAGTTCTACTGAAATATATTTATTATCTCCAAATATCTCCAAACAAAATAGTATTTCCAAAAAAGAAATAAGAACAATAAGTAAGTATGAATAAGTAAGAAATAAGTGAGTAAGGTCAAAAACTGTATGCCTTCCCAGCCTCACCAAACATTTTCCATTGTTTCCATTGTTCTCAAAATGCATGTCAAGTGACCTTAAACAGGCAACGCCACTTCCTCTCCCAGTGATGGCCTTTCAAAATAAAAGTTACAATTAACTGTACAAAAGTCACTGCAGAGGAGCTTTTACTTTGAAGGAGAGAAATTATAACGGAAGTGCAAAGTGGCTCACTAAATTGACATGACATACCAGGGTTTCTAATAAGAGGTGGAGGCTTCTAATAATACAAATTATAACATTCTCTTTTCCAAAACCATATCTGATATTATGAAAACATAAAACTGGCTCCAACAGTTTGTTTTGATTTATTTTAGCATTGACTACCCGTTGTCATGTATTTTCTAAAATATAAAATGATTGTAGAATCGAATTATAAATGGATGCTAAATTGATAATAGGGTACATTAACTTAACATTATAGGTTTTGCTATTTTAAGTCCAGGAATGCCTCTAAACAACATTTCCTTTGTCTTTGTTTCCAATTCAGTGTTAGTTCAGTCTGGCTTCCCTGTTCTACCAGAGGTGAATGATCAAAGAAGCTTGGCTAAGCAAAAATGCCACTGCTGTGATCAGTGTGGTAAACGCTTTCCTACAATGTCTAGACTTAAAACACACCAGACCATTCACACTGGAGAGAAACCCTTTGGATGTGATCAGTGTGGTAAACGCTTTCCTACAATGTCTAGACTTAAAACACACCAGACCATTCACACCGGAGAGAAACCCTATGGATGTGATCAGTGTGGTAAACGCTTCTCTCAGTTGTCTGACCTTAAAACACACCAGAGAATTCACACTGGAGAGAAACCATATGGATGTGATGATTGTGGACAACACTTCTCTACAATGGGACATCTTCAAACACACAAGAGAATTCATACTGGAGAGAAACCATATGGATGTGATCAGTGTGGACAACATTTCTCTCGAATGGACGGCCTTAAAGGCCACCAGAGAATTCACACCGGAGAGAAACCCTATGGATGTGATCAGTGTGGACAACATTTCTCTCAAATGTCAAGCCTTAAAAGCCACCAGAGAATTCACACAGGAGAGAAACCCTATGGATGTGATCAGTGTGGGAAACACTTCTCTCATTTGTCTGACCTTAAAACACACCATAGAATTCACACTGGAGAGAAACCCTATGGATGTGATCAATGTGGACAACACTTCTCTCAAATGTCAAGCCTTAAAACACACCAGAAAATTCATACTGGAGAGAAACCCTATGGATGTGATGAGTGTGGACAACACTTCTCTACAATGGGAAATCTTAAAACACACCAGAAAATTCATACTGGAGAGAACACCTATGGATGTGATGAGTGTGGACAACACTTCTCTACAATGGTAAATCTTAAAAGACACCAGAGAATTCACACTGGAGAGAAACCATATGGATGTGATGATTGTGGACAACACTTCTCTCAAATGGCACACCTTAAAAGCCACCAGAGAATTCACACTGGAGAGAAACCCAAATGATTTTTTGTGTTGATTTTGTTTAACTTGTTAATGGATTTTCTTATTGGACATTTTCAAGACATTTTAAATTAGAAACATCGTCTGTGACAGGAAATAAATTAGCACCTAATCACATTTTGTACATGCATGTGTAAGTATGGATGAAATAAAACGTGTTACAAAATACATATTGTGTACGTTCTTATATATTATGGCTACAGCCATTGGTCAAATATATGAAAGGAGTCACAGACGTCCATATACAAGCTTCCCATTGTATTTTCAAACACCATTTTAACCATGTTAGATTCATTGAACATATCCTGACGAAGACCCGAAGGGGTCGAAACGTTGTATCCTCTTCTCCATGAAATAAAAATGTTGAGCTCAAGGCCGGTGTGCGAACTCCATCTCCTTTCATCAGATTCATTGAAAACACCCATATTCTGGTGACTGTCATAATGTGTGAGGGTGAGTGATTTTTATTTCTTTTAATGAATTTTTTTATTTTCTAGTTTTTCTACTTGATGAGGCATTTCTGTCTCTTTTTATATTTGACATTGCACGTTGACATCACAAGATGTATTCTCTCTCTTTCCTACTCAGATCATGCATCTCAAATGGCCAATTCTCTGGTTACCATTTCAGATTTGGCCCATGGGCCTTCTTCTCTTCATAGTACTGGTCAATTTTATTATTAACACATTTCACATTATGAAATAGTAATAATTATGTTAGTGAAATGGGTATGGAGACGTGGGAAGACCTGTTACTGAACAAACAATATAGCAATGATTAGTAGAGCTATTTTAACAAAACATATCCCTTACAAGTTACAGCACCTTTAACATTTCACAAAGGATGATAATAATAATAAGTTCTGTGTCATAGACCTATTTCTGTAGTTCTGTTGAAACTCAGAGTCAAAGAGGTGTAAAATGGTCTCAGTTCATCCATAATGTGATCATTAACAGGTGATCTGTCCAATGCCAGACAACCAGTGACCATTAACACGTTTAATCTCTGCATTTGAATGCATTGTCTATAGTGAATGAAGCATCAGCCATCATCATTTAGCCTGTTTACATTTTAACCTGGGGAAAGAATGTGGGGTTTGTTTATTATTTAGCATTTGAAAAAAACATTGAATAAAAGTGCAGTCGAACCCTATTCAAACTAATTCCACACACCTGCATGCTCCTCATTCCCTCAGAGCAACACAACCTGAACAATGACTTAAAGTTGTCCAGGTTTACACAAATACAGTTGTTGCTGTTATTGTGTCTCTGTTGTTAATAGCAATGTAATGATGGATATAGGATATGATTATTATACGGATGATGACGTATCCTGATTTATCCTGACTTATACTGGTCATGAATTAATAATGCCTTACACTATGGACACATGGCCTACACATTACACAATGGAATTTCACTGTAAATATAGATACGAGATTAAATGAGAACAATAGAGCACAATTTGCTATGAGACTTTGAGGCTATGAGATTTGACAATATACTAATTTGTTGTTAGGCCTTGACCAGTCCTGTACAGAAGACCCACCACTGTCAAACAAATTTCACTTGCATTGCAACTTAGGGTGTGCAGTAGTATACTTGTAAAAGACAAGATGTGAAGGAAGAGAGTAAACTGTCATTTCCAGTCTTTTTTCTGTCTGGTACAACCCTTAAGTTTTGTGGTGAGGTCAAGTACGTCAAGCCATTATTTAACAAATGACCTATCTGATGATAGGGACATCTACAGGCAACGTAGAATGTGATATGCACAAGCAAACATGATTGTACGTAAGTTTAGTATTGTCATGGTCTGGCCCTCTGCCTGTTTATTCCCCTCTTTCTGTATCTCTCCCTCTGCCCAGTTGTGTCTGTCTTTCCACTTCAGCGACTCCCACTTCCCATTGCAGCCCTCAGTCCTAGTTACACACCTGGTTCCACTCTCATCAACCCAGCCAATTACAAACCTGTGAACTCTGCTACAATCAACCCACCACCTATAAATACTGGACTCCTTGCACAAACGAACTGTCAGAACATAAATCTTTGTCCGGTGCTTCACGTCGTTGTCCCCTGCTCTACCTTGATGTTTTGGGTTTGTCATTTTGACAACAACTATGAAGACATAGAAGACAACAACAAACTACTGTAACCCGTTGGATATATGCGAATACTGTGGAATTATTGTCATGGCTGGAGTTGTCTGTGAAGAGAGACATTGCTTGGAGCTTCCCATTGTATGAATCAACTAGGGAACTTGGTTATATTTGTACATCATTTGCTGCACATGATCAGTGACATATGTAGACATATGTATGTGTGACCGGTGTCAGGAATAGGTTTTTCTTTTTTTGTTGTTGTTCCTTTAATTGTTTTGCATACTTATTATCTGTTGTATATCTATCAGTGACTTATAGTATCCTTCCTTATATATATATTACTTACCACTGTCGATTGGATATATGATCCTATATGTGAGCAGACTTCCGGTTCCACGGACTAATGATGACGTCAGTGGCCGCAACTGACAGCTGTCAGATGGGGAACGGAAGAGGAGGAGTTTGTTTATTGGGAACTTGACTTGTATCAGTATAAAGCGACTGGCAGAGGGGAAGGTTGGGTGTGTGTGCTTCTCTGTGGAGTGTGTCCAGGGTGACAGGAGGACCGAGAGAGAGAGTTAACTATAAATTCGGTTGGCACACCAAAGTTACGAGCCGAGAGAGGACTCGTGTGTGGCACCAACTGTAGAGGACGGAGAGGATCGAGTGAACTGACTTACCTGTTGACGACGGAGAGGATCGAGTGAGCCGTGTACGAGCCAGTAACCAGGAGTGGTGTTACAGAGTGCGGATACCCAGCAACATCGGCGGGCAGGTAACTGCCCGTTGTGTGTGAGTATTGTTCTATCCCGCACTACTGTCGATTACATCACTGTACGGGGGCGTAGGCGAGCTGTACTCGTTGGTGGAACAGAAAAACTGGCGTCTACCGTATGTGCTTTCAGGTCCAAATGATGTATTGAAGGGGACGTATATGATGTTGGACTGATTGGACTCTCTCTCTGTGAAACAAAAGAACTGTCTGAACCCATCGCACTTTAGCAGCACTTTTGTAATGGAATGGTTTTAAGGAGTTGGTTATTTTGTTATTTTGTTATATAATTAGTTTTGCTACAGGATTTTAGATTTATTAAAGATTGTATTTTAAGGGTGTTTTAGAGATCCCCATGTATAGGAAAATAAACATGTTATATTTCTGATTCATGATTCAGTGTCAGTCTCTCTCCACTTTTTATGGTTGCTCTCTCACCTGGTAAAACGTGAACCTGTGTGTCCTTGAACAAACTGAAGCTAAGAGTAATAATGATAAAAGAGTTGCCGTTTCTCTGTAAATAAATGACGGCTGGCGTAGTCCCAGGATTATCTAGTGAGGTGTACAACTTTGATATCTCTAGCACCTTAAACGGTGCCACTCTAATAATTAAAGGTTGTATGTCTTATAAAATAATAACGATAAAGAATATTCTACTGCCCAAATTCTGTGTGGCTGATTCGGCCTTGGTCACATATGTAGCAGGTGTGGCGCCCTGTATGGGTGTATAAGTGAAATCACTTTAGGCTCTGTGTTCAGCATGGGACTATTGTGTGTTTGTTTGTTAAGCGGTTAAAGCTCTATATTCTGATATACTCATTGCAATAGTGTTTGTTCAGTCACAGGGCTCTCCATGTCTGTGTAATAAACAATGTGAGAAGATTAATAAACAATATCATATAAGATTCAGTGTCCATCCATGATATGGCGTCTATCAACTCCATCAAGCTCATCCTGGGTCTCCCCTAACCTGACTCCGCCAGATGGGGCAGCAGAGAGTACACTGGGTACTCTCTGCTGCCCCATCTGGCGGAGTCAGGTTAGGTCTCCCCATCAACAGCTACGTTCTATGGCTGATACTGAATGGAGCTGGTGGAACGATCGCCTCCGAGTTCTTCTATCTCAACCTGATCGTATCTGTGACCATCTCTTCCCTGGCCTCTGTCTTTTACTTTGCATGGCTCTTCACATGCACATTAATTTTGTTCAGGGTTTTTTCGCATTACTTCTAGTGTTTTTTTCTGGTTCCCTGTTCCATCATTCCAGTGTTGTATCTGTGTGGAGCGTTACATAGCGGTGGTTCACCCTGTGGTGTTTCTCAGGTACAAAGCTAAGCCAACGCAGGGAAGCTGCAGTACCCTCACTAAAAACGCCGGGACAACGCTCCACACGTCCCAAACTCTTCCCCCTTCTGGCTCCAAAACTATGGAATGCACCTTTTCAGACTCCATCATGGCCCGTAGCACTTACCCTACCCCCTTAGATAGCACTTTTGTAGACTTGGATAGCATCTGATACATACTTATAGCATGTTATGTAGACAGCACTAGAATTGCATTGTATGTAGTCTTAGCACTTCATAGTAGCCTACATATGTATAGCATAGAATAGTATACATTGACACGATCGTAGACAGGAACACCCACAAATGTCACATCTGGTTTTAGCCCGGGGTAAACTAAATGGTCTTCCCCATAGAGTTATAATAGCGTATGATCCTTTGGATCACGTTCAGAGCGATGTGTTGGATGATAGAAATATTGACAGCCAAGAAAAATCCATCAGAAAGACATCTGGAACACTCGCCCTCGGAAAGTTGACTACGTATACGAGACGATTTAGCCATGGTTCACATGGCGCTCGTCTGTCATGGCGGAACTTCAACCTGTTTTATGCACTTTTCCCATTTAGAACGTTAACGTCTACATACATGTTCAGATTTCAAATATAAAGTGCTCGCCCCAGAGCCACGGATGTTACAATCCTCGTCGGGTGGGTAATAGCACCCGTGTCTTCCGCATTGTTCAATAAAAAGCGTTTTTATCCGATCAGTGACCATTTTATCAGAGTTATAATGCACCAACCGATAGGGGCGCATGGCCATAAACTGATTAAACAGCTTTTTATTGAACAATACGGAAGATACCGGTACTTATTCCCGAACTAGCAGAATTGTAACATCTATGGTCCTGGGGTGAGCACTTTATATTTGTAATCGGAACATTTGTGTAAAACACTTGTGTCCAGGCCAGGGCTACCATGAGCTCACAGCGCGCTGCGACGCGTTGTTTGTAGATTTTTTGTTTATGCTGGGGTCCTGGGGTTCAAGTGGTTTATAGTCAGAGTATCCTTATCTAATTATACTTTATTGCAGCGTCAAGTTGCACAAGCATAACCACCACTGAAATCGGACATCGATCTCCCTCTCCCTCCATGTTACAAAACATTGTGTTACCGCGGCGCAGTGTTTACTCGCCTGGTAGAGACACTCTAAACTTAACGTAATATCAAAAACCAACAGCCATTAAGTCATCAATAATGTTTATAGAACACATTGTAGTGAATTCTAAGTAGTTTAGAGACAGTTGGAACTTGGCACGGAGCCATCGTTGTGCGGTCGAAACGAATGGTGTCGGTAGTCTACTTGGAATTCACTAAAACATCATTGATGAATTAATGGCTTTTTAAAATGTATATATTATGATAAGTTTCAGTGATCATATCTATAGAAAAGTGTCTCTTACCATATAGTGAATATATCAGTCCATTGTGTTGTGCTGGATCATGCCCATGCAGTCAAGAAAAACATTACAATCGGCCTCTAGCTTGTTTCATTTTCTAAAGTAGCGTTCCTTGTCGAGTGGCAACAAGGATCTGTGCCTGTGATCTGGCAAGCCATGACGCCTACTTTTAAATTAGTAGTATTTAAAGCATCTGTGTTTGAAAACCCAACACTTCACTGTTTATTCCGGTTGGGAGAACTCTGAACTTTCCCCCGGCTCCACCCCCCAGCTATATTGACGCCCCTGATGACAAAAGTCGGTGTCGGTGTATATATCACGTGTGTCATTGCAGCTACAGATTATGTACCTTTGCATCCGGAAGTTGAACCCAGCTCCGCTTCATTGTGTAGCTTTGTAGCTTTCGCAGCAGCCACAAACGTCAGATGCATCTTTGTATCTTCATGCTGGCTTCCATTGACAATGAATGGTAGACTGTATCTGCTTGCATCTGCCCATGTGAACGCAGCATTACCATGAATTAATAATGCCTTATTACACTATGACACATGTTTCTGCACACAGGCCTACACATTACACAATGGGATTTCACTGTAAATATAGATAAGCGATTAAATGAGAACAATAGAGCACAATTATTGGCTATGAGACTTTGAGGATTTGACAATATACTAATTTGTTGTTAGGCCTTGACCAGTCCTGTACAGAAACCCCACCACTGTCTTCTAAAGTCCACTCCGCCATCTCCCGCCTACAGAGGGTCCTGTATTTAAATCCCTAAACAGCCTTGCCCCTTCCTATATTTCTGAACTAATAACTGCTCCCCCTACACCAGGACACTCAGATCCTCCACTATCAAACTCATTGCAGTCCCCCCTTCAAATCTATTATACACTTTGGAATAATCTTCCACACATATTTTATTTTATTTTATTGTTTATTGTTGTTCATTGTTTTTGTTGTTATTTTGTTTGTTTGTTCTACTATTGCAATGTGATAGACTACGGTCTACCTGTTCTCTGGAAAGCACTTTGGGTCAACTGCTGTTGTTTTTAAATGTGCTATATAAATAAAATTGACTTGACTTGACTAAAGTTGGGGTGTGCGTACAGGGTGTGCGGTATTATACTTGTAAAAGACAAGATGTGAAGGCTTGTGTACTAATTATGACTGTTTGCAATAATCTTAGGGGGTGGGTGGCAGTTTGTGTTTTGGAAGACAAATAGTATTTTGGAAAACAGTTTTTCTTGTTGTTTCTTCACACAGAGCTGGTTCTATGTTACTGAAAGAATGTGGAGCAATCCTCTTATGGCTCTGCTGCAGTAACAATTAATTAGGGACCAAGAAGTCACGTAGTGACTTTGGTCACTTATTGTTTTTGTGTTTATTAGGGACCAAGAAGTCCCTTTTGGCCATGCCAAACGGTGAATATGCGAAGCCCAAGACGATTGGCCAAATGGTGGCGCTATAGCGCTCAATTGAAAATGCTAACTTTGAACGTGCATAGCTCATGAACCGTTTGACCGTTGGCAATGCCACTTTGATACCCATATGCGTCTCCTCATGCTGAACAACTTTCGTGTTCTGACTTTTTGACCTCTGACCTTTAGATCACCCGCCATTTTGAATTATATGATCAGTACTTCTTCTCCTTCTCCTTCCGCCAAAAATAGCTGTTCTGACTGAACCGTGCAGTCGGTTTTCGCAAAACTTGTCAACATGATAGAGGACCATGCCAAACGGTGACTATGCGAAGCCCATCATGATTGGCCAAATGGTGGCGCTATAGCACTCAATTGATGCAAAACTTGCAAACTTGCAAACTTTGAACGTGCATATCTCATGAACCGTTTGACCGTTGGCAATGACACTTTGATACACATATGTGTCTCCTCATGCTGAACAACTTTCGTGTTCTGACTTTTGACCTCTGACCTTTAGATCACCCGCCATTTTGAATTATATGAAAAACAGTTCAAATGTAACTCCTCCCAGAATCTTTGCTCAAAATGCACGAAAACTTCTACACGTGAACTTTGGACCTATACGGACAAATAATCGTAGCACATTTTTTCTAAGTGAACCAATGAAAATTGCTGTTTTGTGAAACTTCTTCTGCACCTAATACCTATATGAAAACTGAATGATGTTACTGTTTAGAATGAGTCAACTGACTGTGTCTGCATAGCTCAGTTGGTAGAGCTCTCGCCGTTGGACCACACGGTTGTGTGTTCAAATCCGGGTAAAGACAACTCAGTGTATGCATTGTGTGCTGCAAGATTTGTGATGACTCAACTATAGAAATATTGAAGTAGATTACATTTGACATATTGTTGAACGCCCTGTGGGCTATATCAGTGAGATCAATAACTTTAAAGACTGGTGTGATAATAGCCACCTTATGTTAAACACCACAACAACTAAAGAGATGATCTTCAATCCAAATCCATGGTTATGAACAATTGTCTGCCTAACACACACGCATGCAGCCACGCAGCCACGCAGCCACGCACGCAGGCAGGAAGGCAGGCAGGCAGGCAGGCAGGCACACACACACACACACACACACACACACACACACACACACACACACACACACACACACACACACACACTTTAACTGTGCGTGAAAACACACTGTAGTAATGGATAAAGACATGCCTAAAATGAGGACACACCTTCTTGTTACCAAATCACTGAATGGTTTTACTGTTTACAATATAGTCACTGTTAATATTGTCTCTGTGTAGGTCAGTCAGTAGAGCTCCCGCCTTTGGTCCACAAGGTTGTGAGTTCAAATCCCGGTACCGACAACTCAGCTCGTCAGTCTCATTTGTGCATGTTGTTCTTATTGCGCATTGTTCTTCTTCTATCTTGGTCCCGCTTTATCGCTGCTTGCAGCTATATTTATAATTAATATCCACTTATTCAATATTGTTAGACTATACATATATTATCCAGATAGCCAGATACTCTATATTGGATATAGATAGATTCATATATTAAATATGAAGCTTACAAAGCAATCTCACAGTTTATTTCTAGAATGTTGCATAGAGCATGACCTGGGGGAGGAGTCAGAGAGGGGTGGAGCACATGCAGCAGTTTGTTAGGTTGAGATTGGTGGCTGATGACTGTATTGTTCCACTCTTTGGCCAATCAACACCAAGCAGTTAGTGGTTCCACCTCAGGCTCTCTAGTATAAGAAGAGTTTGTAGTTGTTCTCCACAACTCCTCCAGGATATCTATACTTTCTGATCTCATCTGACTGTGGACTCCAGACTTCAGCTGAAGATGAACTCTCTCAACACACCCAAGGATCATCAAGACCTCTGTAAATTACTTACTGTGTCTATATGGATATACAGCATGCCATAAGGATGTTATTTTTATCTAGTAATTTGTTTGTTTTGATTTATTTTAGCATTGACTACCCGTTGTCATGTATTTTCTAAAATATAAAATGATTGTAGAATCGAATTATAAATGGATGCTAAATTGATAATAGGGTACATTAACTTAACACTATAGGTCTTGTTATTTGTGACGATTTGGTCGAAGGGCTGCCATTGGATTGTTTTGATTAATTTTCGTTTTTTCATGTCATATGAAAGCAGGGAATCATAGCTTAAAATTGACATTGGTTGTTCAGTTTGACCCACCAGTTTTGGAGATATGGCTTATAGAGAAATGTCTTAGTGGAAAAAAGACCAAGCAGAGAAAATGGATTTCTAAGCTTTAGTTCAGTGATCTGTGACTTTAGGGGGTGCTGTTTTCCCTTCATTCCTCCTTTAGTCAACCAGCAGTGTTGCCATGTCTGCTTATTATAATTAGTTGGCCTTGTTTCTAAAGAAAAATAATGCATAGGCCTACTGTACCTATTTTATAATAATTTATAACCTGTTAATAAAAATGTATTTGACAAAAATAAAGTGTAGTTGATCATTTGGGCTTGTTTTTAAAGTGTAGTTGATTATGGAGAGTTGGTAACCAAGTTGACCCTTATTAGATCTTTAACTATCAAGTGTAAAAATAAACCTTAAAAGGTCCATTTTGTTTCATTTTACACTCTCAAGATATACATAATTGTTAAACATCTGCATTACTTAATTTACAATAAGTCTACACAATTAGAGAATGTTGTTATCTCTCCTTTTTTAAATAGGCTACTGTATTTATTTGGCATTTTGTAGTAAGAAAAAGGGAAAATAACAGTGGCAGATAAATTAGGCCTATGTAAATGTTCCAGATGAGTACAAATAAAAGAGCTATATGAATGCAAAAAAAACAGTAACCAACAGACAACAGGACAGTTTGCTCTCAAACTCTCAGCACAAATTGTGCCCTCTTGGCTCTTCTCTTAATTCCTGTTCCATTAGCCTGTTATTATTATTATGTGTCTGCAGACCCCCATCTGAAAATAATTTATGCCAGACACAAGATTTGTGTTGTTTGTATGCATATAGATCGGCTATTTTGGGCTTGTTTTCATATACCGGGTTGCTTATTTCTCTCACAGAAACTGGCAACCCCGCAACGATAGCCGTTAGCTACATTTAGCTAATATATTGATATCAATCCTGTAGCTAAAACAAGTACATTATCGCGCTATATTACATATCGATGCGATCTGCGTTATTATGACCTTAATTTTCATGGCAGGTACATTCCAAAGCAACTAATAATAACCACGTTATGGTGACATAATGTTACAATGTTTACATTACATTCATTCGAGTCTTCTTCTTCTGCTATTGGAAATAGGAAGCCATTTCCGCATTTTCCATTGTTGTGGTCACCAGTGCCCCCAGCTGGAACATTAGCATGAATTAGCTTTAGGCGGACCAAAATAAACACACTTTTTACGTTGTTAATACTTCTTTCTCTGCTATTTCTGTTAGCCAGTTAGTAAAAGACTAGTATTATCTTCCAAAACGATTGTGTACAAAAAGGCGGATTTGGCGGAATTTGCATACTTTAGCAGGGAAGCCGTATGTCTAGTTAGCATTGGTTAACCCAATGGTTATGACATAGTGACATGTTTAAGCATGTATTTCATATTTATATGTCGATATCAGCTCTGACATTTATTTCAGACCTGCTCTAACATGACATGAATAATAATATAGCTTCAGATTATTTTAGACAGAAAAATAAAAAAGTAGGCCTACAAAGAAAATAGTTTTTCAGCTGTCCTCAACAGTTGCCACCCCCGCGATGGCAGTCCGTACATCGCGTGTGGTCACATTTTAAGTCCAGGAATGCCTCTAAACAACATTTCCTTTGTCTTTGTTTCCAATTCAGTGTTGCATCATCAGTCTGGCTTCCCTGTTCTACCAGAGGTGAATGAACAAAGAAGCTTGGCTAAGCAAAAATGCCACTGCTGTGATCAGTGTGGTAAACGCTTCCCTACAATGTCTAGCCTTAAAATACACCAGACCATTCACACTGGAGAGAAACCCTTTGGATGTGATCAGTGTGGTAAACGCTTCCCTACAATGTCTAGACTGAAACAACACCAGATAATTCATACTGGAGAGAAAGCCTATGGATGTGATCAGTGTGGTAAACGCTTCTCTCGAATGGACAACCTTAAAACACACCAGAGAATTCACACTGGAGAGAAACCATATGGATGTGATCAGTGTGGGCAACACTTCTCTCAGTTGTCTGACCTTAAAAAACACCAGAGAATTCACACTGGAGAGAAACCCTATGGATGTGATCAATGTGGACAACACTTCTCTCAAATATCAAGCCTTAAAACACACCAGAAAATTCATACTGGAGAGAAACCCTATGGATGTGATCAATGTGGACAACACTTCTCTCAAATGTCAAGCCTTAAAACACACCAGAAAATTCATACTGGAGATAAACCCTATGGATGTGATGAGTGTGGACAACACTTCTCTATAATGGGAAATCTTAAAACACACCAGAGAATTCACACTGGAGAGAAACCCTATGGATGTGATCAGTGTGATAAACGCTTCTCTGAAATGTCCAGCCTTAAACGCCACCAGAGAATTCACACAGGAGAGAACCCCTATGGATGTGATCAGTGTGGGCAACACTTCTCTCAGTTGTCTGACCTTAAAAAACACCAGAGAATTCACACTGGAGAGAAACCCTATGGATGTGATCAATGTGGACAACACTTCTCTATAATGGGAAATCTTAAAAAACACCAGAGAATTCACACTGGAGAGAAACCCTATGGATGTGATCAATGTGGACAACACTTCTCTCAAATGTCAAGCCTTAAACGCCACCAGAGAATTCACACAGGAGAGAACCCCTATGGATGTGATCAGTGTGGGCAACACTTCTCTCAGTTGTCTGACCTTTAAAAACACCAGAGAATTCACACTGGAGAGAAACCCAAATGATTTTTTGTTGTTGATTTTCTTATTGGACATTTTCAAGACATTTTAAATTAGACACATTGTCTGACAGGGAAGAAATTAGCACGTAATCACATTTTGTACAAAATACATATTGTGTACCTTCTTATATATTATGGCTACAGCCATTGGTCAAATATATGAAAGGAGTCACAGACGTCCATATACAATCTTCCCATTGTATTTTCAAACACCATTTTAACCATGTTAGATTAATTGAACATATCCTGACGAAGACCCAAAGGGGTCGAAACGTTGTATCCTCTTCTCCATGAAATAAAAATGTTGAGCTCAAGGCCAGTGTGCGAACTACATCTCCTTTCATCAGATTCATTGAAAACACTGACATTGAGTGATTTTTATTACTTTTAATTCATTTTTTTATTTTCTAGTTTTTCTACTTTATGAGGCATTTCTGTCTCTTTTTATTTCCTTTTTTATTTTATATTTGACATTGCACGTTGACATAACGATGTATTCTCTCTCTTTCCTACTCAGATCATGCATCTCAAATGGCCAATTCTCTGGTTACCATTTCAGATTTGGCCCATGGGCCTTCTTCTCTTCATAGTACTGGTCAATTTTATTATTAACACATTTCACATTATGAAATAGTAATAATTATGTTAGTGAAATGGGTATGGAGACGTGGGAAGACCTCTGTTACTGAACAAACAATATAGCAATGATTAGTAGAGCTATTTTAACAAAACATATCCCTTACAAGCTACAGCACCTTTAACATTTCACAAAGGATGATAATAATAAGTTCTGTGTCATAGACCTATTTCTGTAGTTCTGTTGAAACTCAAAGAGGTGTAACATGGTCTCAGTTCATCCATAATGTGATCATTAACAGGTGATCTGTCCAATGCCAGACAACCAGTGACCATTAACACGTTTAATCTCTGCATTTTAATGCATTGTCTATAGTGAATGAAGCATCAGCCATCATACTTTAGCCTGTTTACATTTTAACCTGGGGAAAGAATGTGGGGTTTGTTCATTATTTAGCATTTGAAAAAACATTGAATAAAAGTGCAGTCGAACCCTATTAAACGCATGCTCCTCATTCCCTCAGAGCAACACAACCTGAACAATGACTTAAAGTTACACAAATACAGTTGTTGCTGTTATTGTGTCTATGTTGTTAATAGCAATGTAATGATGGATATAGGATATGATTATTATACGGATAATGACGTATCCTGATTTATCCTGACTTATCCTGGTCATGAATGAATAATGCCTTACACTATGGACACATGGCCTACACATTACACAATGGAATTTCACTGTAAATATAGATAAGCTATTAAATGAGAACAATAGAACACAATTTGCTATGAGACTTTGAGGATTTGACAATATACTAATTTGTTGTTAGGCCTTGACCAGTCCTGTACAGAAGACCCACCACTGTCAAACAAATGAACTTGCATTGCAACTTAGGGTGTGCGGTATTATACTTGTAATTTCCAGTCTTTTTTCTGTCTGGTACAGCCCTTAAGTTTTGTGGTGAGGTCAAGTACGTCAAGCCATTATTTAACAAATGACCTATCTGATGATAGGGACATCTACAGGCAACGTAGAATGTGATATGCACAAGCAAACATGATTGTATGTAAGTTTAGTATTGTCATGGTCTGGCCCTCTGCCTGTTTATTCCCCTCTTTCTGTATCTCTCCCTCTGCCCAGTTGTGTCTGTCTTTCCACTCCCACTTCCCATTGCAGCCCTCAGTCCTAGTTACACACCTGGTTCATCAGCCCAGCCAATTACAAACCTGTGTACCTCTGCTACAATCAACCCACCACCTATAAATACTGGACTCCTTGCACAAACTAACTGTCAGAACATAAATCTTTGTCCGGTGCTTCACGTCGTTGTCCCCTGCTCTACCTTGATGATTTGGGTTTGTCATTTTGACAACAACTATGAAGACATAGAAGACAACAACAAACTACAACAACAAACCCTAGCCCAAACATTTAGACTCTCGTAGATGTTTTTTTCGATTCTGACGAATCTCTCTACGAGAGTCTAAAAGACTAGTCCCTTAAAAAAAGTCTTGTGTTTACGTTTGTGCCTCAAAATCACTCTTACCTTGTACAAATGCAAAATCTAAAATCGAAATAGTTTTTCCCCACATGTCCGGCGGGTGTTCGGAAAACAATTACACCCGTAGGGACCGTAGTTTTCAATAAAAACAATATTTTAATCCACTCCGTCCATACTCCTCCATTGTAAATGCGCAACAGAACATTGGTCGCGCCCCTAGTGGCCAGGGTTCTGTTGCGCATTTACAATGGAGAGAAAACCAAGATGGCCGCCAGATTCCGAGACAGAGTATGGACGGAGTGGATTAAAATATTTTTTGTATTGAAAACTACGGTCCCTACGGGTGTAATTGTTTTCCGAACACATGTGGGGCAAAACTATTTAGATTTTAGATTTTGCAAGGTAAGAGTGATTTTGAGGCACAAACGTAAACACAAGACTTTTTTTAAGGGACTAGTCTTTTAGACTCTCGTAGAGAGATTTGTCAGAAAAGGAAAAAAAAACTCTACGAGAGTCTAAATGTTTGGGCTACTGTAACCCATTGGATATATGCGAATACTGTGGAATTATTGTCATGGCTGGAGTTGTCTGTGAAGAGAGACATTGCTTGGAGCTTCCCATTGTATGAATCAACTAGGGAACTTGGTTATATTTGTACATAATTTGCTGCACATGATCAGTGACATATGTACAGTATGTAGCAGGTGTGGCACCCTGTATGGGTGTATAAGTGAAATCACTTTAGGCTCTGTGTTAAGCATGGGACTATTGTGTGTTTGTTTGTTAAGCGGTTAAAGCTCTATATTCTGATATACTCATTGTAATAGAGTGTTTGTTCAGTCACAGGGCTCTCCATGTCTGTGTAATAAACAATGTGAGAAGATTAATAAACAATATCATATAAGATTCAGTGTCCATCCATGATATGGTGTCTTTATACCACTGCTATCAACTCCATCAAGCTCATCCTGGGTCTCCCCTAACCTGACTCCGCCAGATGGGGCAGCAGAGAGTACACTGGGTACTCTCTGCTGCCCCATCTGGCGGAGTCAGGTTAGGTCTCCCCATCAACAGCTACGTTCTGTGGCTGATACTGAATGGAGCTGGTGGGACGATCGCCTCCGAGTTCTTCTATCTCAACCTGATCGTATCTGTGACCATCTCTTCCCTGGCCTCTGTCTTTTACTTTGCATGGCTCTTCACATGCACATTCATTTTGTTCAGGGTTTTTTCGCATTACTTCTAGTGTTTGTTTCTGGTTCCCTGTTCCATCATTCCAGTGTTGTATCTGTGTGGAGCGTTACATAGCGGTGGTTCACCCTGTGGTGTTTCTCAGGTACAAAGCTAAGCCAACGCAGGGAAGCTGCAGTACCCTCACTAAAAACGCCGGGACAACGCTCCACACATCCCAAACTCTTCTCCCTTCTGGCTCCAAAACTATGGAATGCACTTCCCATTACAGTCAGAACTGCAGCATCACTCCCAATCTTCCGCCATAGTCTGAAAACCCACCTTTCCACCCTACCCCCTTAGATAGCACTTTTGTAGACTTGGATAGCATCTGATACATAGTTATAGCATGTTATGTAGACAGCACTAGAATTGCATTGTATGTAGTCTTAGCACTTCATAGTAGCCTACATATGTATAGCATAGAATAGTATACATTGACACGATCGTAGACAGGAACACCCACAAACGTCACATCCGGTTTTAGCCCGGGGTAAACAAAATGGTCTTCACCATAGAGTTATAATAGCGTATGATCCTTTGGATCACGTGCAGAGCGATTTGTTGGATGATAGAAATATTGACAGCCAAGAAAAATCCATCAGAAAGACATCTGGAACACTCGCCCTCGGAAAGTAGACTTATTATTACGTATACGAGACGATTTAGCCATGGTTCACATGGCGCTCGTCTGTCATGGCGGAACATCAACCTGTTTTATGCACTTTTCCCATTTAGAACGTTAACGTCTACATACATGTTCAGATTTCAAATATAAAGTGCTCGCCACAGAGCCACGGATGTTACAATCCTCGTCCGGTGGGTAATAGTACCCGTGTCTTCCGCATTGTTCAATAAAAAGCGTTTTAATCCGATCGGTGACCATTTTATCAGAGTTATAATGCACCAACCGATAGGGGCGCATGGCCATAAACTGATTAAACAGCTTTTTATTGAACAATACGGAAGATACCGGTACTTATTCCCGAACTAGCAGAATTGTAACATCTATGGTCCTGGGGTGAGCACTTTATATTTGTAATCGGAACATTTGTGTAAAACACTTCAGTCCAGGCCAGGGCTACCATGAGCTCACCGTGCGCTGCGACGCGTTGTTTGTAGATTTTTTGTTAATGCTGGGGTCCTGGGGTTCAAGTGGTTTATAGTCAGAGTATCCTTATCTAATTATACTTTATTGCAGCGTCAAGTTGCACAAGCATAACCACCACTGAAATCGGACATCGATCTCCCTCTCCCTCCATGTTACAAAACATTGTGTTACCGCGGCGCAGTGTTTACTCGCCTGGTAGAGACACTCTATAGATATGATCAATTAAACTTAACGTAATATCAAAAACCAACAGCCATTAAGTCATCAATAATGTTTATAGAACACATTGTAGTGAATTCTAAGTAGTTTAGAGACAGTTGGAACTTGGCACGGAGCCATCGTTGTGCGGTCGAAACGAATGGTGTCGGTAGTCTACTTGGAATTCACTAAAACATCATTGATGAATTAATGGCTTTTTAAAATGTATATATTATGATAAGTTTCAGTGATCATATCTATATAAAAGTGTCTCTTACCATATAGTGAATATATCAGTCCATTGTGTTGTGCTGGATCATGCCCATGCAGTCAAGAAAAACATTACAATCGGCCTCTAGCTTGTTTCATTTTCTAAAGTAGCGTTCCTTGTCGAGTGGCAACAAGGATCTGTGCCTGTGATCTGGCAAGACATGACGCCTACTTTTAAATTAGTAGTATTTAAAAGGATCTGTGTTTGAAAACCCAACACTTCACTGTTTATTCCGGTTGGGAGAACTCTGAACTTTCCCCCGGCTCCACCCCCCAGCTATATTGACCCCCCTGATGACAAAAGTCGGTGTCGGTGTATATATCACGTGTGTCATTGCAGCTACAGATTATGTACCTTTGCATCCGGAAGTTGAACCCAGCTCCGCTTCATTGTGTAGCTTTGTAGCTTTCGCAGCAGCCACAAACGTCAGATGCATCTTTCTATCTTCATGCTGGCTTCCATTGACAATGAATGGTAGACTGTATCTACTTGCATCTGCCCATGTGAACGCAGCATTACCATGAATTAATAATGCCTTATTACACTATGACACATGTTTCTGCACACAGGCCTACACATTACACAATGGGATTTCACTGTAAATATAGATAAGCGATTAAATGAGAACAATAGAGCACAATTGGCTATGAGACTTTGAGGATTTGACAATATACTAATTTGTTGTTAGGCCTTGACCAGTCCTGTACAGAAACCCCACCACTGTCTTCTAAAGTCCACTCCGCCATCTCCCGCCTACAGAGGGTCCTGTATTTAAATCCCTAAACGGCCTTGCCCCTTCCTATATTTCTGAACTAATAACTGCTCCCCCTACCACCAGGACACTCAGATCCTCCACTCTCAAACTCATTGCAGTCCCCCCTTCAAATCTATTATACACTTTGGAATAATCTTCCACACATATTTTATTTTATTTTATTGTTTATTGTTGTTCATTGTTTTTGTTGTTATTTTGTTTGTTTGTTCTACTATTGCAATGTGATAGACTACGGTCTACCTGTTCTCTGGAAAGCACTTTGGGTCAACTGCTGTTGTTTTTAAATGTGCTATATAAATAAAATTGACTTGACTTGACTAAAGTTGGGGTGTGCGTACAGGGTGTGCGATATTATACTTGTAAAAGACAAGATGTGAAGGCTTGTGTACTAACTATGAAGACTGTTTGCAATAATTTTAGGGGGTGGGTGGCAGTTTGTGTTTTGGAAGACAAATAGTATTTTGGAAAACAGTTTTTCTTGTTGTTTCTTCACACAGAGCTGGTTCTATGTTACTGAAATAATGTGGAGCAATCCTCTTATGGCTCTGCTGCAGTAACAATTAATTAGGGACCAAGAAGTCACGTAGTGACTTTGGTCACTTATTGGTTTTGTGTTTATTTTTCTTCTCCTTCTCCTTCCGCCAAAAATAGCTGTTCTGACTGAATGGTGCAGTCGGTTTTCCGAAACGCGGTAATCTGGTAGAGGGCCATGCCAAACGGTGAATATGCCCAAGACGATTGGCCAAATGGTGGCGCTATAGCGCTCAATTGAAAATGCTAACTTTGAACGTGCATAGCTCATGAACCGTTTGACCGTTGGCAATGACACTTTGATACCCATATGCGTCTCCTCATGCTGAACAACTTTCGTGTTCTGACTTTTGACCTCTGACCTTTAGATCACCCGACATTTTGAATTATATGATCAGTACTTCTTCTCCTTCTCCTTCCGCCAAAAATAGCTGTTCTGACTGAACCGTGCAGTCGGTTTTCGCAAAACTTGTCAACATGATAGAGGACCATGCCAAACAGTGACTATGCGAAGCCCATCATGATTGGCCAAATGGTGGCGCTATAGCACTCAATTGATGCAAAACGTGCAAACTTGCAAACTTTGAACGTGCATATCTCATGAACCGTTTGACTGTTGGCAATGACACTTTGACACACATATGTGTCTCCTCATGCCGAACAACTTTCGTGTTCTGACTTTTGACCTCTGACCTTTAAATCACCCGCCATTTTGAATTATATGAAAAACGGTTCAAATGTAACTCCTCCCAGAATCTTTGCTCAAAATGCATGAAAACGTCTACACGTGAACTTTGGACCTATACGGACAAATATTCTTAGCACATTTTTGTTAAGTGAAAGAATTAAGTTTTTATGAGCCAATGAAAATTGCTCTTTTGTGAAAAATATTCTTCTGCCTCTAATACACACATATGCTTATGTCACTTTACTATGCGAAGCCCATCACGATTGGCCAAATGGTGGCGCTATAGCACTCAATTGATGCAAAACTTGCAAACTTGCAAACTTTGAACGTGCATATCTCATGAACCGTTTGACTGTTGGCAATGACACTTTGACACACATATGTGTCTCCTCATGCCGAACAACTTTCCTGTTCTGACTTTTGACCTCTGACCTTTAGATCACCCGCCATTTTGAATTATATGAAAAACCGTTCAAATGTAACTCCTCCCAGAATCTTTGCTCAAAATGCACGAAAACTTCTACACGTGAACTTTGGACCTATACGGACAAATAATCGTAGCACATTTTTGTTAAGTGAAAAAATGAAGTTTTTATGAGCCAATGAAAATTGCGCGCGCACGCACGCACACACACACACACACTAAAGTTTGAGTACTTATGCTGAACTAACACTGAATGATTTTCCTGTTAACAATGGAGTAACAGATTGTCTCTGTCTAGCTCAGTCAGTAGAGATCTCACCCTTGGACCACAAGATTGTTGGTTCAAATCCAGGTACCAACAACTCAGCCTGTGAGTCTCATTTGTGCATATTGTTGAACGCCCTGTGGGCCATATCAGTGAGATCAATAACTTTAAAGACTGGTGTGATAATAGCCACCTTATGTTAAACTCCACAAAAACTAAAGAGATGATCTTCGATCCAGGCAGGCAGGCAGGCAGGCAGGCAGGCAGGCAGGCAGGCACTTTAACTGTGCGTGATAACACACTGTAGTAATGGATAAAGACATGCCCAAAATGAGGACACACCTTCTTGTTACCAAATCACTGAATGGTTTTACTGTTTACAATGTTGTCACTGATTGTCTCTGTGTAGCTCAATCAGTAGAGCTCCCGCCTTCGGTCCACAAGGTTGTGAGTTCAAATCCCGGTACCGACAACTCAGCTCGTCAGTCTCATTTGTGCATGTTGTTCTTATTGCGCATTGTTCATCTTCTATCTTGGTACCGCTTTATCGCTGCTTGCAGCTATATTTTTTCTTCTCCTTCTCCTTCTTCTTCTTCTCCTTCTTCCGCCAAAAATAGCTGTTCTGACTGAATGGTGCAGTCGGTTTTCGCGAAACGCGGTAATCTGGTAGAGGGCCATGCCAAACGGTGAATATGCGAAGCCAAAGACGATTGGCCAAATGGTGGCGCTATAGCGCTCAATTTAAAATGCTAACTTTGAACGTGCATAGCTCATGAACCGTTTGACCGTTGGCAATGCCACTTTGATACCCATATGCGTCTCCTCATGCTGAACAACTTTCACGTTCTGATTTTTAACCTCTGACCTTTAGATCACCCGCCATTTTGAATTATATGATCAGTACTTCTTCTCCTTCTCCTTCCGCCAAAAATAGCTGTTCTGACTGAACCGTGCAGTCGGTTTTCGCAAAACTTGTCAACATGATAGAGGACCATGCCAAACGGTGACTATGCGAAGCCCATCATGATTGGCCAAATGGTGGCGCTATAGCACTCAATTGATGCAAAACTTGCAAACTTTGAACGTGCATATCTCATGAACCGTTTGACCGTTGGCAATGACACTTTGATACACATATGTGTCTCCTCATGCTGAACAACTTTCGTGTTCTGACTTTTGACCTCTGACCTTTAGATCACCCGCCATTTTGAATTATATGAAAAACAGTTCAAATGTAACTCCTCCCAGAATCTTTGCTCAAAATGCACGAAAACTTCTACACGTGAACTTTGCACCTATACGGACAAATAATCGTAGCACATTTTTTCTAAGTGAACCAATGAAAATTGCTGTTTTGTGAAACTTCTTCTGCACCTAATACCTATATGAATACTGAATGATGTTACTGTTTAGAATGAGTCAACTGACTGTGTCTGCATAGCTCAGTTGGTAGAGCTCTCGCCGTTGGACCACACGGTTGTGTGTTCAAATCCGGGTAAAGACAACTCAGTGTATGCATTGTGTGCTGCAAGATTTGTGATGACTCAACTATAGAAATATTGAAGTAGATTACATTTGACATATTGTTGAACGCCCTGTGGGCTATATCAGTGAGATCAATAACTTTAAAGACTGGTGTGATAATAGCCACCTTATGTTAAACACCACAACAACTAAAGAGATGATCTTCAATCCAAATCCATGGTTATGAACGATTGTCTGCCTAACACACACACGCATGCAGCCACGCAGCCACGCACGCACGCACGCAGGCACGCAGGCAGGCAGGCAGGCAGGCAGGCACACACACACACACACACACACACTTTAACTGTGCGTGAAAACACACTGTAGTAATGGATAAAGACATGCCTAAAATGAGGACACACCTTCTTGTTACCAAATCACTGAATGGTTTTACTGTTTACAATATAGTCACTGTTAATATTGTCTCTGTGTAGGTCAGTCAGTAGAGCTCCCGCCTTTGGTCCACAAGGTTGTGAGTTCAAATCCCGGTACCGACAACTCAGCTCGTCAGTCTCATTTGTGCATGTTGTTCTTATTGCGCATTGTTCTTCTTCTATCTTGGTCCCGCTTTATCGCTGCTTGCAGCTATATTTATAATTAATATCCACTTATTCAATATTGTTAGACTATACATATATTATCCAGATAGCCAGATACTCTATATTGGATATAGATAGATTCATATATTAAATATGAAGCTTACAAAGCAATCTCACAGTTTATTTCTAGAATGTTGCATAGAGCATGACCTGGGGGAGGAGTCAGAGAGGGGTGGAGCACATGCAGCAGTTTGTTAGGTTGAGATTGGTGGCTGATGACTGTATTGTTCCACTCTTTGGCCAATCAACACCAAGCAGTTAGTGGTTCCACCTCAGGCTCTCTAGTATAAGAAGAGTTTGTAGTTGTTCTCCACAACTCCTCCAGGATATCTATACTTTCTGATCTCATCTGACTGTGGACTCCAGACTTCAGCTGAAGATGAACTCTCTCAACACACCCAAGGATCATCAAGACCTCTGTAAATTACTTACTGTGTCTATATGGATATACAGCATGCCATAAGGATGTTCTTTTTATCTAGTAATTTGTTTGTTTTGATTTATTTTAGCATTGACTACCCGTTGTCATGTATTTTCTAAAATATAAAATGATTGTAGAATCGAATTATAAATGGATGCTAAATTGATAATAGGGTACATTAACTTAACACTATAGGTCTTGTTATTTGTGACGATTTGATCGAAGGACTGCCATTAGATTGTTTTGAATTTTCGTTTTTTCATGTCATATGAAAGCAGGGAAGCTTCAAATTGACATATTGGTTGTTCAGTTTGACCCACCAGTTTTGGAGATATGGCTTATAGAGAAATGTCTTGCAGGAGTAGTGGAAAAAAGACCAAGCAGAGAAAATGGACTTCTAATCTTTAGTTCAGTGATCTGTGACTTTAGGGGGTGCTGTTTTCCCTTCATTCCTCCATTAGTCAACCAGCAGTGTTGCCATGTCTGCTTATTATAATTAGTTGGCCTTGTTTCTAAAGAAAAATAATGCATAGGCCTACTGTACCAATTTTATAATAATTTATAACCTGTTAATAAAAATGTATTTGACAAAAATAAAGTGTAGTTGATCATTTGGGCTTGTTTTTAAAGTGTAGTTGATTATGGAGAGTGGACCCTTATTAGATCTTTAACTATCAAGTGTAAAAATAAACCTTAAAAGGTCAATTTTGTTTCATTTTACACTCTCAAGATATACATAATTGTTAAACATCTGCATTACTTAATTTACAATAAGTCTACACAATTAGAGAATGTTGTTATCTCTCCTTTTTTTTAAATGGGCTACTGTATTTATTTGGCATTTTGTAGTATGAAAAAGGGAAAATAACAGTGGCAGATAAATTAGGCCTATGTAAATGTTCCAGATGAGTACAAATAAAAGCTATATGAATGCAAAAAAAACAATAACCAACAGACAACAGGACAGTTTGCTCTCAAACTCTCCCAGCACAAATTGTGCCCTCTTGGCTCTTCTCTTAATTCCTGTTTCATTAGCCTGTTATTATTATTATTTGTCTGCAGACCCCCATCTGAAAATAATTTATGCCAGACACAAGATTTGTTGTTTGTATGCATATAGATCGGCTATTTGTTGTCGGTACCGGGATTTGAACTTATTTTGGGCTTGTTTTCATATACCGGGTTGCTTATTTCTCTCGCAGAAACTGGCAACCCCGCAACGATAGCCGTTAGCTACATTTAGCTAATATATTGATATCAATCCTGTAGCTAAAACAAGTACATTATCGCGCTATATTACATATCGATGCGATCTGCGTTATTATGACCTTAATTTTCATGGCAGGTACATTCCAAAGCAACTAATAATAACCACGTTATGGTGACATAATGTTACAATGTTTACATTACATTCATTCGAGTCTTCTTCTTCTGCTATTGGAAATAGGAAGCCATTTCCGCATTTTCCATTGTTGTGGTCACCAGTGCCCCCAGCTGGAACATTAGCATGAATTAGCTTTAGGCGGACCAAAATAAACACACTTTTTACGTTGTTAATACTTCTTTCTCTGCTATTTCTGTTAGCCAGTTAGTAAAAGACTAGTATTATCTTCCAAAACGATTGTGTACAAAAAGGCGGATTTTAGCGGAATTTGCATACTTTATCAGGGAAGCCGTATGTCTAGTTAGCATTGGTTAACCCAATGGTTAACATTAGACATAGTGACATGTTTAAGCATTTATTTCATATTTATATGTCGATATCAGCTCTGACATTTATTTCAGACCTGCTCTAACATGACATCAATAATAATATAGCTTCAGATTATTTTAGACAGAAAAATAAAAAAGGACAAAGAAAATAGTTTTTCAGCTGTCCTCAACAGTTGCCACCCCCGCGATGGCAGTCCGTACATCGCGTGTGGTCACATTTTAAGTCCAGGAATGCCTCTAAACAACATTTCCTTTGTCTTTGTTTCCAATTCAGTGTTGCATCATCAGTCTGGCTTCCCTGTTCTACCAGAGGTGAATGAACAAAGAAGCTTGGCTAAGCAAAAATGCCACTGCTGTGATCAGTGTGGTAAACGCTTCCCTACAATGTCTAGCCTTAAAATACACCAGACCATTCACACTGGAGAGAAACCCTTTGGATGTGATCAGTGTGGTAAACGCTTCCCTACAATGTCTAGACTGGAAAAAAAACAGATAATTCATACTGGAGAGAAACCCTATGGGTGTGATCAGTGTGGACAACACTTCTCTAACTTGAGCAACCTTAAATCACACCAGATAATTCACACTGGAGAGAAACCATATGGATGTGATCAGTGTGGGCAACACTTCTCTCAGTTGTCTGACCTTAAAAAACACCAGAGAATTCACACTGGAGAGAAACCCTATGGATGTGATCAGTGTGGTAAACGCTTCTCTCGAATGGACAGCCTTAAAAGACACCAGAGAATTCACACTGGAGAGAAACCATATGGATGTGATCAGTGTGGGCAACACTTCTCTCAGTTGTCTGACCTTAAAAAACACCAGAGAATTCACACTGGAGAGAAACCCTATGGATGTGATCAATGTGGACAACACTTCTCTCAAATGTCAAGCCTTAAAACACACCAGAAAATTCATACTGGAGAGAAACCCTATGGATGTGATCAATGTGGACAACACTTCTCTCAAATGTCAAGCCTTAAAACACACCAGAAAATTCATACTGGAGAGAAACCCTATGGATGTGATCAGTGTGGACAACATTTCTCTCGAATGGACAGCCTTAAAGGCCACCAGAAAATTCATACTGGAGAGAAACCCTATGGATGTGATCAGTGTGGACAACATTTCTCTGAAATGTCCAGCCTTAAAAGCCACCAGAGAATTCACACAGGAGAGAAACCCTATGGATGTGATCAGTGTGGGCAACACTTCTCTCAGTTGTCTGACCTTAAAAAACACCAGAGAATTCACACTGGAGAGAAACCCTATGGATGTGATCAATGTGGACAACACTTCTCTCAAATGTCAAGCCTTAAACGCCACCAGAGAATTCACACAGGAGAGAACCCCTATGGATGTGATCAGTGTGGGCAACACTTCTCTCAGTTGTCTGACCTTAAAAAACACCAGAGAATTCACACTGGAGAGAAACCCTATGGATGTGATCAATGTGGACAACACTTCTCTCAAATGTCAAGCCTTAAAACACACCAGAAAATTCATACTGGAGATAAACCCTATGGATGTGATCAGTGTGGGCAACACTTCTCTCAGTTGTCTGACCTTAAAAAACACCAGATAATTCACACTGGAGAGAAACCCTATGGATGTGATGATTGTGGACAACACTTTTCTATAATGGGAAATCTTAAAAGACACAAGATAATTCATACTGGAGAGAAACCCTATGGATGTGATCAGTGTGGACAACATTTCTCTGAAATGTCCAGCCTTAAAACACACCAGAAAATTCATACTGGAGAGAAACCCTATGGATGTGATCAGTGTGGACAACGCTTCTCTCGAATGGACAGTCTTAAAACACACCAGATAATTCACACTGGAGAGAAACCCTATGGATGTGATGATTGTGGACAACACTTCTCTCAAATGGCACACCTTAAAAGCCACCAGATAATTCACACTGGAGAGAAACCCAAATGATTTTTTGTTGTTGATTTTCTTATTGGACATTTTCAAGACATTTTAAATTAGACACATTGTCTGACAGGGAAGAAATTAGCACGTAATCACATTTTGTACATACATGTGTAAGTATGGATGACATAAAACGTGTTAAAAAATACATATTGTGTACCTTCTTATATATTATGGCTACAGCCATTGGTCAAATATATGAAAGGAGTCACAGACGTCCATATACAAGCTTCCCATTGTATTTTCAAACACCATTTTAACCATGTTAGATTAATTGAACATATCCTGACGAAGACCCAAAGGGGTCGAAACGTTGTATCCTCTTCTCCATGAAATAAAAATGTTGAGCTCAAGGCCAGTGTGCGAACTACATCTCCTTTCATCAGATTAATTGAAAACACTGACATTGAGTGATTTTTATTACTTTTAATTCATTTATTTTCTAGTTTTTCTACTTGATGAGGCATTTCTGTCTCTTTTTATTACCTTTTTTATTTTATATTTGACATTGCACGTTGACATCACGATGTATTCTCTCTCTTTCCTACTCAGATCATGCATCTCAAATGGCCAATTCTCTGGTTACCATTTCAGATTTGGCCCATGGGCCTTCTTCTCTTCATAGTACTGGTCAATTTTATTATTAACACATTTCACATTATGAAATAGTAATAATTATGTTAGTGAAATGGGTATGGAGACGTGGGAAGACCTCTGTTACTGAACAAACAATATAGCAATGATTAGTAGAGCTATTTTAACAAAACATATCCCTTACAAGTTACAGCACCTTTAACATTTGTGACTAAATTTGACTGAGGGACTGCCATTGGATGTTTTTTGAATTTTCGTTTTTTCACGTCATATGAAAGCAGGGAATCATAGCTTCAAATTGACATATTGGTTGTTCAGTTTGACCCACCAGTTTTGGAGATATGGCTTATAGAGTAATGTCTTGCAGAAAAATGCGAGTTGAGAAAACCGGCTTGAAAGGTTCACTTCAGTGGTCTCTAACATTACACCTAGCTACATGTTTGGGCATTTATTTCATATTTACATGTCGATTTCAGCTCTGACACTTATTTCAGACATGCTCTAGTATGTGAAGAGTCTGCCTGTGCTATTAACTCATTTTGAAAAAAAAAATGAAAAAATCTCCTCTGGTGAAAAGCGGTAATTTGCGCGATGGCAGTCTCTCAGTCAAATCTGGTCACATTTCACAAAGGATGATAATAATAAGTTCTGTGTCATAGACCTATTTCTGTAGTTCTGTTGAAACTCAAAGAGGTGTAACATGGTCTCAGTTAATCCATAATGTGATCATTAACAGGTGATCTGTCCAATGCCAGACAACCAGTGACCATTAACACGTTTAATCTCTGCATTTTAATGCATTGTCTATAGTGAATGAAGCATCAGCCATCATAATTTAGCCTGTTTACATTTTAACCTGGGGAAAGAATGTGGGGTTTGTTCATTATTTAGCATTTGAAAAAACATTGAATAAAAGTGCAGTCGAACCCTATTAAACGCATGCTCCTCATTCCCTCAGAGCAACACAACCTGAACAATGACTTAAAGTTACACAAATACAGTTGTTGCTGTTATTGTGTCTATGTTGTTAATAGCAATGTAATGATGGATATAGGATATGATTATTATACGGATAATGACATATCCTGATTTATCCTGACTTATCCTGGTCATGAATTAATAATGCCTTACACTATGGACACATGGCCTACACATTACACAATGGAATTTCACTGTAAATATAGATAAGCGATTAAATGAGAACAATAGAACACAATTTGCTATGAGACTTTGAGGTCGCCCCATCCACCAGATGGGGCAACAGAGAGTACACTGGGTACTCTCTGCTGCCCCATCTGGCGGAGTCAGGTTAGGTATCCCCATCAACAGCTACGTTCTGTGGCTGATACTGAGTGGAGCTGGTGGGACGATCGCCTCCGAGTTCTTCTATCTCAACCTGATCGTATCTGTGACCATCTCTTCCCTGGCCGCTGTCTTTTACTTTGCATGGCTCTTCACATGCACATTCATTTTGTTCAGGGTTTTTTCGCATTACTTCCATTCCATTCCGTTCCATCATTCCAGTGTTGTATCTGTGTGGAGCGTTACATAGCGGTGGTTCACCCTGTGGTGTTTCTCAGGTACAAAGCTAAGCCAACGCAGGGAAGCTGCAGTACCATCACTAAAAACGCCGGGACAACGCTCCACACGTCCCAAACTCTTCTCCCTTCTGGCTCCAAAACTATGGAATGCGCTTCCCATTACAGTCAGAACTGCAGCATCACTCCCAATCTTCCGCCATAGTCTGAAAACCCACCTTTCCACCCTACCCCCTTAGATAGCACTTTTGTAGACTTAGATAGCATCTGATCCATACTTATAGCATGTTATGTAGACAGCACTAGAATTGCATTGTATGTAGTCTTAGCACTTCATAGTAGCCTACATAATGTATAGCATAGAATAGTATACATTGACACGATCGTAGACAGGAACACCCACAAACGTCACATCCGGTTTTAGCCCGGGGTAAACAAAATGGTCTTCCCCATAGAGTTATAATAGCGTATGATCCTTTGGATCACGTTCAGAGCGATGTGTTGGATGATAGAAATATTGACAGCCAAGAAAAATCCATCAGAAAGACATCTGGAACACTCGCCCTCGGAAAGTTGACTTATTATTACGTATACGAGACGATTTAGCCATGGTTCACATGGCGCTCGTCTGTCATAGCGGAACTTCAACCTGTTTTATGCACTTTTCCCATTTAGAACGTTAACGTCTACATACATGTTCAGATTTCAAATATAAAGTGCTCGCCCCAGAGCCACGGATGTTACAATCCTCGTCGGGTGGGTAATAGTACCCGTGTCTTCCGCATTGTTCAATAAAAAGCGTTTTAATCCGATCGGTGACCATTTTATCAGAGTTATAATGCACCAACCGATAGGGGCGCATGGCCATAAACTGATTAAACATCTATGGTCCTGGGGTGAGCACTTTATATTTGTAATCGGAACATTTGTGTAGGCGTAAGCCGCCGTAAGGAGTGTAAATGGAGAATGTGCGTAAAACACTTCAGTCCAGGCCAGGGCTACCATGAGCTCACAGCGCGTTGCGACGCGTTGTTTGTAGATCTTTTGTTTATGCTGGGGTCCTGGGGTTGAAGTGGTTTATAGTCAGAGTATCCTTATCTAATTATACTTTATTGCAGCGTCAAGTTGCACAAGCATAACCACCACTGAAATCGGACATCGATCTCCCTCTGGATCATGCCCATGCAGTCAAGGAAAACATTCCAATCGGCCTCTAGCTTGTTTCATTTTCTAAAGTAGCGTTCCTTGTCGAGTGGCAACAAGGATCTGTGCCTGTGATCTGGCAAGCCATGACGCCTACTTTTAAATTAGTAGTATTTAAAGCATCTGTGTTTGAAAACCCAACACTTCACTGTTTATTCCGGTTGGGAGAACTCTGAACTTTCCCCCGGCTCCACCCCCCAGCTATATTGACGCCCCTGATGACAAAGGTCGGTGTCGGTGTATATATGTATAGTTTATATAGTTTCATTATATAGATATTCCACTGTTACGTTCTTAGTTTATGCATGTTTCATGATAACTACTTTTTATGTATGTGATGTATTGCCATGCTTTTTGTTCTTGCTTAATGTAAATCGTTCTGGATTAAGAGCGTCTGCTAAATGCCTAAATTGTAAATTGTAAGTTGTAAGCTCGTCGGTACAGGGTGGCCTGTTGCTGCGCTGTCTGGCTGACGGGGCTTGCATTCAGCTTGTCAATTGTTATATCCGATACGGTGTATCCTTACTACTTCCTGCTGGTCTTTTGGGTGGTGTGCATTTCTGTGGTGTGTTTCTGCTGCCTCTCGGTCCTCAGAGCTCTGAAACAGCCTGGACCAGGAGAAGGACAGAGGGACAGTGGGGAGGGAAATGGCCTGAAGAGAAGAGCTTTTAGAATAATTCTGATCAGCTAGTAGTAATGTCACTGACTATAATGAGCTATATTCCCTATTATATGTTGTGTTTCGTCTGCTGCTGTTCAGATCTCAATTCTAATAGCCGTGATGTCAATGCTTGTTCATCCTTTGCTCTACCTCCACAAAGTTGGGAAACTGCCATGCTTCAAGTAATCATGGGGATATTATAATAATCATGAATGAATTGAATACATTCCTTACCAAGACATTTCTTCACCTATGTGTTTGTAAAGATGTTAACACATGTCACAAATCCATAACAAGCTTTATTTTGTATGGAAAACACTCCTTGGGCGGCCAACCGTCCATACCCACTTTTCCAGGTCATCACCTTTACAAACGCATTGGTAAATAAATCTCTTTGCAAGGAATTTATTCACAGATTGGAAATCCTTCTGATAAAATTCCCTGACTAAAGGGGCTCTGAAAGCAGTATAGATCTCTTACCAGACCCGTGTATGACATGTGTCAGAGAAACCTATTTCAATTATTGAGATATTTGTTATGTTGTTGTTTATTGAATTACTTGTGGTAGGAGAAAACTGTATTTTGACAATTACATTGACATTATTACGTTATTGTTCATCATATATACATTGTTTCTCAGGCTAAATGCATGTATATTGATGTATATTTGGAGGAACCACATCACATTAAATTACATAACTTTTAAAGTATGAACCTAAGTTTCTGTCTCCCCTAAATGAGAGAATAACTTCAGCTATTCTGACATGCTCAAACACAGTTTTAGTAGGATAGGACCCCAGGGGTGAGCACCTGGCCAGTTGAATCTAGATAAACATGCCTGTTTAATACACAAATTCAGAAGATTCAGCGTCCATCCCGGATATGGACGATTTGTTAGAGGTTGTGGTGACAGCAGCTCCAATGAGTCTCGCTTCAGTTCAAACATGTTGATGTCTCGGACAGAATTTTGCATTGAACATCCATCTGTGGTAGTTTCTGCATCATCGAGCACCACGCATTATTTGAATGTCACACGCAGGCCTATTTTAGACTAAACTAGACAGGGTGGCAAAAACAAACAAACATAAAACATTTGAAAACACCAACAATAAAACGGACGTATTTCAAATTAAATCATGCAAGTACAAGCTCACTCATTTTGTAGAACATGGTGCCTGATCCATAGAGCACCGAAGTCTGACGTCAATATCGGTAGAGGGCGCAAGTCCACGGGTTCATGTACTTTTTTATTTGCATTGTAATCCCCATAGGGGGATTTTAGATCGCCTCATATAAGAACTGTGTTTGAAAAATAAACATGTCATCCCTGCCGTTTCACTCATATGGATATGAAGAATCAACTGAGAGAAAATGCTATTGTTACTGCTGCTGAATTAGTTACATTTTCGCTATAAACAGACTGTATCATATATGAGTGACTGAAATGAGTGACTGAAATTACCATCACTGATAGGCTATTAAACCGGTCAAATATTGGCAAAATTGCCAAATAATATAAGAAAGAGACAACATTGTGCAAATAGCTGATCTACATGCCCACAATGAGCTTGTAAATCAGCTGTTATCACAATATTTATCTAGAGAACCTGTTCAAATAGGATTATTTTTTGGGGGTCGTGGCCTGAAAAGGTGAGAACCACTGGTCTAAATAAAATGACCTGTTCATGAACTACTTTTAATTCATTAATTTGGATTATTCATACAATGGAACATGACGCATGTGTGACGGATTAATACCCACTGCCTGTAATATGACTACTTTTAATTAATCTGTTTTTTTAATCATATGATGTGATTTTGGTTGATCATGAAACATTGATGGAAAATAAAAATCTAGTGAAGAAACTTTGTTTGCTGTGTATTGGCTTAAACGTACAGAACCAAACAGGACAACAGCAAATTATTGTAACCCATTAGATAGTATAGGCGTGGGACGATTCACTTACCTCCCGATTCCATATCGATACCTAGGGTGCCAATTCGATTTATATTGCGATCCTGAAATAATATATTGCGATTCGATTCAATATTGCGATTTTTCTCCCAAATTGCTATTATACTAAACTCAGCAACAGGTCCATTATTTCTCCACTTTAATAATACCAATTCCATAACATTTTGTATTCGTCTTTTGGGCCCCAAATCATACCCTAATAAGCACTAGTGTCTATTTAAAACACATACTGTAGGTATTTTTGACTGAGGAGTCATATTTTGACAACATAAACTGCCACTCATTGATTGATTGATTGATTGATTGATTTATTAATAATTTAATTAGACAATGAAATGCAAAAGGTACAGGGGGCACTTTTTATATGCAAATATCCTGGCCAATGGCATTGTAAGACTAAACAATAGGACCCAATGATGATGTTTAGGTGAAAATAGACCAGAAAACAAATTATTTAAACTCTTTGTTTGATCAAATATATATGTTGCCCTAAAGCAACAGTGGGTCTTGCAGGGTTTTAAGTGCCACGGCCTGCAACCTGCAGGGCCCTTTGTGAGAGACTATTTCAAATAGGTATACAGATGGTGCTTCCGTCGAAACCGCGTTCGAGTCCCGATCCCGACGACCTTTGCTGCGTGTCTCCCCCCCCCCCCCCCCCCCCCATCTCTCTCCCCCTCTCCTGTCAAGCTACTGTTAATCTGTCAATAAAGGCCAAAAGCCCCAACAATAGAATTCATGAATTCCACATATCATTCTCTACCTTGACCCCCAACCTTCGTTTGTGGAAAGACTTTCACATGAGGTTCTGTCACGTCTCGGCGGTGTCACGCCAGTAATAATAACAACACGTACGGTGCATCCATGTTGCAGAGACACGCAACGCAAACAACAGCCGCAGACGCACACATGCACGCATGCATAAAGTTAGGTCATATTTTTGGTGTTAAACCTTTTTTTCCCCCATTTTCTTTAGTTAAAGCTGTATTTTTTGGGGGGGCTTTTTGCCTTTGACTGATAGAGTTCTGATTTGAATCATTGCAATAGAGCAGGGGTGTGCAGCATTTGTTTCCCAGGGGGCCACAATGACTTTGATAAAGTGAGTGAAGGGCCACACATTGGACTATTTAACACTAGCATGACTGAAGTAAAATGTGACAGAAGTAGCATGTGCTTAACTTCATATTTAGAAAATGTTTCAGATGTAAAAAAAAATCACACCCGTGTGAACTGAGTGGTGCAACTCCCCCCCCCCCCCTCTCTCTCTCTCTCTCTCTCTCTCTCTCTCTCTCTCTGTCTCTCATTAGCAGGCAGCAGTGCAGCACTAGCTCTCTCTCTCTCTCTGTTTCTGGCACAACAGCGCCACTTTTGGTACTCATTGGTACTCGTGCTCATAGTGACATAGTAGTCACATAGTTAGGTGAACACATAGGTGAACACGGACATTGCTGTTCGTTGGAGTGGTTGCACCACTCAAAAATCTGAGATGATGGAATGATGATGGATGATGATGGTCATGGAAGGGGGACCTTCTGAAGTGTTCATTTAAAGTTGAAACACAATCATACAGTAGTGTTGATATGTTAATTAATCTATCTATCTATCTATCTATCTATCTATCTATCTATCTATCTATCTATCTATCGTATCATAGTTAAACTAGGGGCCACCTTGTGTGCCGGCTTAATGTGTCATGAGTTGATAAACAAATTATCGGCACATCTAAAGGTGCAGTTTGCATAGTGACTATAAATTTCCATGGAATCAAAAGCAATATGAAAATCCTTTTGAGTGCAGGTGTGCAACAAACAAACATTAGTGGAAGGAGGAGCAGGGAAAGGAATAGCTAGAGAAGGCACAGCACAGAGTTCATCATTTGGAGGATCTGCTCTCATCAGGAAGAAAGTGACCGTCGGACGAAGAGACTTCACCAAAACACCAACTCAGAGATCAGAGACACTCTGCTGGCATCAAAAGGTGAGATCCCTTTAACCTTGTGTTCATTGTTCATTAGCATAGTTGCTGTTTTTAGAAGCACATTGAGAATAGTTGTTAAAAAGTATAACTTGTTTCTAGGAATGTGCCGGAGACATTTTGGCCGATATCGATATCCGATATTATAATTAATTGCTGTTATGGCCGATAACCGATATTACCGATGTCGATATGATCTCATTCTGTATTCAAAATATATATAATAATTTTGTCCATTCTGAAAAATACATGTAACAGGGTGTCTGCACTGCAGGCTTAGGCAAGTCAGATTTAACTTTAATACCTTTATATTTAATATTGTGAGCTTGTAGATCTGTTACTAAGCTGTTACTTTGGGCTTCTTTATCTGTAAAGACTAAAGACAGACCGATTCATCGGACCGATTAAGTCTGATTGATTAATCAAACCGATGCCGATTAATCTAAAAACAACTCAAATCGGCCGATACCGATGTGTTTGCCGATGAATCTCCCATCACTACTTGTGTCATTGTTATATCAGGTCAACTGTGCTCAAATCCATCTTCTGTACCGGTTACAGGACTAGGCATGCCGCGGTTTACCGAATTTCGGTAATACCGCGACAGGAACAGCCACGGTGTTGATACCGTGAGATTTCCGAGTTTACGGTATTTTAATACAGCGCTGGTGGGCGGCGCATGCTGCGCGCATGCAGTGCAACTCCACTCCCAGACTAAGGCAAAACGTTTATTTTCACCACACAGCTGCAGTAGATTGAAAAGTTGCTTCCTACCTTTGAGTTAGTGTTGCTGAAAGACACCCAGATCCAATTGTATATTCCATATTTCCACATGTACTAAACTAAAAGTGTGAACTGTCAAGTGTCAACAACACAGAGGCGCAGTTGCGAGCATGCGCAGATTGCATTACAGCGTGCAGGGTACAAAACGGCCATTAGGGGGAGCCATAGTACAGTGAAATACAGTGGTGAATAGCTATTGATTCAATGATTGAATACTTTATTGGCAGAAATGTAAGTCAATGTCCAAAGGGATCACTGAAAAAAGTCCTTGCAGTCTTGTTTCCATTCGGTCCTGGGTAATCAATTCATAATCATGACAAGTCACATGACAAATAACAAAATTCAAATGATCATAAAAAGGGAAAAATAAATAAATAAGATATGTAGGCCTACAGGTTGGGGAACAAAGAAGGGCTTATAAGGAGGTGGGGGTAGTCACTAGACATAGGTGGGGGGGGGGGGGGGGGGGGGGCAATCTTTTTTTATTATTATTTTTTTAATATAAATACCGTGGAATACCGAGGTATAGGTTTTCAATACCGGCACCGTACCGTACTGTAAAATCTCATACCGTGGCATGCCTATACAGGACACACACAGAGCCTGAAGATGAACGACACACTGGCGAATGGCACCAACTCCTCCTCCTCCTTCACATTCTCAGATCTGGCCCTACCGATTACCTTCAGCTCCATCAAACTCACCCTGGGTCGCCCCATCAACAGCTACGTTCTGTGGCTGATACTGAGTGGAGCTGGTGGGACGATCGCCTCCGAGTTCTTCTATCTCAACCTAATTGTATCTGTGACCCTCTCTGCCTTCGTCGATGTATTTTACTCTGCATGGCTCTTCACATACAACTCAATTTTGCTAGGGGTTACTATCTTTACTTCTGCTTTGTTTTTCTCCTTCTCCATCCCATCGTTCCAGTGTTGTATATGTGTGGAGCGTTACATAGCGGTGGTTCACCCCGTGGTGTTTCTCAGGTACAAAGCTCTTCAGTACAGGGTGGCCTGTTGCTGCCCTGTCTGGCTGACGGGGCTTGCATTCAGCTTGTTATTTGTTCTATCCGGTACGTTCTATCCTCACTACTTCCTGCTGGGCTTTTGGGTGGTGTGCATTTCTGTGGTGTGTTTCTGCTGCCTCTCGGTCCTCAGGGCTCTGAAACAGCCTGGACCAGGAGAAGGACAGAGGGACAGTGGGGAGGGAAACGGCCTGAAGAGAAGAGCTTTTAGAATCATTCTGGTCAGCTTGGTAGTAATGTCTGTGAGTGACTATAATGAGCTGTATTCCCTTTACTCTGTTTACACTACTGAATTATTACAACATAGTTGCTGAAACCATCCTATATACAGTATCCATGATTTCAGCGTGTCCATCCATTGCTCTACCTCCACAAAGCTGGGAAACTGCCATGCTTCAAGGGGCTCTGAAAGCAAGTCAGCAGGATAGATCTCTAATGCTGCGTTCACGCTGGCAGATGCAAAAGATGCGAAGATGCAAAGATCACAGCATAATTGGATGTGTTGTTGCTTTGTAAAATATGTTGCTCACACGGTCATTGACATCATCAAGCGTGCGTCCGTAGTGACGTGTGTCATTGCAGCTACAGTTGTAGCTTTGCATCTGGAAGTTGAACCCAGCTCTGCTTAAATTTGTAGCTTTTGCAGCAGCCACAAACATCAGATGCATCTTTGTATCTTCATGCTGGCTTCCATTGACAATGGATGGTAGACTGTATCTTTGCATCTGCCCGTGTGAACGCAGCATTACCAGACCTGTGTGTGATACTAGGCTCTAATCCTACAAATGTAATCCAAATCTGTCACTGTGTCAGAGAAACCTATTCAGCTATTTGATATATTGTTGTTTACTGAATTACTCATGGTAGAGAAATCTGTATTCTGACAATTACACAGTAATTATTACATTATTGTTCATCATTATTTTTTAATGGAAAAACATTTTTTTCTCCTCAGTTCCCCCCCCCCCCCCCCCTAAATTGGCATAACGTAAGAAAGAGGCAAACATTATGAAAATAGCTGATCTACATGCTCACAATGAGCTTGTCAATCAGGTATTATCACAGTATGTATCTGCAGAACCAGTTCAATTAGGATTATTTTGGGGGGTCACAGCCTAAAAAGGTTGAGAACCACTGGTCTAAATAATGTGACTTGTTCATGAACTACTTTTAATTCATTAATTTGGATTATTCATAAAATGGAACATGACGCTTGTGTGACGGATTAATACCCATTGTCTATAATATGACCTGTTCATGAACTACTTTTAATTCATCTGTTTTTCATCATCATTCAAATATGTGACTGTGATGGAACATGAAGCAACGATGGTTTGGTGTGTATTGACTTAAACATACAGAACCAAACATTGCACAAGACAACAACAAACTAATGTAACTCGTCAGATATATAAGAATACTGTAGAATTATGGTCATGGCTGGAGTTGTCTGTGAAGAGAGACATTGTTTGGAGCTTCCTATTGTATGAACCAACTAGAAAAGGGAACTCTGTTACATTTGTATTTTGTACATAATTTGCTGCATATGAACAGTGACAAATGTATGTAGCAGGTGTGGCGCTACCTATATGGCCTCATGAGTGTAAGTGAAATCACTTTAGGCTCTGTGTTGAGCATGGGAATTGTTGTTTATTTGTGTGTTTGTTTGTTAAAAGGATAAAGCTATATAGTCTGATATACTCATTGTAATAGAGTGTTTGTTCAGTCACAGGACTCTCCATGTCTGTGTAATCCAGGATATGGCCAGTCTGGATCTGTTGCTGTTGTGTGAGATTGACCTGAGGGTCTACATCAGATCACAATGTTTGTTTTATTTTAAAAAGAAAAGACGTCTTTATACCACAGCTTGGTGTGTGGATGCCTGCATGGCTTCTACCCCTTTAACGTTAGAGGTTGTGGTGACAGCAGCTCCAATGAGTCTCGCTTCAGTTCAAACATGTTGATGTCTGGGACAGAATTTTGCATTGAACATCCATCTGTGGTCGTTTCTGCATCATCGAGCACCACGCATTATTTTAATGTCTATTCTATTTTAGACAAAACTAGACGGTGGCAAAAAAAAGTGGTGAAACACCATGTGGGCGTCCCCGGAACTTCCAGACCTGTGTGTGTGTGTGTGTGTGTGTGTGTGTGTGTGTGTGTGTGTGTGTGTGTGTGTGTGTGTGTGTGTGTGTGTGTGTGTGTGTGTGTGTGTGCGCGCGCGTGCGTGTGCGTGCGTGCGTGTGTGACGCTGCGCAACAGTGACACTTGTGAAAACCAACCAAACTCTTTCAATAAAAGGAGAGATCACACCAATATGGAATAAGCAAATGTTTATTGCAGTTATTTGACAGCAGTTTAGCAAGTAAAATGGCAAACGATTATAGCAGTAGATTATTTTGGTGATTAGACTCCAATTACATTTATTGAATAAGATTAGCTTTTAATAGGGAGAACCCCCCATTGGAGCATTGGAGTCTAGACGCTGGTGGTGGGTCGGCAGCTGAGCAGATGAACCTCCTTCCTTCTCAACACTAGATGACATAAGTGTCAGAGGCAGTGATATTTAAAGGCGGAGTCAAATCACCTGATTGGCTGCTGCAAAGTGCTCGTGCTTGGATTTGTGAACAGATTTTGACAGTGTGAGAACGGAAATTACGAGCTATGAATATGATATAGTGCTGAAATGCAGAATGAAAGCGTTGCTTAGGATCTTCGCTAAAAGCTACATTTTCGTGCTCAGACTGACCCAGCCAGCCAGAGACACATAAAGCTCCGTAATGAAGTGGTTGCATCGCTTAAAAATAAACATGAGACATTAAGAGTTCAAGACACAGAGCATAATAAATCATGGGTTGTGTGATTGGCTCCTCCCAGGAGCCAATCACCAGCCTGGGTCCACCTAAAAGCTAGCCACTCACACGCCACCACCACTCAGTCTACTCACTCAAGCTGGTAACCACTCACTCAGTCACAAGTTCAATCACACATTCACACCAGCCTCCTCCATCAGTCACTCCTCCCTCATTCACACACACACACACACACACACACACACACACACACACACACACACACACACACACACACACACACACACACACACACACACACACACACACACACACACACACACTGAGGGAAAAGGACAGCAACACAGGAGTATATACATTATTCCACAGGCCCTTTTTGAAACCGCCTCCTCACCACTCGTCCTACACTTGCACTCGGTATGCGCGTTCACGCGAGGCCGAAACCAAGCAGCCTTGAGTGGAAGTGGCTTATGGAGCCCACAAGGGCGAGTCTATGCCGATCTAAACTCGATAGTCTTGTGCAGCCCTGCTCTGTGTCCGCATGGAAACCGCAACCCACAAATGTAAGTACCGCGGGTGAAACCACACAAACAAAACACCTTTTAACACAATGATTTATAAACACCATGGATGTATATGAAATGTCCATTTTGACAGTCATGCTGTAATTCCTTTTAAATGTCCATATTAATGAAACCCACAAGTCACACAAACATATACACAATGCAATGCAATATAACTGTACAAACATGTGCGTGTACGTGTGCGTGCATGTGTCGGTCTCACGCTTGTATCACGGTATCCTGCACGTGCGTGAGATGTCAAAATGAATTGGAATAAAAAACAAATGATGTAGCCTATATGTATCGGGTCTGGATCGCATCTTGGTGAACTCTTGCAGTGTGTGATGCCTAGTCGGTGACCAATCGTTTAGTGTGAAAGCCACAACGATATAATGACAGACGATTTCATAAAAAGACTCGCCGACAACTTTATAACTCCTACAGTGTGTAGGGGCCATTACTGAGAGAAAACGCTATTGTTACTGCTGCTTAATTAGTTACATTTTTGCTATAAACAGACTATCATATATGAGTGACTGACGATACAGAGACACCTCCCTGACAATAGTGCTGAGACAGTTTGTTTATTTTTGGACCACAGTGCTTATATGAGACGATTTTAAGATGTTATTCTCCATAGAGAAATGACTTCCCTGAAGCAGGGGATGAGCGAGTGACGTCAGGACTTCGGCGCCTCCCGTGACACCAGGAATTGAATTAAATCACACAACAAACCTCCCCCCATTTATCTGTGAAAGTATAGTAGTCCCGTCTTGCTTTGCACATATATTTAGCTGCTACGGTGGATGGTGGACGTCACATCCGAACCGGCGAGGCACGCTACTGCTTCAGTCCGCACCACAACTTAGCACAAACACTGTCCAGGGATCCATCCATCCATCCATCCATCCATCCTCTATTAATCAAAGTTACAACAGGGCCAAAACAAATTATCGGCACATTTGTGTTGCTCGAGGACAAAGTTTGCATGGAATCAAAAGCAGTTCAGTTCAGTTCAAAAATGTTGATGTCTGGGCAAGAATCTTGCATTGAACATCCACCGGTGGGAGTTTCTGCATCATCATCGCATATTTTAGGCAAAACTAGACAGGGTGGCAAATAAATAAAAACAAAATAAGGTACTAAGACTTCAAGACACAGAGCATAATAAACACAATTATAAACAAACATTTGAGAACACCAAAATAAAATTGAAGAGTAGAAAAAGGCAGCAGAACGGTTATAATGGCCCTATTTAGAGTATAGTGAAAAGAGGCGATCTATACAAGCTCACTCATTTGCAGCAAGCGGTGCCTGATCAATGGGCCAATCGAAGCAGTGACTCCCGCTTTGTATATACCTGTACCTGTATATTGCAGCATTGCTACCCCAGAATACCAGGGGTCCATCCATCCATCCATCCATCCATCCATCTATATGGACGGTGGCTCAGGGGTAGAGTGGCTGGATGGTAACTGCAAGGTTGCCAGTTCGAACCCGGGCTCTCCCAGAGTTAGTGTCGAAGTGTCCTTGAGCAAGACACTGAACCCATAATTGCTCCTAATTGTGACTGGTTGGTGTACTTAAAAGGACAAAAAGTCATCATTGTTTTGATTGCTCCATTGATCAGGCACCATGTGCTACGAATGAGTGAGCTTGTAGATCGCCTATTTTCACTATTTTTTTTTAAATATTTTATGTGATTATGTTTTTTTTGTGTGTTTTTTTTCACCCTCTAGTTTTGTCTAAATAGGCCTGAATGTGACATTCAAATAATGTTTGGTGTGGTGCTCCATGATGCAGAAACTACCACCATTCACATTTACATTTCCAATGCAAATTTCTGGCCCAGACATCAACATGTCTGAAGTCGAGCTGTCCAATGAGATCTGTGAGGGGTTGAGGAGGATCCACTCTGGCTCAGTCAATATGCCAGATTGCAGCTTGTCCAGTTTTTAAATTATGCACAGATTACACTACTCTAAGGACAGAATTAACTAAATGTATCCAGCTGTTTCCCAGGGAACGCTGGGTCACACATTCTGGTCGTGCCCAAAGATTATTCCATTTTGGCAAAATATCTTTGCATGGTACAGCAAAGTATACCGTATTAATATTGTTCCGGATGCTCCAACTGCCCTGCTCGGTTGCTCCGATGCCTCCCTCCCTCGCGCTGCCATACGCTGTACAGCAGACCCTCATGCTCGGCACACTAGTAGCCAAAATAATCATTTTAACTGAGTGGAAGACTCCTGTTGTTCCTTGTTTCACTAAATGGCGTAAGGAATTGTTATCACTGATACACACTTGGAAAGGCTGCGGTGCAACGGGCAGGAGTGGACAGTCTGGCAACATTTGAATACGATTACGGCTCATCTTGACTCCACTGCATAACTGCTTTGCTATAGCTGCTGTCACCACAACCTCTAAAGGGGTAGAAGCCATGCAGGCATGCACACACCAAGCCATGGCATAAAGACGTCTTCTTTTTAAAAGAAAACAAACCTTTTTTTTTGTAATAATAATAATTTTTATCCCACGATTTTGTAACCCATTTTTCACCCCTGTGTCAATTATCTAATGTGATCCTGGGCTTTAGACACCCTCCGCCAACCTAGTCCCCATATCTGGGGGACATGGGGAGAGCAACGGATTGAACTCATGCTTCCTTCATGCCTGCGTGTCCAAGTTTCTCCTTTACACCTGATAGGGGGAGTTTCCCTGGTTGGACGTAGCGTGTGGAAGGAACACGTTATTCCAAGGCTTCGTAAACACATAAAGAACAACTGTGCTGTGCTCTGCCTGTGTTTCATGCTTTTCCAATGGAAGTCACGTGGTTTGACTAAACACTTGTGTTTGATTGCCCCCCCTCCCCCCATCACACACAACTGTTTGGTCAAACCATGTGACTTCCATTGGAAAAGCATTGAGGCGGCCATGAAACACAGACAGCACAGAGCATGTTCGTCTGATATGTGTGTACGAAGCCCAACCAGTTCCTTTCCCCTCCATCAGGCGCCCCAGCTGGCCAGGGGGAGGCAGTTTAGAGACCAGGATTACTGCATGTTTTTTGTGAGGGTACCTATCCTAGGGGACACGGGGAGAACATGCAAACTCTACACAGAAAGGCCCTTTCGCCAACCCCGCCTCGGGCATGTTGAAAACAAACATTTTGATCTGATGTAGACCCTCGGGTCAATCTCACACAACAGCAACAGATCCAGACTGGCCATATTGGATGGACGCTGAATCTTCTCACATTGTTTATTACACAGACATGGAGATCCATGTGACTAAAAAAACACTCCATTACAATGAGTCTGTGGCGAAAATATCGACGGTGCAACCGGTGCGATGCACCGAGGCCCAGCGCCCCCAAGGGGCCCATGAAGGGGGAAAAAGAAGAGAGAAAAAAAAGGACGACGGTGAAAGCCTGGTTTCAGGGGCTATCGGTCGCAGGAAGAGTAACACCAAGGATTCGTCAGTGATGTCACTGACTGACATCTGGTCTTATAAACAGCTTCAAGTCCATACTACTTCCGTGTTGCATAACAGTGACATCAATGTCCACTCCTTGTTATCTTTACCACCTTGTTTCAACAAAGTGATTTCACTTACACTCATAGGGCCATAGGTAGTGCCTGCTACATACATGTGTCACTGTTCATATGCAGTAAATGATGTGTAGAAATGTAACAGAGTTCCATTTCCTAGTTGATTCAAACAATAGGAAGCTCCAAACAATGTGAACTCTCTTCACAGATAACTCCAGCTATGACAATAATTCCACCGTATGTGTATATACAGTAGTTTGTTGTTGCTTTGTACTATGTTTGGTTTTGTACGTACCCTGTAAGACCAAATTGTATGCACATTTATAATAATTATTAAAATAATAATAATACATTAATAATTTACATTTGGGGGATATCTTTCACATATTGTAGACATTCTAATGATCACAAAAATATATATATATTACATGCATTTTACTTACTTTTATCAGGGTTAAAGGTTAAAGGTCAAAGGTTAATTTTGATTAAAAATTGTCCAGAGATTTTGAAGTTGAGTAAATGTCTGCCTCTGTGGGGGGTATTTATATGCAAATATACACAAATATGCAAATATATACCAATGGCATTTCAAGACGAAACAATGAACATCAATGATGATGTTTAGGTGAAAACAAAGTAATTAAGTAATTAATTTAAATAGAAATTTAGCTAAATAGCTGCGCTGGGTCTTACAGGGTTAAGCCAATAGAGAGCAAACAGAGTTTCTTCAAGATTTTTTATTTTCCATCAATGTTTCATGTTCAATCACAGTCACACATTATGAATGATGATGAAAACCAGATGAATTAAAAGTAGTTCATGAACAGGTCATATTATAGACAGTGGGTATTAATCTGTCACACATGCGTCATGTTTCATTGTATGAATAATCCAAATTATTGAATTAAAAGTAGTTCATGAACAGGCCCCATTATTTACACCAGTGGTTCTAAAACTTTTCAGGCCGTGACCCCCCAAAAATAATCCTATTTGAACTGGTTCTGCAGATACATATTTCACGTGAGAAACAATGCTTTTCCATTAAAAAAAATCTACATATGTTAAACAATAATGATGTGTAATTGTCAACTTCTCTAATTAGCATGAGTAATTCAATAAACAACAACATATCAAAAAGCTGATTAAATAAAATAAATAGGTTTATCTGACACAGTGGCAGATTTGGATTACATTAGGATTAGAGCCTAGTATCACACACAGGTCTGGTAATGCTGCGTTCACACGGGCAGATGCAAAGATACAGTCTACCATTCATTGTCAATGGAATCCAGCATGAAGATACAAAGATGCATCTGATGTTTGTGGCTGCTGCAAAAGCTACACATTGAAGCTGAGCTGGGTTCAACTTCCAGATGCAAAGCTACAAAGCTACAACTGTAGCTGCAATGACACACGTCACTACGGACGCACGCTTGATTATGTCAATGACCGGGTGACCAACATATTTTACAAAACAAAAACACATCAACTTATGCTGTGATCTTTGCATCTTTTGGATCTGCCAGCGTGAACGCAGCATTAGAGATCTATCCTGTTGACCTGCTTTCAGAGCCCCTTGAAGCATGGCAGTTTCCCAGCTTTGTGGAGGTAGAGCAATGGATGAACAAACGCTGAAATTGTGGCGACTATATGTGCGATGGTATTAACAACTGTGACGGAATACTTCAGTAGTGTAAACAGAGTAGTGGGAATACAGCTCATTATAGTCACTGACATTACTACCAAGCTGATCAGAATGATTCTAAAAGCTCTTCTCTTCAGGCCGTTTCCCTCCCCACTGTCCCTCTGTCCTTCTCCTGGTCCAGTTTGTTTCAGAGCTCTGAGGACCGAGAGGCAGCAGAAACACACCACAGAAATGCACACCACCCAAAAGCCCAGCAGGAAGTAGTGAGGATACACCGTACCGGATAGAACAATTAACAAGCTGACTGCAAGCCCCGTCAGCCAGACAGCGCAGCAACAGGCCACCCTGTAGCGAAGAGCTTTGTACCTGAGAAACACCACGGGGTGAACCACCGCTATGTAACGCTCCACACAGATACAACACTGGAACGATGGGATGGAGAATAAGATAAACAAAGCAAAAATAAAGATAGTAACCCATAGCAAAATTGAGTTGTATGTGAAGAGCCAGGCAGAGTAAAAGACATCGGCCAAGGTAGAGAGGATCACAGATACGATCAGGTTGAGATAGAAGAACTCGGAGGCGATCGTCCCACCAGCTCCACTCAGTATCAGCCACAGAACGTAGCTGTTGATGGGCAGACCCAGGAGATGGATAGAGCCGATAGTAATCTCTAGGGCCAGAAATGAGGATGCGGAGGAGACGGAGGAGTTGGTGCCATTTGCCAGTGTGTCGTTCATCTTCAGGCTCTGTGTGTGTCCTGTAACCAAGACAGAAGATGGATTTGAGCACAGTTGACCTGATATAACAATGACACAAGTAGTGATGGGAGATTAATTGGCAAACACATCGGTATCGCCCGATTTGAGTTGTTTTTAGATTAATCGGCATCGGTTTGATTAATCAATCAGACTTAATCGGTCCGATTAATCGGTCTGTCTTTAATCTTTACAGATAAAGAAGCCCAAAGTAACAGCTTGAACAGATCTACAAGCTCACAATATTAAATATAAAGGTATTAAAGTTCAATCTGACTTGCCTAAGCCTGCAGTGCAGACACCCTGTTACATGTATTTTTCAGAATGGACAAAATGATTATATATTTTTGAATACATAATGAGATCATATCGACATCGGTAATATCGGTTATCGGCCATAACAGCAATTCATTATATCGGATATCGATATCGGCCAAAATGTCTCCGGCACATTCCTAGACACAAGTTAACATTTTTAACAACTATTCTCAATGTTCTTCTGAAAACAACAACTATTCTAATGAACAATGAACACAAGGTTAAAGGGATCTCACGTTTTGATGCCAGCAGAGTGTCTCAGATCTCTGAGTTGGTGTTTTGGTGAAGTCTCTTCGTCCGACGGTCACTTTCTTCCTGATGAGAGCAGATCCTCCAAATGATGAACTCTGTGCTTTGCCTTCTCTAGCTATACCTTTCCCTGCTCCTCCTCCCACTAATGTTTGTTTGTTGCACACCTGCACTTAAAAGCATGTTCATATTCCATTGGATTCATGGAAATGTAAATAATCTTTATGCAAACTTTGTCCTAGTTGGATAACCTCGGGCAACACCTATACCGATAATTTGTTTATTAACCCATGACACAACCCATGACCCTGCAGGTGTAACTATGACTGATAGTCATAGATATAGATGGATGGATGGACCCCTGGTGTTCTGGGGTAGCCATGCTCCAATATACAGTACAGGTATATAAAAATTGGGAGTCACTGCTTCGATTGGCCCATTGATCAGGCACCATGTGCTACAAATGAGTGGGCTTGTAGCTCTTCACTATATTCTAAATTTAGGGCCGTAATAACCTTTCTGCTCTGTTTTTCTACTCTTAAATTTCATTTTTGGTGTTCTCAAATGTTCGTTTATAATTGTGTTTATTATGCTCTGTGTCTTGAAGTCTTAATACCTCATGTTTATTTTGTTTTAATTTGTTTTGCCATCCTGTATAGTTTAGTCTAAAATAGGCCTGCGTGTGACATTCAAATAATGCGTGGCGCTCGATGATACAGAAACGACCACAGATGGATGTTCAATGCAAAATTCTGTCCCAGACTCAACATCAACATGTTTGAACTGAAGCGAGACTCATTGGAGCTGCTGTCACCACAACCTCTAACGTTAAAGGGGTAGAAGCCACACACCAAGCTAATAATAATATTTATTGTTCTGAAGGATATTCATCTTCAAAGTTCTGTTCAAACACCCACATCAAAACAACAAATAATGTAGGGGCGGCGGTGGCTCAGGGGTAGAGTGGCTGGATGGTAACCGCAAGGTTGCCAGTTCGAACCTGGGCTCCCCCATAGTTAGTGTCGAAGTGTATTGAGCAAGACGCTGAACCCCTAATTGTCTCCACCAGGCCGAAGGCATGGGGAGAGAGTATGTTTTGCACTCCGTCTGTCCGTCCGTGTGTCCGTCCGTGTGTCCGTCCGTCCGTCCGTCTGTGAACAGCTAATCTCCGGTACCGTTAACCCGGTCGATGCCAAATTTTGCACACACACTCCCTGGATGCCAACGATGAACCTCTGCCCCAAAATTTCCAGAACGGCCTGTTATAGAGCCACCAGGAGGCCGCTTTGTGCAAAACAAGTTTTTGGACAGTACACCTACAGATTTTGTCCAAACATCACGCAAATTGGTACACAGTCTCTCTAGAGCCATTCAACGAAACAGGTCTTTCAGATTTCTCAGACTCCATCCTGATTGGCTAAGATTAGCTTCCACAGTTCGCAAGAGTGCTCAGTTTCAAACAAAAATGCTACAAATCATGAACACATCGTGTGATTTCCGTGAAATTGCGCACGCACATTCCCACTAGGCAGAGGAAGAAATGCCACATGAACATTTTCAACTCAGCCTCATGGTGGCGCTATAACTGGCCCAAAAGTGTTTTTACCTCCAACTGCACGGAATTGTGGATAACTTTGTGGAAAACAAAAACAAAAACAAAAACAATCCTCATGAGCTCTGGAAGCTACTAAACAATCAACTAAGCTATGGTCAGAAACTAAAAACCAGATTTTCGAACATAAACATCAAATCTGACAACACTCTCATCACTGACAACCTTGATGTGGCCAACTACTTGAATATCTTCTTTACAAACATAGCAACAACTCTGGTTAACAAACTGCCCTCCCACTCTGGGCTCTTTGGTGTAGAGCACATTACAACCTTCTACAAAAACCTAGGTGTTTGTAAAGACGATTTTAAACTAGTTATGGTAACTGATGAGATAATTAAGAAACTGAGTGCCCTCCAACCCCACAAGGCCACAGGCCATGACAACATTCCCTCCAAATTTCTCAGAGACTCAGCCATCTCTATAGCTCCAATCATCACCCACATAGTAAACCTCTCCATCAAACAGGGACAGGTCCCCCAAGATTTCAAACTGGCCAAAGTAACCCCCTTGCACAAGAAAGGGAGTAAATTAGACCCCGGCAACTACCGCCCTATTTATATTCTTAGTTCCATCTCGAAAGTGATGGAAAAAATAGTCTATGAACAGGTTGAAAAGTATCTTGCCACTAATAAATTATTGTACGAGTTCCAATCTGGCTTCAGAACATCCCACTCCACTGACACATGCCTTCTCTATTTGAGCGACCACATCAAACAAGAGGTGGACGCTGGCAAATACTGCGGCATGGTCATGCTGGACCTCCAAAAGGCTTTTGACACCGTGAACCACTCCATACTGGTTAACAAGCTAAAAGCAATTGGTTTCGATAGCACATCAGTGAGCTGGATGCAATCCTACCTGGAGGGGAGAGAACAGATGGTGGAAGTGAACGGAACACTGTCCCCCCCCCTCCCAGTGAGCTGTGGCGTTCCACAAGGAAGCATACTAGGGCCTCTACTGTTCCTAATATATGTAAACGACATGACTTCAGCCTGTGACTGCAACTTGTTCCTGTTCGCAGATGACTCAGCACTGCTGGTCTCGGACAGGGACAAACTGCAGGTTGAAAATGCCCTCAGCTCTGAACTCTGTAGAATCTGCACCTGGCTCGCTGATAACAAACTATCTTTACACCTGGGAAAAACTGAATCCATTCTCTTTGGCTCTATTAGTAATCTCAGCAAGGCAAATGGCTTCTTGGTTAGAGTGGGTGACAATGTTATCACACATAAAGATGAAATTACCTACCTAGGTTCCATCCTGGAGGCTAATCTTTCCGGTGATAAAATGGCCACCAACGTAATCAAAAAAGTCAACCATAGAACAAGATTCCTCTACAGGATCTCCTCACTGGTCAACAAAAACACCTTGAAGACCTTAACAGGAGCCCTTGTACAGGGGTTCTTTGACTATGCATGCACCTCCTGGTACCACAGCACCTCAAAGGCCCTTAAAACCAGGCTCCAGACTTCCCAAAACAAACTGGTCAGGCTCCTACTTGATCTAGCCCCCCGAACCCACCTCACCCCTGCCCACTTCGACAGGCTGGAATGGCTTAGGGTCGACGACAGAGTACAGCAACTTGCAATGGGTCTGGTCCACAAGATTCGATACACCACCAAGATACCCATGTACCTGTCTAGATACTTCCTTAATGTTAACGAAGTCCACACCCACAACACCAAAGGGAGTGCAACGAACCATGTACAACCCAGATTCGGCACAAACAAGGGACTAAATTCTTTTCGCTCCTATGCCACCAAAATGTGGAACGCCCTACCAACTGTCATTAAGACATGCGAATCCCTTGACTCCTTCAAAACCGCTCTCAAAGGGCACCTACGGATGGCTGCAATTCGAAACTGGCCCCCGTAAAATCTGAATCCCCCCCCCGCCCCCCCCTTTTTTCCCCTCACTGTATATATTTCTTTTCCCTTTTTACCTCCTTTTTGATGAATTCCTGTTCTGTCTATAGAAGTGTCTATTTGTACGTCTCTAAATGTTTTGATAATTTGAACATGGTGGACCCTGTTGGAAACAAGTGTAATGCTTAATTGGGTCGTCCACTCACAGTTAACAGCCTTTGTATTGAGTTTGTGCTTGAAATGTACTGTAATTCTGCAAACTGTTAATAAATTCTTCAATCAATCAATCAATCAATTGTATGCCAACTCCCTAGAGGCCAAGGAAAAACCTTTGCCTGGAATTTTTCACATCTGCTCTTTATAGCGCCACCAGGAGGCGCAGCTAGAAGCTGCTTGCTCTCGTACACTGAGGACGCTTCGCTTCGCTGCTCTCGCCTATGCTTGCATTCTTCAACTGATATCAATGTTTTATTTTTTCTTTGAGAAACTACAAGTGGATCCTCGATACTTGTAAACCGATGGGACTGTATTTCTTCTATAGATCGAAGCTTTTGCCATACTGCAAAATACTCTTTTTTTACCTCCAGTGACTGGGTACGTGGCACATAGCTATAGCTAACTAGCACTGGATACTTGGCAAATAGCCAGCACCGCGATGTTCCCTGTCATATCTTCAAAGGACTTTCAGAAACTGCTTCAAAAGATTGCAGTGCTCGAAGCGGAATTACACTATTTAAAAGTTAATTTGGAAGTAAAACAACAACATGGAAATCAGGAGAACCGCGCGCAGGATAAGACATTCGCCTGGAGTTCTCTCGGCGCAAGGCCAAAGGACATGAAAGGACAAGGCCAAAGGACATGAAAGGACGAAAAACTGTGGGTGTTTTCCCCCCCGGTATATCCACTGTGATTACAAACAGAGAGAACGGCGTACAGGACTTGAAAGGACGACTAACTGGAAGAGCTCGGAGCCCCGATAAGACCAGCTGGCCTACGCTACCAGCCCGACTCAGAGCCTCGTCCACCCCCCTTCAAAAATGGAAAACTGTGAAAGGCAGATCAAAAATCATATCTCCCCATATGGAGAATGTGCAGGTGGCTAACAGATTCAGCCCACTGATCCAGATGGATGGCAGAGATATCGCCACACCGAGCACAGAAAATTAAAGGCGAGCTAATGGAGACCAAATGAATGAATTCCTGATTGTTGGTGACCAGGCTGTGAAATATGTTAAAAGTAACAAAAAGAGAAAAGCAAAAGTTCTATGCTTTCCCAAAGACACAGTCTCTGATTTGAATGACAGAATCTCTGATGTTGTTGATGCACACCCTATGGTGAAAACACTGATACTGCACATCGGTACACGTGATACAGAAAAACAACAGTCAGAAATCCTAAAAAATGATTTCAGAGCCCTATTCCACACCCTCAGCTCCCTAGATTTAGACGTGTGGATCAGCGGGCCACTACCTCCGATGACTGGTTGTGAACGTTTCAGCAGACTGTATGCACTCAGCAAATGGCTCTCAACGGCATGCACAGAAGAATCATTCAATTTCATTGACAATTTCAATTTTTTCTTTGACCGTAGGCACCTCTTTGTAGACGGAATTCACCTAAACAAGCTGGGGGTTAAATTATTCTTCAGCAACTTGTTCCACAACATAGAATCAAGAGATAGCGCCCGAGCCAAAACAGATAATATTGTGGCGGCGGGTGCCAAGCTTCTCCCCCTCGCCAAGGATGTTCTCAAAACAAGGAATACCACAGATAGTGAACCCACAGCTCCTCCTGGTGGAGAAGTCAAATCAAGTGAACACACAGCTCCTGCTGATGTGTTCTGGACTGATGCAGAAGAGTGGTCCTCCTCTGATGGAGAAGAGGAAGTGCATCCCCCCTGGTATCTGTGCATCTTCTGTGACTACATAGAGCGTGATGCATGGTCCCCTGGTGATGCATGGCCCCCTGAAAAACTCACCCCCTAGGAAGTCACAGCGCCCCCTGGTGGAGAAAAACGCACAGAGCGTGAAGTCACAGCGCCCCCTGGTGGAGAAAAACGCACAGAGCGTAAAGTCACAGCGCCCCCTGGTGGAGAAAAACGCACAGAGCGTAAAGTCACAGCGCCCCCTGGTGGAGAAAAACTCACAGGGCGTGAAGTCACAGCGCCCCCTGGTGGAGAAAAACGCACAGGGTGTGAAGTCACAGCGCCCCCTGGTGGAGAAAAACTCACAGGGCGTGAAGTCACGACGCCCCCTGGTGGAGAAAAACTCACAGAGCGTGAAGTCACAGCGCCCCCTGGTGGAGAAAAACGCACAGAGCGTGGAGTCACAGCGCCCCCTGGTGGAGAAAAGCTCACAGAGCGTGAAGTCACAGCGCCCCCTGGTGGAGGAAAACTCACAGAGCGTGGAGTCACAGCGCCCCCTGGTGGAGATAAACTCACAGAGCGTGAAGTCACAGGGTCCCCTGGTGGAGAGGATACTGAGGCCGCCGAGAGGTTCATCAATGACAGTCGAATGGAGGAATTTCAAACTCCTTCACCAATACATCTCCTCAAATTCACTCCGGGCATGATGGACCTGATAAACGCTGGAGTAAGGCTGACCCCCCTTACCAGACGGCCAGCCCCACAGCCCCAAATACGAGAGGTACCATGGCCACAGGGAGAGGTACCATGGCCAGAGTTAATCCCACGCTATATGCCACGCCCATATAGCCTAGAAAATACATTTGATCACTGATATGAACAGGGTCCATTATGCGTAGCAACAAACATGTATGGACCTCTTGCTTCTAGAAAGCCTGGTGTTTCAATCACCGTACAGGTTGAGGTTCACAACATTTCCACTGTTATTTCAAATAGATTGTCCAAGACAAGGAGTAGCCTGAAGAGAGAATGCTGCTTGGTTAATGTACCTCACAGGCATCACAGTCCCCAAAAATCTGATAACAAGCTAAACCTTGCCTTGTTTAACATCAGGTCATTAACAAATAAGTCCTCCTCTGTAAATGATATAATATGTAAAGAGAAGCTAGATATTATCTTTCTAACAGAGACATGGCTTGGCTCGGATGGAGCTGTTCTCCTAGCGCGCCAGCCTGTCCCGCAAACTACAGTTTCATCCACTCTGTTCGCGAGGCTAAGAAAGGAGGTGGACTGGCAATAATTGTTTCAGACACTTTAAAATTCAAGGCTCTGACTCTCGGCAGCTTTTCATCCTTTGAATACCAGGCCACAATACTGCAGGGTCAGTCCTCTATCCCAATGATCAGCATTTATCGTCCTCCAAAGTGCAGCAAAGCTGTATTTCTAACAGAAATATCAGAACTTTTATCTATCTGTTCCACTAACTATGACAGAACTCTTATCTCAGGTGATCTTAATCTACACCTGGACGATGCTTCAAATGCGGTGGCTCTGGGTTTCTTAGAGTTATTGCACTCCTTTGAGTTCATCCAACATGTTGTTGGGCCTACACATAAACAGGGGCACACTCTGGACCTGGTGATTTCTAGAGGTCTGAACATCACTGTTGAAAGGACTATTGAAATGCCTGAGCTATCAGACCACTATTTGCTGTGTTTTAAAATGACTGTCTCTGATCTAGAGAAAAACCTCACTGAATATACTATAAAAAAGCGTTTTTTTAGCTCATCTGCAGCCAACGAGTTCTCTCGTCATCTGGGCCCCCCCTCTGGCATTATTAATGAGAACAAGAAAAATGCCAGAGTCTTATTCTCTACCATTGAACGACTTTTAAACCCCCCCCAGTCCTACAAGCAGTCGTTCCCGGCTTCTAAAGCTAAGTGTAATGAGTTTGCATGCTTTTTTGATAACAAAATTTGTAACATTAGAGCTGATATTATGAATGGTGCTGCTGCTAGCTCAAGCCCTCAAACAGCAGCTAATGGTGCCAGGGTTGATCTCTCCAGGGGGAGCCTATTGTCTTTCTGTACAATTGATGAAGACGAACTCCGAAAAACCATATCTCAGATGACATCATCCTCCTGTTCATTGGACACAATTCCCACCACCTTTCTCAAAGAGGTTTTAGACAGTGTGATTGGAGATATCCTAAAAATTGTAAACAGCTCTCTACAATCAGGCGTCTTTCCAGACTCACTGAAGACGGCTGTAGTTAGGCCCTCACTCAAGAAACACAATCTTGATCCCTCTGTGCTGGGTAACTACCGACCCATTTCTAATCTGCCCTTTCTGGGCAAGGTTTTAGAAAAATGCATCTTTCATCAATTGGATGTGTTTCTACAGAACAACAATGTGCATAACAAATTCCAATCTGGCTTTAGGAAAGGCCACAGCACAGAAACAGCACTTGTAAAAGTAATTAATGATCTTAGGGTGTCTGCTGACAAGAAACATGTTTCCGTTCTTTTACTTCTAGATCTAACGGCTGCATTTGACACGATTGACCATTAAATTTTAATACAGCGTCTGGAGCACTGGATAGGCCTGTCTGGCACGGCCCTGTCCTGGTTTTCCTCCTACCTAACAAACAGAAGCTATTTTGTCAATCTAGCTGAGTTTGACTCAGACAAACACAACATCGGTTCTGTTATTCTCCCTGTACATACTGCCATTGGGAGAACTCATTACCAATCACGGAGTCAATTTTAATTTCTATGCTGATGATACCCAACTATATCTTTCTGTAGCTCCAGATGATCTCTGTGCCTTAGACCCGCTGTTGACCTGTCTGTCTAGCATTAAATGCTGGATGAGTGAGAACTTTCTCAAGCTAAATGAGGATAAGACAGAAGTTCTCATAATCGGTTCTAGTGAGCAGCAAGAATCGATAAAAAGCAGACTTGGCAACCTGACTGTAGAAAGTAACAGTACAGTAAAGAACTTGGGGATCATTATTGAACTGAATTTTAATTCACACATTAATCATGTTACCAAGATTGCCTTTTTTCATCTTAGAAATATTGCACGAATCAGAGCCTATTTGTCACTGGACGATGCAAAAACGCTAATCCACGCCTTTGTTTTTTCTCGGCTTGATTACTGCAATGCACTTTTTTCTGGATTGCTGTAACTGCCTCTGTGTCAGTCGGCGCAGTATTTTTCAGTTATTTATTTTGGGTAGGAACCAAAGTTCTCTAGGGCGGAACCTTTGTGTTTAGGTCGCTCGTTTCCGCCCAGACATTTATCAACGTAACACTTACCATGTGTTTCAGTGTGTTTGCATCTGCAAGATAGCTCATAGCATGACAAGAATCATAGGCTACAAAGTACTAAGCTAGCACAATTTCCTCATACAAGTATATGCAGCTACTAAGGTACTGTTTGTTGACGTTTTGTGTGTTGTTTTGTATTGAATTGTTTGATAGCAATGTTTGGCTGCAGTCAATTATTATTAATGTTGGGCTGTAGTTTGTCAGATGTGGTCTTTGTGTTTAATGTGAATATGTAACCTAAGTTTATTTATGTGTATACAGTAATTGAAGGTATATGACATTATTAAGAGAATGTTAAGATATGTTTGTTATTATTTTGACTAGTGATTATTGTATTTGTGTATATGTTTTTTACTATACAGTTCTCACGGTCTGGTTTGGACTAAGATCAATAAACCTGCCAGTATTCAAGAACTCGTTTGCTGTTGTCTGTACTGAGGGAATTACAGTGAGAACTTAACTGCTCCCGAAGACAGCACCAAAGAGCAGTAAGAAGTAAGATGTCTCAAAATGGCGGAGAGCATGTAATTGCAGATGTACATTGCACAGACATGGAGTCACACACACCTGACAAGACAGAGTGTGTGCAGGAGCACAGCACAACCGTGCAGCCACAAGTGAATGAAGGCATTATAGTGGAGAATCCCGCTCCCTCAGAAGAGCCACCATTAGGCCAAAGAGTCCGCAGAATGACGGAAAAGGGTCAAGAACAGCATGATGAGCAAGTAAGAAAGGTTGCACATCGGTTCAGTGTGTGCTATGAGAAGTGGAAGGATGCCACTAAAGAAGCCGACCAAGCGCTGAGTGGAAAGTGCTCAGACGACCTGCTAGATGGACACATCACTAAAGTAAGCAATACCTCTAGGAGTCTAAATTATGTTTATGATGATTGGAAACGCATTGAGGTTCCTGACCATAACACACGTCGCAGAATCGACACCTGTGAAACAGTAACAAAGAAGATTGTCAAGGATGCAATGGACCTTATAGATGCAAGGGAGGAAGCTACAGTCCATAGGCATACTATAAGTCAAAGGCATGAAGAACATCGAGTCATTGAAGAGGTAATGTCTGTAGCCCCAGGAAAGACAGGCAGCTCTCGCCACACTAAGTGCTCCTCTGCAAGCAGGAAGAGTGCAGCTGCTGAGGTTGCTGCCAACAAAGCCACTTTAGAAGTCCAGCTGGAGCAAGAGCATTATATTGAAGAGCTTCAGAGACTGGAAGTTGAAGCCGAACAGTTAAAGGCGAGACAGGAAGTTGAAGCCGCTCAGTTAAAAGCCAAACAAGAGGCTGAAAACGCAGAGAGACGAAGAGTGCTAGAAGCCAAGCGCAGAGAACTAGATCGTTTGGAAACTATTAAGAAGCTAAAGGCTGCCAAGGCACGACAGCAAGTATATGACCAGAGTGAACGTTCATGTCCGGCATCTAAGGGTGAATGCTCAGATGAAGAAATAAATGAGCTTCTCCACCGTGTCTCTGTGAAGAAAGAAGAAGAAGTTAAGCCTCAAACTAGCCCGCTGCAGCAACGTTCTACACCACCAGCTGTAGCACAAGCAAGGCAAGAAAACAGATATGAAGACAGCACCGCAGCTCTCGTCAGAGCGCTCGCAGAATCCATCAGTGCGAGTCGCATTCCTCTACCTGAACCTACAATGTTCAGCGGTGACCCACTCCGATTCAACGACTGGAAAGTGTCCTTTCAGACACTCGTTGACAGGAAGAACATACTGTAGTGGGAGAAGATACTACACTGCCTTAAAGAGTTTAGGAAGCAAGGCTTCCACCTGTTGATTGCCTGTCAAGATGACCTATTCTTACCCAAGACCCATGTTTGACCATGTCCACTGACCACTGACCACACTTCAAATGTATTTGTGTTTGTTCATTGTGTATAAGAGAGACTCAGGTCTACAGCTAGGGAGGCTGGCATCCGTGCACCTCCCTGGACTGGTACAGACCATGTTCCTTGTAATAAACGTGACATTGGTTCAGTTCACTCTCTACCTCGATTATTTCTTAATGTCTCTGTTATGAGTATTAAGTTCCCACCACAATTATGGCGCTGCGAGCAGGGTGTTTCTACTGTCCGTCAGCATTCTTTTTTTCAGATGATAGCGCTGTGCATATGGATCTGAGATGCTGGTCCGACAGGGACAACACCTAAACGAACTTTGGGGTAAGAGTGTTTTGACTCAATGTACAACATTTTGTATTTTGTGTCGTTAAAAATACAGCCGTACAAAGTACTAGGATTCTTGAATTAGGTTTTATGGTTGAACGTCCATTATCAGTAATAGACTGATATAAAGTATTTCTTGGTTAAACGTCCATTATCAGTAATAGACTGATATAAAGTATTTCTTGGTTAAACGTCCATTATCAGTAATAGACTGATATAAAGTATTTCTTGGTTAAACGTCCATTATCAGTACTATACTGATATAAAGTATTTCTTGGTTGAACGTCCATTATCAGTAATATACTGGTATAAATTATTTGGTTGAACTTCCATAGACATTTATATAGAGAAACTATAGCCTATATCAGTAGGATAGGGAATAGCATAGGAAATCATACAGACAGCGTCCACCGTTATTTTCTTTCTTTTCTCTCCTGGTGGGACCAAACAGCCCACAGGGAAGATTAAAAGAGAATGGTGAAACAGCGAATTGTATATGAGATTAATTCATAGGTTCTGGTAACGCGTAAGACTCGAGCAGCAGGTATGAATGTGTAATGTGGAATGTTGAGTATGGAATATGGAAGTGTGTAAAAAGTCAAATGGTGATTTCCTAGTATAAATGTGGCATTGTGAACAAGTAAGTATGAAGAATGTAGTCCTGGTATTTTAGTTAAGTGTCACCACCCATGGTTAGTAGGACAGCAGTTAGCAGTTGTCAGAGGCAGACTCAGGCAGACAGACAGTCTCAGAAAATAGCAGGTCTACCGGTACGCACACTTCAAAGTAATTAACAAACAGTAACGTGGTTAGCTGATCATCATGGTCATATATATTATCTTATTACGTCTTATTATAAATATAATGACAATATAACAATTTCCCAGAGTCACGGCAAGTTGAGTGTAATTGTGCTTTGTCACTTTCTATATTTGGACTAAATAGATAGGCAAAATTATACTCAAAGCATGAAATGTATAGGTAGTAAGTAACTCCTTACAATAGGTAATGTTTGTAACTGTCATCATATTTTTACCCAGTCAAGACAGGAACCCCTGTTTGTGTTTTTCCTAGGAACCTTTCGTTTTTGTCGCTATACAGAATATATCGGTATGGCATTTTTTGTGGAAAGATTAGAGGTCCTCAGGGAACTTAAGATCAGATTCAAGTAAGGGACATTTTTCAGGACAGGCAGTTCAGAAAGTAGCCCCGTTCTTCTCCCCTACCATTGACAGCAGCTGCCCTGAGTGGCTACACATGGAGTCTGGTGAGTGTAAATAAGTCTATTATTACAGTATTATGAGTGGTGGAGAAAGGTTCTGAAATGTGTTACTTATACATACACGATATAGGAATACTCTGTAACAAGTAAATGTCCAGAATTCACTAATTTTTTAGTAAATTAGTGTTAGCTATGGCTGTATTTAAGAAACTCTGTCAATTTAGCAGAATGTCTCATTTTGAATTATAAAATAACTGTAAAATAAGCAGATCTACGAGCTCACAATGTGTTGTTCTTGTAAATTAGTTATTGCAACATGGGAAAAATGTATATAGAGCTGGAGTGGTTAATGTATGATTTGTAATAACCATAATCTACACAGTAACCAGTAATTATAGTATTTAACTACATGTAGAGTATGAGGGTCCATCTAAATATACTGACGAGTCATCCATTAGGGAAGACATGGATTGTTGTGATGAATTGATCATATGGACAAGTGCAATTCCCTCATGAGAAAACTTGAATTACCGCATAGGAGCATTTGAGTAATAGTATTATATGGACTTGAAATGAGATGCAGAACTCTTGCAGCAGATGCAGGTATGTGATTCACCAGACATAGAAGTAGTAGGCCTACTGTGTTTTACAGAACCTGATTACTGTGGGACCATGTTGTGCACTACTTATCACATTGCACGGTGGCTAAAAGAGGTCGATACAGCCACATGTACAGTCAGTAGACTGTTCCGCACTCTGATGTCTGAACATTATATGCATGTGTTGGTTTGGGGCCCAACACAGCCGGGAAAGGACTGTTCCCGAATGACATTTTGGGAACATGGACATGTGAGTGACAGCAGGCACTCGGACAGAGGAACAATGGAGGACTATGTGAAAAAGGAAACATTCCAGGCTTGATGAACTAATGATTGTTCTTTTTCCTTTCATGTGATTGAACACTGGGCATCTCTTGGGGCGGTGTGCGATTGTGATGGTGGTTTGCGTTGGTGGTCTCACAGTGACTGGGTGAGTAAAGTGGCATATGAGCCTAAGTGCTATTTCTTGTCAGCATTATGGATAGCTGATCACTTCAATTCAACTTTATTGTGGTGAGCAGCAACCCAGGGCTCCCCTGGGCCACGGTCTCTTGGCGTCATTCATGGTGTTGATTTCGTCACCTCCGTTGGTGCATGGTGACGGCGTTGACATTGTTGGTGATGCTGCATTCAGGCTCCTGTTGCTACATGCCTAAAAGAAGCAGTTTTGCGACATGGGTAACAGGACACTGTCCTTTGGCTTGTGAGTTGAAATGACATGCAGTATAGTATTGCTAGCTGACATGTCATATTTGTTTTAGATGAGATACTGGTGATTTGATTTGGATAAGGAATGGCTTGTCGATATGATCATACAACTGTCCTATAGTCAATAATCTATCAGACAATTGAATGAGGGGAGTTTAAGGACTCACTCATTTCGTAGTAAATTGGTCTTGATTCAAACGTAATATTAATGAACAAATAGGTCAAATCAGACAACCCCACAGCCAAATAGGGGATGATTCCCTATGTAATGTTTAATGCAGAGTGGTCAATTGCCACTCAGATACATCATGCAAATAGGGATAAAAAATTGGCATGAGCACACAAGGTTCGACTTTATACATTGACTAATTATGTAGATTTAAAATGCGCAGATACTACTGTAGCACCTTTAAATAAAATAGGTAATTTATATATAACACAGGCAGATAGATACCGTATACTACTGAGTATCTCATATTGTAAGTAAGACTCACATATCAAGGGGTACCTAAACCATTGGGCTTGACTAGTTCACCAGCCCCCCCAACGCCTAAGGCAAGATAGCATAGGCATTTTCAGTTACATAAGTAATGTGTGGGACACGCAAAATGTAAACTTGTCCGCAGAAATAGCCTGATCACAGCTGTTAAAATAACAGTGGGGGCTCATATTGTTCAGTTTCAGTTCAGTTTAGTTTTTCTAATTTAAGGGGAGTTTCACAGCATGACATGTCACTTACGCCAACCAGGTGTCCATTTGCACCCCTCATTTCAGAGTAGCAGTGTGATTGACAGGCATCAGTGTTTGGGGGGGGGGCAAGAGAAGGTCCCCTAAGACTCATTTTTGTTGTCAACATTTAACTAATTGGCCTGTACTCCTATCTGCTTTATTCAGCTAGAGAACGGGGTCAGGCATTTCACTTTTTGATTCCAAGCAGTGATGTAAATAGATTCTCAATGCTCTACTATCTTCCTACATTTCTTCTAATTTAACTATAGATGTGTTTTTTTTCTTGATTCTAGATGTGTCCAGTAATTTTTTAATTTCTTAGAAGTGTAATTTTTAAAAGTAAATGAGTCCTGGGATGCAGGAATGATTTTGTAAATAAGTCAGGGGGATCTATCAGTCCCATGTCAACAACGTTAGGAGTTATATTTTGCCATTTTTACAAAGTGCAGCATACTCCACAGTTCAGTAACATAGCGTAATACACACATGCACTGTCACTGACGGTGCATGGTTACAGCTGCTGTTGCATTGTAGTCAGTCTTTTTCCTATTTGTATGAACAATGGTCAGATACCTGTGCAACCGGATTTCTGAATCCGATTGTGTTTTCATTACTGTTAGCAACACTACCAGTGTTGAAAGTGCGAGCTTCATCTTTGTACATAGAATATGGCTTGTAATATCCCAAAAAGGGGCATAAACAGTTGTCGCTTCCAGCCGGCATCCTTGTGTCAGACAGGGACTTGTCCATGCAATTCTGTGCCGGAGGAGGACTTTAGAAGGAAGGATTTTTATTGTCTGGACTTTCCATCAAACAATCAAGCAGCAAGCATACTGGTCAATTAATTAAGACGCATACGCATTTGTATGATAAGCTATGAGGTTCAATTTGAATGTCTAGTTGATCATGGTGTTTATTTATATATCAATAAATATATCAATAATAGTGTAAACCATCAACAGCAGAGTCATGTACATACTATTTTAACAATGAGAACCTACAGCAGAGTCATGTAAATACTATTTTAACAAAGAGAACATTATGTAAATACTATTTTAAGTTACGAGTCATGTAAATACTAGCATTTTATTTTAAGAAATCAGTTGAGTGAACCCGCGGATCAGCTATTTTCAATGAACAAGATTTAACAGTTAAAAACCATTTAACTGTTGTAATATGTTTTATATTTTGATTAACTATAATGGTCACAAATCTTAAATCGGCCTTCCTACTTACCGGAGAAAGTTTATTTTTAGTGTGTGTTTTTTCAAAATGTATTCCTAGATGTGTTTTTTTCCAAATTTAAGTATTTCTAGGTTATCCTTAGTTTATTTCTTTATAGATGTGAGATCATTTTATTTGAAGTTAGGGAAAAAAAAATTACCGAAAGATAGAAAATGATTTTTAAAAATAGCAGATCTGCGTGCACAAAACATACCTAGCACGTTGTTTCAATTATAGATAGACTGGCAGGAGGAAGTGACAAATAGTGTAAAATAGCTTAGGTAATATTAAAAATGTTTAAAGTAAAGCGACAAATAGTGTTAATAGGATGTTGATGCCGTTAAATAGCTTAGGTAATATTAAAAATGTTTAAAGTAAAGCGATGGTTCTAGCAATTATGAGCAATTCTATGGATAAATTATATCTATATCCGAAAGAAGTGCTCAGAGGGGGGACATGTATAGTTTAAGTATAGTTTAAGTTGGACATAATTGAATTCATTTTAAGCATTGGAACATTTTTAATGTAGGTACATGTATAGTTTAAGTATAGTTTAAGTTGGACATAATTGAATTCATTTTAAGCATTGGAACATTTTTAATGTAGGTACATGTATAGTTTAAGTATAGTTTAAGTTGGACATAATTTAATTAATTTTAAGCATTGGAACATTTTTAATGTAGGTATTTTAAGTATTTGTAAGTATTTTAAGTATTTGTAAGTGTTAGTTGAGTGATTAGCGAGAAAAGGATAGCATATACTGTATTTAAGTAACTAAAGTTATTGATCAAAATAATTCATCATGTATGATCTATTTGTAGTGAGGGCATAGTCTAAAAAATTGTGACAACAAGAGTGTCTGTGACACATGTAAAAGGAAGCACCCTACCAACCAAGTTGATCTTTGTACCCTGTTGGTGTCGGTGGCACCTGGACACTTCTGCAGGCAAATTCAGCTAAAAGTAGGCTGGGTCTCCTGTCAAGTTATTAGGGTACATTAAGAAGACAGGTGGGGCCCTCTGGGGTCATTGACAAATTGATCTTTGCTGAGTCAGTTTATAGCGTTGTAATGATTCCCATTTACGGAGTCTATGACCGAGCCGGGGGTCAAGTGGCGACCTATGGGTTAGGCCACTACACAGATTCGGTGTGATATGGAGCGAAGTAGAATGGAGACCTACGCAGTGGCAAGTGTGGAGAATGAATGGCCCGGGTATGTGTGGAATGTGATGTTTATCGAGTAGGCCTATAAGTAAGTAAAATGTTTTAAGGTATCACTGTGTACAACAGTGTTATTTTTAGGTGAAGTCATTCTAATGAAAATTGTTCTTTCCTACGTTCCAGGACTGGATGGTGTACCAATCAATGACAATTTAATTAATATTTTCTTTTCCCATTGTGCATGGCATGGTTAATATGGCGATATTGACTAACTCACTAAAAACTTAGAATATCTCGTCGAGGAAGAGTGTTGTGTTATGATGAGATGCAATTACAGGAGGACATTACAAAGGAAAAAATTAGTATCTATAGACATTACATCGACAAGGTAAGAACCCACTCACTCCCACACGATCTCATACATTATTGAAATATTTGTATTGACAGGAGGATAGTGCACTAGTTTAATGAAATACAGTGTCAAGATGCAATAATGTGTAACCTGTCAATGTAGTTAATAACCATAAGAGAGGGAGTTAACCAGAAATCAGACTGTGAAAGATTGTGATCAACTGTGATCAAGATAGATCTTAATAAATTCATAATTATGTATTATCATCTGGGGAAAAGTATAGAACAAATGTTTTAGAATAGGGTGCAGTGTGCTGTTTTGTTTTTTTCCAGCTCTGAAATCCAATAAATTAAGAGAAACATATCAAGAGATGTGTTTAAACAAGGGAAAAAACAAAAAAAAATGGAGAAAACACTGAAAGGACATTTGGGTTTGTATGATGGGTAAATATACACACATGCATTACATTGACGTCAGTCTAGCGTTATATGAAGACAATTAATGTAAAATAATAATAATAATAATAATAATAATATTGAAATTAATTCTGTATAAACCATCTTTTTAACCACGGTGGAAATAATTCAAGTGAACAAAATTACCTGCAAGTTGTTCTCCCTCTAAGAAACCTGACAGACATATAAATATGTCACATGGGCCAGTGACACCAATGAGAGCCAAGCCACATCATCATGTCCGTCCAGAGACTCCAGACGTCCCTACAAGGCCCACACGCATTAAATCCCCGCAGTCACCCCCCAGTGACAGATGGGATGGGAGCCGGATAAAGACTAAATACCGTGCCCACCATGGGGAAAAAAGACTAAAATGCCATGCCACAACTTGTGACAGAAACATAAGGAGAGGAGAACATTTGCGTGGAGGAAAGAACCACGAAAAAAGACTACACCTGGTGCTGGCTTATGAGTGATCGCTCAAGACAAATCGAGGGTCGTAGGTTGGAATTTCCCAATAAGAAGGAAAAGGGTTTTCGCCCCTACCAGCCATCAGAAGTTGTGTGTAATAAAAAGAAAATGATCATGTGGGTGGACATTGAATACACTTGAATGTAAACCTTTCTTATTTTAGGAGATAGTCCATATATAAGTCATCTTTTTGTAGTAAATTTGCATACAGTATAGTATCTCATGTTCCTTGGTATAAATTAATATTAGCATTTTAATTTACATATTTAAAATGGCGGAATGTAGTGGGAGAAGATACTACACTGCCTTAAAGAGTTTAGGAAGCAAGGCTTCCACCTGTTGATTGCCTGTCAAGATGACCTATTCTTACCCAAGACCCATGTTTGGCCATGTCCACTGACCACTGACCACACTTCAAATGTATTTGTGTTTGTTCATTGTGTATAAGAGAGACTCAGGTCTACAGCTAGGGAGGCTGGCATCCGTGCACCTCCCTGGACTGGTACAGACCATGTTCCTTGTAATAAACGTGACATTGGTTCAGTTCACTCTCTACCTCGATTATTTCTTAATGTCTCTGTTATGAGTATTAAGTTCCCACCACAATACCAATACACAAATACAGTTGTTGCTGTATTGTGTCTCTGTTGTTAATAGCAATGTAATGATGGATATAGGATATGATTATTATACGGATAATGACGTATCCTGATTTATCCTGACTTATCCTGGTCATGAATTAATAATGCCTTACACTATGGACACATGGCCTACACATTACACAATGGAATGTCACTGTAAATATAGATAAGCGATTAAATGAGAACAATAGAGCACAATTTGCTATGAGACTTTGAGGATTTGACAATATACTAATTTGTTGTTAGGCCTTGACCAGTCCTGTACAGAAGACCCACCACTGTCTTCTAAAGTCGAAACAAATTGAACTTGCATTGCAACTTAGGGTGTGCGGTAGTATACAAGATGTGAAGGAAGAGAGTAAACTGTCATTTCCAGTCTTTTTTCTGTCTGGTACAGCCCTTAAGTTTTGTGGTGAGGTCAAGTACGTCAAGCCATTATTTAACAAATTACCTATCTGATGATAGGGACATCTACAGGCAACGTAGAATGTGATATGCACAAGCAAACATGATTGTACGTAAGTTTAGTATTGTCATGGTCTGGCCCTCTGCCTGTTTATTCCCCTCTTTCTGTATCTCTCCCTCTGCCCAGTTGTGTCTGTCTTTCCACTTCAGCGACTCCCACTTCCCATTGCAGCCCTCAGTCCTAGTTACACACCTGGTTCCACTCTCATCAGCCCAGCCAATTACAAACCTGTGAACTCTGCTACAATCAACCCACCACCTATAAATACTGGACTCCTTGCACAAACGAACTGTCAGAACATAAATCTTTGTCCGGTGCTTCACGTCGTTGTCCCCTGCTCTACTTTGATGTTTTGGGTTTGTCATTTTGACAACAACTATGAAGACATAGAAGACAACAACAAACTACTGTAACCCGTTGGATATATGCGAATACTGTGGAATTATTGTCATGGCTGGAGTTGTCTGTGAAGAGAGACATTGCTTGGAGCTTCCCATTGTATGAATCAACTAGGGAACTTGGTTATATTTGTACATCATTTGCTGCACATGATCAGTGACATATGTAGACATATGTATGTGTGACCGGTGTCAGGAATAGGTTTTTCTTTTTTTGTTGTTGTTCCTTTAATTGTTTTGCATACTTATTATCTGTTGTATATCTATCAGTGACTTATAGTATCCTTCCTTATATATATATTACTTACCACTGTCGATTGGATATATGATCCTATATGTGAGCAGACTTCCGGTTCCACGGACTAATGATGACGTCAGTGGCCGCAACTGACAGCTGTCAGATGGGGAACGGAAGAGGAGGAGTTTGTTTATTGGGAACTTGACTTGTATCAGTATAAAGCGACTGGCAGAGGGGAAGGTTGGGTGTGTGTGCTGCTCTGTGGAGTGTGTCCAGGGTGACAGGAGGACTTACCTGTTAGCCGTGTACGAGCCAGTGACCAGGAGTGGTGTTACAGAGTGCGGATACCCAGCAACATCGGCGGGCAGGTAACTGCCCGTTGTGTGTGAGTATTGTTCTATCCCGCACTACTGTCGATTACATTACTGTCCGGGGGCGTAGGCGAGCTGTACTCGTTGGTGGAACAGAAAAACTGGCGTCTACCTTATGTGCTTTCAGGTCCAAATTATGTATTGAAGGGGACGTATATGATGTTGGACTGATTGGACTCTCTCTCTGTGAAACAAAAGAACTGTCTGAACCCATCGCACTTTAGCAGCACTTTTGTAATGGAATGGTTTTAAGGAGTTGGTTATTTTGTTATTTTGTTATATAATTAGTTTTGCTACAGGATTTTAGATTTATTAAAGATTGTATTTTAAGGGTGTTTTAGAGATCCCCATGTATAGGAAAATAAACATGTTATATTTCTGATTCATGATTCAGTGTCAGTCTCTCTCCACTTTTTATGGTTGCTCTCTCACCTGGTAAAACGTGAACCTGTGTGTCCTTGAACAAACTGAAGCTAAGATTAATAATGATAAAAGAGTTGCCGTTTCTCTGTAAATAAATGACGGCTGGCGTAGTCCCAGGATTATCTAGTGAGGTGTACAACTTTGATATCTCTAGCACCTTAAACGGTGCCACTCTAATAATTAAAGGTTGTATGTCTTATAAAATAATAACGATAAAGAATATTCTACTGCCCAAATTCTGTGTGGCTGATTCGGCCTTGGTCACATATTTGGCGTAGTGTCGGCAGGACAGGAAGAGAGCAAACCACAGGAGAGACTGAACATTAATTTTGTTTTGTTTTGTTTATATTAGCTGCTATGATGATGATGCCGGTCTACTCAGGTGCCCCATGGTTGCCCAAGTTCGAAGGTACAGAAGGTAGGGAAAAATATAAAGAATGGAAACAACAGATTAAAGGGTTATTGGGCACTCAAGATCTAACTGAGGCAAAGAAAGTAGCCATTGTGTTGAGTACGCTAGCCGGGGAAGCTAAACGACAGATAAGGGTGGTGGATGAGGGAGAGCGGGACACGGCAGGAAAAATCTTTAATTATCTGGATGCTTTGTATAGGGAATCGGTGTCCGCCTCAAAACTACGTTCACAGTTTTTTGGCTGCACCCAGCAGTCCGGGGAAAGTGTTACTACCTTTATTCTGAGACTTAGGGAGCTCTCTTGTGGGTTGCGGGGGCACGACCCAGCTACCGCCCCCTCTGATGCCGTTCTTCGAGACCAACTACTGAGTGGGCTGTCCGATGGCCCACTTGGACAAGCGCTACGGAGGCGACACCCTGAAGAGGACTTTATGAAACTACGTACAGAGGCCCTGGCATTAGATAGAGAACATGGAGGTACAAATACACCTGAAATCGCTTGTCATGCTATTAACCCTGCATCTGTTTCCCATACCCCACAAACCACAGATTGGAGAGAGACTTTAAAAAGAGAGAGATAATGGATGACGTTAAAACACAAATGAAAGGACTGACCCAGGAACTGTTGCGCGAAATCAAGCCGCTACTGCAACTAAGCTCCCCTGAGGCGCACCGCCGCACCTCAGAGCCACGAGCCGCGCCACCTAGAGATCGGTACGTGCCTTATCAAAGAAATGAATGGGATGCAGATGGGAGACCTATATGTAGACAATGCAAGCAATCAGGCCATATGATCCGTTTCTGTCCAGCTAACCAGGCGGCGTTAAACTAGCGTCCCCTGTCGCCGAGGTCCGGGAGACAGGGGTTGGGTGTCCTTATACAGAATCAGGGGCCAATGAAGCTTTTATTGGACAAAGTCCAACTATCAGTGTTAAAGTAGAGGGTGTGTCTTTGAGGGGCTTATTAGACACAGGATCCCAAGTCACGTTAATGCGAGAGAGCCTATTTGACCAGCATTTTTCCCAGGATAAAGTGGGTAGGAAGCCTCTTGTCTTTAAGTTACGAGCGGCGAACGGTATTAATATTCCCTACACCGGCTATGCCGTGTTAGATCTCGAAATAGAGGGAGTGAGTGTACCAGGGAGAGGAGTCTTAATCGTACAAGATGAACATTGCACACAACCGTTGATAATAGGGATGAATGTCGTGGGCTCGTGCTGGCATGCACTGTTTAGGGGAGCCGGGAGGTCTGTTTTCTCTTCACAACAGGAACATGCAATATGGAAGGATGCGTTTGCCACCTGCCGGAGGGTGGAGGCGGTGACCAACGCGGATGGATCGTTGGGCTACGTATGGCCAGTGGGTCATCAGCGGATCCGTATCCCAAGGAGTGAGGTGGTGGTGTGGGGCCGTACGTGGAAGGGTCCCCATGGAGCCCACTACGAGGCTATGATCGAGGCCCTGCCAGACGAAACTGCCATGGGGGTCGCGCGCTCCCTGGTGACGGTGTGCGGGGGTCGGGTCCCCGTGCGCCTCTGCAACCCCCACCCTTACAACCTCTTCGTGGGACGGTATCAGAAGCTAGGTAGACTCTATCCAGTGGACGCGGCCGACATCCGTGGCCGCCGAGACCTGAGCCTGATGATGGGAGACGATGGAGAAGTGGAAGTGAACCTGGTGAGCACAGAGGAGGACGAGCCCGTGCCAACCCTGCCGCAAGAGATCCAGAGACTGACCGAGCGAGATGACCTGTCGGAGACGCAGCGAAGAGAACTATGAGGGCTGCTTGGAAAATGGAGGAAGGTGTTCGCGACGCATGACGAGGACTTCGGGCAGACGGACGCCGTACAACACCAAATCCCCACCGCTGACGCCGCCCCCATTCGGGAGAGACACCGACCGTTATCGCCGTCTATGTATAAGGAGATTAAGATCCTGCTGAGTGATATGATGGAGAAGGGAGTCATTAGGGAGAGCCGCAGTCCGTGGGCCGCTCCTATTGTGTTAGTGAAAAAGAAAGATGGCAGCTGGCGGTTCTGTGTGGACTACCGCAAGCTCAACGCAGTGACCCATAAAGACGCGTTCCCCCTACCCTGCATCGAAGAGACGCTCACGAGTTTGACAAAGGCCCGGTAGTTCTCTACCCATGATCTAGCCAGTGGATATTGGCAGGTGGGAATGGACCCCCGCGACCGAGAAAAGACCGCCTTCACTACCCCGCTGGGTTTGTATGAATTCAATAGAATGCCGTTTGGGTTATGCAATGCCCCTGCTACGTTCCAGAGACTAATGCAGCAGTGCCTCAGTGGCCAATTAGCTGAATCGTTATTAGTGTATTTAGACGATATTATATTATATTCCGCTGACTATTCTTCTCATCTACAGAACCATGCCAGTGTGTTTCAGCGACTGGGAAAGCATGGACTGAAACTGCGCCTCGATAAATGTAAGCTCCTGCAGCAAGAAGTGAAATTTCTGGGCCATGTAGTAGACCAACGAGGAGTGCGACCAGATCCTGATAAAGTGACCGCCGTACAAGATTGGCCGACCCCCACGACAGTACGAGAGGTCCGTGCGTTTTTAGGCCTCGCTGGCTATTACCGGCGGTTCGTGTCCTCCTTTGCCGCGACCGATAGACCCCTAAATAATCTGCTAATCGGAATCCCTAATGATGTTAAGTCCCATCAGTGCCGTATTGAGTGGTCCCCCGAGTGTCAGAAATCCTTTCTGGAACTAAAAAAAGCATTAACACAAGCCCCTGTTCTAGCGTATGCCGATTATAATCTACCTGTAGTGTATACTGATGCCAGTTTACATGGGTTGGGCGCCGTGTTAGCGCAGGTTCAGGAGGGGCGGGAGCGGGTGATTGCGTATGCGAGTCGTAGTCTACACCCCACTGAACAAAATGATGCAAATTATAGCTCCTTTAAGCTAGAACTCCTAGCCTTAAAGTGGGCTATAACTGAGAAATTCAAGGATTATTTGACCGGCACGCAATTTACTGTATTTACTGACAATAACCCAGTAGCGCACCTCCAGACGGCGAGGCTAGGGGCGGTTGAGCAACGCTGGGCAGCGCAGTTGGCTTCATTTACTTTTGATATTAAATATCGGCCGGGGAAGAATAATGCGAATGCGGATGCGCTCTCCCGGTACCCTGTGGACCCTGGAGGAGCCGTGATGGCGGTAGAGCTCGTACCCCCTAATGGAGAGGAATGGAGGGACGCACAGGACCGGGATAACAACATCAAAATGATAAAGAGGTGTGTGGGACAGAAGCGGCAACCCACGGCGGAGGAGAAGAGGAGTTGGTCCGGGGAAGCCCAACAGCTGCTGCGCCAGTGGACGAGGTTGCGGATCGAGGACGGAGTCCTATATCGCAGTGTGACAGATTCACGCACGCAGGAAGAATATCTCCAGACGGTGTGTCCAGCGGCCCGACGCGAAGAAGTATGGAGAGGAGTTCATCTGGCAGTAGCCCACGCTGGAGTGGAGAGGACAATGGCGCAGTTGAGACGGCGGTTCTACTGGCCAGGCATGGAGGGGGCGGTGAATAGTTTCCATCTGGGTTGTGTCCCCTGCAATTTACAGCATAAAAGAGTAGAGCCCAAGGCCCCACTGCAGCCCTTTGAAGTGTCATACCCCTTAGAGATATTAGCCATTGATTTCCTCACATTAGGTCGGCCTACTGACACATGTCAAAATATTCTGGTTGTAACTGATTTATTCACTAAATACAGTTGGGCCATTCCCACCCGCGACCAGACTGCAGACCACTGTACGTGTGTTATGGAATAATGTTAAACAGCCGCTTGGCTGCCCGGCTCGGTTCCATTCAGACCGGGGGGCCAACTTTGAGTCTGCTTTAATGCAACAACTGTGTAATATGTATGGTGTTACTAAGAGTCGCACTACCCCGTATCATCCGGCTGGCAATGGGGGGGTAGAGAGGTTCAATCAGACATTACTGAATATGTTGCGTTCGCTGGATCATGATAAACAGGATCGGTGGTCTGAGCATCTGCCTGAGCTAGTTCATGCTTACAATAACACAGTTCACAGTGCCACTGGTTATGCCCCGTCTTTGCTAATATTTGGTCGCCATCTACGGCGCCCTGTAGATGTTGAGCTAGGAGTGCCGCCGTCCCAACAACGGATGAGAATAGGAGACTGGGTCCAGGACCACCAACAGCGGATGGCGACCGCTTATCAGACCGCGAGCCAGAGGCTGGGGGGGACAGCGGAGCAAAGGAAACAGGTCTATGACCGCCGAGCAGGTATTACGCAGTTATTACCTGGGGAACGGGTGTGGGTACGGAATGGGAACATGCACGGTCAAGGGAAGCTGGGAACGTGGTGGGACCCCGAACCGTTTGTGATATTGGGACAGCTGGGGGAGGCTGGGTTGGTGTACCGTATCAGGCCTGAGAAGGGAGGAACAGAGAGGACAATCCATCGTAATGCATTAAAAAATGTGTCGCTCCTAGGGAGCCTACAGTGTGCCCAGACCCAGAACCGGCGGGTCGGTTAGAGAGCCCACCGATGCCCCAGTGTTATGGATTCTTTCCGGTCCCGGTGGATGCTGCCGGGCCACGACGTTCCAGTAGGGCCAATTTAGGGACCCCGCCAGTCCGGTATAGAGACAATTAGTGGCCATCGCAGGGACTACTCATGATAAAGTTGGGAGGAGTGTGACCGGTGTCAGGAATAGGTTTTTATTTTGTTGTTGTTGTTCCTTTAATTGTTTTGCATACTTATTATGTGTTGTATATCTATCAGTGACTTATAGTATCCTTCCTTATATATATATTACTTACCACTGTCGATTGGATATATGATCCTATATGTGAGCAGACTTCCGGTTCCACGGACTAATGATGACGTCAGTGGCCGCAACTGACAGCTGTCAGATGGGAAACGGAAGAGGAGGAGTTTGTTTATTGAGAACTTGACTTGTATCAGTATAAAGCGACTGGCAGAGGGGAAGTTATGTTATATTTCTGATTCATGATTCAGTGTCAGTCTCTCTCCACTTTTTATGGTTGCTCTCTCACCTGGTAAAACGTGAACCTGTGTGTCCTTGAACAAACTGAAGCTAAGAGTAATAATGATAAAAGAGTTGCCGTTTCTCTGTAAATAAATGACGGCTGGCGTAGTCCCAGGATTATCTAGTGAGGTGTACAACTTTGATATCTCTAGCACCTTAAACGGTGCCACTCTAATAATTAAAGGTTGTATGTCTTATAAAATAATAACGATAAAGAATATTCTACTGCCCAAATTCTGTGTGGCTGATTCGGCCTTGGTCACATATGTAGCAGGTGTGGCGCCCTGTATGGGTGTATAAGTGAAATCACTTTAGGCTCTGTGTTCAGCATGGGACTATTGTGTGTTTGTTTGTTAAGCGGTTAAAGCTCTATATTCTGATATACTCATTGTAATAGTGTTTGTTCAGTCACAGGGCTCTCCATGTCTGTGTAATAAACAATGTGAGAAGATTAATAAACAATATCATATAAGATTCAGTGTCCATCCATGATATGGCGTCTATCAACTCCATCAAGCTCATCCTGGGTCTCCCCTAACCTGACTCCGCCAGATGGGGCAGCAGAGAGTACACTGGGTACTCTCTGCTGCCCCATCTGGCGGAGTCAGGTTAGGTCTCCCCATCAACAGCTATGTTCTGTGGCTGATACTGAATGGAGCTGGTGGGACGATCGCCTCCGAGTTCTTCTATCTCAACCTGATCGTATCTGTGACCATCTCTTCCCTGGCCTCTGTCTTTTACTTTGCATGGCTCTTCACATGCACATTAATTTTGTTCAGGGTTTTTTCGCATTACTTCTAGTGTTTTTTTCTGGTTCCCTGTTCCATCAATCCAGTGTTGTATCTGTGTGGAGCGTTACATAGCGGTGGTTCACCCTGTGGTGTTTCTCAGGTACAAAGCTAAGCCAACGCAGGGAAGCTGCAGTACCCTCACTAAAAACGCCGGGACAACGCTCCACACGTCCCAAACTCTTCCCCCTTCTGGCTCCAAAACTATGGAATGCACCTTTTCAGACTCCATCATGGCCCGTAGCACTTACCCTACCCCCTTAGATAGCACTTTTGTAGACTTGGATAGTGATGTATATTTATGCACCATGTTACCCAAAATGTGTTTTAGCAGTGATGGTCGTCGAGTGGAAGAAAGGAGTCAAGCAGGTTGTCGTCATATTCTGATCAGGTTTATTGAACAGAATAACTCAGTACAAGGCACCACGGGCAGAATGCCCCGCGGACAGTAGTCACATCGTAAGCTAATCTGTGTGGACTCTCCGCAGTTCCACAGCGTCAACGTATTTACTAACTTCTAAGTCCCCGCCTCCCTGGAAACAACAACCTACCTCCGCTTTTATGGGAGCCAATCAAATTGTATACTCTCACAGGACTGTCCGGTTGGAGTAGGAGGGACATGACATGTAGCTCATATAACGAACTATATGTTTTATACCAAATAGGACTAATTCAATATCTATACTATATATGAAGTATGCCGAACACATGTAATGAAATAGTTCAAACTATATTGTTAACCAGTCTAAAAACTATATTGTTAACCAGTCTAAATGATTAAGCACAAATACATTGTATCAGTTGTGGAGCAGAGAGCAGGAGCCCTCTGCCACACACACACACACAGCTGTTGGTTAGCAGTTTGAGATGTTACCAAGATTAGAAACAGCACCCAGACCCCCTGGGGTGCCTGGCAGCATTCTTAACAAAAGGCTTTGTTTTTACGGACTGATTGTAAATAACTCTAAGCCGTTTTTACTCTGTGTTAGTCACCACAGTATTGCATGTCTCAACTTACAGTTCTGTCCTGTGCAAACTGACACTGTGTGTCAACTGTCTATTAAAATATCAACTGATTGATATACGTGTCCATGTCTATAAAATATCCATCAATAGCATCTGATACATACTTATAGCATGTTATGTAGACAGCACTAGAATTGCATTGTATGTAGTCTTAGCACTTCATAGTAGCCTACATATGTATAGCATAGAATAGTATACATTGACACGATCGTAGACAGGAACACCCACAAATGTCACATCTGGTTTTAGCCCGGGGTAAAAAAAATGGTCTTCCCCATAGAGTTATAATAGCGTATGATCCTTTGGATCACGTTCAGAGCGATGTGTTGGATGATAGAAATATTGACAGCCAAGAAAAATCCATCAGAAAGACATCTGGAACACTCGCCCTCGGAAAGTTGACTACGTATACGAGACGATTTAGCCATGGTTCACATGGCGCTCGTCTGTCATGGCGGAACTTCAACCTGTTTTATGCACTTTTCCCATTTAGAACGTTAACGTCTACATACATGTTCAGATTTCAAATATAAAGTGCTCGCCCCAGAGCCACGGATGTTACAATCCTCGTCGGGTGGGTAATAGCACCCGTGTCTTCCGCATTGTTCAATAAAAAGCGTTTTTATCCGATCGGTGACCATTTTATCAGAGTTATAATGCACCAACCGATAGGGGCGCATGGCCATAAACTGATTAAACAGCTTTTTATTGAACAATACGGAAGATACCGGTACTTATTCCCGAACTAGCAGAATTGTAACATCTATGGTCCTGGGGTGAGCACTTTATATTTGTAATCGGAACATTTGTGTAAAACACTTCAGTCCAGGCCAGGGCTACCATGAGCTCACCGCGCGCTGCGACGCGTTGTTTGTAGATTTTTTGTTAATGCTGGTGTCCTGGGGTTCAAGTGGTTTATAGTCAGAGTATCCTTATCTAATTATACTTTATTGCAGCGTCAAGTTGCACAAGCATAACCACCACTGAAATCGGACATCGATCTCCCTCTCCCTCCATGTTACAAAACATTGTGTTACCGCGGCGCAGTGTTTACTCGCCTGGTAGAGACACTCTATAGATATGATCAATTAAACTTAACGTAATATCAAAAACCAACAGCCATTAAGTCATCAATAATGTTTATAGAACACATTGTAGTGAATTCTAAGTAGTTTAGAGACAGTTGGAACTTGGCACGGAGCCATCGTTGTGCGGTCGAAACGAATGGTGTCGGTAGTCTACTTGGAATTCACTAAAACATCATTGATGAATTAATGGCTTTTTAAAATGTATATATTATGATAAGTTTCAGTGATCATATCTATAGAAAAGTGTCTCTTACCATATAGTGAATATATCAGTCCATTGTGTTGTGCTGGATCATGCCCATGCAGTCAAGAAAAACATTACAATCGGCCTCTAGCTTGTTTCATTTTCTAAAGTAGCGTTCCTTGTCGAGTGGCAACAAGGATCTGTGCCTGTGATCTGGCAAGCCATGACGCCTACTTTTAAATTAGTAGTATTTAAAGCATCTGTGTTTGAAAACCCAACACTTCACTGTTTATTCCGGTTGGGAGAACTCTGAACTTTCCCCCGGCTCCACCCCCCAGCTATATTGACGCCCCTGATGACAAAAGTCGGTGTCGGTGTATATATCACGTGTGTCATTGCAGCTACAGATTATGTACCTTTGCATCCGGAAGTTGAACCCAGCTCCGCTTCATTGTGTAGCTTTGTAGCTTTCGCAGCAGCCACAAACGTCAGATGCATCTTTGTATCTTCATGCTGGCTTCCATTGACAATGAATGGTAGACTGTATCTACTTGCATCTGCCCATGTGAACGCAGCATTACCATGAATTAATAATGCCTTATTACACTATGACACATGTTTCTGCACACAGGCCTACACATTACACAATGGGATTTCACTGTAAATATAGATAAGCGATTAAATGAGAACAATAGAGCACAATTGGATATGAGACTTTGAGGATTTGACAATATACTAATTTGTTGTTAGGCCTTGACCAGTCCTGTACAGAAACCCCACCACTGTCTTCTAAAGTCCACTCCGCCATCTCCCGCCTACAGAGGGTCCTGTATTTAAATCCCTAAACGGCCTTGCCCCTTCCTATATTTCTGAACTAATAACTGCTCCCCCTACCACCAGGACACTCAGATCCTCCACTCTCAAACTCATTGCAGTCCCCCCTTCAAATCTATTATACACTTTGGAATAATCTTCCACACATATTTTATTTTATTTTATTGTTTATTGTTGTTCATTGTTTTTGTTGTTGTTTGTTTGTTCTACTATTGCAATGTGATAGACTACGGTCTACCTGTTCTCTGGAAAGCACTTTGGGTCAACTGCTGTTGTTTTTAAATGTGCTATATAAATAAAATTGACTTGACTTGACTAAAGTTGGGGTGTGCGTACAGGGTGTGCGGTATTATACTTGTAAAAGACAAGATGTGAAGGCTTGTGTACTAATTATGAAGACTGTTTGCAATAATTTTAGGGGGTGGGTGGCAGTTTGTGTTTTGGAAGACAAATAGTATTTTGGAAAACAGTTTTTCTTGTTGTTTCTTCACACAGAGCTGGTTCTATGTTACTGAAAGAATGTGGAGCAATCCTCTTATGGCTCTGCTGCAGTAACAATTAATTAGGGACCAAGAAGTCACGTAGTGACTTTGGTAACTTATTGTTTTTGTGTTTATTTTTCTTCTTCTCCTCCTTCCGCCAAAAATAGCTGTTCTGACTGAATGGTGCAGTCGGTTTTCCGAAACGCGGTAATCTGGTAGAGGGCCATGCCAAACGGTGAATTTGCGAAGCCCAAGACGATTGGCCAAATGGTGGCACTATAGCGCTCAATTGAAAATGCTAACTTTGAACGTGCGTAGCTCATGAACCGTTTGACCGTTGGCAATGACACTTTGATACCCATATGCGTCTCCTCATGCTGAACAACTTTCGTGTTCTGACTTTTGACCTCTGACCTTTAGATCACCCGCCATTTTGAATTATATGATCAGTACTTCTTCTCCTTCTCCTTCCGCCAAAAATAGCTGTTCTGACTGAACCGTGCAGTCGGTTTTCGCAAAACTTGTCAACATGATAGAGGACCATGCCAAACGGTGACTATGCGAAGCCCATCATGATTGGCCAAATGGTGGCGCTATAGCACTCAATTGATGCAAAACGTGCAAACTTGCAAACTTTGAACGTGCATATCTCATGAACCGTTTGACCGTTGGCAATGACACTTTGATACACATATGTGTCTCCTCATGCCGAACAACTTTCTTGTTCTGACTTTTGACCTCTGACCTTTAGATCACCCGCCATTTTGAATTATATGAAAAACAGTTCAAATGTAACTCCTCCCAGAATCTTTGCTCAAAATGCACGAAAACTTCTACACGTGAACTTTGGACCTATACGGACAAATAATCTTATCACATTTTTGTTAAGTGAAAAAAATAAGTTTTTATGAGCCAATGAAAATTGCTGGTTAGTGAAAATTATTCTTCTGCCTCTAATACACACATATGCTTATGTCACTTTACTATGCGAAGCCCATCACGATTGGCCAAATGGTGGCGCTATAGCACTCAATTGATGCAAAACTTGCAAACTTGCAAACTTTGAACGTGCATATGTCATGAACCGTTTGACCGTTGGCAATGACACTTTGATAGACATATGTGTCTCCTCATGCCGAACAACTTTCGTGTTCTGACTTTTGACCTCTGACCTTTAGATCACCCGCCATTTTGAATTATATGAAAAAAACGTTCAAATGTAACTCCTCCCAGAATCTTTGCTCAAAATGCACGAAAACTTCTACACGTGAACTTTGGACCTATACGGACAAATATTCGTAACACATTTTTGTTAAGTGAAAAAATGAAGTTTTTATGAGCCAATGAAAATTGCGCGCGCACGCACGCACACACACACACACACACTAAAGTTTGAGTACTTATGCTGAACTAACACTGAATGATTTTCCTGTTAACAATGGAGTAACAGATTGTCTCTGTCTAGCTCAGTCAGTAGAGTAGATTGTTGGTTCAAATCCAGGTACCAACAACTCAGCCTGTGTGTCTCATTTGTGCATATTGTTGAACGCCCTGTGGGCCATATCAGTGAGATCAATAACTTTAAAGACTGGTGTGATAATAGCCACCTTATGTTAAACTCCACAAAAACTAAAGAGATGATCTTCGATCCAGGCAGGCAGGCAGGCAGGCAGGCACTTTAACTGTGCGTGATAACACACTGTAGTAATGGATAAAGACATGCCCAAAATGAGGACACACCTTCTTGTTACCAAATCACTGAATGGTTTTACTGTTTACAATGTTGTCACTGATTGTCTCTGTGTAGCTCAATCAGTAGAGCTCCCGCCTTCGGTCCACAAGGTTGTGAGTTCAAATCCCGGTACCGACAACTCAGCTCGTCAGTCTCATTTGTGCATGTTGTTCTTATTGCGCATTGTTCATCTTCTATCTTGGTCCCGCTTTATCGCTGCTTGCAGCTATATTTTTTCTTCTCCTTCGCCTTCTTCTTCTTCTCCTTCTTCCGCCAAAAATAGCTGTTCTGACTGAATGGTGCAGTCGGTTTTCGCGAAACGTGGTAATCTGGTAGAGGGCCATGCCAAACGGTGAATATGCGAAGCCCAAGACGATTGGCCAAATGGTGGCGCTATAGCGCTCAATTTAAAATGCTAACTTTGAACGTGCATAGCTCATGAACCGTTTGACCGTTGGCAATGCCACTTTGATACCCATATGCGTCTCCTCATGTTGAACAACTTTCGTGTTCTGATTTTTGACCTCTGACCTTTAGATCACCCGCCATTTTGAATTATATGATCAGTACTTCTTCTCCTTCTCCTTCCGCCAAAAATAGCTGTTCTGACTGAACCGTGCAGTCGGTTTTCGCAAAACTTGTCAACATGATAGAGGACCATGCCAAACGGTGACTATGCGAAGCCCATCATGATTGGCCAAATGTTGGCGCTATAGCACTCAATTGATGCAAAACTTGCAAACTTTCAAACTTTGAACGTGCATATCTCATGAACCGTTTGACCGTTGGCAATGACACTTTGATACACATATGTGTCTCCTCATGCTGAACAACTTTCGTGTTCTGACTTTTGACCTCTGACCTTTAGATCACCCGCCATTTTGAATTATGTGAAAAACAGTTCAAATGTAACTCCTCCCAGAATCTTTGCTCAAAATGCACGAAAACTTCTACACGTGAACTTTGGACCTATACGGACAAATAATCGTAGCACATTTTTTCTAAGTGAACCAATGAAAATTGCTGTTTTGTGAAACTTCTTCTGCACCTAATACCTATATGAATACTGAATGATGTTACTGTTTAGAATGAGTCAACTGACTGTGTCTGCATAGCTCAGTTGGTAGAGCTCTCGCCGTTGGACCACAAGGTTGTGTGTTCAAATCCGGGTAAAGGCAACTCAGTCTATGCATTGTGTGCTGCAAGATTTATGCATTGTGTGCTGCAAGATTTGTGATGACTCAACTATAGAAATATTGAAGTAGATTACATTTGACATATTGTTGAACGCCCTGTGGGCTATATCAGTGAGATCAATAACTTTAAAGACTGGTGTGATAATAGCCACCTTATGTTAAACACCACAACAACTAAAGAGATGATCTTCAATACAAATCCATGGTTATGAACGATTGTCTGCCTAACACACACACGCATGCAGCCATGCAGCCACACACGCACGCAGGCAGGCAGGCAGGCAGGCAGGCAGGCGCACACACACACACACACACACACACACACACACACACACACACACACACACACACACACACACTTTAACTGTGCGTGAAAACACACTGTAGTAATGGATAAAGACATGCCTAAAATGAGGACACACCTTCTTCTTACCAAATCACTGAATGGTTTTACTGTTTACAATTTAGTCACTGTTAATATTGTCTCTGTGTAGGTCAGTCAGTAGAGCTCCCGCCTTCGGTCCACAAGGTTGTGAGTTCAAATCCCGGTACCGACAACTCAGCTCGTCAGTTTCATTTGTGCATGTTGTTCTTATTGCGCATCGTTCTTCTTCTATCTTGGTCCCGCTTTATCGCTGCTTGCAGCTATATTTATAATTAATATCCACTTATTCAATATTGTTAGACTATACATATATTATCCAGATAGCCAGATACTCTATATTGGATATAGATAGATTAATATATTAAATATGAAGCTTACAAAGCAATCTCACAGTTAGCAGTTTATTTCTAGAATGTTGCATAGAGCATGACCTGGGGGAGGAGTCAGAGAGGGGTGGAGCACATGCAGCAGTTTGTTAGGTTGAGATTGGTGGCTGATGACTGTATTGTTCCACTCTTTGGCCAATCAACACCAAGCAGTTAGTGGTTCCACCTCAGGCTCTCTAGTATAAGAAGAGTTTGTAGTTGTTCTCCACAACTCCTCCAGGATATCTATACTTTCTGATCACATCTGACTGTGGACTCCAGACTTCAGCTGAAGATGAACTCTCTCAACACACCCAAGGATCATCAAGACCTCTGTAAGTTACTTACTGTGTCTATATGGATATACAGCATGCCATAAGGATGTTATTTTTATCTAGTAATTTGTTTGTTTTGATTTATTTTAGCATTGACTACCCGTTGTCATGTATTTTCTAAAATATAAAATGATTGTAGAATCGAATTATAAATGGATGCTAAATTGATAATGGGGTACTTTAACTTAACACTATAGGTCTTGTTATTTGTGACGATTTGATCGAAGGACTGCCATTGGATTGTTTTGAATTTTCGTTTTCATGTCATATGAAAGCAGGGAATCATAGCTTCAAATTGACATTGGTTGTTCAGTTTGACCCACCAGTTTTTGAGATATGGCTTATAGAGAAATGTCTTGCAGGAGTAGTGGAAAAAAGACCAAGCAGAGAAAATGGACTTCTAAGCTTTAGTTCAGTGATCTGTGACTTTAGGGGGTGCTGTTTTCCCTTCATTCCTCCATTAGTCAACCAGCAGTGTTGCCATGTCTGCTTATTATAATTAGTTGGCCTTGTTTCTAAAGAAAAATAATGCATAGGCCTACTGTACCAATGTTATAATAATTTATAACCTGTTAATAAAAATGTATTTGACAAAAATAAAGTGTAGTTGATCATTTGGGCTTGTTTTTAAAGTGTAGTTGATTATGGAGAGTTGGTAACCAAGTGGACCCTTATTAGATCTTTAACTATCAAGTGTAAAAAGAAACCTTAAAAGGTCAATTTTGTTTAATTTTACACTCAAGATATACATAATTGTTAAACATCTGCATTACTTAATTTACAATAAGTCTACACAATTAGAGAATGTTGTTATCTCTCCTTTTTTAAATAGGCTACTGTATTTATTTGGCATTTTGTAGTGTGAAAAAGGGAAAATAACAGTGGCAGATAAATTAGGCCTATGTAAATGTTCCAGATGAGTACAAATAAAAGAGCTATATGAATGAGAGCAAACTGTCCTGTTGTCTGTTGGTTACTGGGTTTTTTTGCAAACTCTCAGCACAAATTGTGCCCTCTTGGCTCTTCTCTTAATTCCTGTTTCATTAGCCTGTTATTATTATTATTATTTGTCTGCAGACCCCCATCTGAAAATAATTTATGCCAGACACAGGATTTGTGTTTGTATGCATATAGATCGGCTATTTTGGGCTTGTTTTCATATACCGGGTTGCTTATTTCTCTCGCAGAAACTGGCAACCCCGCAACGATAGCGGTTAGCTACATTTAGCTAATATATTGATATCAATCCTGTAGCTAAAACAAGTACATTATCGCGCTATATTACATATCGATGCGATCTGCGTTATTATGACCTTAATTTTCATGGCAGGTACATTCCAAAGCAACTAATAATAACCACGTTATGGTGACATAATCTTACAATGTTTACATTACATTCGTTCGAGTCTTCTTCTTCTGCTATTGGAAATAGGAAGCCATTTCCGCATTTTCCATTGTTGTGGTCACCAGTGCCCCCAGCTGGAACATTAGCATGAATTAGCTTTAGGCGGACCAAAATAAACACACTTTTTACGTTGTTAATACTTCTTTCTCTGCTATTTCTGTTAGCCAGTTAGTAAAAGACTAGTATTATCTTCCAAAACGATTGTGTACAAAAAGGCGATTTTAGCGGAATTTGCATACTTTAGCAGGGAAGCCGTATGTCTAGTTAGCATTGGTTAACCCAATGGTTATAACATTAGACATAGTGACATGTTTAAGCATTTATTTCATATTTATATGTCGATATCAGCTCTGACATTTATTTCAGACCTGCTCTAACATGACATGAATAATAATATAGCAATATAGCTTCAGATTATTTTAGACAGAAAAAGAAAATAGTTTTTCAGCTGTCCTCAACAGTTGCCACCCCCGCGATGGCAGTCCGTACATCGCGTGTGGTCACATTTTAAGTCCAGGAATGCCTCTAAACAACATTTCCTTTGTCTTTGTTTCCAATTCAGTGTTGCATCATCAGTCTGGCTTCCCTGTTCTACCAGAGGTGAATGAACAAAGAAGCTTGGCTAAGCAAAAATGCCACTGCTGTGATCAGTGTGGTAAACGCTTCCCTACAATGTCTAGCCTTAAAACACACCAGAGAATTCATACTGGAGAGAAACCCTATGGATGTGATGAGTGTGGACAACACTTCTCTATAATGGGAAATCTTAAAACACACCAGAGAATTCACACTGGAGAGAAACCCTATGGATGTGATCAGTGTGATAAACGCTTCTCTCGAATGGACAGTCTTAAAACCCACCAGATAATTCACACTGGAGAGAAACCCTATGGATGTGATCAATGTGGACAACACTTCACTCAAATGTCAAGCCTTAAAACACACCAGAAAATTCATACTGGAGAGAAACCCTATGGATGTGATCAGTGTGGTAAACGCTTCTCTTGTTTGTCTGACCTTAAAAAACACCAGAGAATTCACACTGGAGAGAAACCATATGGATGTGATGATTGTGGACAACACTTCTCTCAAATGGCACACCTTAAAAAACACCAGAAAATTCATACTGGAGAGAAACCCTATGGATGTGATCAGTGTGGTAAACGCTTCTCTTGTTTGTCTGACCTTAAAAAACACCAGAGAATTCACACTGGAGAGAAACCATATGGATGTGATGATTGTGGACAACACTTCTCTCAAATGGCACACCTTAAAAGCCACCAGAGAATTCACACTGGAGAGAAACCCAAATGATTTTTTGTTGTTGATTTTTCTTATTGGACATTTTCAAGACATTTTAAATTAGACACATTGTCTGACAGGGAAGAAATTAGCACGTAATCACATTTTGTACATACATGTGTAAGTATGGATGACATAAAACTTGTTAAAAAATACATATTGTGTACCTTCTTATATATTATGGCTACAGCCATTGGTCAAATATATGAAAGGAGTCACAGACGTCCATATACAAGCTTCCCATTGTATTTTCAAACACCATTTTAACCATGTTAGATTAATTGAACATATCCTGACGAAGACCCAAAGGGGTCGAAACGTTGTATCCTCTTCTCCATGAAATAAAAATGTTGAGCTCAAGGCCAGTGTGCGAACTACATCTCCTTTCATCAGATTCATTGAAAACACTGACATTGAGTGATTTTTATTACTTTTAATTCATTTTTTTATTTTCTAGTTTTTCTACTTCATGAGGCATTTCTGTCTCTTTTTTATTTTATATTTGACATTGCACGTTGACATCACAATGTATTCTCTCTCTTTCCTACTCAGATCATGCATCTCAAATGGCCAATTCTCTGGTTACCATTTCAGATTTGGCCCATGGGCCTTCTTCTCTTCATAGTACTGGTCAATTTTATTATTAACACATTTCACATTATGAAATAGTAATAATTATGTTAGTGAAATGGGTATGGAGACGTGGGAAGACCTCTGTTACTGAACAAACAATATAGCAATGATTAGCAGAGCTATTTTAACAAAACATATCCCTTACAAGTTACAGCACCTTTAACATTTCACAAAGGATGATAATAATAAGTTCTGTGTCATAGACCTATTTCTGTAGTTCTGTTGAAACTCAAAGAGGTGTAACATGGTCTCAGTTCATCCATAATGTGATCATTAACAGGTGACCTTCCAATGCCACACAACCAGTGACCATTAACACGTTTAATCTCTGCATTTTAATGCATTGTCTATAGTGAATGAAGCATCAGCCATCATAATTTAGCCTGTTTACATTTTAACCTGGGGAAAGAATGTGGGGTTTGTTCATTATTTAGCATTTGAAAAAACATTGAATAAAAGTGCAGTCGAACCCTATTAAACGCATGCTCCTCATTCCCTCAGAGCAACACAACCTGAACAATGACTTAAAGTTACACAAATACAGTTGTTGCTGTTATTGTGTCTATGTTGTTAATAGCAATGTAATGATGGATATAGGATATGATTATTATACGGATAATGACTTATCCTGGTCATGAATTAATAATGCCTTACACTATGGACACATGGCCTACACATTACACAATGGAATGTCACTGTAAATATAGATAAGCGATTAAATGAGAACAATAGAACACAATTTGCTATGAGACTTTGAGGATTTGACAATATACTAATTTGTTGTTAGGCCTTGACCAGTCCTGTACAGAAGACCCACCACTGTCTTCTAAAGTCGAAACAAATGAACTTGCATTGCAACTGTAATTTCCAGTCTTTTTTCTGTCTGGTACAGCCCTTAAGTTTTGTGGTGAGGTCAAGTACGTCAAGCCATTATTTAACAAATGACCTATCTGATGATAGGGACATCTACAGGCAACGTAGAATGTGATATGCACAAGCAAACATGATTGTACGTAAGTTTAGTATTGTCATGGTCTGGCCCTCTGCCTGTTTATTCCCCTCTTTCTGTATCTCTCCCTCTGCCCAGTTGTGTCTGTCTTTCCACTCCCACTTCCCATTGCAGCCCTCAGTCCTAGTTACACACCTGGTTCATCAGCCCAGCCAATTACAAACCTGTGTACCTCTGCTACAATCAACCCACCACCTATAAATACTGGACTCCTTGCACAAACTAACTGTCAGAACATAAATCTTTGTCCGGTGCTTCACGTCGTTGTCCCCTGCTCTACCTTGATGTTTTGGGTTTGTCATTTTGACAACAACTAAGACATAGAAGACAACAACAAACCCTAGCCCAAACATTTAGACTCTCGTAGATGTTTTTTTCGATTCTGACGAATCTCTCTACGAGAGTCTAAAAGACTAGTCCCTTAAAAAAAGTCTTGTGTTTACATTTGTGCCTCAAAATCACTCTTACCTTGTACAAATGCAAAATCTAAAATCAAAATAGTTTTTCCCCACATGTCCGGCGGATGTTCGGAAAACAATTACACCCGTAGGGACCGTAGTTTTCAATAAAAAAAATATTTTAATCCACTCCGTCCATACTCCTCCATTGTAAATGCGCAACAGAACATTGGCCGCGCCCCTAGTGGCCAGGGTTCTGTTGCGCATTTACAATGGAGAGAAAACCAAGATGGCCGCCAGATTCCGAGACAGAGTATGGACGGAGTGGATTAAAATATTTTTTGTATTGAAAACTACGGTCCCTACGGGTGTAATTGTTTTCCGGAGACCCGCCGGACATGTGGGGCAAAACTATTTAGATTTTAGATTTTGCATTTGTACAAGGTAAGAGTGATTTTGAGGCACAAACGTAAACACAAGACTTTTTTAGACTCTCGTAGAGAGATTCGTCAGAATCGGAAAAAAAACCTCTACGAGAGTCTAAATGTTTGGGCTACTGTAACCCATTGGATATATGCGAATACTGTGGAATTATTGTCATGGCTGGAGTTGTCTGTGAAGAGAGACATTGCTTGGAGCTTCCCATTGTATGAATCAACTAGGGAACTTGGTTATATTTGTACATCATTTGCTGCACATGATCAGTGACATATGTACAGTATGTAGCAGGTGTGGCACCCTGTATGGGTGTATAAGTGAAATCACTTTAGGCTCTGTGTTAAGCATGGGACTATTGTGTGTTTGTTTGTTAAGCGGTTAAAGCTCTATATTCTGATATACTCATTGTAATAGAGTGTTTGTTCAGTCACAGGGCTCTCCATGTCTGTGTAATAAACAATGTGAGAAGATTAATAAACAATATCATATAAGATTCAGTGTCCATCCATGATATGGTGTCTTTATACCACTGCTATCAACTCCATCAAGCTCATCCTGGGTCTCCCCTAACCTGACTCCGCCATATGGGGCAACAGAGAGTACACTGGGTACTCTCTGCTGCCCCATCTGGCGGAGTCAGGTTAGGTCTCCCCATCAACAGCTACGTTCTGTGGCTGATACTGAGTGGAGCTGGTGGCGACGATCGCCTCCGAGTTCTTCTATCTCAACCTGATCGTATCTGTGACCATCTCTTCCCTGGCCGCTGTCTTTTACTTTGCATGGCTCTTCACATGCACATTCATTTTGTTCAGGGTTTTTTCGCATTACTTCCATTCCATTCCATTCCGTTCCATCATTCCAGTGTTGTATCTGTGTGGAGCGTTACATAGCGGTGGTTCACCCTGTGGTGTTTCTCAGGTACAAAGCTAAGCCAACGCAGGGAAGCTGCAGTACCCTCACTAAAAACGCCGGGACAACGCTCCACACGTCCCAAACTCTTCTCCCTTCTGGCTCCAAAACTATGGAATGCACTTCCCATTACAGTCAGAACTGCAGCATCACTCCCAATCTTCCGCCATAGTCTGAAAACCCACCTTTCCACCCTACCCCCTTAGATAGCACTTTTGTAGACTTGGATAGCATCTGATACATACTTATAGCATGTTATGTAGACAGCACTAGAATTGCATTGTATGTAGTCTTAGCACTTCATAGTAGCCTACATATGTATAGCATAGAATAGTATACATTGACACGATCGTAGACAGGAACACCCACAAACGTCACATCCGGTTTTAGCCCAGGGTAAACAAAATGGTCTTCCCCATAGAGTTATAATAGCGTATGATCCTTTGGATCACGTTCAGAGCGATCTGTTGGATGATAGAAATATTGACAGCCAAGAAAAATCCATCAGAAAGACTTCTGGAACACTCGCCCTCGGAAAGTTGACTACGTATACGAGACGATTTAGCCATGGTTCACATGGCGCTCGTCTGTCATGGCGGAACTTCAACCTGTTTTATGCACTTTTCCCATTTAGAACGTTAACGTCTACATACATGTTCAGATTTCAAATATAAAGTGCTCGCCCCAGAGCCATTGATGTTACAATCCTCGTCGGGTGGGTAATAGTACCTGTGTCTTCCGCATTGTTCAATAAAAAGCGTTTTAATCCGATCGGTGACCATTTTATCAGAGTTATAATGCACCAACCGATAGGGGCGCATGGCCATAAACTGATTAAACATTGCTTTTTATTGAACAATACGGAAGATACCGGCACTTATTCCCGCCCTAGCAGAATTGTAACATCTATGGTCCTGGGGTGAGCACTTTATATTTGTAATCGGAACATTTGTGTAGGCGTAAGCCGCCGCAAGGACTGTAAATGGAGAATGTGCGTAAGACACTTCAGTCCAGGCCAGGGCTGCCATGAGCTCACAGCACGTTGCGACACGTTGTTTGTAGATCTTTTGTTTATGCTGGGGTCCTGGGGTTCAAGTGGTTTATAGTCAGAGTATCCTTATCTAATTATACTTTATTGCAGCGTCAAGTTGCACAAGCATAACCACCACTGAAATCGGACATCGATCTCCCTCTCCCTGCATGTTACAAAACATTGTGTTACCGCGGCGCAGTGTTTACTCGCCTGGTAGAGACAATTAAGTAAACTTAACGTAATATCAAAAACCAACAGCCATGAAGTCATCAATAATGTTTATAGAACACATTGTAGTGAATTCTAAGTAGTTTAGAGACAGTTGGAACTTGGAACGGAGCCATCGGTGTGCGGTCGAAACGAATGGTGTTGGTAGTCTACTTGGAATTCACTAAAACATGTTCTATAAACATCATTGATGAATTAATGGCTTTTTAAAATGTATATATTATGATAAGTTTCAGTGATCATATCTATAGAAAAGTGTCTCTTACCATGTGAATATATCAGTCCATTGTGTTGTGCTGGATCATGCCCATGCAGTCAAGGAAAACATTTCAATCGGCCTCTAGCTTGTTTCATTTTCTAAAGTAGCGTTCCTTGTCGAGTGGCAACAAGGATCTGTGCCTGTGATCTGGCAAGCCATGACACCTACTTTTAAATTAGTAGTATTTAAAGCATCTGTGTTTGAAAACCCAACACTTCACTGTTTATTCCGGTTGGGAGAACTCTGAACTTCCCCCCGGCTCCACGCCTCCTGTGACTGCAGTTCCACCTGTAGACCCGCCTCCTATGACTGCAGTTCCGCCTGCAGACCCGCCTCCTATGACTGCAGTTCCGCCTGCAGACCCGCCTCCTATGACCGCAGTTCCGCCTGCAGACCCACCTCCTATGACTGCAGTTCCGCCTGCAGAACCGCCTCCTATGACTGCAGTTCCGCCTGCAGACCCGCCTGCTGTGCTTGCGCCCCCCCTGGCGCCGCCTCTGCCCACAGCCCCCCTGGCGCCGCCTCTACCTGCAGCTCTCCTGGCACCGCCTCTACCTGCAGCTCTCCTGGCGCCGCCTCTACCTGCAGCTCTCCTGGCGCCGCCTCTACCTGCAGCCCCCCTGGCGCCGCCTCTACCTGCAGCTCTCCTGGCGCCGCCTCTACCTGCAGCTCTCCTGGCGCCGCCTCTACCTGCAGCTCTCCTGGCGCCGCCTCTACCTGCAGCTCTTCTGGCCCCGCCTCTGCCTGTAGCTGCCCTGGCACCACCCATGGCTGCAGCTTCCCTGGCATCGCCTCCGCTGGTGGCTTCCCAAGCATACCCTGTGGCTCCCCTGCCTCCGCCTGCGGCTTTCCTGGCTTCGGTGTCCTCTGCCTCGTCTCGGCCTCCAGGCCGACCACCAAACAACACCTCCGCCTTGTCTCGGCCTCCAGGCCGACCACCGGATGTCACCTCCACCTCGTCTCAGCTCCCTGGTCGTCCACCGGACATCGCCTCATCTCCGTCATCTCAGCCCCCTGGTTGTCCTCCTGATGTCTCCTCTGCCCTGGTCTATCATCCGGGCCGCCCACCTGAAATCATCTGCTCAGCCCTTGTCCAGTCTCCCAGACCCCTTTGCTGTGGTCCATTGCCTCAGTCCCCCTCCTCCGGACCCCCTCCGCCCACCCTGCTCAGTGTTCCGGGCCAGCATTGTGGGACGTCTGGAAGCCGTCCCTTGAGGGGGAGGTACTGTCATGGTTTGACTCTTCCCCTATCTGCATTTCCATGTCAGCCACTCCCACTTTCCATTCCTACTGAGTCCTTGTCACACACCTGTTCCCACTCCCTCTTCAGCCCAACAGTGATGTCCCTTCCACACCTGTGAACACTTCGGCATTACCCTGATCCCCTTATAACTGGACTCATTCCACACACACACTGCCAGAACATTATTTGTGTTTCCCCTGATGTTCCCTTGTAGTGTCTGTTTCTTCGTCATGCCCCAGAGAGGTTTATGCTTTGTGCTTCTTGTAAGTTTTGCATTTTGGACATTTTGTTGACTGTTTTGGACTTGACTGTTTTGCACATCTAAGGGTGAAGTTTGCATAGTGACTATACATTTCCATGGAAATAAAAACAATATGAAAATGTTTTTTAGTGCAGGTGTGCAACACACAAACATTAGTGGAAGGAGGAGCAGGGAAAGGTATAGTTAGAGAAGGCATTAGTGGAAGGAGGAGCAGGGAAAGGTATAGTTAGAGAAGGCAAAGCACATAGTTCATCATTTGGAGGATCTGCTCTCATCAGGGAGAAAGTGACCGTCGGACGAAGAGACTTCACCAAAACACCAACTCAGAGATCTGAGACACTCTGCTGGCATCAAAAGGTGAGATCCCTTTATATAATATATAATATATATATTAACCTTGTGTTCATTGTTCATTAGAATAGTTGTTCAATAGAATAGAAACATTTTGAAGAGTTGTTAAAAATGTTTACTTGTGTCATTGTTATATCAGGTCAACTGTGCTCAAATCCATCTTCTGTACCGGTTACAGGATACACACAGAGCCTTAAGATGAACGACACACTGGCGAATGGCACCAACTCCTCCATCCCCTCCACATCCTCGGAGTTGATAGCAATGTGCAGTTTCAGCTCTATCAAGCTCATCCTGGGTCTCCCCATCAACAGCTACGTTCTGTGGCTGATACTGAGTGGAGCTGGTGGAACGATCGCCTCCGAGTTCTTTTATCTCAACGTGATCGTATCTGTGATCCTCTCTACCTTGGCCGATGTCTTTTACGTTGCATGGCTCTTCACATACAACTCAATGTTGTACAAGGTTGCTAACTTTACTTTTGATTTGTTTTTCTCCTTCTCCATCCCATCGTTCCAGTGTTGTGTCTGTGTGGAGCGTTACATAGCGGTGGTTCACCCGTGGTGTTTCTCAGGTACAAAGCTCTTCGGTACAGGGTGGCCTGTTGCTGCGCTGTGTGGCTGACGGGGCTTGCAGTCAGCTTGTTAACTGTTATATTCGATACTTTGTATCCTTACTACTTCCTGATGGGCTTTTGGGCCGTGTGCATTTCTGTGGTGTGTTTCTGCTGCCTCTCGGTCCTCAGGGCTCTGAAACAGCCTGGACCAGGAGAAGGACAGAGGGACAGTGGGGAGGGAAACGGCCTGAAGAGAAGAGCTTTTAGAATCATTCTGATCAGCTTGGTGGTAATGTCACTGACTATAATGAGCTGTATTCCCTTTGTTATGTTTACACTACTGAATTATTCCAAGTCCGTAGTTGCTAATACCATCCTATATACAGTATCCATGATTTCAGTGTTTGTCCATTCATTGCTCTACCTCCACAAAGCTGGGAAACTGCCATGCTTCAAGGGGCTCTGAAAGCAGGTCAGCATGAGGATAGATCTCTAATGCTGCGTCCACACATGGAAGATGCAAAGATCACAGCATAATGTGTTGTTGCTTTGTAAAATCTGTTGCTCACACGGTCATTGACATCATCAAACGTGCGTCCGTAGTGACGTGTGTCATTGCAGCTACAGTTGTAGCTTTGCATCTGGAAGTTGAACCCAGCTCAGCTTAAATTTGTAGCTTTTGCAGCAGCCACAAACGTCAGATGCATCTTTGTATCTTCATGCTGGCTTCCATTGACAATGAATGGTAGACTGTATCTTTGCATCTGCCCGTGTGAACGCAGCATTACCAGACCTGTGTGATACTAGGCTCTAATCCTACAAATGTAATCCAAATCTGCCACTGTGTCAGATAAACCTATTTTAATTCATTTAATCAGCTATTTGATATGTTGTTGTTGTTTTTTAATTACTTGTGGTAATTAGAGATGTTGACAATTACTCTGCAATTATTGCGTTATTGTTTAACATATGTAGATTTGTTTTTTTTAATGGAAAATCATTGTTTCTCAGTTGAAATCCCCCCCCCCCCCCCCCCCCCCCCCCCCCAGGTGACGGTAAAGTAAAATCTTATCTTGGGGGGGTCGTGGCCTGAAAAGGTTGAGAACCACTGGTCTAAATAATATGACCTGTTCATGAACTTTGTTTAATTAAATCATTTGGATTATTCATACAATGGAACATGACACATGTGTGACGGATTAATACCCACTGTCTATTCAAGTTTTAATTATTCTCGAAATTACACTGAGTAATTAAACTCATTTCCAGTGTCGTTGAGTAATACAATATCATATAGAAATATCACAATACATCAGAAGATCAGGAAAAGAAAAACAAAAGGTATACATGTGAATTACATATGATTACAAATAAAAGTTAAGATCGATTTCAAAACGATCTAAAAACAGTTACATAATTATTGTTGGGATCTGTATGCTCACCAAGGTTTTAAAATGACTCAGGGGTACCAATGTGGTCAATTTTAATGTCGTTTGCAGGTCATTCCATGTATTAGGGCCACAGAAGCTAAAAGCAGATCTACCAAATTCAGAGTTAACTTTTGGTACCTTGAATTTGGGGAAATGACTTGATCTGGTCTGATATGACCTGTTCATTAACTACTAATTTATCTGTTTTTCATCATCATTCATAATGTGTCACTGATGGAACATGAAGCATCGATGGAAAATAAAAATCTAGTGAAGAAAGTTTTTTTCTTTTCCTTTTTTTTGCTGTGTATTGACTTTAAACGTACAGAACCAAACATAGGACAAACTACTGTAACCCATTATGAATACTGTGGAATTATTGTCATGGCTGGAGTTGTCTGTGAAGAGAGACGTTGCTTGGTGCTTCCCATTGTATGAATCAACTAGAAAAGGGAACTCTGTTACATTTGCACATAATTTGCTGCATATGAACAGTGACAAGTGTATGTAGCAGGTGTGGCGCTACCTATGGACCTATGGGTGTGTATGTGAAATCACTTTAGGCTCTGTGTTGAGCATGGGACTTTTGTGTGTTTGTTTGTTAAAAGGATAAAGCTCTATATTCTGATATAATCATTGTAATAGAGTGTCTGTTCAGTCACAGGGCTCTCCATGTATGTTTAATAAACAATATCATAAAATCCAGTGTCCATCCAGGATATGGCGTCTTTATACCACAGCTTAAGGTTAGCACTTTCAATATCAAATGACACTCCTCTGTAGTGATTTTTAAGTGGTGCAACCACTTCATTAAGTAGCTTTGTGTGTGCCTGCATGGCTGCCTGGCTACCTGGCTGTGTCTGAGCACGAAAAAAGCATTTGGTTGGTTTTCAAAACAGTGCAGCCTGTAGCAACTCATAATGTAATAACTGCTCAGCCTAACACACACATACTGTATATATGATGATTTCAGGTGTAACAGTACAGTACAGTACAGTACAGGGACCCCCCGGGGACCGCCACACGGAGTTGCACCACTTACTTCACACGGGTGTGATTTTTAAACTCATGCCATCTGGACAATGATACAGAACCTTGCTGTGGAAAATGGTCAGTTTTAGTAGGAGTTTTGTCCTCTCGGCCATCAAACTGCCCCACCGTGATGGTGCTCTATACAGTATACAGAACATTTTTCACCGTGATTGCTCCTGCTTCAATTGATTTATTTTACTGGTTGTTCTGCATTTAAGTTCCTTTGTAATTTATCCGGATTTATAATGTTGTGTTGATGTATTGTTTTGACTGTGTTTGTGAATTGTAACCACGGCTACATTGAAAATGAGGGCTTGCCCTCAACTGTATTTCCGAGTATAAATAAAGGTGATGATACAGTGGGGACCTCATGTTTTTGTATTGTCTTGGTGTCATGTGGTTAATGGTGCATTTATATAGCGCCTTTATCCAAGGCGCTTTACATAGATTGTACATTACATTCAACCATTCACACACACATTCATACACCGTTGGCGGCGGAAACACGCTAGGCACCAACCAGCAAATCAGGAGCAATTAAGGGTTCAGCGTCTTGCTCAATACACTTCGACACTAACTCTGGGGGAGCCCAGGTTCGAAATGGCAACCTTGCGGTTACCATCCAGCCACTCTACCCCTGAGCCACAGCCGCCCCTGCATTATTTGTTGTTTTGATGTGGGTGTTTGAACAGAACTTTGAAGATGAATATCCTTCAGAACAATAAAGATTATTATTAGCTTGGTATGTGGCTGGCTGCCTGGCTGTGTCTGAGCACGAAAATAGCATTTGGTTGGTTTTCAAAACCAAGTGTCACTGTTGTGCAGCCTAACACACACATATATATTAACTATATGATGATTTCAGGTGTATCAGTACAGTACAGTACAGTACAGTACAGTACAGTACAGTACAGGGACCCCCTAGGGACCCCCACACGGTAACTCTGTCATTTCTCAACCGTTTCGGACGCGGTCCGGCTCGTCGGAACCGGGCCCGCACCCTGGGCACGTTCCTGTGGGCCTTTAACGTTAGAGGTTGTGGTGACAGCAGCTCCAATGAGTCTCGCTTCAGTTCAAACATGTTGATGTCTGGGTCAGAATTTTGCATTGAACATCCATCAGTGGTAGTTTCTGCATCATCGAGCACTACGCATTATTTGAATACGCACGCAGGCCTATTTTAGACTAAACTAGACAGGGTGGCAAAAACATTCAAAGAAAATAAACATGAGGTATTAAGACTTCAAGACACAGAGCACAATAAACACAATTATAAACGAACATTTGAGAACACCAAAAATTAAATTTAAGAGTAGAAAAACAGAGGAGAAAGGTTATTACGGCCCTACATTTAGAATATAGTGGAGAGCTACAAGCCCACTCATTCTAAGCTCCATCTCGAAAGTGATGGAAAAAATAGTCTATGAACAGGTTGAAAAGTATCTTGCCACTAATAAATTATTATACGAGTTCCAATCTGGCTTCAGAACATCCCACTCCACTGACACATGCCTTCTCTATTTGAGCGACCACATCAAACAAGAGGTGGACGCTGGCAAATACTGCGGCATGGTCAAGCTGGACCTCCAAAAGGCTTTTGACACAGTGAACCACTCCATACTGGTTAACAAGCTAAAAGCAATTGGTTTCGATAGCACATCAGCGAGCTGGATGCAATCCTACCTGGAGGGGAGAGAACAGATGGTGGAAGTGAACGGAACACTGTCCCCCCCCCCTCCCAGTGAGCTGTGGCGTTCCACAAGGAAGCATACTAGGGCCTCTACTGTTCCTAATATATGTTAACGACATGACTTCAGCTTGTGACTGCAACTTGTTCCTGTTCGCAGATGACTCGGCACTGCTGGTCTCGGACAGGGACAAACTGCAGGTTGAAAATGCCCTCAGCTCTGAACTCGGTAGAATCTGCACCTGGCTCGCTGATAACAAACTATCTTTACACCTGGGAAAAACTGAATCCATTCTCTTTGGATCTAATAGTAATCTCAGCAAGGCAAATGGCTTCTTGGTTAGAGTGGCCACCAACGTAATCAAAAAAGTCAACCAAAGAACAAGATTCCTTTACAGGATCTCCTCACTGGTCGACAAAAACACCTTGAAGACCTTAACAGGAGCCCTTGTACAAGGCTTCTTTGACTATGCATGCACCTCCTGGTACCACAGCACCTCAAAGGCCCTTAAAACTAGGCTCCAGACCTCCCAAAACGAACTGGTCAGGCTCCTACTTGGCCACACCCCCCGAACCCACCTCACCCCTGCCCACTTTGACAGACTGGCATGGCTTAGGGTCGGCGACAGAGTACAGCATCTTGCAATGGGTCTGGTCCACAAGATTCGATACTCCACCAAGATACCCATGTACCTGTGTAGATACTTCCTTAATGTTAATGAAGTCCACACCCACAACACCAGAGGGAGTACAACGAATCATGTTCAACCCAGGTTCGGCACAAACAAGGGACTAAATTCTTTTCGCTCCTATGCCACCAAAATGTGGAACGCCCTACCAACAGTCATTAAGACATGCGAATCCCTTGACTCCTTCAAAACCGCTCTCAAAGGGCACCTACGGATGGCTGCAATTCGAAACTGGCCCCCGTAAAATCTGAACCCCCCCCCACCGCCCTCCCCCTTTTTCCCCTCACTGTATATGTTTCTTTTCCCTTTTTACCTCCATTATGATGAATTCCTGTACTGTTCTTTGTCTATATAGAAGTGTCTATTTGTACGTCTCTAAATGTTTTGATGATTTGAACATGGTGGACCCTGTTGTAAACAAGTGTAATGCTTAATTGGGTCGTCCACTCACAGTTAACAGCCTTTGTATTGAGTTTGTGCTTGAAATGTACTGTAATTCTGCAAACTGTTAATACAATTTTCAATCAATCAATCAATGTAGCACATATGGTGCCTGATCAATGGGCCAATCGAAGCAGTGACTCCCAATTTGTATATACCTGTACTGTATATTGGAGCATGGCTACCCCAGAACACCAGGGGTCCATCCATCCATCCATCCATCTATATCTATGACTATCAGTCATAGTTACACCTGCAGGGTCATGGGTTGTGTCATGGGTTAATAAACAAATTATCGTTATTATTATAGGTGTTGCCCGAGGTTATCCAACTAAGGACAACGTTTGCATAAAGATTATTTACATTTCCATGAATCCAATGGAATATGAACATGCTTTTAAGTGCAGGTGTGCAACAAACAAACATTAGTGGGAGGAGGAGCAGGGAAAGGTATAGCTAGAGAAGGCAAAGCACAGATCATTTGGAGGATCTGCTCTCATCAGGAAGAAAGTGACCGTCGGACGAAGAGACTTCACCAAAACACCAACTCAGAGATCTGAGACACTCTGCTGGCATCAAAAGGTGAGATCCCTTTATCCTTGTGTTCATTGTTCATTAGAATAGTTGTTGTTTTCAGACGAACATTGAGAATAGTTGTTAAAAATGTTAACTTGTGTCTAGGAATGTGCCGGAGACATTTTGGCCGATATCGATATATATAATATATAACTAATTGCTGTTATGGCCGATAACCGATATTACCGATGTCGATATGATCTCATTCTGTATTCAAAATATATATAATAATTTTGTCCATTCTGAAAAATACATGTAACAGGGTGTCTGCACTGCAGGCTTAGGCAAGTCAGATTTAACTTTAATACCTTTATATTTAATATTGTGAGCTTGTAGATCTGTTCAAGCTGTTACTTTGGGCTTCTTTATCTGTAAAGACTAAAGACAGACCGATTCATCGGACCGATTAAGTCTGATTGATTAATCGAACCGATGCCGATTAATCTAAAAACAACTAAAATCGTCCGATACCGATATGTTTGCCGATTAATCTCCTATCACTACTTGTGTCATTGTTATATCAGGTCAACTGTGCTCAAATCCATCTTCTGTACCGGTTACAGGACACACACAGAGCCTGAAGATGAACGACACACTGGCGAATGGCACCAACTCCTCCTCCTCTTTCACATTCTCAGATCTGGCCCTACCGATTACCTTCAGCTCCATCAAGCTCACCCTGGGTCTGCCCATCAACAGCTACGTTCTGTGGCTGATACTGAGTGGAGCTGGTGGGACGATCGCCTCCGAGTTCTTCTATCTCAACCTGATCGTATCTGTGATCATCTCTACCTTCGCTGATGTCTTTTACTCTGCATGGCTCTTCACATACAACTCAATTTTGTTCAAGGTTTCTAAATTTACTTTTGATTTGTTTTTCTTATTCTCCATCCCATCTTCCAGTGTTGTGTCTGTGTGGAGCGTTACATAGCGGTGGTTCACCCTGTGGTGTTTCTCAGGTACAAAGCTCTTCGGTACAGGGTGGCCTGTTGCTGCGCTGTCTGGCTGACGGGGCTTGCATTCAGCTTGTTAACTGTTATATCTGATACGGTGTATCCTTACTACTTCCTGCTGGGCTTTTGGGTGGTGTGCATTTCTGTAGTGTGTTTCTGCTGCCTCTCGGTCCTCAGAGCTCTGAAACAGCCTGGACCAGGAGAAGGACAGAGGGACAGTGGGGAGGGAAACGGCCTGAAGAGAAGAGCTTTTAGAATAATTCTGATCAGCTTGGTTGTAATGTCAGTGACTATAATGAGCTATATTCCCTTTGTTGTGTTTACACTACTGAATTATTCCAACATAGTTGTTAATACCATCCTATATACAGTAGCCATGATTTCAGCGTTTGTTCATCCATTGCTCTACCTCCACAAAGCTGGGAAACTGCCATGCTTCAAGGGGCTCTGAAAGCAGGTCAGCATGAGGATAGATCTCTAATGCTGCGTTCACACTGGCAGATGCAAAAGATGCGAAGATGCAAAGATCACAGCATAATTGGATGTGTTGTTGCTTTGTAAAATATGTTGCTCACACGGTCGTTGACATCATCCAGCGTGCGTGCCACTGTGTCAGAGAAACCTATTTTATTTCATTTATTCAGCTATTTGATACGTTGTTTTTTTAATTACTCGTGGTAATTAGAGATGTTGACAATTACTAGTATATGTAGATTTTTTTTTCTTTTAATGGAAAAGCATTGTTTCTCAGGTGAAATCTTTGGTGACGGTAAAGTAAAAAAAAAAAGTAATACCTAAAAAATATATATATGAATTAAATATAATAGAAACGACCATCACTGCATCAAAAGTAAGAACAACAAACTATAGGCTATTATAGAACCAGTCAAATATTGGAGAAATTGGCAAATAATATAAGAAAGAGGCAAAGATTGTGAACATAGCTGATCTGCATGCTCACAACGAGCTTGTAAATCAGCTGTTATCACAACATGTATCTGCGTAACCAGTTCAAATAGGATTATTTTGGGGAGTCGTGGCCTGAAAAGGTTGAGAACCACTGGTCTAAATAATATGACCTGTTCATGAACTTTGTTTAATTCAATCATTTGGATTATTCATACAATGGAACATGACACATGTGTGACGGATTAATACCCACTGTCTATTCAAGTTTTATTTGTTCTCGAAATTACACTGAGTAATTAAACTCATTTTCAGTGTCGTTGAGTAATACAATATCATATAGAAAAACATCACAATACATCAGAAGATCAGGAAAAGAAAAACAAAAGGTATACATGTGAATTACATATGGTTACAAATATAAGCTAAGATAAATTTCAAAACAATCTAAAAACAGTTACATAATTATTGTTGGGATCTGTATGCTCACCAAGGTTTTAAAATGACTCAGGGGTACCAATGTGGTCAATTTTAATGTTGTTTGCAGGTCATTCCATGTATTAGGGCCACAGAAGCTAAAAGCAGATCTACCAAATTCAGAATTAACTTTTGGTACCTTGAATTTGGGGAAATGACTTGATCTGGTCTGATATGACCTGTTCATTAAATACTTTCAATTAATCTGTTTTTCATCATCATTTATAATGTGTCACTGATGGAACATGAAGCATCGATGGAAAATAAAAATCTAGTGAAGAAAGTTTTTTCTTTTTGCTGTGTATTGACTTTAAACGTACAGAACCAAACATAGGACAAACTACTGTAACCCATTACGAATACTGTGGAATTATTGTCATGGCTGGAGTTGTCTGTGAAGAGAGACGTTGCTTGGTGCTTCCCATTGTATGAATCAACTAGAAAAGGGAACTCTGTTACATTTGCACATAATTTGCTGAATATGAACAGTGACAAGTGTATGTAGCAGGTGTGGCGCTACCTATGGACCTATGGGTGTGTATGTGAAATCACTTTAGGCTCTGTGTTGAGCATGGGACTTTTGTTTGTTTGTTTGTTAAAAGGATAAAGCTCTATATTCTGATATAATCATTGTAATAGAGTGTCTGTTCAGTCACAGGGCTCTCCATGTATGTTTAATAAACAATATCATAAAATCCAGTGTCCATCCAGGATATGGCGTCTTTATACCACAGCTTAAGGTTAGCACTTTCAATATCAAATGACACTCCTCTGTAGTGCTTTTTTAAGTGGTGCAACCACTTCATTAAGTAGCTTTGTGTGTGCCTGCATGGCTGCCTGGCTACCTGGCTGTGTCTGAGCACGAAAATAGCATGTGGTTGGTTTTCAAAACAGTGCAGCCTGTAGCAACTCATAATGTAATAACTGCTCAGCCTAACACACACATACATATTAACTGTACAGTACAGTACAGTACAGTACAGTACAGTACAGTACAGGGACCCCCCGGGGACCGCCACACGGAGTTGCACCACTTACTTCACACGGGTGTGGTTTTTAAACTCATGCCATCTGGACAATGATACAGAACCTTGCTGTGGAAAATGGTCAGTTTTAGTAGGAGTTTTGTCCCCTCAGCCATCAAACTGCCCCACCGTGATGGTGCTCTATACAGTATACAGAACATTTTTCACCGTGATTGCTCCTGCTTCAATTGATATATTTTACTGGTTGTTCTGCATTTAAGTTCCATTGTAATTTATCCGGATTTATAATGTTGTGTTGATGTATTGTTTTGACTGTGTTTGTGAATTGTAACCTCGGCTACATTGAAAATGAGGGCTTGCCCTCAACTGTATTTCCGAGTATAAATAAAGGTGATGATATGTTTTTGTATTGTCTTAGTGTCATGTGGTTAATGGTGCATTTATTTAGCGCCTTTATCCAAGGCGCTTTACATAGATTGTACATTACATTCAACCATTCACACACACATTCATACACCGTTGGCGGCGGAAACACGCTAGGCACCAACCAGCAAATCAGGAGCAATTAAGGGTTCAGCGTCTTGCTCAATACACTTCGACACTAACTCTGGGGGAGCCCAGGTTCGAACTGGCAACCTTGCGGTTACCATCCAGCCACTCTACCCCTGAGCCACAGCCGCCCCTGCATTATTTGTTGTTTTGATGTGGGTGTTTGAACAGAACTTTGAAGATGAATATCCTTCAGAACAATAAAGATTATTATTAGCTTGGTATGTGGCTGGCTGCCTGGCTGTGTCTGAGCACGAAAATAGCATTTGGTTGGTTTTCAAAACCAAGTGTCACTGTTGTGCAGCCTAACACACATATATATTAACTATATGATGATTTCAGGTGTATCAGTACAGTACAGTACAGTACAGTACAGTACAGTACAGTACAGTACAGTACAGTACAGTACAGTACAGTACAGTACAGGGACCCCCTAGGGATCCCCTCACGGTAACTCTGTCATTTCTCAACCGTTTCGGACGCGGTCCGGCTTGTCAGAACTGGGCCCGCACCCTGGGCGCGTTCCTGTGGGCCTTTAACGTTAGAGGTTGTGGTGACAGCAGCTCCAATGAGTCTCGCTTCAGTTCAAACATGTTGATGTCTGGGTCAGAATTTTGCATTGAACATCCATCAGTGGTAGTTTCTGCATCATCGAGCACCACGCATTATTTGAATACGCACGCAGGCCTATTTTAGACTAAACTAGACAGGGTGGCAAAAACATTAAAAGAAAATAAACATGAGGTATTAAGACTTCAAGACACAGAGCACAATAAACACAATTATAAACGAACATTTGAGAACACCATAAATGAAATTTAAGAGTAGAAAAACAGAGGAGAAAGGTTATTACGGCCCTACATTTAGAATATAGTGGAGAGCTACAAGCCCACTCATTTGTAGCACATAATATGGTGCCTGATCAATGGGCCAATCGAAGCAGTGACTCCCAATTTGTATATACCTGTACTGTATATTGGAGCATGGCTACCCCAGAACACCAGGGGTCCATCCATCCATCCATATCTATGACTATCAGTCATAGTTACACCTGCAGGGTCATGGGTTGTGTCATGGGTTAATAAACAAATTATCGTTATTATTATAGGTGTTGCCCGAGGTTATCTAACTAAGGACAAAGTTAGCATAAAGATTATTTACATTTCCATGAATCCAAGTGCAGGTGTGCAACAAACAAACATTAGTGGAAGGAGGAGCAGGGAAAGGTATAGCTAGAGAAGGCAAAGCACAGAGTTCATCATTTGGAGGATCTGCTCTCATCAGGAAGAAAGTGACCGTCAGACGAAGAGACTTCACCCAAACACCAACTCAGAGATCTGAGACACTCTGCTGGCATCAAAAGGTGAGATCCCTTTAACCTTGTGTTCATTGTTCATTAGAATAGTTGTTGTTTTCAGACGGACATTGAGAATAGTTGTTAAAAATGTTAACTTGTGTCTAGGAATGTGCCGGAGACATTTTGGCCGATATCGATATCCGATATAACTTATTGCTGTTATGGCCGATAACCGATATTACCGATGTCGATATGATCTCATTCTGTATTCAAAATATATATAATAATTTTGTCCATTCTGAAAAATACATGTAACAGGGTGTCTGCACTGCAGGCTTAGGCAAGTCAGATTTAACTTGTTGTTACTTTGGGCTTCTTTATCTGTAAAGACTAAAGACAGACCGATTCATCGGACCGATTAAGTCTGATTGATTAATCGAACCGATGCCGATTAATCTAAAAACAACTCAAATCGGCCGATACCGATGTGTTTGCCGATTAATCTCCTATCACTACTTGTGTCATTGTTATATCAGGTCAACTGTGCTCAAATCCATCTTCTGTACCGGTTACAGGACACACACAGAGCCTGAAGATGAACGACACACTGGCGAATGGCACCAACTCCTCCTCCTCTTTCACATTCTCAGATCTGGCCGTACCGATTACCTTCAGCTCCGTCAAGCTCACCCTGGGTCTGCCCATAAACAGCTACATTCTGTGGCTGATACTGAGTGGAGCTGGTGGGACGATCGCCTCCGAGTTCTTCTATCTCAACCTGATCGTATCTGTGATCATCTCTACCTTCGCCGATGTCTTTTACTCTGCATGGCTCTTCACATACAACTCGTTTTTGTTCAAGGTTTCTAAATTTACTTTTGATTTGTTTTTCTTATTCTCCATCCCATCGTTCCAGTGTTGTGTCTGTGTGGAGCGTTACATAGCGGTGGTTCACACTGTGGTGTTTCTCAGGTACAAAGCTCTTCGGTACAGGGTGGCCTGTTGCTGCGCTGTCTGGCTGACGGGGCTTGCATTCAGCTTGTTAACTGTTATATCTGATACGGTGTATCCTTACTACTTCCTGCTGGGCTTTTGGTGGTGTGCATTTCTGTGGTGTGTTTCTGCTGCCTCTCGGTCCTCAGAGCTCTGAAACAGCCTGGACCAGGAGAAGGACAAAGGGACAGTGGGGGGGGGGAACGGCCTGAAGAGAAGAGCTTTTAGAATCATTCTGATCAGCTTGGTTGTAATGTCAGTGGCTATAATGAGCTATATTCCCTTTGTTGTGTTTACACTACTGAATTATTCCAACATAGTTGTTAATACCATCCTATATACAGTAGCCATGATTTCAGCGTTTGTTCATCCATTGCTCTACCTCCACAAAGCTGGGAAACTGCCATGCTTCAAGGGGCTCTGAAAGCAGGCCAAACAGGATAGATCTCTAATGCTGCGTTCACACTGGCAGATGCTAAAGATGCAAAGATGCAAAATCCACAGCATAATTGTATGTGTTGTTTTGTAAAATCTGTTGCTCACACGGTCATTGACATCATCCAGCGTGCGTCCGTAGTGACGTGTGTCATTGCAGCTACAGTTGTAGCTTTGTAGCTTTGCATCTGGAAGTTGAACCCAGCTCAGCTTCAATTTGTAGCTTTTGCAGCAGCCACAAATGTCAGATGCATCTTTGTATCTTCATGCTGGCTTCCATTGACAATGAATGGTAGACTGTATCTTTGCATCTGCCCGTGTGAACGCACTATTATGCAGACCTGTGTGTGATACATTCCCTCCAAATTTCTCAGAGACTCAGCCATCTCTATAGCTCCAATCATCACCCACATAGTAAACCTCTCCATCAAACAGGGACAGGTTTCTGCATCATCGAGCACCACGCATTATTTGAATACGCACGCAGGCCTATTTTAGACTAAACTAGACAGGGTGGCAAAAACATTAAAAGAAAATAAACATGAGGTATTAAGACTTCAAGACACAGAGCACAATAAACACAATTATAAACGAACATTTGAGAACACCAAAAATGAAATTTAAGAGTAGAAAAACAGAGGAGAAAGGTTATTACGGCCCTACATTTAGAATATAGTGGAGAGCTACAAGCCCACTCATTTGTAGCACATATGGTGCCTGATCAATGGGCCAATCGAAGCAGTGACTCCCAATTTGTATATACCTGTACTGTATATTGGAGCATGGCTACCCCAGAACACCAGGGGTCCATCCATCCATCTATATCTATGACTATCAGTCATAGTTACACCTGCAGGGTCATGGGTTGTGTCATGGGTTAATAAACAAATTATCGTTATTATTATAGGTGTTGCCCGAGGTTATCTAACTAAGGACAAAGTTAGCATAAAGATTATTTACATTTCCATGAATCCAAGTGCAGGTGTGCAACAAACAAACATTAGTGGAAGGAGGAGCAGGGAAAGGTATAGCTAGAGAAGGCAAAGCACAGAGTTCATCATTTGGAGGATCTGCTCTCATCAGGAAGAAAGTGACCGTCGGACGAAGAGACTTCACCCAAACACCAACTCAGAGATCTGAGACACTCTGCTGGCATCAAAAGGTGAGATCCCTTTAACCTTGTGTTCATTGTTCATTAGAATAGTTGTTGTTTTCAGACGGACATTGAGAATAGTTGTTAAAAATGTTAACTTGTGTCTAGGAATGTGCCGGAGACATTTTGGCCGATATCAATATCCGATATAACTTATTGCTGTTATGGCCGATAACCGATATTACCGATGTCGATATGATCTCATTCTGTATTCAAAATATATATAATAATTTTGTCCATTCTGAAAAATACATGTAACAGGGTGTCTGCACTGCAGGCTTAGGCAAGTCAGATTTAACTTGTTGTTACTTTGGGCTTCTTTATCTGTAAAGACTAAAGACAGACCGATTCATCGGACCGATTAAGTCTGATTGATTAATCGAACCGATGCCGATTAATCTAAAAACAACTCAAATCGGCCGATATTACATTACATTACAGTCTGAGCGATTAATCTCCTATCACTACTTGTGTCATTGTTATATCAGGTCAACTGTGCTCAAATCCATCTTCTGTACCGGTTACAGGACACACACAGAGCCTGAAGATGAACGACACACTGGCGAATGGCACCAACTCCTCCTCCTCTTTCACATTCAGCTTGTTAACTGTTATATCTGATACGGTGTATCCTTACTACTTCCTGCTGGGCTTTTGGTGGTGTGCATTTCTGTGGTGTGTTTCTGCTGCCTCTCGGTCCTCAGAGCTCTGAAACAGCCTGGACCAGGAGAAGGACAAAGGGACAGTGGGGGGGGAAACGGCCTGAAGAGAAGAGCTTTTAGAATCATTCTGATCAGCTTGGTTGTAATGTCAGTGGCTATAATGAGCTATATTCCCTTTGTTGTGTTTACACTACTGAATTATTCCAACATAGTTGTTAATACCATCCTATATACAGTAGCCATGATTTCAGCGTTTGTTCATCCATTGCTCTACCTCCACAAAGCTGGGAAACTGCCATGCTTCAAGGGGCTCTGAAAGCAGGCCAAACAGGATAGATCTCTAATGCTGCGTTCACACTGGCAGATGCAAAAGATGCAAAGATGCAAAATCCACAGCATAATTGTATGTGTTGTTTTGTAAAATCTGTTGCTCACACGGTCATTGACATCATCCAGCGTGCGTCCGTAGTGACGTGTGTCATTGCAGCTACAGTTGTAGCTTTGTAGCTTTGCATCTGGAAGTTGAACCCAGCTCAGCTTCAATTTGTAGCTTTTGCAGCAGCCACAAATGTCAGATGCATCTTTGTATCTTCATGCTGGCTTCCATTGACAATGAATGGTAGACTGTATCTTTGCATCTGCCCGTGTGAACGCACTATTATGCAGACCTGTGTGTGATACATTCCCTCCAAATTTCTCAGAGACTCAGCCATCTCTATAGCTCCAATCATCACCCACATAGTAAACCTCTCCATCAAACAGGGACAGGTCCCCCAAGATTTCAAACTGGCCAAAGTAACCCCCTTGCACAAGAAAGGGAGTAAATTAGACCCCGGCAACTACCGCCCTATTTCTATTCTTAGTTCCATCTCGAAAGTGATGGAAAAAATTGTCTATGAACAGGTTGAAAAGTATCTTGCCACTAATAAATTATTGTACGAGTTCCAATCTGGCTTCAGAACATCCCACTCCACTGACACATGCCTTCTCTATTTGAGCGACCACATCAAACAAGAGGTGGACGCTGGCAAATACTGCGGCATGGTCATGCTGGACCTCCAAAAGGCTTTTGACACCGTGAACCACTCCATACTGGTTAACAAGCTAAAAGCAATTGGTTTCGATAGCACATCAGTGAGCTGGATGCAATCCTACCTGGAGGGGAGAGAACAGATGGTGGAAGTGAACGGAACACTGTCCCCCCCCCTCCCAGTGAGCTGTGGCGTTCCACAAGGAAGCATACTAGGGGCTCTACTGTTCCTAATATATGTTAACGACATGACTTCAGCTTGTGACTGCAACCTGTTCCTGTTCGCAGATGACTCAGCACTGCTGGTCTCGGACAGGGACAAACTGCAGGTTGAAAATGCCCTCAGCTCTGAACTCGGTAGAATCTGCACCTGGCTCGCTGATAACAAACTATCTTTACACCTGGGAAAAACGGAATCCATTCTCTTTGGCTCTAATAGTAATCTCAGCAAGGCAAATGGCTTCTTGGTTAAAGTGGGTGACAATGTTATCACACGTAAAGATGAAATTACCTACCTAGGTTCCATCCTGGCGGCTAATCTTTCCGGTGATAAAATGGCCACCAACGTAATCAAAAAGGTCAACCATAGAACAAGATTCCTTTACAGGATCTCCTCACTGGTCAACAAAAACACCTTGAAGACCTTAACAGGAGCCCTTGTACAGGGTTTCTTTGACTATGCATGCACCTCCTGGTACCACAGCACCTCAAAGGCCCTTAAAACCAGGCTCCAGACTTCCCAAAACAAACTGGTCAGGCTCCTACTTGACCTAGCCCCCCGAACCCACCTCACCCCTGCCCACTTCGACAGGCTGGAATGGCTTAGGGTCGACGACAGAGTACAGCATCTTGCAATGGGTCTGGTCCACAAGATTCGATACACCACCAAGATACCCATGTACCTGTCTAGATACTTCCTTAATGTTAACGAAGTCCACACCCACAACACCAGAGGGAGTGCAACGAACCATGTACAACCCAGATTCGGCACAAACAAGGGACTAAATTATTTTCGCTCCTATGCCACCAAAATGTGGAACGCCCTACCAACTGTCATTAAGACATGCGAATCCCTTGACTCTTTCAAAACCGCTCTCAAAGGGCACCTACGGACGGCTGCAATTCGAAACTGGCCCCTGTAAAATCGGAATCCCTCAAACACGAACGCAAGGACAACACAAGAGACGGTCGCGGCCACACAGCCAACTCAAGGTATGGCCACTGAGCCAACTTGGGGACCCAACGCAGCTCCTCCAAGGAAAAAAAACAAATTAACGGAGCTGAACGTGAATCCCCCCCAACGCCCACCCCTTTCTTTCCCCCTCACTGTATATGTTTCTTTTCCCTTTTTACCTCCTTTATGATGAATTCCTGTTCTGTCTATAGAATTGTCTATTTGTACGTCTCTAAATGTTTTGATGATTTGAACATGGTGGACCCTATTGGAAACAAGTGTAATGCTTAATTGGGTCGTCCACTCACAGTTAACAGCCTTTGTATTGAGTTTGTGCTTGAAATGTACTGTAATTCTGCAAACTGTTAATAAATTCTTCAATCAATCAATCAATCAATACTAGGCTCTAATCCTACAAATGTAATCCAAATCTGTCACTGTGTCAGAGAAACCTATTTTATTTATTCAGCTATTTGATATGTTGTTGTTTATTGAGTTACTCGTGGTAATTAGAGATGTTGACAATTACTCTCATTGCATTAATGTTTAACATATGTAGATACATTTTTTAATGGTAAAGCATTGTTTCTTAGGTGAAATCTGCCCCCTCCCCCCCAGGTGATGGTAAAGTAAAAAAAAGTAATACCTTAAAGTTGTTTTCCTATTAGGCCTATATTAAATTTTTGTTTAAGGCTTAAACAACAAAATATATAAATTAAATATAATAGAAAATACCTTCACTGCTAGGCGGCTATTATAAAACCAGTCAAATATTGCCAAAATTGGCAAATAATATTAGAAAGAGGCAACCATTGTGAACATAATATGTTGAACAAAGCTAGCGTGTATAGCGTCAAACAAACAACAACTCAGAGCTAGCCGGAAACATGACGGAGGATAAATAAAGAGACTCAGAGAGCAGATATGCCTTTGCTTCTTAGACCATGGCTGAGATAGCGAGTGTGTTTATTTCACGTCATTATATACATGTCAGACACAATTGGTACATCCGGCATCCGGTCATATGCTTTCAGTATAAAGGTATATATATAAATATACATACAATTAATGATCATCTTAATACATTCCAACACCCCCCCACTTGATCGTGAATTGGTACACATAGGAAAAAAAAAAAAGAACCCTAGAAGGAGAAACAAAAAGAAACTTTGGACTGTATGTTACTCTCCAAACATGAAACCCTCAACATTCTTCAATTGACACAACTTGGCTGGTTTTGTCATAACATCGGCAACCATTTGTTCAGTTGGACAATACTCGAGAATCACTTTACCATCATTGACAGTTGATCTTACAAAGTGGTATCTTATGTCAATATGTTTTGACCTCTGTCTCTGTACAGGATTTTTAGCTAACGCTATTGTACCTTGATTGTCCTCGTAAATCTTTGGCTGCATGTAATGAAATCCATCAATACATTGTAACAATTGAATCAAATACAAACACTCTTGTAGAGTTGCCGCTAAAGCCATGTACTCAGCTTCACAAGTTGAAAGTGCTACGGTGTATTGCTTTTTAGACCTCCATGAAATCAAAGGGCCCTCTGGGTTTAGGCTGACACAATAACAACTAGTGCTACGTCTGTCACTTGCATCTTCTGCCCAGTTTGCATCACTATATGCTATCAAGCCTAGTTCCTCACATTTCCTATAGCATAAGGATTTTTCCCTGGTTCCCTTCAGATATCTCAGCACATGTTTCACTGTGATCCACTGCTCTTCTGTTGGTTTAGAAAAATATTGTGAAAGTTTTCCCACTACAAAACTCAGATCTGGCCTGGTACAAGTAGTCAAGTATATTAGACTACCCACAACTTCCCTGTATTTTCTCACATCCCCCAATGACTCACTGCTGTCAGTGTAGTTCAGTTTTGCCTCACAGGGTGTTGTTCTTGGCTTGCAGTCCTGCATGTCAAATCTAGTCAATATTTTGTCAACATATTTCCTTTGTGACATAGTCACACAATGTTCACCTTGTTCAAAATCAATACCAATGAAATGTTTCAATTTGCCTAAGTCTTTCATTCTGAATTTTGCTGTAAGCATCTCTTTGACATCAATCATCACATTGTCATCACTTGCTGCAATTATTATATCATCGACCCAAAATAAAATGAATACCTTTTGATCCTTAATTTCCCTTGTGTAAACACAATAATCAACTGGGTTCTGAATAAATTGATTTTTAGTTAAAAAATCATGCAACATCTTGTTCCAATTTCTCCCTGATTGTTTTAAACCATACAAAGATTGTTTTAGTTTACACACCAGCATGTACCCATTCTCAGATGTAACTTCAAATCCCTCTGGTTGTCTCATGTAAATCTCAAAATCTATTGGTGCATGCAAATAGGCTGTTTTGACGTCCATTTGATGTAAGATCATATTCTCTTGTGCTGCCTTCTGCATTAATACCCTTACACTAGTCTGGTTTGCTGTTGGTGAAAAAGTTTCTTCATAATCCACACCTGGTTTTTGATTGAAACCTTTGGCTACATAACGTGCCTTGAATTGTTTAGATTCATCTGCATTTGTTTTTAAAGCATACACCCATCTACCCCCCACTACTTCTTTGCCTTCTGGCAGTTTAGTCAGGGTAAACGTGTCATTTTCCTTTAGTGATTAAATGTCCTCATCCATAGCTCTTGCCCATAACTTAGAGTCAGGTGATGCCATTGCCTGCTTTACTGTGTGTGGCACATCACAAATTACTCTATAACAATAATCAAAGGTTATGTCATCTAGGTCATCAGATTTTACTTGACACTCATAATCCTTTAAATACTGAGGTGGTTTCACTTTTCTTCTGGGATATGTTGCACTCTGGCCACTGTCACCTGCCTGAGCACTGACCAAATCATCCATCTCCCCTGCTTCTTGTTCCTGTGTCTCACTGGTTTGGCCATCTTCACCTGCCTGAACATTTGCCAAATCACTCATTTCAACCACCTCTTGTTCTTGTGTCTCGTTAGTTTCCCTATCTTCAGGGAGGTGGTTTACAGTCCTTCCCCCACTGCAATCATCATCCCAATCTGTTTGGGTCTGAACCTCAATGACATTCCTTTGAATGAACTTTACCAATCTGTGCTTAGTTACCTTCCCAGTGTCGGGATAAAACACTAAATAGGCTGGGCTATTTTTATCATATCCTACAAATATCCCTTTTTCACATCGTGAATCCAACTTTTTCTTATTTTGTTTATATGCATAGCATGGGGACCCAAAAGTTCTCATTCTTGAAAGGTTTGGCCTCTTTCCTGTCAGCATGTAATATGGGGTCTGTCCTACACGCTTATTGAAACATCTATTTTGAATAACAGCAGCCGTCATTACTGCATATGTCCACAATTCCCTTGGTAATTTGCACTCAATCAGCATACATCTGGCCATCTCAAACAGCGTTCGCCAATTTCTTTCAGCTGTCCCATTCTGATGGGGTGAGTAAGGAGCTGAGGTCTCATGTCTAATGGAATTTCCACTTAACAATGCCTGAAAGTGACCAGAAGTATACTCAGTACCATTATCCGAACGATTACACTTAATTTTCCCATAAGGTGAAACATCGGCAATGTACTTCTCTGTAGCTTGGACTGTGTCACTCTTAGATTTCAAGAAATAAACAAAAGTAGCTCCCGAATAGTCGTCAGTAAATGCTAAAGCATATTTGAATCCATCTTTAGCCGTTGGATCAATTGGTCCAGATAAATCAGTGTGTACAAGTTCTAGTGCTGCTTTAGCTCTTTGGTCTGGTTCTCTATTTCGGCTCTGAGCAAATTTACCTTCTATACACACATCACATGACAACTTGGAAATATCAACCTTGCCTTTAATTTCCATACCATCAGTTACATTCTGCAATTTTAACACATCTTCGTAGTTGCAATGTCCCAGAATCTCATGCCACGTCTTGATGTCATAACACCCATGACATTCATCAACATCAATACTCTCATCAACGGTGTTTACATAAAACAACCTGTCATGTACCTTAATGTCGAATGTCGTGCCGTCTCTCTGGATGAACTTGTTCTGTCCCTCTTTGAAGATGAATGTGGCTCCATTTGATGTTGCTGCGTTGACTGAGAAAATGTCTTGGGGACGTTTCCACCTCTCGACTCTCGTTATCTCTCAGGTAAAACACTGCAGTACCTCTCTTCAGCGCTACGCCAGAGGCCCTCACTCCATCAGCCATCTCCAGAACATTCTTCCGTGGCTCGAAATTCTCATCGAAGTTTCGGAACTTCTTCACGTCGGTCACAATATGTGACGTAGCCCCGGTGTCGACCATCAGCCCTCTGAGTATTACTCCGACAAAGTCTCTGCTTCGGTCTCCCGGCGCCGTCCGAGTCGCGGTTCACCTGGCCCACCTTGAAGGCGAACGTGTGCTCCTCTTCATCCTGCGTCACATTGACGTTGTCTTACCGTCTTCTTCGTCTGCAGTTGGTGTCGTTATGTGTTGGACTTCTGCAAAGACTGCACCACTGTCTCTGTTCTTTCTGACCAGCAGCATCTCCGCACTCAAACGAGTTGTGCCCCCTCTGGCCGCAGTTATAACAGGACAGTCTCACGTCGTTGTCCTTGCTTCTTAGTCTCATCACGCTGTCATCCCCGGAACTGCTACTGAACCTTTCAGTGATCTCGTAACTCCTCAGTTTGGACTTAAAGTCGGCGAAGGTGATCCTGTCGTCACTTTGTGCGATGTAAATGGAAAATGGCTTATAAGATTCTGGCAGCCCCTTCAGAACCATAGCTGTTAGCAAGCCATCACTCAAAGTCTCTTCCGCATTCCTCAGTGCCGTGATAGCTATTTCTGCTCGTATAATATAGTCTGTCATTGTTTCATCTGCAGTTTTCCGGAGCGACGTCAGCTCTGTGTACAAACTGATCACCCTCGGTTTCCCCTTGCCCGCATAGTGATCCTTCAGAATCTGTAACGCCTTTCTTCCGTCATCCGCTGCCTCACGCATAACCAACGACAAACTTGTATCATCGAGCACCTGAACCAGTTCAGCATAAGCGTTTTCATTCTTCTCGGCGTCCTCAATGGCTTTCACCTCGGCTGCAGCGTCTCTTGCTGCGGCCTCATCTCCATCGAGTATTTCTTCGTCGTCGACATCGGGCTCGTAAAGTATAGTGTCTTTCAGCCCTTTCAGCCGGAGGTAACCGAGAAATTTTACCAACCATAATTCAAAGTTCCTTTCATCTCCGTCAAAACGAATTCGGCTCCATTGGCTGTTGTTGTTTCTACCACTGGGAAGGTAACTAAGCACAGATTGGTAAAGTTCATTGGTATATATATAAATATACATACAATTAATGATCATCTTAATACATTCCAACAACATAGCTGATACATGCTCACAACAATCTTGTAAATCAGCTGTTATCACAACATGTATCTGCGGAACCAGTCCGAAAGGATTCTTTGGGGGGGTCTTGGCCTGAGAACCACTGGTCTAAATGATATGACCTGTTCATGAACTATTTTTATTAATACATTAATTTGGGTTATTCATACAATGGAACATGACACATGTGTGACAGATTAATACCCACTGTCTGTAATATGACCTTGTTCATGAACTACTTTTAATTCATCTGTTTTTCATCATCACTCATAATGTGTCACTGATGGAACATGAACCATTGATGGAAAATAAAAGTCTAGTGAAGAAACTTTGGTTGCTGTGTATTGACTTTAAACGTACAGAACCAAACATAGTCCACAATCAGAGTCTACAAGTTGAATAGGCCTACTACGTTGAAATGGGCCATCAAGTCACACTTCTTAGAGCACCCCCCCCCCCCACAGGAGGTGAGGGGGTGTCGGGTGGGTCACAACAATGCATTCCATTCCAAGACTGCCACCTACAACAGACATCAACGCGCCTCTTGGAGCACCACTTGGAGCACCCCTTGGAGCACCCACCCCCCCCCCCCCCACACACACACACACACCTACTACGTTGAAATGGGCCATCAAGTCACACTTCTTAGAGAACCCCCCCCCCCAGGCAGTGGTCTGTATAGTAGCCTAGTGCTTTTAATTGACATGGTATGTATTATGTCGCTATGAATCACGCTGGATTATAATTTCTTCACATATTCTACTCTCTTCCTATCTCCCCCTAGGTCTGGCTTATTAACCAGGCTAATCTCCCCCTCTCTCTCTCACTCCCCCTCTCTCTCTCTCTCTCTCTCTGCCACATGCAGCGAGAGGGGACTCACTCACCCCCCCCCTCCCCACACACACGTGCGCCTCTCCCTCACTCTCCCCCCTCTCTCACTCTCTCTCTCCCCCCCTCTCTCTCTCACACACACACACACACACTGTCGGACCATTGCTTAGACCATTTCCCCGTCGGCTATTTGGGTGTCGGAAAAAGGCCGCCTCCCTGTGATCTTTATTGTCTTTTATATACCTGCTCTTATTCTGAAATGCCAAGCGCTTAACAGGAAGTGCCTATTAACATTGTGTATATATTGGCTGAATAAACGTCTGGCTTCAGTTGTGTTGACACTGAAGGAATGGATGTGAGCTGCTGCCTACTCGTCTCGTTATTTCCTCCGTATATCAGACTAGCTCCTAGGCTGTCTAGATTCTTCCTACACTGCAATGGTAGCTCTGCTAACATAGGCCTAATGTATTTTATAGTGATATATGTGGTAAGCACATGTGAGCATTTTTGAGTGGTGTAAACCACTCCTACAACTGGCTTTGTTAGTCTGTGCAGAAAAAATGAGCATGGTTGCTATGTTCACCCTGTTCACCCGGGTGTGATTTCATTATTGAGTGGTGTAAACCACTCCTACATCTGGCTTTGTTAGTCTGTGCAGAAAAAATGAGCATGGTTGCTATGTTCACCCTGTTCACCCGGGTGTGATTTCATTACGTCAGACATGATTTTTCATTACGTCAGACAGGTTATATAAGACCTTACACCACTCATGATTTTTGAGTGGTGTAAACCACTCCTACAACTGGCTTTTTTGTGCAGAAAAAATGAGCATGGTTGCTATGTTCACCCTGTTCACCCGGGTGGCTTTGCTAGTCTGTGCAGAAAAAATGAGCATGGTTGCTATATGTTCACCCTGTTCACCCGGGTGTGATTTCATTACGTCAGACATGATTTCATTACGTCAGACAGGCTATATTACACCACTCAGTTCACACGGGTGTGATTTTTTTAATTAAAACCTGTGAACGAAATATTGTGTCTTAAATTGTAGAGCCCATGGGCCTTCTTCTCTTCATAGTACTGGTCAATTTTATTAACACATTTCACATAATGTTAGTGAAATGGGTATGGAGACATGGGAAGACCTCTGTTACGGAACAAACAATATACCAATGATTACTAGAGCTATTTTAACAAAACATATCCCTTACAAGTTACAGCACCTTTAACATTTCACAAAGGATAATAATACGTTCTGTGTCATAGACCTATTTCTGTAGTTCTGTTGAAACTCAGAGTCAAAGAGGTGTAAAATGGTCTCAGTTCATCCATAATGTGATCATTAATCATTAGTCCCAGTTTCCCAGGTTTAGACAATACAGTTGTTGCTGTTATTGTGTCTCTGTTGTTATTTCACTGTAAATATAGATAAGCGATTAAATGAGAACAATAGAGCACAATTGGCTATGAGACTTTGAAGATTTGACAATATACTAATTTGTTGTTAGGCCTTGACCAGTCCTGTACAGAAACCCTACCACTGTCTTCTAAAGTCCACTACGCCATCTCCCGCCTACAGAGGGTCCTGTATTTAAATCCCTAAACGGCCTTGCCCCTTCCTATATTTCTGAACTAATAACTGCTCCCCCTACCACCAGGACACTCAGATCCTCCACTCTCAAACTCATTGCAGTCCCCCCTTCAAATCTGAAAAGAAAAGGTGATCGTCTGTAGCTGGACCTATATACACTTTGGAATAATCTTCCACACAGATTTTGGACCATTTTAGTCTGGCTTTTAATACAGTGTGACATTTATTGTTTATTGTTGTTCATTGTTTTTGTTGTTATTTTGTTTGTTTGTTCTACTATTGCACTGTGATAGACTACGGTCTACCTGTTCTCTGGAAAGCACTTTGGGTCAACTGCTGTTGTTTTTAAATGTGCTATATAAATAAATTTGACTTGACTTGACTAAAGTCGGGGTGTGCGTACAGGGTGTGCGGTATTATACTTGTAAAAGACAAGATGTGAAGGCTTGTGTACTAATTATGAAGACTGTTTGCAATCATTTTAGGGGGTGGGTGGCAGTTTGTGTTTTGGAAGACAAATAGTATTTTGGAACAGTTTTTCTTGTTGTTTCTTCACACAGAGCTGGTTCTATGTTACTGAAAGAATGTGGAGCAATCCTCTTATGGCTCTGCTGCAGTAACAATTAATTATAATTAATATCCACTTATTCAATATTGTTAGACTATACATATATTATCCAGATAGCCAGATACTCTATATTGGATATAGATAGATTAATATATTAAATATTAAGCTTACAAAGCAATCTCACAGTTAGCAGTTTATTTATAGAATGTTGCATAGAGCATGACCTGGGGGAGGAGTCCGAGAGGGGTGGAGCACATGCAGCAGTTTGTTAGGTTGAGATTGGTGGCTGATGACTGTATTGTTCCACTCTTTGGCCAATCAACACCAAGCAGTTAGTGGTTCCACCTCAGGCTCTCCAGTATAAGAAGAGTTTGTAGTTGTTCTCCACAACATCTGACTGTGGACTCCAGACTTCAGCTGAAGATGAACTCTCTCAACACACCCAAGGATCATCAAGACCTCTGTAAGTTACTTACTGTGTCTATATGGATATACAGCATGCCATAAGGATGTTTTTTTATCTAGTCATTTGTTTGTTTTGATTCATTTTAGCATTGACTACCTGTTGTCATGTATTTTCTAAAATATAAAATGATTGTAGAATCGAATTATAAATGGATGCTAAATTGATAATAGGGTACATTAACTTAACATTATAGGTTTTGCTATTTTAAGTCCAGGAATGCCTCTAAACAACATTTCCTTTGTCTTTGTTTCCAATTCAGTGTTAGTTCAGTCTGGCTTCCCTGTTCTACCAGAGGTGAATGATCAAAGAAGCTTGGCTAAGCAAAAATGCCACTGCTGTGATCAGTGTGGTAAACGCTTCCCTACAATGTCTAGACTTAAAAAACACCAGACCATTCACACTGGAGAGAAACCCTTTGGATGTGATCAGTGTGGTAAACGCTTCTCTCAGTTGTCTGATCTTAAAAGACACGAGAGAATTCACACTGGAGAGAAACCATATGGATGTGATGATTGTGGACAACACTTCTCTACAATGGGACATCTTAAAACACACAAGAGAATTCATACTGGAGAGAAACCCTATGGATGTGATCAGTGTGGACAACATTTCTCTGACATGTCCAGACTTAAAAGCCACCAGAGAATTCACACAGGAGAGAAACCCTATGGATGTGATCAGTGTGGGCAACACTTCTCTCAAATGTCAAGCCTTAAAACTCACCAGAAAATTCATACTGGAGAGAAACCCTATGGATGTGATGAGTGTGGACAACACTTCTCTACAATGGGAAGGCTTAAAACACACCAGAGAATTCACACTGGAGAGAAACCCTATGGATGTGATCAGTGTGGACAACACTTCTCTAACTTGAGCAACCTTAAAACACACCATAGAATTCACACTGGAGAGAAACCATATGGATGTGATGATTGTGGACAACACTTCTCTACAATGGGACATCTTAAAACACACCAGATAATTCACACTGGAGAGAAACCCTATGGATGTGATCAATGTGGACAACACTTCACTCAAATGTCAAGCCTTAAAACTCACCAGAAAATTCATACTGGAGAGAAACCCTATGGATGTGATGAGTGTGGACAACACTTCTCTACAATGGGAAATCTTAAAAGACACCAGAGAATTCACACTGGAGAGAAACCCTATGGATGTGATCAGTGTGGTAAACGCTTCTCTTGTTTGTCTGACCTTAAAAAACACCAGATAATTCACACTGGAGAGAAACCATATGGATGTGATGATTGTGGACAACACTTCTCTCAAATGGCACACCTTAAAAGCCACCAGAGAATTCACACTGGAGAGAAACCCAAATGATTTTTTGTGTTGATTTTGTTTAACTTGTTAATGGATTTTCTTATTGGACATTTTCAAGACATTTTAAATTAGAAACATTGTCTGTGACAGGAAATAAATTAGCACGTAATCACATTTTGTACATACATGTGTAAGTATGGATGAAATAAAACGTGTTACAAAATACATTGTGTACGTTCTTATATATTATGGCTACAGCCATTGGTCAAATATATGAAAGGAGTCACAGACGTCCATATACAAGTTTCCCATTGTATTTGATGAAGACCCGAAGGGGTCGAAACGTTGTATCCTCTTCTCCATGAAATAAAAATGTTGAGCTCAAGGCCGGTGTGCGAACTACATCTCCTTTCATCAGATTCATTGAAAACACCCATATTCTGGTGACTGTCATAATGTGTCTCTGTTGTTAATAGCAATGTAATGATGGATATAGGATATGATTATTATACGGATAATGACGTATCCTGATTTATCCTGACTTATCCTGGTCATGAATTAATAATGCCTTACACTATGGACACATGGCCTACACATTACACAATGGAATTTCACTGTAAATATAGATAGAACAATAGAGCACAATTTGCTATGAGACTTTGAGGATTTGACAATATACAAATTTATTGTTAGGCCTTGACCAGTCCTGTACAGAAGACCCACCACTGTCTTCTAAAGTCGAAACAAATAAAACTTGCATTGCAACTTAGGGTGTGCGGTAGTATACTTGTAATTTCCAGTCTTTTTCTGTCTGGTACAGCCCTTAAGTTTTGTGGTGAGGTCAAGTACGTCAAGCCATTATTTAACAAATTACCTATTTGTGACCTAGGGACATCTACAGGCAACGTAGAATGTGATATGCACAAGCAAACATGATTGTACGTAAGTTTAGTATTGTCATGGTCTGGCCCTCTGCCTGTTTATTCCCCTCTTTCTGTATCTCTCCCTCTGCCCAGTTGTGTCTGTGTTTACACTTCAGCCACTCCCACTTCCCATTGCAGCCCTCAGTCCTAGTTACACACCTGGTTCCACTCTCAGCCCAGCCAATTACAAACCTGTGAACTCTGCTACAATCAACCCACCACCTATAAATACTGGACTCCCTGCACAAACTAACTGTCAGAACATAAATCTTCACGTCGTTGTCCCCTGCTCTACCTTGATGTTTTGGGTTTGTCATTTTCTGGTTCCCTGTTCCATCATTCCAGTGTTGTATCTGTGTGGAGCGTTACATAGCGGTGGTTCACCCCGTGGTGTTTCTCAGGTACAAAGCTAAGCCAACGCAGGGAAGCTGCAGTACCCTCACTAAAAACGCCGGGACAACGCTCCACACGTCCCAAACGCTTCTCCCTTCTGGCTCCAAAACTATGGAATGCACTTCCCATTACAGTCAGAACTGCAGCATCACTCCTAATCTTCCGCCCTGGCCCGTAGCACTTACCCTACCACCTTAGATAGCACTTTTGTAGACTTGGATAGCATCTGATACATAGCATAGCATGTTATGTAGACAGCACTAGAATTGCATTGTATGTAGTCTTAGCACTTCATAGTAGCCTACATATGTATAGCATAGAATAGTATACATTGACACGATCGTAGACAGGAACACCCACAAACGTCAAATCCGGTTTTAGCCCGGGGTAAACAAAATGGTCTTCCCCATAGAGTTATAATAGCGTATGATCCTTTGGATCACGTTCAGAGCGATTTGTTGGATGATAGAAATATTGACAGCCAAGAAAAATCCATCAGAAAGACATCTGGAACACAAGCCCTCGGAAAGTTGACTACGTATACGAGACGATTTAGCCATGGTTCATATGGCGCTCGTCTGTCATGGCGGAACTTCAACCTGTTTTATGCACTTTTCCCATTTAGAACGTTAACGTCTACATACATGTTCAGATTTCAAATATAAAGTGCTCACCCCAGAGCCATGGATGTTACAATCCTCGACGGGTGGTTAATAGTACCCGTGTCTTCCGCATTGTTCAATAAAAAGCGTTTTAATCCGATCGGTGACCATTTTATCAGAGTTATAATGCACCAACCGATAGGGGCGCATGGCCATAAACTGATTAAACAGCTTTTTATTGAACAATACGGAAGATACCGGTACTTATTCCCGCCCTAGCAGAATTGTAACATCTATGGTCCTGGGGTGAGCACTTTATATTTGTAATCGGAACATTTGTGTAGGCGTAAGGACTGTAAATGGAGAATGTGCGTAAAACACTTCAGTCCAGGCCAGGGCTACCATGAGCTCACAGCGCGCTGCGACGCGTTGTTTGTAGATTTTTTGTTTATGCTGGGGTCCTGGGGTTTAAGTGGTTTATAGTCAGAGTATCCTTATCTAATTATACTATATTGCAGCGTCAAGTTGCACAAGCATATTAACCACCACTGAAATCGGACATCGATCTCTCTCTCCCTCCATGTTACTCAGTGTTTACTCGCCTGGTAGAGACACTCTATAGTTATGATCAATTAAACTTAACATAATATCAAAAACCAACAGCCATTAAGTAATCAATAATGTTTATAGAACACATTGTAGTGAATTCTAAGTAGTTTAGAGACAGTTGGAACTTGGCACGGAGCCATCTTGTGCGGTCGAAACGAATGGTGGTGGTAGTCTACTTGGAATTCACTAAAACATGTTCTATAAACATCATTGATGAATTAATGGCTTTTTAAAATGTATATATTATGATAAGTTTCAGTGATCATATCTATAGAAAAGTGTCTCTTACCATATAGCGAATATATCAGTCCATTGTGTTGTGCTGGATCATGCCCATGCAGTCAAGGAAAACATTACAATCGGCCTCTAGCTTGTTTCATTTTCTAAAGTAGCGTTCCTTGTCGAGTGGCAACAAGGATCTGTGCCTGTGATCTGGCAAGCCATGACGCCTACTTTTAAATTAGTAGTATTTAAAGCATCTGTGTTTGAAAACCCAACACTCCACTGTTTATTCCGGTTGGGAGAACTCTGAACTTTCCCCCGGCTCCACCCCCCAGCTATATTGACGCCCCTGATGACAAAAGTCTGTGTCGGTGTATATATCACGTGTGTCATTGCAGCTACAGATTATTTACCTTTGCATCCGGAAGTTGAACCCAGCCCCGCTTCAATGTGTAGCTTTGTAGCTTTCGCAGCAGCCACAAACGTCAGATGCATCTTTGTATCTTCATGCTGGCTTCCATTGACAATGAATGGTAGACTGTATCTGCTTGCATCTTCCCGTGTGAACGCAGCATTACCAGACCTGTGTGTGGCACAGGTCACAGGTTGGTATAAAGGTGCGTTCAGACTTGAATATCTATATTCGCCTCGGTTCGTCCCGTTAGTGTTGCGCCAGGTCGCGCCGCTCCCGTTCGCGCAACTATCGTCTTTGCATTGACTTTGTATGTAATCGCGCCGCTCTAACCATCCAAGTCTGAACGCAGCTTAAGGCTCCAATCCTCATACCAGTAAGACACCTGAGGGCGAGAAGCGCACTGGCCATATATGGAGCGTGTCTTGAGTGTACAGGGTGTAATGAGGTCAAATCAGCAGACTGCTGGGCCAGTGCTGTCGCTTTGGCATGGGATCAACTTTGACCTGCACAATGAAAAACAGGACAAGGGTTCATGGCCATGGCCAGGGCCATATATAGCGTGTCTTGGAGACGTGACTAGACGTGATATCACAATGTCCGACCATATATGGGGACATTCCCGTATATGGGCTTAATATCCCTGAGGATGTCATAGTGATTACACGAGACCTGGGCTCAATATATGGGGGCTTTCCCCATGTATGGGGATTTTGAGTGACAAAATGTATGGGGATTCTGAGTGACAAAAAAACGCAAGATTTCATAGTTTAACATATGTGCTTAATATCAGGGATCTCCGGGCTTAATTGCGACAGCAGGTCGCATTTACTATGATATGATACCTTATTTACTATCATCTCTGATGATGTCATAGTGATGTCACAAGACCTGGGCATATATAGTGCCCAGGATTGTGAGTGACAAATTGAGTGACAGATTGTGAGTGACATGACGTGACAAAAAACGCAAGGTCTCATAGTTATAACTGCGACCTTCGGTCGCAACAAATCTAATCCAATTCTGCCAATTCTGCCACTGTGTCAGAGAAACCTATTTCATTTACTCAGCTATTTAATATGTTGTTGTTTATTGAATTACTTGTGGTAATTAAGCGTTGTTTAATGGAAAAACATTGTTTCTCAGGTGAAATCTGCCCCCCCCCCCCCCCCACCCCCCAAAGAATGAAATTAAATATAATAGAAAATACTGCGTCAACAGTAAGATAGATCAACAAGCTATATGCTACTATATAATTGGCGAAATTGGCATATAATAATATATGCTAATGCTAATCTATGCTAATGCTAATTAGCATATGAATTAATTAGCTAATTAATTCATGCTAATCTAGCATTAGCATGTTAGCACTAGCATGTTATCATGCACGTTATCATTAGCATGTTAGCACTAGCATGTTATCATGCACGTTATCATTAGCATGTTAGCACTAGCACTAGCATGTTAGCACTAGCATGTTAGCATTAGCATGTTAGCATTATTATGTTAGCATTATCATGCTAGCATGTTAGCATGTTGGCATTAGCATGTTAGCACATTAGCACATGTTAGCATTAGCATGTTAGCATGTTAGCATTAGCTTGTTAGCATGTTAGCATTAGCATGTTAGCATTAGCATGTTAGCACTAGCATGTTATCATGCACGTTATCATTAGCATGTTAGCACTAGCATGTTAGCACTAGCATGTTATCATGCATGCTAGCATTAGCATGTTAGCATGCATGTTAGCACTAGCATGTTATCATGCATGCTAGCATTAGCATGTTAGCATTATTATGTTAGCATTATCATGCTAGCATGTTGGCATTAGCATGTTAGCATTAGCATGTTAGCATGATAGCACTAGCATGTTAGCATGATAGCACTAGCATGTTAGCACTAGCATGTTACCATGTTAGCATGTTAGATAGTATGTTAGCATTAGCATGCTAGCATGTTAGCATGTTAGCATTAGCATGTTTGCATGGTAATGTTAGCATGTTAGCATTGGCATGTTAGCACTAGCATGTTAGCATTAGCATGTTAACATTAGCATGTTAGCACATTAGCACATGTTAGCATTATCATGTTAGCATGTTAGCATTATAATTTTTGCCTTAGCATGTTAGCATCAGCATGTTAGAATTAGCATGTCAACATGCTAACATGCATGCTAACATGCAGCCAATATTATATTACCATTATCATTGATGTGTATGATTTGACGTACTTTGCTCCACAGGTGGACTTGGCTGAGTGTTCCATCCGACCAGATCCTGTGTCTTTTCCCCGTGACTTCTCAGATGCGATGGATGCTGCCGTCCGATCCCATGTTTCCAGCTATGTGGGTCGCCCAGCTATTCCATGTGGCAGCGAGGTAATTTGGATGCAATGTTTATGTTGACATTGAAGCGTTTTAAAAAGTTTCTCTCCCTTTCTGACCCAGATAAATTGGTAAAATCTAAGAATGTTTATACTGTCCAAGAGGCGCTATGTCAAATGGTGATGAAACGGTTTGTGTGCTCTTGCTTACATCAGATGTCCCCTGTTGAACGTCGGGAGAAGAGTGCGGTGAGGCAGAGTCAGCAGCCTGTGCAGTCAGTGAGGGCAAGCATCTGTCAAGCGGACATAACCTACATCAACCCCTATAAGCCTTGGCTAGGCAAGTTGAACAGTCAGTGCACCTGCATGGCGCTCACCTTTCTGGCTTTCCACACTGATGGAGTGCGTTTCGACACATCCTCCCTTGACAAAGTGCTTTATCAGGGAGATGATCTCTACAAAGACAATATACGCCACCTTTTTGTGGAAAACCATGAAGCAAAGCTTACGTTCAGGAATCTGACCATAGAGGAGATGCCAAAACAGGTTGTCGTTGAGAGCAATTTCTACAGTGTCAATATGTGGTATGTGAAAGTTGGTTATGTGAACCCATCAGCCAAACACCACACTAACATACCTAAGGATATGCTGTTTCTGGAGCAGGAACTGAAGTGCCTGTCGCAAGAGGTCACCCGTGCTTTCCTGATTGTAAGTCCCGAATGCTTTGCAGTGTTCCGTGACACATCAGGACGTTATGGCGTTTTTGACTCCCATTCGAGATCTGCGACAGGTTTGCCGATGCCTGAAGGAAAAGCTATTCTACTGACGTTCCAAGATCTGAGTGGTTTGGTCCGCCACTTTGACATGCTTTTCAAAGAGCGTTCTCCTTTAGCGCGGTATGAGTTTGTGCCTGTTTCATTTGACCATCACTCCAGCGACGCTCCTGGACCGTCAACAAATGTGACACGTGCGCAAGCTCCTGCAACAATCGACCATGGCTCCAGCGAGATTGCTGCAACGTCAACAAGTGTGACAAGCACACCAGCTACTGCAGCAATCGACCATGTCTCCAGCAAGACTCCTGCACCGTCAACACATGTGACAATTAGAGCAGCAGTACCAACAGTGCGGAGCAACAGGTGGCATGCAAAGCAGGGTCTGCAGCGAGCGCCACAATTGGTGAGTGCCACTATGTGTCAAGGTGACATACGCACCAATCCTGAGTCAGAGAGGTCAAACACTCAGTGCACCTGCATGGCTCTCACCTTTCTTGCCTACCACAATGAGGGAGTTGGTTTTGACACGGCCTGCCTTGACAAAGTGCTTGTCCAGGGAGATGTTCTCTACGAAGACACAATACAGCATCTGCATTTGGACAATACGCATCAGTCAGATCTCTTGACCATGGAGCAGTTGCCAAATCGGGTCTTCGGCGAGAACAGTGTTTACACCGTTCGCATGGACATGTCAGACCTGAAAGTTGGTCCCTTGAACAAAACAAAAGGAAAGAATTACTCCCTTGCCAAACAGCTGCAGTGCCTGTCAAATGATCTCACCCATGCAGTGTTGATGGTTCATCCTGAATGCTTTGCAGTGTTTCGGGACAGATCAGGACGCTACGGATTGTTTGATTCACACTCAAGAAATGACTGGGGTATGCCAATATCTGGAGGAAAAGCAATTATGTTGACTTTCCAAAACGTGACTGACTTGGCCTGCCACTTGCGCCTGGTCCTCAAAGGCCGTCCTACTCATGCGTCATATGAGCTCTTGCCTGTTGTCTTTGAAATTGACCAGACACCAGTGGCACCACCTCACAGTGTGCCCTCCCTTGACCACGGCTCCAGTGAGGCACCAGCGGCACCACCTCACAGTGTGCCCTTCTTTGACCACGGCTCCAGTGAGACTCCAGCATATCATCTTTACAAACTAAATAAAGAAAGGCGAATAAAGAATCAGCGGAAACTTGTGCAGAAACAACATGAGTACAAGAATGAATCCAGGACCACACGCTGGCTCACTGATGCTGGATTCCGTGAAACACATAAAGCCTTCATGAAAAACTATTGGAAAAAGAGATGGAACACTGATCCTGTTTTCCAGCAGAAGCAGAAAAATAGATGGCGCACTGATGCTGATTTTCGTGAAAAACGGCAGCAGAAGCAGACAAATAGATGGCGCACTGATGCTGATTTTCGTGAAAAACGGCAGCAGAAGCAGACAAATAGATGGCGCACTGATGCTGATTTTCGTGAAAAACGGCAGCAGAAGCAGACAAATAGATGGCGCACTGATGCTGATTTTCGTGAATCACACAAAAAGAAGCAGAACAACAGATGGAGCACCGATGCTGTTTTCCGTGAATCACACAAACGGAAGCAGAACAACAGATGGAGCACCGATGCTGTTTTCCGTGAATCACACAAACAGAAGAAAAACAACAGATGGAGCACCGATGCTGTTTTCCGTGAATCACACAAACAGAAGCAGAACAACAGATGGAGCACCGATGCTGTTTTCCGTGAATCACGCAAACAGAAGCACCATCAAAGATATCACAATGAAGCTGAATTCAGGCGGCGCCATATACAACGGTGCACCAAGAACAAGATGGAGAGACTCGCAGCAGATACTATACTCCGTATCCACCACAAGTTGCAGTGTGCTATGAGACTAAAGAGGAAATCCATACATATTGCAAACCGCCAGTCTCTACGTGAAATGGAAGCTCTTATGAAAGTTCACATGTCGAAATTCCGAGAACGGATTAAATTAGGGCCTACATTTGTGTGTACGGTGTGCCACAGAGTTTTGTTCGGCAATCAGGTCCTATGGTGCAACAGGGCAAAGTACCTCAAATTAAACCCACACCTGGTAACTGCTTGCTTGACAGCCAAGTATGTGCACATATGTGACTGTGAATGCTCAGCCCCGTGTGACGTTGCAAATGAGAGAAAACAGGAGTATATCTGCTACAGCTGTGACGACAACCTAACAAAAGGGAGGATGCCATGCATAGCAGCTGCTAATAAGCTGGAACCAGCACCCATTCCCCTAGAGCTGCAACTGTTGAATTACCTGGAAAGGCAGCTAATCGCAAAGTACATACCCTTTGCTAAAATTATTTCGTTGCCGAAAGGACGGCAAAGGGCAGTGCATGGTCCAGTTGTGTGTGTACCGTCGGAAGTGGAAGCCACGGTGAATGCTCTGCCGAGGTCCAGACATGAAGACCAGCTGTTGCAGGTTAAGCTGAAGCGGAACATCAAGTACAAGGGATATCAGCACTTCCACACGGTGAACATGACAGATGTGCTGGCGGCACTGAGGAAACTGAAAGTGACTCATCCGGAATACCGTGACATAGTCATTAATGATAATGCCACGTTTGACCGCCTCCAGGATGAACTGTCAGTCGATGAGGAAGATGCGCAAGAGGCTGTGTCACCTGTTGCTGACACAACAGGTGAACAGCCGTCTAGCGAACAGCAGTCTAGCGAACAGGAGGAACTTAGACCCGGTCTGATCTTTGACTCTTGCATGCAGCCTCCTGACATCGCACAGGAAATCCTATCGTACGGTGAGGGGGTATTCAGCATCGCTCCAGCCCAAGGAAACAGACCTGTGGGTATTTTCACCGTCCCCAAGCTTGAAAGCATGGCCTTTCCCGTGCAGTTCTCAACCGGAGAGAATACATTAGATGAGGTCAGAGACATCAAATTGTCCCCAAGTAGGTACTTCAATGCGAGGCTCCTTTCTGTCGATACCCGCTTTGCCACCGACCAAACCTACCTCTTCTTTGCGCAGTTTGTGACAGAAACGCAGCAGGCTACCAACAGCATGTCCATCCAGACGCGGAAGGGGAAAAGATATACCAGGGACGGAAGAACGCTGTCAAACAAAATGCTTCAGGACAAAAACGAGGTAGTGAAGCTCGTCCGTAACAGGGATGCGACGCGCTTCATGCAGCCCCTCAGAGGCACTCCGGCGTTCTGGAGCAGAGCGCTTAAAGATCTCCACGCTATGTGCAGACAGCTCGGAAAGCCCAACTGGTTCATCACATTGAGTGCCGCGGAGATGAGGTGGCCAGAAGTCATTAAGGCCATCAAAGCACAACAAGGTGAACAAGGGGACTTCTCAGAGCTAGACTGGGTTGCAAAATGCGACATTCTCCGGAGCAACCCTGTCACTCTCATGCGATTGTTTGAAAAGAGAGTGGACGCAGCCGTCGCTTTTTTGCTGTCGCCTGCACATCCAGTCGGTAAAGTGGAGGATTACTTCTATCGCGTGGAGTTCCAGGCTCGTGGTAGCCCTCACATACACATGATGGTTTGGGTCAAGAATGCACCAGATGCTGAGGATCCTGGTGTTGACGACTTCATAAACAAGTACGTCAGTTGCAGGATGCCTGACCAGTATGCAGACCCCGAGCTCCACAAAATCGTGTCTGAAGTTCAAGTTCACAGCCGGAACCACTCCAGGTCATGCAAGAAAGGAAATGTGACTTGTCGATTTGGGTTCCCCAAACTACCCATGGACGAAACTATCATCGCACTTCCTCGTCTCCTGTCCTCAGATGATGACGATGACGGTCAGAAAGACAACAGCGGCAGTGGCCAGAAAGCTAAAGGCAAAAGGCGAAAAGGCTCGCGGAAAGAGACATTGAAACAAAAGGAGGCCAAGGAAAAGCTGGCACCACTGAGAGACATGCTCAATGACCCTGAAGCCTCATTCAGGGATTTGCCAGAACTGCTCAAGAAATGCAACCTTACTCGGGGGCGGTATCTGCAATTTGTCTTTGACCTTAGCACTGTACCGCAAGTTCACCTGAGGCGTCATCCTGATGAGTGCTGGATAAATGCGTACAATCCCCATCTGCTGCGAGTGTGGGACGCCAACATGGACATCCAGTATATACTAGACGATGCATCTTGTGCCCAGTACATGATGGCTTACGTGGCGAAACCGGAACACGAGATGTCCGAGCTCCTCAGCGCAGTCGTTGCGGACGCGCGCAAGTCTAATCCGGACGCCAAAGAAATGGATGAAATGAAGCACATCATGCACACATACGTTCAGCACAGAGAGGTCAGCGCTCAGGAGTCTGTCGCACGTGTATGCAGTCTCCCGCTTAAAAAGTGCACGCGTCAGGTCATTTTCCTACAGACTGATGAGGATGGCCTGAGAATGAGTCAGCCCATGAGTAAACTGAAGGAGATGGACCCAGACGCAGAAGATGTGTGGATGTCAGGCATTCCCGAGAAGTACTTGAACAGACCAGACGAGCCGGAGTTCGAATACATGTGTCTTGCTGAGTTTGCGTCCGAATACAGGGTTCTGGCCAGCACAAGCAAATTGCAGAACGCACTGCCCCTGCAGAACGACATGGGGTATGTTCAGAAAAGGACCAACCTTGAAAGAGTCGCCGTTATTCGCTTCACTCGATTCTCCGAGCAGAAAAACAAGGAGAAGTACTACAGAGGGATGCTGAAACTGTACTTTCCACACAGAGCAGACAGGGAACTGAAAGGCGAGACCCATGCCACGTATGAGCAGTTCTACGAACATGATCTTGCCAGGACAAGGATTGGATTCCGCGTCCGTGTGAAGGAGATTGTGGATAAGAACAAGGACTTATATGAAGGGCGGGGGAGAATTGTGGATCAGGTACTGGACACGCTTGCGGAAGAAGGAGCAGTTTTCAATGCGTGGAACACTTTTGCGCCAGAGGTAGAGCTCGACCGTTTGGAGTGCATCAGCCTTCGGAAACCCAGCGATCCCCACGAGCGACAAGAGCGAGACGACGTTCCCGAATACCAAGTCCATCCCGACGCCAGTAAAGCGATGCCAGTGATCGATGCTCCCGAATTGAGCCCGGACTATGTCAGGAGCATGTACCGGAGCCTCAACGAAACGCAAGCGTCCATCTTCTACACCGTGCGTCAATGGTGTTTGAAGCGCGTCTTGCGTGACGACCCTGAGCCCTTTCTTTATTTCATCTCTGGGGGTGCTGGCTGTGGCAAATCCCATGTCATCAAGTGCATTTATCAGGAGGGTACCAAGATTCTCCGCCAACTGCCCAGTTATCGCAACGAAGCAGACATGACCCAGCCCTTGGTGCTGCTGTCAGCGTTTACCGGCACTGCGGCTTTCAACATCAATGGACGAACCCTGCACTCCTTGCTGAAGCTGCCGAGAAGTTTGAAGGAACAGTATGTTTCACTTGGAAATGCACTGGACGACGTGAGAGGGGTATTGGCCCACGCCGAGATCTTGATCATTGATGAGATATCCATGGTCTCCCAGGAGCTCTTTAACTTTGTCAACTTGCGATTGCAGCAGATCAAGGGCAACAGGAAACCCTTTGGTGGCATGTCTGTCCTCGCAGTTGGAGACTTCTACCAGCTGCCACCCGTTGGTAATAGCAAAGCGCTCTGCATTGTCAACGAGGCTGTGCCAGGTGTCTGGGCAGATTTTCAGATGGTCGACCTTACCGAGATCATGCGTCAGAAAGATGATCTCATTTTCGCCGAACTCTTGAACAGGCTGAGAGTAAAGGGGAAGGCGGACGCTCTGAGTGCCCACGACAGTTGTCTGCTCGCACAGGCTGTGGCTGAAAGCAAAGACTGCCCACGTGATGTCCTTCATATCTTTGCGACAAACAAGGAGGTCGATGCCCACAACGATGTGGTCATCACCGAGCTCGGCACCCAGATTTCCACGATTCAAGCTCAAGATTATCGGAAGTACGGAAACTCCGAAGACATGACGCCGCTGGTCTGTCCCTTCAGAGGCAACTCGAGGGAGTTGCCGTCAACCTTCCAAGCTGCTGAAGGAGCGCGAGTCATGGTCATCAGGAATCTAGACGTTGAAGATGGGATGGTAAACGGGACCTTTGGAACAATAGCCAACATTGTCACAACCACTGCAAACGGGCAGACCGTTGTGGATTTGCTTGGCCTCCAACTGGACAATCCCACGGCAGGTCGGACGTTCCGCAGGAAGATTCAAGGGCCAACTGATGACCTGGTGTACATCGAAAGGTTTGAGGAGAGACTGACCAAATCAACGGTGGTGCGACGGCAGTTTCCCATCAAACTTGCCTTTGGGTGTACAGCCCACAAAGTGCAAGGCATGACCATGGATTATGCAGTGGTGTCTCTGAAGCACATCTTTCAACCCGGAATGGCCTATGTCGCCCTGAGCCGAACAACCTCCCTTCAAGGGCTCAAAATCACAGACTTCAACGAGAAGAAGATTTATGCCAACCCAGACATAAAGGCGGCAATGGAGAGCATGACTCGTGCTTCGTTCCAAATGACGAGACCACTGTTGCACTTTGTCAAGTCAGCAGACAACATCGGCCCGACGTTGACCATCGTGCATCACAACGCACAGGGGCTAATGTCGCACATTGGGGACGTGAAAGCGCACCACGAATTCAGACACGCCGATGTGTTGTGCATGACAGAGACCCATTTGACTGGATCCTCCGTTCCCCCTGGCATCGAGCTGGAGGGATACCATGTGTTTGCACGCAACAGACACGTGTCGTACACCAACACTAAGGACATTGCTACAGAAAGGGGAGGTGGAGTCGCGGTCTACTACAGAAGTAGTCTTCTAGCAGACGCCCGGAGGGCCGTTCACAATGTCACCGATCTCGAGTTTGCAGTCGTCAGAGTTGAGGCCCCAGTCAAAGCGCTCATAGCCACTGTCTACAGACCCCCCAAATACAGGAAAAGCGCCTTTTGTCTCAACCTTGGCCGCCTCTTGGAATCCTTGGCCTTGATGGACTGCCAGCCTGTTGTTGTCTGTGGAGACTTCAATGAGGACCTGCTCAAGACGGACCGGAAACTAGTTAAGGAGGAGTTTGAGTCCAAAGGCTACAGCCAGCTGATCTCCACTGCAACAACCGAAAATAATACCCTGATTGATCACATCTACATATCACAACCAGGGTATTGCCTTCAGTCGGGTGTACTGCACACATACTACAGTTATCACGATGCCGTCTACTGCGTGTTGACTTCAAGCCGGCCATCAGCATGCTAAATGACCCATCCGCCTCGCCTGTCAGTCACATGCCAGCAAGCCCACCGACAGCCGTCACATGAAAGCCAGCCATCAGCCGTCCATCAGCCTGCCACCGTAAAGCTCAACGACAGCTGAGGAACAAATCGGAAGACCCAAGGGATCTCTAGGTCTCCATCGTCACTCCCAGTCATCCGGGTTCTCCATACATCTGGCCAGTTTGTTCCCCATATTGCCTTTCACCATGCGCTGGCTCATACTACAGTTATCACAATGCCATATACTGCGTGTTGACTTCAAGCCAGCCATCAGCAACCCAAACGACCCATCCGCCAGTCAGTCACATGCCAGCAAGCCCACCCGACAGCCTGTCAGTCACATCACATCACAGCCAGCCATTAACCGTCCATCAGCCTGCCACCGTAAAGCTCAACGACAGCTGAGGAACAAATCGGAAGACCCAAGGGATCTCTAGGTCTCCATCGTCACTCCCAGTCATCCGGGTTCTCCATACATCTGGCCAGTTTGTTCCACATATTGCCTTTCACCATGCGCTGGCTCATACTACAGTTATCACAATGCCATATACTGCGTGTTGACTTCAAGCCAGCCATCAGCATCCCAAACGACCCATCCGCCAGTCAGTCACATGCCAGCAAGCCCACCCGACAGCCTGTCAGTCACATCACAGCCAGCCATTAACCGTCCATCAGCCTGCCACCGTAAAGCTCAACGACAGCTGAGGAACAAATCGGAAGACCCAAGGGATCTCTAGGTCTCCATCGTCACTCCCAGTCATCCGGGTTCTCCATACATCTGGCCAGTTTGTTCCCCATATTGCCTGTCACCATGCGCTGGCTCATACTACAGTTATCACGATGCCGTCTACTGCGTGTTGACTTCAAGCCAGCCATCAGCATCCCAAACGACCCATCCGCCAGTCAGTCACATGCCAGCAAGCCCACCCGACAGCCTGTCAGTCACATCACATCACAGCCAGCCATTAACCGTCCATCAGCCTGCCACCGTAAAGCTCGACGACAGCTGAGGAACAAATCGGAAGACCCAAGGGATCTCTAGGTCTCCATCGTCACTCCCAGTCATCCGGGTTCTCCATACATCTGGCCAGTTTGTTCCCCATATTGCCTGTCACCATGCGCTGGCTCATACTACAGTTATCACGATGCCGTCTACTGCGTGTTGACTTCAAGCCAGCCATCAGCATCCCAAACGACCCATCCGCCAGTCAGTCACATGCCAGCAAGCCCACCCGACAGCCTGTCAGTCACATCACATCACAGCCAGCCATTAACCGTCCATCATCCTGCCACCGTAAAGCTCGACGACAGCTGAGGAACAAATCGGAAGACCCAAGGGATCTCTAGGTCTCCATCGTCACTCCCAGTCATCCGGGTTCTCCATACATCTGGCCAGTTTGTTCCCCATATTGCCTGTCACCATGCGCTGGCTCATACTACAGTTATCACGATGCCGTCTACTGCGTGTTGACTTCAAGCCAGCCATCAGCATCCCAAACGACCCATCCGCCAGTCAGTCACATGCCAGCAAGCCCACCCGACAGCCTGTCAGTCACATCACATCACAGCCAGCCATTAACCGTCCATCAGCCTGCCACCGTAAAGCTCGACGACAGCTGAGGAACAAATCGGAAGACCCAAGGGATCTCTAGGTCTCCATCGTCACTCCCAGTCATCCGGGTTCTCCATACATCTGGCCAGTTTGTTCCCCATATTGCCTGTCACCATGCGCTGGCTCATACTACAGTTATCACGATGCCGTCTACTGCGTGTTGACTTCAAGCCAGCCATCAGCATCCCAAACGACCCATCCGCCAGTCAGTCACATGCCAGCAAGCCCACCCGACAGCCTGTCAGTCACATCACATCACAGCCAGCCATTAACCGTCCATCAGCCTGCCACCGTAAAGCTCGACGACAGCTGAGGAACAAATCGGAAGACCCAAGGGATCTCTAGGTCTCCATCGTCACTCCCAGTCATCCGGGTTCTCCATACATCTGGCCAGTTTGTTCCCCATATTGCCTGTCACCATGCGCTGGCTCATACTACAGTTATCACGATGCCGTCTACTGCGTGTTGACTTCAAGCCAGCCATCAGCATCCCAAACGACCCATCCGCCAGTCAGTCACATGCCAGCAAGCCCACCCGACAGCCTGTCAGTCACATCACATCACAGCCAGCCATTAACCGTCCATCAGCCTGCCACCGTAAAGCTCAACGACAGCTGAGGAACAAATCGGAAGACCCAAGGGATCTCTAGGTCTCCATCGTCACTCCCAGTCATCCGGGTTCTCCATACATCTGGCCAGTTTGTTCCCCATATTGCCTGTCACCATGCGCTGGCTCATACTACAGTTATCACGATGCCGTCTACTGCGTGTTGACTTCAAGCCAGCCATCAGCATCCCAAACGACCCATCCGCCAGTCAGTCACATGCCAGCAAGCCCACCCGACAGCCTGTCAGTCACATCACATCACAGCCAGCCATTAACCGTCCATCATCCTGCCACCGTAAAGCTCGACGACAGCTGAGGAACAAATCGGAAGACCCAAGGGATCTCTAGGTCTCCATCGTCACTCCCAGTCATCCGGGTTCTCCATACATCTGGCCAGTTTGTTCCCCATATTGCCTGTCACCATGCGCTGGCTCATACTACAGTTATCACGATGCCGTCTACTGCGTGTTGACTTCAAGCCAGCCATCAGCATCCCAAACGACCCATCCGCCAGTCAGTCACATGCCAGCAAGCCCACCCGACAGCCTGTCAGTCACATCACAGCCAGCCATTAACCGTCCATCAGCCTGCCACCATAAAGCTCAACGACAGCTGAGGAACAAATCGGAAGACCCAAGGGATCTCTAGGTCTCCATCGTCACTCCCAGTCATCCGGGTTCTCCATACATCTGGCCAGTTTGTTCCCCATATTGCCTGTCACCATGCGCTGGCTCATACTACAGTTATCACGATGCCGTCTACTGCGTGTTGACTTCAAGCCAGCCATCAGCATCCCAAACGACCCATCCGCCAGTCAGTCACATGCCAGCAAGCCCACCCGACAGCCTGTCAGTCACATCACATCACAGCCAGCCATTAACCGTCCATCAGCCTGCCACCGTAAAGCTCGACGACAGCTGAGGAACAAATCGGAAGACCCAAGGGATCTCTAGGTCTCCATCGTCACTCCCAGTCATCCGGGTTCTCCATACATCTGGCCAGTTTGTTCCCCATATTGCCTGTCACCATGCGCTGGCTCATACTACAGTTATCACGATGCCGTCTACTGCGTGTTGACTTCAAGCCAGCCATCAGCATCCCAAACGACCCATCCGCCAGTCAGTCACATGCCAGCAAGCCCACCCGACAGCCTGTCAGTCACATCACATCACAGCCAGCCATTAACCGTCCATCAGCCTGCCACCGTAAAGCTCAACGACAGCTGAGGAACAAATCGGAAGACCCAAGGGATCTCTAGGTCTCCATCGTCACTCCCAGTCATCCGGGTTCTCCATACATCTGGCCAGTTTGTTCCCCATATTGCCTGTCACCATGCGCTGGCTCATACTACAGTTATCACGATGCCGTCTACTGCGTGTTGACTTCAAGCCAGCCATCAGCATCCCAAACGACCCATCCGCCAGTCAGTCACATGCCAGCAAGCCCACCCGACAGCCTGTCAGTCACATCACATCACAGCCAGCCATTAACCGTCCATCATCCTGCCACCGTAAAGCTCGACGACAGCTGAGGAACAAATCGGAAGACCCAAGGGATCTCTAGGTCTCCATCGTCACTCCCAGTCATCCGGGTTCTCCATACATCTGGCCAGTTTGTTCCCCATATTGCCTGTCACCATGCGCTGGCTCATACTACAGTTATCACGATGCCGTCTACTGCGTGTTGACTTCAAGCCAGCCATCAGCATCCCAAACGACCCATCCGCCAGTCAGTCACATGCCAGCAAGCCCACCCGACAGCCTGTCAGTCACATCACAGCCAGCCATTAACCGTCCATCAGCCTGCCACCATAAAGCTCAACGACAGCTGAGGAACAAATCGGAAGACCCAAGGGATCTCTAGGTCTCCATCGTCACTCCCAGTCATCCGGGTTCTCCATACATCTGGCCAGTTTGTTCCCCATATTGCCTGTCACCATGCGCTGGCTCATACTACAGTTATCACGATGCCGTCTACTGCGTGTTGACTTCAAGCCAGCCAATCAGCATGCCAAACGACCCATCCACCTGTCAGTCACATGCCGGCCAGCCATCAGCCTAGCATGCCAAACGACCCATCCGCCTGTCATTCACATGCCAGCAAGCCCTTCCGACAGCCTGTCGCTCACATGACAGCCAGCCATCAGCCTGCCACCGTAAAGCTCAACGACAACTGAGGAACAAATGGGAAGACCCAAGGGATCCCTAGGCCGTCCTCAGATGAGCCCTCCATCGTCACTCCCAGTCATCCGGGTTCTCCATACATCTGGCCAGTTCGTTCCCCATATTGCCTTTCACCATGCGCTGGCTGCACTCTCCGCACACTCCATCAGTTCCTCGCCTTGGATGGTGTCCCCCCCCCCCTTTGGATCTGTCCTGTGTCTCCCGCCATGTTTGTCCTGTGACCATTCCCACCTCCATGTTTGCACCATTCCCACTTCCCTGTGTTTGTCCTGTGTTCGTCCCATGCCCCCTCTCCCCCGGTTTGTCTTGTGTCTCCCACCAATGTCCCCCCATGCTTGTCCTGTTACTCCCCCTGTTTGTCTCTTGTGTCCCCCTGCTTGTGTACCGTATCTGTCTTCCCTCAGTATTTGTCCCGTGTCTCTGTGTCTTCCCTCCGTCTATGTTCCGTTTGTTTGTCCCCCCTCCCTGTTTGTTCTGTTTGTCTTGTGTCTCTGTCTCACCTCTGTGTTTGTTCCGTGTGTTTTCCTGTTTCACCAGTGTTTGACCCATATCTGTGTCTCCCCTCTGTTTGTTCCATGTTTTTAATGTTAACCCTGTGTGTTTGTCCCATATCTGTGTCTCCCCTCTGTTTGTTCCATGTTTTTAATGTTTAACCCTGTGTGTTTGTCCCATATCTGTGTCTCCCCTCTGTTTGTTCCATGTTTTTAATGTTTAACCCTGTGTGTTTGTCCCATATCTGTGTCTCCCCTCTGTTTGTTCCATGTTTTTAATGTTTAACCCTGTGTGTTTGTCCCATATCTGTGTCTCCCCTCTGTTTGTTCCATGTTTTTAATGTTTAACCCTGTGTGTTTGTCCCATATCTGTGTCTCCCCTCTGTTTGTTCCATGTTTTTAATGTTTAACCCTGTGTGTTTGTCCCATACCTCTGTTTGTTCCTCTGTTTGTTCCGTGTCCTCACCGTGTTTCTCTCAATGTCTCCCACCTGTGTTGGTCTTGTGTTTGTCGCTGTGTTTGTCCCGTGAACCCCCCCTGTCATGTTTGTCCCCTGTCTCCCCCACCCTCATGTGTCCCCCACTCTCGGCCTGCACCTTGTCGTGGTGAGTGGGCTTTAAACCAAGACAGGCCTTTAAGCAGAAATACAAGATGGTTCAATTTCCAGCTCACTTAAAGGTTCTAAGGCTAAATACTGTCTACATTTAGCTGACATTTGTTTTTTTACCCAGTCAGCACGCTATGTGGATAGCCCAAGGTTTGGTGTTGCTGCTGTATTATGATGTTAACTTCATCTTCTCGTTGTGACAGGAACCAGGCTGGGGGTGTTCCTGTGTGCCTAGATGTTCCGGGGACCCCCACATGCAACAACAAACTCCAAATGCAACCAACCAACCAACCAACCAAACAACTCCAACTACCACCCAGACACTTGTCATGCCAACATGCTAATGCTAACATGCTAACATGCTAATGCTAAAATGCTAACATGCTAATGCTTACATGCTAATGCTAAAATGCTAACATGCTAACATGTTAATGCTAACATGCTAATGCTAACATGCTAACATGCTAACATGTTAACATGCTAACATGTTAATGTTAACATGCTAACATGCTAACATGCTAATGCTAACATGCTAACATGCTAATATGCTAACATGCTAATGCTAACATGCTAATGCTAACATGCTAATGCTAACATGCTAACATGCTAATGCTAACATGCTAATGCTAACATGCTAATGCTAACATGTTAACATGCTAATGCTAACATGCTAATGCTAACATGCTAATGCTAACATGCTAACATGCTAATGCTAACATGCTAATATGCTAACATGCTAATGCTAACATGTTAATATGCTAATGCTAACATGCTAAGGCTAACATGCTAACATGCTAATGCTAACATGCTAACATGCTAATGCTAACATGCTAACATGCTAATGCTAACATGCTAACATGTTAATGCTAACATGCTAACATGCTAATGCTAACATGCTAACATGCTAACATGCTAATGCTAACATGCTAACATGCTAACATGCTAATGCTAACATGCTAATATGCTAATGCTAACATGCTAAGGCTAACATGCTAATGCTAACATGCTAACATGCTAATGCTAACATGCTAATGCTAACATGCTAATGCTAACATGCTAACATGCTAACATGCTAATGCTAACATGCTAACATGCTAAGGCTAACATGCTAATGCTAACATGCTAAGGCTAACATGCTAATGCTAACATGCTAATGCTAACATGCTAACATGCTAATGCTAACATGCTAATGCTAACATGCTAATGTTAACATGCTAATGTTAACATGCTAATGCTAACATGCTAATGCTAACATGCTAATGCTAACATGCTAACATGCTAATGCTAACATGCTAATATGCTAACATGCTAATGCTAACATGCTAATATGCTAATGCTAACATGCTAAGGCTAACATGCTAAGGCTAACATGCTAACATGCTAAGGCTAACATGCTAACATGCTAATGCTAACATGCTAACATGCTAATGCTAACATGCTAACATGCTAATGCTAACATGCTAATGCTAACATGCTAATGCTAACATGCTAATGCTAACATGCTAACATGCTAACATGCTAATGCTAATGCTAACATGCTAATGCTAACATGCTAATGCTAACATGCTAATGCTAACATGCTAACATGCTAATGCTAACATGTTAATGCTAACATGCTAACATGCTAATGCTAACATGCTAACATGCTAATGCTAAAATGTTAACATGCTAACATGCTAATGCTAACATGCTAACATGTTAATGCTAACATGCTAACATGCTCATGCTAACATGCTAACATGCTAATGCTAACATGCTAACATGCTAACATGCTAATGCTGCAAACAGTATTGAATGTTAAAAGCCCACTGACTGTCAATGACAGGTATGTCCGAACAAATTGCTCTATCGCAAAAAGTAAAAGTCGAATGCGATTTTTGTTTTCGCCGTGAGTGACCCGAGGCATTGAGGTACGCCGTGTGCGATCGTGGTATTGGTACGATAAAAAACGTGGTTATAAGAGCGAGTTAAGAATTGTGCTTGTGATGAAAAAATTGCTGACTCATTCGGGTATTTAACATGGAGTTTATGACACATTATGATGGTACACCTGTCGCTTTCAGGGCTGTAGTTCACGTACTGTATGTATCTGGGCTTTGGTTGTGACATTGGGTGAAAGAGGACGAGTGTGGCTACAAAATTACCGAAACCCATGCGTGTAAAGTGAATATTTTGGCCGTGACGACGATTTGTTCGGAGAATTTCGGTACAGTCTTCACATTGGCTTCTCACTCTAAACCGCTCTCTCTCTGGGCGTGCGACACTCTGAGTCGAGATTATTGCTCAGACCACACACACTTTGAACTGCCATAGCGGGCAAACCGTGCAACGTATTCGAATTCCGTCTGAACCACCACAAAGTCGATGGCCCCGTGTGCTGTTTGACGTTTAAATCGTGTTTCTACGTAACAGTATGCCAGAGCAATGTGGCTCCAAAGTAACGTGTCGTTTTCTGTTTTTACCCGCGTCTCCCCATCGACTTTGAATGGGGCATTTTTCGCGTCGTTTATTGCGAATTACGTGGGCACGGTAACGCGAATCGGAAAGAAAAGCACAAGCACACCATTCCCGGCCGAGCCGCACGTTTTGATGTATATATTGCGGGGCTTTGGTAAACCGTGCGGCCGGCCATAGACGTCGAAGTTTCGCGTATTGGTGATTATTATTATTATTACTACGATTAAGTATGCGTTTTAGATTTCAACCTGTGTTTCTGCCATTGCATGGCAGGCACCCAGAATAATAAGAAAGAGGCAAACATCGTGGAAATAGCTGATCTACAACAGCTGTTATCACAATATGTATCTGCGGAACCAGTTCAAATAGGATTATTTTGGGGGTCACTGCCTGAAAAGGTTGAGAACCACTGGTCTAAATGAACATGAACAATTTTGTATTCATTCATTTTTGTTTTATTCTTACAATGGAAGATTTATAATACCCACTGTCTATAATATGCACCTGTTTATGAAATACCTTTAATTCATCTGTTTTTATTTTAATCATAATATGTGACTGTGATTGAACATGAAACATCGATGGAAAATAAAATGCCTTTGTTTTCTAGTGTGTATTGACTTAAACGTAGAGAACCAAACATATGACAACAACAAACTACTGTAACCCATTCCGAATACTGTGGAATTATTGTCATGGCTGGAGTTGTCTTTGAAGAGAGACGTTGCGTGGAGCTTCCTATTGGATGAATCAACTAGAAAGGGGAACTCTGTTACATGTGTACATCATTTGCTGCATATGAACAGTGACACAGTATGTAGCAGGTGTGGCGCCCTGTATGGGTGTATAAGTGAAATCACTTTAGGCCCTGTGTTGAGCATGGGACCTTTGTTTGTTTGTTTGATAAATGGTTAAAGCTCTATATTCTGATATTATATATTCATTGTAATAGAGCGTCGCAGTCCCGCCCCTACCATGGACCAGGAAATGATTCTCCGTTCATTTTCCTCATAGACATTTCAGAAAGTATTTATTTAAAGACGTTTACGCCGCGGACAAAGCCAACTCGAGTCGTGACAAATCATGACAACAAACACAATTTTTTGGGCCGAACAAATAATTAGAAAGAAGAAAAAAACGGCAGGTTACAACACTTTTTTTGTTGTTTTTCTTCTTTGTAATTATTTGTTTGGTCCAAAATATTGTTTGTGTTGTCATGAGTTGTCACAACTCGAGTTGGCTTTGTCCGCGGCGTAACCGTCTTTAAATAAATACTTTTTGAAATGTCTATGGGAAAAATGCATTGGGATTCATTTCCTGGTCCATGGTAGGGGGCGGGACTGCGACGCTCTATTGAGTGTTTGTTCAGTCACAGGGCTCTCCAGACATGTGAGAAGATTCAAATATGGCCAGTCTGGATCTGTTGCTGTTGTGTGAGATTGACCTGAGGGTCTACATCAGATCACAATGTTTGTTTTCTTTTAAAAAGAAGACGTCTTCATTGGTGTGTGGATGCCTGCATGGCTTCTATCCCTTTAACGTTAGAGGTTGTGGTGACAGCAGCTCCAATGAGTCTCGCTTCAGTTCAAACATGTTGATGTCTGGGTCAGAATTTTGCATTGAACATCCATCTGTGGTAGTTTCTGCATCATCGAGCGCCACGCATTATTTGAATGTCACACGCAGGCCTATTTTAGACTTAACTAGACAGGGTGGCAAAAAAATAAATATGAGGCATTAAGAGTTCAAGACACAGAGCATAATAAACACGAGTAGAAAAACTCAGCGGAAAGGTTATTACGGCCTATAGTGAAAAGAGGCGATCTACAAGCTCACAACGAGCTTGTCAATCAGCTGTTATCACAACATGTATCTGTGGAACCAGTTCAAATAGTATTTTCTTGGGGGGTCGCGGCCTGAAAAGGTTGAGAACCACTGGTCTAAATAATATGACCTGTTCATGAACAATTGTTTATTCATTCATTTTGATTATTCTTACAATGGAAGATGTATAATACCCACTGTCTATAATATGACCTGTTTATGAAATACCTTTAATTCATCTGTTTTTATTTTAATCATAATATGTGACTGTGATTGTGTGCAAGGCAATATTACAGCCAAGATGTTTTGTTGATTCTTTTGAGAATTGCAATTTGAGAATTGATTTTGTACAGACAGTAGAAGACGATAACTTGTTCACTTGTTCAGATTTAAGAGTTATGTGTTCCGTGGATCTATTTTTAAAGAAAATTGTAGATCAGCTTGCCTTGAATGATGTCATATCTGCAGTCTGCACTGTATATACCGTACCTTTTCAGGAGAGCAGGCCATAAGATCAAGGTCATGTACGGCGGCGGCTCAGGGGTAGAGTTTCCAGATGGTAACCGCAAGGTCGCCAGTTCAAACCCGGGCTCCCCCAGAGTTAGTGTCGAAGTGTCCTTGAGCAAGACACTGAATCCCTAATTGCTAATCTAATCCCTAATCTATGTAAAGCGCCTTGGATAAAGGCGCTATATAAATGCACCATTTAGCATTTATTTACATGAAACATGTCTCGTTTTATTTTTAAGTATCAAATGACTGAAAAATAAATATGTTTCTTCATTGTGTCATTTGACACTAAAAAAATAAAATGAGACGTTTCATATTAAAACTATAAATCTGTGTATGTATTACATATTCAAACCTATGTATTTTACTAATACTAAACAACTAAGACTAGACTAGATTAACAACAAATACTTTCAGAAGACTAAATGGGACTAAAGACTAAATGTGTGTTTTCAAAAGACTAAGACTAAATCAAAATAATTTACACTGGTGTTCACTGTTCATTTGAATAGTTGTTGTTTTCAGAAGAACATTGAGAAGAGTTGTTATATCAGGTCAACTGTGTTCAAATCCATCTTCTGTATCGGTTACAGGACACACACAGAGCCTTAGAATGAAAGACACACTGGCGAATGGCACCAACTCCTCCATCTCCTCTTTTTCATCAGATGACAACACCGGTCTGGCCCTACAGATTACTATCAACTCCATCAAGCTCATCCTGGGTCTGCCCATCAACAGCTACGTTCTGTGGCTGATACTGAGTGGAGCTGGTGGGACGATCACCTCCGCGTTCTCAACCTGATCATCTCTACCTTGACCGATGTCTTGTACTTTGCCTAGCTCTTCACATCATTAATTAATTAATTAATTTTGGACATAGATTTGCATAGACATAGATTTGCTTTTGTTTTGTTTTTCTTATTCTCCATCCCATCGTTCCAGTGTTGTATCTGTGTGGAGCGTTACATAGCCGTGTTTCACCCTGTGGTGTTTCTGAGGTACAAAGCTCTTCAGTACAGGGTGGCCTGTTGCTGCCCTGTCTGGCTGACGGGGCTTGCAGTCAGCTTGTTAATTGTTATATCTGATACAGTGTTTCCTTACTACTTCTTGATGTGCTTTTGGATGGTATTTGATATGTTGTTGTTTATTTAATTTATTGAATTACTCGTGGTAATTAGAGATGTTGACAATTACTCTTATTGCATTAATGTTTAACATATTATGTAGATACATTTTTAATGGTAAAGCATTGTTTCTTAGGTGAAATCTGCCCCCTCCCCCCCAGGTGATGGTAAAGTAAAAAAAGTAATACCTTAAAGTTTTCTTTTCTATTATATTTAGGCAAAAGATATACATTAAATATAATAGAAAATACCTTCACTGCTAGGCGGCTATTATAAAACCAGTCAAATATTGGCGAAATTGGCAAATAATATTAGAAAGAGGCAACCATTGTGAACATAGCTGATCTACATGCTCACAACGAGCTTGTCAATCGGCTGTTATCACAACATGTATCTGCGGAACCAGTCCAAAAGGATTATTTTGGGGGGTCTTGGCCTGAAAAGGTTGAAAACCACTGGTCTAAATTATATGACCTGTTCATGAACTATTTTTATTAATACATTAATTTGGGTTATTCATACAATGGAACTGGAACATGACGCATGTGTGACGGATACATACCCACTGTCTGTAATATGACCTGTTCATGAACTACTTTTAATTAATCTGTTTTTCATCATCACTCATAATGTGTCACTGATGGAAAATGAACCATTGATGGAAAATAAAAGTCTAGTGAAGAAACTTTGGTTGCTGTGTATTGACTTTAAACGTACAGAACCAAACATAGTCCACAATCAAAGTTTACAAGTTGAATAGGCCTACTACGTTGAAATGGGCCATCAAGTCACACTTCTTAGAGCACCCCCCCACAGGAGGTGAGGGGGTGTCGGGTGGGTCACAACAATGCATTCCATTCCAAGACTGCCACCTACAACAGACATCAACGTGCCTCTTGGAGCACCCCTTGGAGCACCCCTTGGAGCAATTGAAATGGGCCATCAAGTCACACTTCTTAGAGAACCCGCCCCCCCCCCCCCCCCCCCCCCCACACACACACACAGAGATAGTGGGGTGGAAATAACGAGACAGGCATTGGTCTGTATAGTAGTGCTTTTAATTGACATGGTATGTATTATGTCGCTATGAATCACGCTGGATTATAATTTCTTCAAATCCCTATATTCTTCTCTCTTCCTATCTCCCTCTAGGTCTGGCTTATTAACCAGGCTAATCTCCCCCCTCTCTCTCTCTCACTCTCATAATGTGATCATTACCAGGTGATCTGTCCAATGCCAGACAACCAGTGACCATTAACACGTTTAATCTCTGCATTTGAATGTATTGTCTACAGTGAATTAATCAATCAACCCTCTCACTTTGGAATAATCTTCCACACAGATTTTGGACCATTTTAGTCTGGCTTTTAATAGTGTGACGTTTATTGTTTATTGTTGTTATTTTGTTTGTTTGTTCTACTGTTGCACTGTGATAGACTACGGTCTACCTGTTCTCTGGAAAGCACTTTGGGTCAACTGCTGTTGTTTTTAAATGTGCTATATAAATACAATTGACTTGACTAAAGTCGGGGTGTGCGTACAGGGTGTGCGGTATTATACTTGTAAAAGACAAGATGTGAAGGCTTGTGTACTAATTATGAAGACTGTTTGCAATCATTTTAGGGGGTGGGTGGCAGTTTGTGTTTTGGAAGACAAATAGTATTTTGGAAAACAGTTTTTCTTGTTGTTTCTTCACACAGAGCTATGTTACTGAAATAATGTGGAGCAATCCTCTTATGGCTCTGCTGCAGTAACAATTAATTATAATTAATATCCACTTATTCAATATTGTTAGACTATACATATATTATCCAGATAGCCAGATACTCTATATTGGATATAGATAGATTCATATATTAAATATGAAGCTTACAAAGCAATCTCACAGTTAGCAGTTTATTTCTAGAATGTTGCATAGAGCATGACCTGGGGGAGGAGTCAGAGAGGGGTGGAGCTCATGCAGCAGTTTGTTAGGTTGAGATTGGTGGCTGATGACTGTATTGTTCCACTCTTTGGCCAATCAACACCAAGCAGTTAGTGGTTCCACCTCAGGCTCTCCAGTATAAGAAGAGTTTGTAGTTGTTCTTCACAACTCCTCCAGGATATCACATTTGACTGTGGACTCCAGACTTCAGCTGAACTCTATCAACACACCCAAGGATCATCAAGACCTCTGTAAGTTACTTACTGTGTCTATATGGATATACAGCATGCCATAAGGATGTTTTTTTATCTAGTCATTTGTTTGTTTTGATTTATTTTAGCATTGACTACCTGTTGTCATGTATTTTCTAAAATATAAAATGATTGTAGAATCGAATTATAAATGGATGCTAAATTGATAATAGGGTACATTAATTTAACACTATAGGTTTTGCTATTTTAAGTCCAGGAATGCCTCTAAACAACATGTCCTTTGTCTTTGTTTCCAATTCAGTGTTGCATCATCAGTCTGGCTTCCCTGTTCTACCAGAGGTGAATGAACAAAGAAGCTTGGCTAAGCAAAAATGCCACTGCTGTGATCAGTGTGGTAAACACTTTCCTACAATGTCTAAACTTAAAAGACACCAGATTATTCATACTGGAGAGAAACCCTATGGGTGTGATCAGTGTGGACAACATTTCTCTCTAATGTCCAGCCTTAAAAGCCACCAGATAATTCACACTGGAGAGAAAGCCTATGGATGTGATGAGTGTGGACAACACTTCTCTATAATGGGAAATCTTAAAAGACACAAGAGAATTCATACTGGAGAGAAACCCTATGGATGTGATCAGTGTGGACAACATTTCTCTGAAATGTCCAGCCTTAAAAGCCACCAGAGAATTCACACAGGAGAGAAACCCTATGGATGTGATCAGTGTGGGCAACACTTCTCTCAGTTGTCTGACCTTAAAAAACACCAGAGAATTCACACTGGAGAGAAACCCTATGGATGTGATCAATGTGGACAAAACTTCTCTCAAATGGGAAATCTTAAAACACACCAGAGAATTCACACTGGAGAGAAATCCTATGGATGTGATCAGTGTGGTAAAAGCTTCTCTCGAACGGACAGTCTTAAAAAACACCAGAGAATTCACACTGGAGAGAAACCCTATGGATGTGATCAATGTGGACAACACTTCTCTCAAATGTCAAGCCTAACACTCACCAGAAATTTCACACTGGAGAGAAACCCTATGGATGTGATCAATGTGGACAACACTTCTCTCAAATGTCAAGCCTTAAAACACACCAGAAAATTCATACTGGAGATAAACCCTATGGATGTGATCAGTGTGATAAACGCTTCTCTCGAATGGACAGTCTTAAAACACACCAGATAATTCACACTGGAGAGAAACCATATGGATGTGATGATTGTGGACAACACTTCTCTCAAATGTCAAGCCTTAAAACACACCAGAAAATTCATACTGGAGATAAACCCTATGGATGTGATCAGTGTGATAAACACTTCTCTCGAATGGACAGTCTTAAAACACACCAGAGAATTCACACTGGAGAGAAACCATATGGATGTGATGATTGTGGACAACACTTCTCTCAAATGGCACACCTTAAAAGCCACCAGAGAATTCACACTGGAGAGAAACCCTATGGATGTGATCAGTGTGGTAAACGCTTCTCTCGTTTGTCTGACCTTAAAAAACACCAGAGAATTCACACTGGAGAGAAACCATATGTGACCACATTTGACTGAGAGACTGCCTTTGGATTTTTTTGAATTTTTGTTTTTTCACGTCATATGAAAGCAGGGAATCATAGCTTCAAATTGACATATTGGTTGTTCAGTTTGACCCACCAGTTTTGGAGATATGGCTTATAGAGTAATGTCTTGCAGAACATATCGAGTTGAGAAAACAGGCTTGAAAGGTTCACTTCTGTGGTCTCTAACATTACACCTAGCTACATGTTTAAGCATTTATTTCATATTTACATGTTGATTTCAGCTCTGACACTTATTTCAGACATGCTCTAGTATGTGAAGAGTCTGCCTGTGCTATTAACTCATTTTGAAAAAAAAAAGTTTTTCTCCTCTGGTGAAAAGCTGGAATGTGCGCGATGGCAGGCTCTCAGTCAAATCTGGTCACATATGGATGTGATGATTGTGGACAACACTTCTCTCAAATGGCACACCTTAAAAGCCACCAGAGAATTCACACTGGAGAGAAACCCAAATGATTTTTTTTGTTGATTTTGTTTAACTTGTTAATGGATTTTCTTATTGGACATTTTCAAGACATTTTAAATTAGAAACATTGTCTGTGACAGGAAATAAATTAGCACGTAATCACATTTTGTACATACATGTGTAAGTATGGATGAAATAAAACGTGTTACAAAATACATATTGTGTACGTTCTTATATATTATGGCTACAGCCATTGGTCAAATATATGAAAGGAGTCACAGACATCCATATACAAGCTTCCCATTGTATTTTCAAACACCATTTTAACCATGTTAGATTAATTGAACATATCCTGACGAAACGGTGTATCCTCTTCTCCATGAAATAAAAATGTTGAGCTCAAGGCCGGTGTGCGAACTACATCTCCTTTCATCAGATTCATTGAAAACACCCATATTCTGGTGACTGTCATAATGTGTGAGGGTGAGTGATTTTTATTACTTTTAATTCATTTTTTTATTTTCTAGTTTTTCTACTTGATGAGGCATTTCTGTCTCTTTTTATATTTGACATTGCACGTTGACATCACAAGATGTATTCTCTTTCTTTCCTACTCAGATCATGCATCTCAAATGGCCAATTCTCTGGTTACCATTTCAGATTTGGCCCATGGGCCTTCTTCTCTTCATAGTACTGGTCAATTTTTATTATTAACACATTTCACATTATGAAATAGTAATAATTATGTTAGTGAAATGGGTATGGAGACGTGGGAAGACCTCTGTTACTGAACAAACAATATAGCAATGATTAGTAGAGCTATTTTAACAAAACATATCCCTTACAAGTTACAGCACCTTTAACATTTCACAAAGGATGATAATAATAATAGGTTCTGTGTCATAGACCTATTTCTGTAGTTCTGTTGAAACTCAAAGAGGTGTAAAATGGTCTCAGTTCATCCATAATGTGATCATTAACAGGTGATCTGTCCAATGCCAGACAACCAGTGACCATTAACACGTTTAATCTCTGCATTTGAATGCATTGTCTATAGTGAATGAAGCATCAGCCATCATCATTTAGCCTGTTTACATTTTAACCTGGGGAAAGAATGTGGGGTTTGTTCATTATTTAGCATTTGAAAAAACATTGAATAAAAGTGCAGTCGAACCCTATTCAAACTAATTCCACACACCTGCATGCTCCTCATTCCCTCAGAGCAACACAACCTGAACAATGACTTAAAGTTGTCCAGGTTTTCCAGGTTTACACAAATACAGTTGTTGCTGTTATTGTGTCTCTGTTGTTAATAGCAATGTAATGATGGATATAGGATATGATTATTATATGGATAATGACGTATCCTGATTTATCCTGACTTATCCTGGTCATGAATTAATAATGCCTTACACTATGGACACATGGTCTACACATTACACAATGGAATTTCACTGTAAATATAGATAAGCGATTAAATGAGAACAATAGAGCACAATTTGCTATGAGACTTTGAGGATTTGACAATATACTAATTTGTTGTTAGGCCTTGACCAGTCCTGTACAGAAGACCCACCACTGTCAAACAAATTGAACTTGCATTGCAATTTAGGGTGTGCGGTAGTATACTTGTAAAAGACAAGATGTGAAGGAAGAGAGTAAACTGTCATTTCCAGTCTTTTTTCTGTTTGGTACAGCCCTTAAGTTTTGTGGTGAGGTCAAGTACGTCAAGCCACTATTTAACAAATGACCTATCTGATGATAGGGACATCTACAGGCAACGTAGAATGTGATATGCACAAGCCAACATGATTGTACGTAAGTTTAGTATTGTCATGGTCTGGCCCTCTGCCTGTTTATTCCCCTCTTTCTGTATCTCTCCCTCTGCCCAGTTGTGTCTGTCTTTCCACTTCAGCCACTCCCACTTCCCATTGCAGCCCTCAGTCCTAGTTACACACCTGGTTCCACTCTCATCAGCCCAGCCAATTATAAACCTGTGAACTCTGCTACAATCAACCCACCACCTATAAATACTGGACTCCTTGCACAAACTAACTCTCAGAACATAAAACGTCGTTGTCCCCTGCTCTACCTTGATGTTTTGGGTTTTGTCATTTTGACAACAACTATGAAGACATAGAAGACAACAACAAACTACTGTAACCCGTTGGATATATGCGAATACTGTGGAATTATTGTAATGGCTAGAGTTGTCTGTGAAAAGAGACATTGCTTGGAGCTTCCCATTGTATGAATCAACTAGGGAACTTGGTTATATTTGTACATCATTTGCTGCACATGATCAGTGACATATGTACAGTATGTAGCAGGTGTGGCGCCCTGTATGGGTGTATAAGTGAAATCACTTTAGGCTCTGTGTTAAGCATGGGACTATTGTGTGTTTGTTTGTTACGTGGTTAAAGCTCTATATTCTGATATACTCATTGTAATAGTGTTTGTTCAGTCACAGGGCTCTCCATGTCTGTGTAATAAACAATGTGAGAAGATTAATAAACAATATCATATAAGATTCAGTGTCCATCCATGATATGGCGTCTTTATACCACTGCTATCAACTCCATCAAGCTCATCCTGGGTCTCCCCTAACCTGACTCCGCCATATGGGGCAGCAGAGAGTACACTGGGTACTCTCTGCTGCCCCATCTGGCGGAGTCAGGTTAGGTCTCCCCATCAACAGCTACGTTCTGTGGCTGATACTGAGTGGAGCTGGTGGAATGATCGCCTCCGAGTTCTTCTATCTCAACCTGATCGTATCTGTGACCATCTCTTCCCTGGCCTCTGTCTTTTACTTTGCATGGCTCTTCACATGCACATTAATTTTGTTCAGGGTTTTTTCGCATTACTTCTAGTGTTTTTTCTGGTTCCCTGTTCCATTACAGTCAGAACAGCAGCATCACTCCCAATCTTCCGCCATAGTCTGAAAACTCACCTTTTCAGACTCCATCATGGCCCGTAGCACTTACCTTACCCCCTTAGATAGCACTTTTGTAGACTTGGATAGCATCTGATACATACTTATAGCATGTTATGTAGACAGCACTAGAATTGCATTGTATGTAGTCTTAGCACTTCATAGTAGCCTACATATGTATAGCATAGAATAGTATACATTGACACGATCGTAGACAGGAACACCCACAAACGTCACATCCGGTTTTAGCCCGGTTTTTCCCCATAGAGTTATAATAGCGTATGATCCTTTGGATCACGTTCAGAGCGATGTGTTGGATGATAGAAATATTGACAGCCAAGAAAAATCCATCAGAAAGACATCTGGAACACTCGCCCTCGGAAAGTTGACTACGTATACGAGACGATTTAGCCATGGTTCACATGGCGCTCGTCTGTCATGGCGGAACTTCAACCTGTTTTATGCACTTTTCCCATTTAGAACGTTAACGTCTACATACATGTTCAGATTTCAAATATAAAGTGCTCGCCCCAGAGCCATTGATGTTACAATCCTCGTCGGGTGGGTAATAGTACCCGTGTCTTCCGCATTGTTCAATAAAAAGCGTTTTAATCCGATCGGTGACCATTTTATCAGAGTTATAATGCACCAACCGATAGGGGCGCATGGCCATAAACTGATTAAACATTGCTTTTTATTGAACAATACGGAAGATACCGGCACTTATTCCCGCCCTAGCAGAATTGTAACATCTATGGTCCTGGGGTGAGCACTTTATATTTGTAATCGGAACATTTGTGTAGGCGTAAGCCGCCGCAAGGACTGTAAATGGAGAATGTGCGTAAAACACTTCAGTCCAGGCCAGGGCTACCATGTGCTCACAGCGCGTTGCGACACGTTGTTTGTAGATGGGGTTCAAGTGGTTTATAGTCAGAGTATCCTTATCTAATTATACTTTATTGCAGCGTCAAGTTGCACAAGCATAACCACCACTGAAATCGGACATCGATCTCCCTCTCCCTGCATGTTACAAAACATTGTGTTACCGCGGCGCAGTGTTTACTCGCCTGGTAGAGACAATTAAGTAAACTTAACGTAATATCAAAAACCAACAGCCATTAAGTCATCAATAATGTTTATAGAACACATTGTAGTGAATTCTAAGTAGTTTAGAGACAGTTGGAACTTGGAACGGAGCCATCGGTGTGCGGTCGAAACGAATGGTGTCGGTAGTCTACTTGGAATTCACTAAAACATGTTCTATAAACATCATTGATGAATTAATGGCTTTTTAAAATGTATATATTATGATAAGTTTCAGTGATCATATCTATAGAAAAGTGTCTCTTACCATATAGCGAATATATCAGTCCATTGTGTTGTGCTGGATCATGCCCATGCAGTCAAGGAAAACATTTCAATCGGCCTCTAGCTTGTTTCATTTTCTAAAGTAGCGTTCCTTGTCGAGTGGCAACAAGGATCTGTGCCTGTGATCTGGCAAGCCATGACACCTACTTTTAAATTAGTAGTATTTAAAGCATCTGTGTTTGAAAACCCAACACTTCACTGTTTATTCCGGTTGGGAGAACTCTGAACTTTCCCCCGGCTCCACGCCTCCTGTGACTGCAGTTCCACCTGTAGACCCGCCTCCTATGACTGCAGTTCCGCCTGTAGACCCGCCTCCTATGACTGCAGTTCCGCCTGCAGACCCGCCTCCTATGACCGCAGTTCCGCCTGCAGACCCGCCTCCTATGACTGCAGTTCCGCCTGCAGAACCGCCTCCTATGACTGCAGTTTCGCCTGCAGACCCGCCTGCTGTGCTTGCGGCCCCCCTGGCGCCGCCTCTGCCTGCAGCCCCCCTGGCGCCGCCTCTACCTGCAGCCCCCCTGGCGCCGCCTCTGCCTGCAGCCCCCCTGGCGCCGCCTCTACCTGCAGCTCTCCTGGCGCCGCCTCTACCTGCAGCTCTCCTGGCGCCGCCTCTACCTGCAGCTCTCCTGGCGCCGCCTCTATCTGCAGCTCTTCTGGCCCCGCCTCTGCCTGTAGCTCCCCTGGCACCACCCATGGCTGCAGCTTCCCTGGCATCGCCTCCGCTGGTGGCTTCCCAAGCATACCCTGTGGCTCCCCTGCCTCCGCCTGCGGCTTTCCTGGCTTCGGTGTCCTCTGCCTCGTCTCGGCCTCCAGGCCGACCACCAAACAACACCTCCGCCTTGTCTCGGCCTTCAGGCCGACCACCGGATGTCACCTCCACCTCGTCTCAGCTCCCTGGTCGTCCACCGGACATCGCCTCATCTCCGTCATCTCAGCCCCCTGGTTGTCCTCCTGATGTCTCCTCTGCCCTGGTCTATCATCCGGGCCGCCCACCTGAAATCATCTGCTCAGCCCTTATCCAGTCTCCCAGACCCCTTTGCTGTGGTCCATTGCCTCAGTCCCCCTCCTCCGGACCCCCTCCGCCCACCCTGCTCAGTGTTCCGGGCCAGCATTGTGGGACGTCTGGAAGCCGTCCCTTGAGGGGGAGGTACTGTCATGGTTTGACTCTTCCCCTATCTGCATGTCCATGTCAGCCACTCCCACTTTCCATTCCTACTGAGTCCTTGTCACACACCTGTTCCCACTCCCTCTTCAGCCCAACAGTGATGTCCCTTCCACACCTGTGAACACTTCGGCATTACCCTGATCCCCTTATAACTGGACTCATTCCACACACACACTGCCAGAACATTATTTGTGTTTCCCCTGATGTTCCCTTGTAGTGTCTGTTTCTTCGTCATGCCCCAGAGAGGTTTATGCTTTGTGCTTCTTGTAAGTTTTGCATTTTGGACATTTTGTTGACTGTTTTGGACTTGACTGTTTTGCACATCTAAGGGTGAAGTTTGCATAGTGACTATACATTTCCATGGAAAGAAAAACAATATGAAAATGTTTTTTAGTGCAGGTGTGCAACACACAAACATTAGTGGAAGGAGGAGCAGGGAAAGGTATAGTTAGAGAAGGCAAAGCACATAGTTCATCATTTGGAGGATCTGCTCTCATCAGGGAGAAAGTGACCGTCGGACGAAGAGACTTCACCAAAACACCAACTCAGAGATCTGAGACACTCTGCTGGCATCAAAAGGTGAGATCCCTTTATATAATATATAATATATATATTAACCTTGTGTTCATTGTTCATTAGAATAGTTGTTCAATAGAATAGAAACATTTTGAAGAGTTGTTAAAAATGTTTACTTGTGTCATTGTTATATCAGGTCAACTGTGCTCAAATCCATCTTCTGTACCGGTTACAGGATACACACAGAGCCTTAAGATGAACGACACACTGGCGAATGGCACCAACTCCTCCATCCCCTCCACATCCTCGGAGTTGATAGCAATGTGCAGTTTCAGCTCTATCAAGCTCATCCTGGGTCTCCCCATCAACAGCTACGTTCTGTGGCTGATACTGAGTGGAGCTGGTGGAACGATCGCCTCCGAGTTATTTTATCTCAACGTGATCGTATCTGTGATCCTCTCTACCTTGGCCGATGTCTTTTACGTTGCATGGCTCTTCACATACAACTCAATGTTGTACAAGGTTGCTAACTTTACTTTTGATTTGTTTTTCTCCTTCTCCATCCCATCGTTCCAGTGTTGTGTCTGTGTGGAGCGTTACATAGCGGTGGTTCACCCGTGGTGTTTCTCAGGTACAAAGCTCTTCGGTACAGGGTGGCCTGTTGCTGCGCTGTGTGGCTGACGGGGCTTGCAGTCAGCTTGTTAACTGTTATATTCGATACTTTGTATCCTTACTACTTCCTGATGGGCTTTTGGGCCGTGTGCATTTCTGTGGTGTTTTTCTGCTGCCTCTCGGTCCTCAGGGCTCTGAAACAGCCTGGACCAGGAGAAGGACAGAGGGACAGTGGGGAGGGAAACGGCCTGAAGAGAAGAGCTTTTAGAATCATTCTGATCAGCTTGGTGGTAATGTCACTGACTATAATGAGCTGTATTCCCTTTGTTATGTTTACACTACTGAATTATTCCAAGTCCGTAGTTGCTAATACCATCCTATATACAGTATCCATGATTTCAGTGTTTGTCCATTCATTGCTCTACCTCCACAAAGCTGGGAAACTGCCATGCTTCAAGGGGCTCTGAAAGCAGGTCAGCATGAGGATAGATCTCTAATGCTGCGTTCACACATGGAAGATGCAAAGATCACAGCATAATGTGTTGTTGCTTTGTAAAATCTGTTGCTCACACGGTCATTGACATCATCAAACGTGCGTCCGTAGTGACGTGTGTCATTGCAGCTACAGTTGTAGCTTTGCATCTGGAAGTTGAACCCAGCTCAGCTTAAATTTGTAGCTTTTGCAGCAGCCACAAACGTCAGATGCATCTTTGTATCTTCATGCTGGCTTCCATTGACAATGAATGGTAGACTGTATCTTTGCATCTGCCCGTGTGAACGCAGCATTACCAGACCTGTGTGATACTAGGCTCTAATCCTACAAATGTAATCCAAATCTGCCACTGTGTCAGATAAACCTATTTTAATTCATTTAATCAGCTATTTGATATGTTGTTGTTGTTTTTTAATTACTTGTGGTAATTAGAGATGTTGACAATTACTCTGCAATTATTGCGTTATTGTTTAACATATGTAGATTTGTTTTTTTTAATGGAAAATCATTGTTTCTCAGTTGAAATCCCCCCCCCCCCCCCCCCCCCCCCCAGGTGACGGTAAAGTAAAATCTTATCTTGGGGGGGTCGTGGCCTGAGAACCACTGGTCTAAATAATATGACCTGTTCATGAACTTTCTTTAATTCAATCATTTGGATTATTCATACAATGGAACATGACACATGTGTGACGGATTAATACCCACTGTCTATTCAAGTTTTATTTGTTCTCGAAATTACACTGAGTAATTAAACTCATTTTCAGTGTCGTTGAGTAATACAATATCATATAGAAAAACATCACAATACATCAGAAGATCAGGAAAAGAAAAACAAAAGGTATACATGTGAATTACATATGATTACAAATAAAAGCTAAGATCGATTTCAAAACGATCTAAAAACAGTTACATAATTATTGTTGGGATCTGTATGCTCACCAAGGTTTTAAAACGACTCCGGGGTACCAATGTGGTCAATTTTAATGTTGTTTGCAGGTCATTCCATGTATTAGGGCCACAGAAGCTAAAAGCAGATCTACCAAATTCAGAGTTAACTTTTGGTACCTTGAATTTGGGGAAATTACTTGATCTGGTTTGATATGACCTGTTCATTAACTACTAATTTATCTGTTTTTCATCATCATTCACAATGTGTCACCGATGGAACATGAAGCATCGATAGAAAATAAAAATCTAGTGAAGAAAGTTTTTTTCTTTTCCTTTTTTTTGCTGTGTATTGACTTAAACGTACAGAACCAAACATAGGACAAACTACTGTAACCCATTACGAATACTGTGGAATTATTGTCATGGCTGGAGTTGTCTGTGAAGAGAGACGTTGCTTGGTGCTTCCCATTGTATGAATCAACTAGAAAAGGGAACTCTGTTACATTTGCACATCATTTGCTGCATATGAACAGTGACAAGTGTATGTAGCAGGTGTGGCGCTACCTATGGGTGTGTATGTGAAATCACTTTAGGCTCTGTGTTGAGCATGGGACTTTTGTTTGTTTGTTTGTTAAAAGGATAAAGCTCTATATTCTGATATAATCATTGTAATAGAGTGTCTGTTCAGTCACAGGGCTCTCCATGTATGTTTAATAAACAATATCATAAAATTCAGTGTCCATCCGGGATATGACGTCTTTATACCACAGCTTAAGGTTAGCACTTTCTTTTTTTTTTTTTTTATGTTTCTTTTTGTGGCTTTCGCCTTTATTTTATTTTTGTATGGAGGGGCAGACAGTAGGCTGACAGGAAATGGGGGGAGAGATGGGGGGGAAGACATGCAGTAAAGGCCGTCGGGATCGGGAGTCGAACCCGTGGCACACTGCCAGACTGGATTACCAGCCAAGGTGCCTGGACCACTGAGCCATGGCCCAGGCCAAGGTTAGCACTTTCAATATCAAATGACACTCCTCTGTAGTGTTTTTTAAGTGGTGCAACCACTTCATTAAGTAGCTTTGTGTGTGCCTGCATGGCTGCCTGGCTACCTGGCTGTGTCTGAGCACGAAAATAGCATTTGGTTGGTTTTCAAAACAGTGCAGCCTGTAGCAACTCATAATGTAATAACTGCTCAGCCTAACACACACATACTGTCACTCATTCTTGAGATAAGGGACAAAACCTTTTTCAAATCAGATTTGTTTTTATTTTAAGAACCATTAAAATAAAATGGATGTATTTGTAGACACAGGTCTCAACTACCAATCTTGAGAAGGAAAAGGTTTTTCGCATAACATTTATTTCTAAAATGGGACATTTATGCACTTTATAACTGATTTATGTCAACTCCGTCAGACACACTAAAATCCCTTTTATTTTAATTTGATAATTTCAACAATACTATAAAGTCCTCAGTTATCTTATAATGGCTTTTAGTAGTCAAGTTAAGTAATACAATTAATTTAATATTGTTTTATTCCAATATCACACTATTATGAAATATCCCATTTCTCAAATCCTTCATTTTCAACCTTTACTTTCAATATTATAACATAAAAACCATGTTAAAAAAAATAAAAAGCATCATTAAGTAGTATTTCAGTTGGTGTTTCAATACATAAGCACAAAATATTTGACATTGAATCATCTATTTCTTTGGAAATTAACAAAAACATCATGTGACCAACGTCTGACGGAGTTGACGGACATCTGACGGAGTTGACAAGTTGAACTGATTTAGGTTCTAGACCACCTAGGATCTTGATTCTCGTAACTAATCCCACATTTTCAAGGATGAGGAATACAGTGGTACTATTTAGATTTGCCCTGTGACCATGGCAGCCATTTTTCAAAATGGCCGCCACCTGCTGTTACTTTACAATAACTCAAGTTCTACACCACCTAGGATCTTGATTCTGGTGACTAATCATACATTTTCAAGGATGTGGGATACATTGGTACTATTTAGATTTGTCCTGTGACCATGGTAGACATTTTTCAAAATGGCCGCCAACTTTCTGTTATTTCCCAATAACTCAAGTTCTACACCACCTAGGATCTTGATTCTGGTGACTAATACTACATTGTCAAGGATGAGGAATACAGTAGTACTATTTCGATTTATCCTGTGACAATGGCAGCCATTTTCAAAAATGGCGGACCTGCTATTATTTTACCAATTAGTCAGGGAATATTATCAGAATGTCAAATCTGGGAATACATTTCTTACCAAGAATTTTCTTGTTTGTAAAGGTGTCTACTAACATATCCCACATTGGTTTCTATTGAACCACCCTAGGGGAATTTTTGACAGCTGCTGAAAGTTGGGTACCATCAACAACCAATATAAGGCTAAATGTTCTAATTTTCATTATGCTTTAAGTAGCATGTGGCATGTCAAACGAGGGGGTTTTCATGATTCTGAATCCATTCCAAGCATTAGTTTTGCACGAAAAACACTCCTTGGGCTAAAAACGGCCATAGCCATCATCACAGATGTGATGAGGTAAGCACATTTGGGCACATTTGGGCAAGTGGCTATGGCCAAACTAGGGGTCAAACTCCTTGGGCTAAATTCGGCCATATCCACTTGCCCAAATGTGCCCAAATGTGCTGACCTAATCACATTTGTGATGACGGCTATGGCCGTTTTCAGCCCAATGAGTGTTTTTCGTGCATAGCTAATGCTTGGAATGCATTCAGAATCATGAAAACCCCCTAGTTTGACATGTCACATGCTATAAGCATAATGAACATTTTGCCTTATATTGGTTGTTGATGGTACCCCAACTTTCAGCAGCTGTCAAAAGTTCCCCTAATGTGGTTGAATATAAAGCAATGTGGGATATGTTAGTAGACACCCTTCCAAACACATTGGTGAAGAAAATTCTTGGTAAGGAATTTATTACCAGATTTTATTAATATCCCCATACTAAATAACGTTCTAATAATGTTCTAGACCACCTATAGACCCGACTTCACCAACAGAGACCCGGGTGACACCTAAACAACAAGTTTGGACAGCCCCACGAATTAGTGTTACGGAAAATAGCAAGTGTCTTGGAGGCAGCCAACATCTGTCGAGGCGATGGGGTGGCCTTTGAGAAGTTTGCGCTTCAAGTACAGTCGCTGGTAGGCATGCTAACAACCCTAGGCCCAGAGGGAGACACAGCACTTAGATGCGGCTCACAAGTTGCACGACTCCTCAACAAGCTGCCACCAGAGATAAGAGTTGAATTCCGCCGCACAATGCTCTGCGGCCCAGGAGCAACCAACACCCTGTTGGAGTTATCGGAGTGGTTGAAGCACGAGTCCTAGCCATATAGCCTGTGCAAAGGCAAACACCTTGAAGTCCTGCTTGAGGTGAACAGTGAGCGAAAGACTCTGCCTCAACGGAAAACCTGAAGATCTGCCTTCAGAACTATCAGGCAGGATGTGCAGACACTGAAGGCATCAGTGTCGTTCTCTGTGTCCCCAGCATGTCAACCAAAGCAATGTTACCAAATCAAAGGAGCCTTCACCTCAAGTCACCTGGGGCTGGGTGAGCAATCGTATCCTGTATCTAGCCTCACAACTAAATACAGACACTTGGCCAGACTGCCGCTACAACGGTTTGAAAGGGTCAAACCCCTCATCCTGATTGGGGAAGACCACCCCACCTAATCACACCAACCGAACAATTGAGGTTGGGGCCTCCAGGTGGGCCAGCAGCCATCTGCACAAGACTGGGCTGGACCCTGCAGGAAAGCAATCTCCAGCCAAGACAATGTAAGAGCCCCAGAACACAGAGCTCATGAGGACGGAGAAACACTGGCAGGAGGCCACCAAGATACAACGCCCAAGAGACCCAGAGTGTGCCACCGCTCGCAGTAAGGAGATCAACTGCTGCAGCAACGATGTCATGAAAGGCAAGTCTCTACCAAAAAACCCCTGAACCTAATCGGGGTGTCAAGAGACCAAAGTTTCTCCCCCACAGTTCCCTGCAGTGGCCAGTGAAGTCAAACTGTGTGTCTGTGCCTGAAAGGGACAAGTCAAAGGCCATAAGGCACCTACTGTAATGTCCTGTCAGTAGCAACTCAGCCTGCACCTGAAATAAGCCCTGACCCCTCCCAGAGAAAGTTCATCCTTGAAAATGTAATGATTAGTCGCCAGATCCAAGATCCTTGGTGGTCTAAAACTTGAGTTATTGGTAAAATAACAGCAGGTTGGTGGCCATTTTGAAAAACAATGGCTTCCATGGTCACAGGACAAATGTAAATAGTACCACTGTATTCCTCATCTTTTAAAATGTATGATTACATTGATTGGTCACCAGAATCAAGATCCTAGGTGGTCTATAACTTTAATTATTGGTAAAATAACAGCAGGTTGGTGGCCATTTTGAAAAACAATGGCTGGCATGGTCACAGGACCAATCTAAATAGTACCACTGTATTCCTCATCTTTTAAAATGTATGATTAGTCACCAGAATCAAGATCCTAGGTGGTCTAAAACTTGAGTTATTGTAAAATAACAGCAGGTGGCGGCCATTTTGAAAAATGGCTGCCATGGTCATAGGGAAAATCTAAATTGTACCACTGTATCTCTCATCCTTGAAAATGTAATATTAGTCACCAGAATCAAGATCCTAGGTGGTGTAGAACTTGAGTTATTGTAAAATAACATCGGTGGCGGCTATTTTGGAAGATGGCTGCCATGGTCACCACGAGAAAAATCTGTGATGGCCCTATAGCCAAAAATGTTCCTTAAGGCATGCTCTAACTGTCTGCCAAATTAGAATACTTCACATTATTCAAAAACTATCATTTTATTGTTTTGGGAACACTTTTGTCAACTCCGTCAGATACATGTCAACAAAACCTGATGGAGTTGACGTCTGACGGAGTTGACAAAATGGCATTTGTTTTCATCTTAACCCTCTACTACAATTTATCCATTTAGTTTTTCTTCAGTTGTTAGCTAAACCTAACCCTAAACTAAAAAACGAAACATTATTTTGGAATTCTTAACAAAGATCATAATAATGTCCTGACGGAGTTGACATGTAAAAGCTGTGACCACATTGATATCAACATTGTTTGTTTAAAATATCAAACAATTGAATGCTTGTCAGACCAGGTGCTCCACTGTTGCAACAAATATAAACAGGACTTGGAAAAGGAGTCTTCAGGCTAAATCTGTCGACAATATTTTCTGATTAATTTAAGACTTTCAAAAAACCTGACAGAGTTGACGGAGACGTGGGACACACATTTGATATGAGATATTTAATTTAAAATATAAATTAAAATTAACTGTGTATATTGTTTGCTATGTTGTTGACAATCTACTTTCATTTAGTATGTATATTTATGTGATTGTGACAGTATTAGACACTTTTTTGGCAGTTTGAAATTGTGACAACTTGCTGGGGACAGGCTAAATACAGGCCTTTTTGGGTACAGTGCCTGCTTTTAACTAATTTAGATGGTATATGAAAAAATATATAATGAAATGAATGGCATAATAATACACAACTGTATTACATTTAACTGTGCAAGTGCTTTTATTTTTATGAATTAATTTATTTTTAACATAAATAAGGCTCTTATGTGTGGGACATGTTTTTTCCACTTTTGTCCCTCATCTCAAGAATGAGTGACGTATATATGACCCACAAACTACACTACGTGGCACGTAACAAGGTGTAACAGTACAGTACAGTACAGTACAGTACAGTACAGTACAGTACAGTACAGGGACCCCCCGGGGACCGCCACACGGAGTTGCACCACTTACTTCACACAGGTGTGATTTTTAAACTCATGCCATCTGGACAATGATACAGAACCTTGCTGTGGAAAATGGTCAGTTTTAGTAGGAGTTTTGTCCCCTCAGCCATCAAACTGCCCCACCGTGATGATTTTGTTTAACTTGTTAATGGATTTTCTTATTGGACATTTTCAAGACATTTTAAATTAGACACATTGTCTGTGACAGGGAAGAAATTATCACGTAATCACATTTTGTACATGGATGAAATAAAACGTGTTACAAAATACATATTGTGTTCATTCTTATATATTATGGCTACAGCCATTGGTCAAATATATGAAAGGAGTCACAGACGTCCATATACAAGCTTCCCATTGTATTTTCAAACACCATTTTAACCATGTTAGATGAATTGAACATATCCTGACGAAGACCTGAAGGGGTCGAAACGTTGTATCCTCTTCTCCATGAAATAAAAATGTGGAGCCCAAGGCTGTTGTGCGAACTACATCTCCTTTCATCAGATTAATTGAAAACACCCATATTCTGGTGACTGTCATAATGTGTGAGGGTGAGTGATTTTTATTACTTTTAATTCATTTTTTTATTTTCTAGTTTTTCTACTTGATGAGGCATTTCTGTCTCTTTTTTTTAAATATATATTTGACATGTTGATTTGACATCACACGATGTATTCTCTCTATTTCCTACTCAGATCATGCATCTCAAATGGCCAATTTTCTGGTTACCATTTCAGATGAAGCCAGATTTGGCTTCATAGTACTGGTCAATTTTATTATTAACACATTTCACATTATGAAATAGTAATAATTATGTTAGTGAAATGGGTATGGAGACGTGGGATGACCTCTGTTACTGAACAAACAATATAGCAATGATTAGTAGAGCTATTTTAACAAAACATATCCCTTACAAGTTACAGCACCTTTAACATTTCACAAAGGATGATAATAATAATAAGTTCTGTGTCATAGACCTATTTCTGTAGTTCTGTTGAAACTCAAAGAGGTGTAACATGGTCTCAGTTCATCCATAATGTGATCATTAACAGGTGATCTGTCCAATGCCAGACAACCAGTGACCATTAACACGTTTAATCTCTGCATTTGAATGCATTGTCTATAGTGAATGAAGCATCAGCCATCATCATTTAGCCTGTTTACATTTTAACCTGGGGAAAGAATGTGGGGTTTGTTCATTATTTAGCATTTGAAAAAACATTGAATAAAAGTGCAGTCGAACCCTATTAAAATGAATTCCACACACCTGTTGTTAATAGCAATGTAATGATGGATATAGGATATGATTATTATATGGATAATGACGTATCCTGATTCATCCTGACTTATCCTGGTCATGAATTAATAATGCCTTACACTATGGACACATGGCCTACACATTACACAATGGAATTTCACTGTAAATATAGATAAGCGATTAAATGAGAACAATAGAGCACAATTTGCTATGAGACTTTGAGGATTTGACAATATACTAATTTGTTGTTAGGCCTTGACCAGTCCTGTACAGAAGACCCACCACTGTCTTCTAAAGTCGAAACAAATTGAACTTGCATTGCAACTTAGGGTGTGCGGTAGTATACTTGTAAAAGAGAAGATGTGAAGGAAGAGAGTAAACTGTCATTTCCAGTCTTTTTTCTGTCTGGTACAGCCCTTAAGTTTTGTGGTGAGGTCAAGTACGTAAAGCCATTATTTAACAAATTACCTATCTGATGATAGGGACATCTACAGGCAACGTAGAATGTGATATGCACAAGCCAACATGATTGTACGTAAGTTTAGTATTGTCATGGTCTGGCCCTCTTTATTCCCCTCTTTCTGTATCTCTCCCTCTGCCCACTTGTGTCTGTCTTTCCACTTCAGCCACTCCCACTTCCCATTGCAGCCCTCAGTCCAAGTTACACACCTGGTTCCACTCTCAGCCCAGCCAATTACAAACCTGTGAACTCTGCTACAATCAACCCACCACCTATAAATACTGGACTCCTTGCACAAACTAACTGTCAGAACATAAATCTTTGTCCGGTGCTTCACATCGTTGTCCCCTGCTCTACCCACTGTCTGTAATATGACCTTGTTCATGAACTACTTTTAATTCATCTGTTTTTCATCATCACTCATAATGTGTCACTGATGGAACATGAACCATTGATGGAAAAATAAAAGTCTAGTGAAGAAACTTTGGTTGCTGTGTATTGACTTTAAACATACAGAACCAAACATAGTCCACAATCAGAGTCTACAAGTTGAATAGGCCTACTACATTGAAATGGGCCATCAAGTCACACTTCTTATAGCACCCCCCCTCCACACACCTGAGTGCTCCTCATTCCCTCAGAGCAACACAACCTGAACAATGACTTAAAGACTTAAAGTTGTCCCAGTGTCCCAGTCTCAGTTTCCCAGGTTTAGACAATACAGTTGTTGCTGTTATTGTGTCTCTGTTGTTAATAACAATGTAATGATGGATATAGGATATGATTATTATAAGGATAATGACTTATCCTGATTTATCCAGACTTATCCTGGTCATGAATTAATAATGCCGTATTACACTATGGACACATGTTTCTGCACACAGGCCTACACATTACACAATGGGATTTCACTGTAAATATAGATAAGCGATTAAATGAGAACAATAGAGCACAATATTGGCTATGAGACTTTGACAATATACTAATTTGTTGTTAGGCCTTGACCAGTCCTGTAGAGAAACACCACCACTGTCTACTAAAGTCCACTCCGCCATCTCCCGCCTACAGAGGGTCCTGTATTTAAATCCCTAAACGGCCTTGCCCTTCCTATATTTCTGAACTAATAACTGCTCCCCCTAACACCAGGACACTCAGATCCTCCACTCTCAAACTCATTGCAGTCCCCCCTTCAAATCTGAAAAGAAAAGGTGATCAGTCTGTAGCTGGACCCTATATACACTTTGGAATAATCTTCCACACAGATTTTGGACCATTTTAGTCTGGCTTTTAATACAGTGTGACGTTTATTGTTTATTGTTGTTCATTGTTTTTGTTGTTATTTTTGTTTGTTTGTTCTACTATTGCACTGTGATAGACTACGGTCTACCTGTTCTCTGGAAAGCACTTTGGGTCAACTGCTGTTGTTTTTAAATGTGCTATATAAATAAAATTGACTTGACTAAAGTCGGGGTGTGCGTACAGGGTGTGCGGTATTATACTTGTAAAAGACAAGATGTGAAGGCTTGTGTACTCATTATGAAGACTTTTTGCAATCATTTTAGAGGGTGGGTGGCAGTTTGTGTTTTGGAAGACATAGTATTTTGGAAAACAGTTTTTCTTGTTGTTTCTTCACACAGAGCTGGTTCTATGTTACTGAAAGAATGTGGAGCAATCCTCTTATGGCTCTGCTGCAGTAACAATTAATTATAATTAATATCCACTTATTCAATATTGTTAGACTATACATATATTATCCAGATAGCCAGATACTCTATATTGGATATAGATAGATTCATATATTAAATATGAAGCTTACAAAGCAAACTCAGTTAGCAGTTTATTTCTAGAATGTTGCATAGAGCATGACCTGGGGGAGGAGTCAGAGAGGGGTGGAGCACATGCATCAGTTTGTTAGGTTGAGATTGGTGGCTGATGACTGTATTGTTCCACTCTTTGGCCAATCAACACCAAGCAGTTAGTGGTTCCACCTCAGGCTCTCCAGTATAAGAAGAGTTTGTAGTTGTTCTCCACAACTCCTCCAGGATATCTATACTTTCTGATCACATCTGACTGTGGACTCCAGACTTCAGCTGAAGATGAACTCTCTCAACACACCCAAGGATCATCAAGACCTCTGTAAGTTACTTACTGTGTCTATATGGATATACAGCATGCCATAAGGATGTTTTTTATCTAGTCATTTGTTTGTTTTGATTTATTTTAGCATTGACTACCTGTTGTCATGTATTTTCTAAAATATAAAATGATTGTAGAATCGAATTATAAATGGATGCTAAATTGATATTAGGGTACATTAACTTAACACTATAGGTTTTGCTATTTTAAGTCCAGGAATGCCTCTAAACAACATTTCCTTTCCTTTGTTTCCAATTCAGTGTTGCATCATCAGTCTGGCTTCCCTGTTCTACCAGAGGTGAATGAACAAAGAAGCTTGGCTAAGCAAAAATGCCACTGCTGTGATCAGTGTGGTAAACGCTTTCCTACAATGTCTAGACTTAAAACACACCAGATAATTCACACTGGAGAGAAACCCTTTGGATGTGATCAGTGTGGTAAACGCTTCCCTACAATGTCTAGACTTAGAAGCCACCAGAGAATTCATACTGGAGTGTATAACCAACATTTGAAGTGAACAGAGCTCCTGACCTGTCTAGTTGAGTAAGTAGCATTATTCTGTATTTTAGCAAACTGCTGTTAGTGTTACTCTAAGTACTTTTGTATTAGTATTATATTATTAGCTTGTGTGGTAGTCAGAGTTTATAGTTGTATTGTTTGTGTTCAAACAGTAGACTAGTAGACTAGTTTAATTAGTTTCACCCTGTAATAGGCCACTTGATAAGTAGTATAGGCCACTTGATTTCCTTGTGAAGTGTGAAGTGAGTGCTTTAGCCAGCACAACTCAAGTGATAAGTAGCCAGGCTGGGAGTATTCTCTTCAGTGTATAACCAACATTTGAAGTGAACAGAGCTCCTGACCTGTCTAGTTGAGTAAGTAGCATTATTCTGTATTTTAGCAAACTGCTGTTAGTGTTACTCTAAGTACTTTTGTATTAGTATTATATTATTAGCTTGTGTGGTAGTCAGAGTTTATAGTTGTATTGTTTGTGTTCAAACAGTAGACTAGTAGACTAGTTTAATTAGTTTCACCCTGTAATAGGCCACTTGATAAGTAGTATAGGCCACTTGATTTCCTTGTGAAGTGTGAAGTGAGTGCTTTAGCCAGCACTCCTGGCAGACGATTAGCAATCAGTTGGAGTGGCCTTATACCACCAGCCGAAAGCGTCAGCTGTTAAGCGGCGGCCAGCAAACGAAGGCGACAGGCGACTTTGTCAAAGTCCGACTTCGTCACTGAACGATAAGCTGTAGCATTGATTAGTGACATATATAGTAGTGTGATAGATATAGTAGTGTATTGTAGTATATGTTTAGTGATCTACAATGTGTTTTCTTCCTATTCCTGTCCTCTCTTCTTCCTGGCGGTCGCACAAACACTGGGTTACACCCAGATGTCGCGACACAACTAATCTCATCTATCCTACTCTTTCAACTCACGTCGAGCAAGTGGTAACGGGAGGGCTTTGGAATTGCCACTCGGCTGTGGTGGAAGGCAAATCTGCTTTCATCTCAGCCTACGCCTCCTTGCTCTCCCTTAACTTCCTTGCTCTGACTGAGACCTGGATCAGACCAGAAAACACTGCTACGCCCGCGGCTCTGTCAGATGTGTACTCTTTCTCTCACACTCCCAGAGCCGTGCGGACAGGTGGTGGGGTTGGTCTGCTCATTTCCAGAAAATGGAAATACTCTCCTGTTTCACTGTCACTATTCTCTCCTACCTCATTTGAATTTCATGTGGTCACTGTTTCTCATCCAGTCAAGCTCACCATTGCAGCTGTTTATCGCCCACCGGGCCCTGCTGGTGGCTTCCTGGAGGAGCTGGACCATCTAGTCTCCCACTTCCCTGTCGATGGCTCTGGATTCATCCTTCTGGGTGACTTCAACCTCCCGACTGAGAAGCAGCTAGACCCACTACTTTCGTTTCTCGCCGCCTTTGACCTAGTTCTTTCCCCATCTCCTCCTACCCATGAGGCGGGCAACCAACTGGACCTGATCTTCACCAGAGGCTGCTCTATTGCTAACCTGTCTGTCACTCCTCTTTCCAGTGAAAAGGGTAAGAAACTCTCTGATCACTACTTCATGTCCTACTCTCTCTCTCTCTCCTCTCCCCCCTCACAGCCCCTCCCTACCCACATGATTTCCTCACGTCACAATCTTCGCTCACTTTCCTCCACTGATCTTTCCTCTTCTGTTCTCTCTGCTCTCCCTGCCCCTGAATCCTTTGCTCTTCTATCCCCTGATACCGCCACAGATCTTCTTTTCTCTACTCTATCCTCTTCTCTCGACCATCTCTGTCCCCTCACCACCAGGCCTGCACGCCAAACTCCACCTGCCCCCTGGTTGTCGGACTCAGTGCGGACTGAGAGACGGAGCCTGAGAGCGGCTGAGCGCAAATGGAGAAAGGGCAACCTCCCGGAGGACCTTCTCACCTTCCAATCTCTCATTTCTACTTTTTCCTCCTCTCTATCAGCTGCTAAAGCTGCTTTTTTCTGCACTAAAATTCAGGCTTCTGCTTCCAACCCTAAAAAACTCTTTGAAACTTTCTCCTCTCTCCTACAACCACCACCCCCTCCTCCCTCCTCGTCCCTCCTCCCTGACGATTTCGCCAACTTCTTTGACAAGAAGGTGAACGATATCCGATCCTCCTTCCCTCCTCCCCCGGCTGGTGCCCTGCGCGCTGCCCACACCCGTCTGCCTGCCACCCCCCCCTCTCTACCTTCATCTACTCCTCTTCCCCCCCCCATCCCCTCTCTATCCCACTTCTCTCCCCTCTCCCCTAACGAGGTCCTTCTCCTTGTTACCTCTAGTCGCCCCACCTCATGCTCTCTGGACCCGGTCCCATCCACTCTGTTGCAGTCTATTGCACCTGAACTTCTTCCCTTCTTAACCCACCTTATTAACACCTCTCTGACATCTGGCTACTTTCCCTCTACTTTCAAGACTGCCAGAGTCACCCCCCTCCTGAAGAAACCGACACTTGACCCCTCTGAGATCAAGAACTACAGACCGGTTTCCCTTCTATCCTTCCTATCTAAAACTCTCGAACGTGCTGTCTTTAAACAACTGTCCTCCTATCTCCACCAGAACAACCTCCTGGACTCCAACCAGTCTGGTTTCAAAGTGGGTCACTCGACAGAGACTGCCCTGCTGGCAGTGACGGAGTCGCTCCATGCCGCTAGAGCGAACTCTCTCTCCTCCGTCCTGATACTCCTGGACCTGTCTGCAGCGTTCGACACGGTGAACCATCAGATCCTCCTCTCCACCCTCGAGGGGATGGGTGTCTCAGGCTCTGCACTCTCCCTGTTTGCATCCTACCTGACGGGTCGCTCCTACCAGGTGATGCTGAGAGGGTCTGTGTCAGAACCACACAGGCTCACAACTGGGGTTCCCCAAGGCTCGGTTCTGGGTCCTCTTCTTTTCTCTCTCTACACTACATCTCTGGGTGCTGTCATCCACTCCCATGGCTTTTCCTACCACTGCTATGCCGATGACACCCAGCTGATCCTCTCATTCCCCCCCTCTGATACCCAAGTGGAGGCACGCATTGCTGCTTGTCTGGCTGACATCTCGGCGTGGATGTCGACAAACCACCTGAAGCTCAACCTGGACAAGACCGAGCTGATGTTCCTCCCGGGGAAGGGCTGTCCGCACCGAGACATGGCCATCACCATTGATAATGCTGTGGTGACCTCAACTCGGACTGCGAAAAATCTGGGTGTGACCCTGGACGATCAACTGACGTTCTCGGCAAACATCGCATCAGTGACAAGGTCCTGCAGATTCCTCCTCTACAACATCAGGAGGATTCGCCCCTTCCTCACGGAGAAGGCAGCCCAGGTGCTCATCCAGGCTCTCGTCATCTCCCGCCTGGACTACTGCAACTCTCTCCTTGCTGGTGCTCCGGCATCTGCCATCAGACCTCTGGAGCTTGTTCAGAAAGCTGCGGCTCGTCTGGTGTTCAACCGCCCCAAGTTCTCCCACACAACCATCCTTCTCCGTTCTCTACACTGGCTCCCCGTAGCGGCCCGCATCCAGTTCAAAACCCTGGTGTTAGCCTATAGGGCAGTGAAAGGAACAGCTCCTTCCTATCTCCGGGCTATGGTCGATGCCTACACCCCTGCCCGACCACTTCGGTCTGCCACCTCGGGGCGACTGATTGCCTCGTCACTCAAGGGTCCTTCTGGCCGATCCACACGGTCACGACTCTTTTCTGTTCTGGCCCCACAGTGGTGGAATGAACTCCCCACTGATGTTAGGACAGCAGAGTCACTGCCCATATTTCGCCGCAGGTTGAAAACCCACCTCTTCAGGAAACACTACCCTTCCTCTCTGCCTGACCTACTTGTTGTTAACTAGTTGTACGAACGTTTGTTTTCTATTGTTGTATTGTTTATTGGATCTTGTTTAGTCGATACACTTAATTGTTTTAGCTCATGCTCATTTGATTTAGCTATTTTGTCTCATCCGGTTAAGGAAATAGGTAGCTGATATATTGCACTTTTACCTTAGCGCTAGGTATACTCTTGGTTGCTTGTTTTTGCAGAAAATGCACTAAAGACTTCTGGTGATTAGTAGTTTTTGTTCCCTACCTATGTTGAATACACTTATTGTAAGTCGCTTTGGATAAAAGCGTCTGCTAAATGACTGTAATGTAATGTAATGTAATGTAAAAACCCTATGGGTGTGATCAGTGTGGACAACATTTCTCTCTAATGTCCAGCCTTAAAAGCCACCAGATAATTCACACTGGAGAGAAACCATATGGATGTGATGATTGTGGACAACACTTCTCTACAATGGGAAATCTTAAAACACACAAGAGAATTCATACTGGAGAGAAACCCTATGGATGTGATCAGTGTGGACAACATTTCTCTGAAATGTCCAGCCTTAAATGCCACCAGAGAATTCACACAGGAGAGAAACCCTATGGATGTGATCAGTGTGGGCAACACTTCTCTCATTTGTCTGACCTTAAACAACACCAGAGAATTCACACTGGAGAGAAACCCTATGGATGTGATGAGTGTGGACAACACTTCTCTCAAATGTCAAGCCTTAAAACACACCAGAAAATTCATACTGGAGAGAAACCCTATGGATGTGATGAGTGTGGACAACACTTCTCTATAATGGGAAATCTTAAAACACACCAGAGAATTCACACTGGAGAGAAACCATATGGATGTGATGATTGTGGACAACACTTCTCTACAATGGGAAATCTTAAAACACACAAGAGAATTCATACTGGAGAGAAACCCTATGGATGTGATCAGTGTGGGCAACACTTCTCTCAGTTGTCTGACCTTAAAAGCCACCAGAGAATTCACACAGGAGAAAAACCCTATGGCTGTGATCAGTGTGAACAACACTTCTCTGACAGGTCCACCCTGAAAAACCACCAGACCATTCACACTGGAGAGAAACCCTTTGGATGTGATCAGTGTGGACAACCTTTCGCTCGAATGGACAGCCTTAAAGGCCACCAGAGAATTCACACCGGAGAGAAACCCTATGGATGTGATCAGTGTGGTAAACGCTTCTCTCGAATGGACAGCCTTAAAAAACACCAGAGAATTCACACTGGAGAGAAACCATATGGATGTGATGATTGTGGACAACACTTCTCTACAATGGGACATCTTAAAAGCCACCAGAGAATTCACACAGGAGAGAAACCCTATGGATGTGATCAGTGTGGGAAACACTTCTCTCATTTGTCTGACCTTAAAAAACACCAGAGAATTCACACTGGAGAGAAACCCTATGGATGTGATCAATGTGGACAACACTTCTCTCAAATGTCAAGCCTTAAAACACACCAGAGAATTCACACTGGAGAGAAACCATATGGATGTGATCAATGTGGACAACACTTCTCTCAAATGTCAAGCCTTAAAACACACCAGAGAATTCACACTGGAGAGAAACCATATGGATGTGATGATTGTGGACAACACTTCTCTCAAATGGCACACCTTAAAAGCCACCAGAGAATTCACACTGGAGAGAAACCCAAATGATTTTTTTTGTTGATTTTGTTTAACTTGTTAATGGATTTTCTTATTGGACCTTTTCAAGACATTTTAAATTAGACACATTGTCTGTGACAGGGAAGAAATTAGCACGTAATCACATTTTGTACATACATGTGTAAGTATGGATGAAATAAAACGTGTTACAAAATACATATTGTGTACGTTCTTATATATTATGGCTACAGCCATTGGTCAAATATATGGAATATAAGGAGTCACAGACGTCCATATACAAGCTTCCCATTGTATTTTCAAACACCATTTTAACCATGTTAGATTCATTGAACATATCCTGACGAAGACCCGAAGGGGTCGAAACGTTGTATCCTCTTCTCCATGAAATAAAAATGTGGAGCTCAAGGCCGGTGTGCAAACTACATCTCCTTTCATCAGATTCATTGAAAACACCCATATTCTGGTGACTGTCATAATGTGTGAGGGTGAGTGATTTGTATTACTTTTAATAAAAAAAAATATTTTCTAGTTTTTCTACTTGATGAGGCATTTATGTCTCTTTTTATTTCATTTTTTTATTTTATATTTGACATTGCACGTTGACATCACAAGATGTATTCTCTCTCTTTCCTACTCAGATCATGCATCTCAAATGGCCAATTCTCTGGTTACCATTTCAGATTTTTCTTCTCTTCATAGTACTGGTCAATTTTATTATTAACACATTTCACATTATGAAATAGTAATAATTATGTTAGTGAAATGGGTATGGAGACGTGGGAAGACCTCTGTTACTGAACAAACAATATAGCAATGATTAGTAGAGCTATTTTAACAAAACATATCCCTTACAAGTTACAGCACCTTTAACATTTCACAAAGGATGATAATAATAAGTTCTGTGTCATAGACCTATTTATGTAGTTCTGTTGAAACTCAGAGTCAAAGAGGTGTAAAATGGTCTCAGTTCATCCATAATGTGATCATTAACAGGTGATCTGTCAAATGCCAGACAACCAGTGACCATTAACACGTTTAATCTCTGCATTTTAATGTATTGTCTACAGTGAATTAATCATCAGCCATCATCATTTAGCCTGTTTACATTTTAACGTGGGGTAAGAATGTGGGTTTTGTTCATTATTTAGCATTTGAAAAAAACATTGAATAAAAGTGCAGTCATCACAACCCTATTGAAACTAATTCCACACACCTGAGTGCTCCTCATTCCCTCAGAGCAACACAACCTGAACAATGACTTAAAGACTTGAAGTTGTCCCAGTGTCCCAGTCTCCCAGGTTTACAATACAGTTGTTGCTGTTATAGTGTCTCTGTTGTTAATAACAATGTAATGATGGATATAGGATATGATTATTATAAGGATAATGACTTATCCTGATTTATCCTGACTTATCCTGGTCATGAATTAATAATGCCTTATTACACTATGGACACATGTTTCTGCACACAGGCCTACACATTACACAATGGGATTTCACTCTACATATAGATAAGCGATTAAATGAGAACAATAGAGCACAATTGGCTATGAGACTTTGAGGATTTGACAATATACTAATTTGTTGTTAGGCCTTGACCAGTCCTGTACAGAAACCCTATACCACTGTCTTCTAAAGTCCACTCCGCCATCTCCCGCCTACAGAGGGTCCTGCATTTAAATCCCTAAACGGCCTAGCCCCTTCCTATATTTCTGAACTAATAACTGCTCCCCCTACCACCAGGACACTCAGATCCTCCACTCTCAAACTCATTGCAGTCCCCCCTTCAAATCTGAAAAGAAAAGGTGATCGGTCTGTAGCTGGACCTTTATACACTTTGGAATAATCTTCCACACAGATTTTGGACCATTTTAGTCTGGCTTTTAATACAGTGTGACGTTTATTGTTGTTCATTGTTTATGTTGTTATGTTGTTTGTTTGTTCTACTATTGCACTGTGATAGACTACGGTCTACCTGTTCTCTGGAAAGCACTTTGGGTCAACTGCTGTTGTTTTTAAATGTGCTATATAAATAAAATTGACTTGACTTGACTAAAGTCGGGGTGTGCGTACAGGGTGTGCGGTATTTTACTTGTGTACTAAAGGCTTGTGTACTAAGACTGTTTGCAATCATTTTAGGCGGTGGGTGGCAGTTTGTGTTTTGGAAGACAAATAGTATTTTGGAAAACCAAAAATAGCTGTTCTGACTGAATGGTGCAGTCGGTTTTCGCGAAACGCAGTAATCTGGTAGAGGGCCATGCCAAACGGTGAATATGCGAAGCCCAAGACGATTTTGACCTCTGACCTTTAGATCACCCGCCATTTTGAATTATATGATCAGTACTTCTTCTCCTTCTCCTTCCGCCAAAAATAGCTGTTCTGACTGAACCGTGCAGTCGGTTTTCGCAAAACTTGTCAACATGATAGAGGACCATGCCAAACGGTGACTATGCAAAGCCCATCATGATTGGCCAAATGGTGGCGCTATAGCACTCAATTGATGCAAAACTTGCAAACTTGCAGACTTTGAACGTGCATATCTCATGAACCGTTTGACCGTTGGCAATGACACTTTGATACACATATGTGTCTCCTCATGCTGAACAACTTTCGTGTTCTGACTTTTGACCTCTGACCTTTAGATCACCCGCCATTTTGAATTATATGAAAAACAGTTCAAATGTAACTCCTCCCAGAATCTTTGCTCAAAATGCACGAAAACTTCTACACGTGAACTTTGGACCTATACGGACAAATAATCGTAGCACATTTTTTCTAAGTGAAAAAATGAAGTTTTTATGAACCAATTAAAATTGCTGTTTTGTGAAACTTCTTCTGCACCTAATACCTATATGAATACTGAATGATGTTACTGTTTAGAATGAGTCAACTGACTTTGTCTGCATAGCTCAGTTGGTAGAGCTCTCGCCGTTGGACCACAAGGTTGTGTGTTCAAATCCGGGTAAAGACAACTCAGTCTATGCATTGTGTGCTGCAAGATTTGTAATGACTCAACTATAGAAATATTGAAGTAGATTACATTTGACATATTGTTGAACGCCCTGTGGGCTATATCAGTGAGATCAATAACTTTAAAGACTGGTGTGATAATAGCCACCTTATGTTAAACACCACAACAACTAAAGAGATGATCTTCAATCCAAATCCATGGTTATGAACGATTGTCTGCCTAACACACACACGCATGCAGCCACGCAGCCACGCAGGCAGGCAGGCACACACACACACACACACACACACACACACACACACACACACACACACACACACACACACACACACACACACACACTTTAACTGTGCGTGAAAACACACTGTAGTAATGGATAAAGACATGCCTAAAATGAGGACACACCTTCTTGTTACCAAATCACTGAATGGTTTTACTGTTTACAATATAGTCACTGTCAATATTGTCTCTGTGTAGGTCAGTCAGTAGAGCTCCCGCCTTCGGTCCACAAGGTTCTGAGTTCAAATCCCGGTACCGACAACTCAGCTCGTCAGTCTCATTTGTGCATGTTGTTCTTATTGCGCATTGTTCTTCTTCTATCTTGGTCCCGCTTTATCGCTGCTTGCAGCTATATTTATAATTAATATCCACTTATTCAATATTGTTAGACTATACATATATTATCCAGATAGCCAGATACTCTATATTGGATATAGATAGATTAATATATTAAATATGAAGCTTACAAAGCAATCTCACAGTTAGCAGTTTATTTCTAGAATGTTGCATAGAGCATGACCTGGGGGAGGAGTCAGAGAGGGGTGGAGCACATGCAGCAGTTTGTTAGGTTGAGATTGGTGGCTGATGACTGTATTGTTCCACTCTTTGGCCAATCAACACCAAGCAGTTAGTGGTTCCACCTCAGGCTCTCCAGTATAAGAAGAGTTTGTAGTTGTTCTCCACAACTCCTCCAGGATATCTATACTTTCTGATCACATCTGACTGTGGACTCCAGACTTCAGCTGAAGATGAACTCTCTCAACACACCCAAGGATCATCAAGACCTCTGTAAGTTACTTACTGTGTCTATATGGATATACAGCATGCCATAAGGATGTTCTTTTTATCTAGTAATTTGTTTGTTTTGATTTATTTTAGCATTGACTACCGTTGTCATGTATTTTCTAAAATATAAAATGATTGTAGAATCGAATTATAAATGGATGCTAAATTGATAATAGGGTACATTAACTTAACACTATAGGTCTTGCTATTTGTGACGATTTGATCGAAGGACTGCCATTGGATTGTTTTGAATTTTCGTTTTGTCATGTCATATGAAAGCAGGGAATCATAGCTTCAAATTGACATATTGGTTGTTCAGTTTGACCCACCAGTTTTGGAGATATGGCTTATAGAGAAATGTCTTGCAGGAGTAGTGGAAAAAAGACCAAGCAGAGAAAATGGACTTCTAAGCTTTAGTTCAGTGATCTGTGACTTTAGGGGGCGCTGTTTTCCCTTCATTCCTCCATTAGTCAACCAGCAGTGTTGCCATGTCTGCTTATTATAATTAGTTGGCCTTGTTTCTAAAGAAAAATAATGCATAGGCCTACTGTACCAATTTTATAATAATTTATAACCTGTTAATAAAAATGTATTTGACAAAAATATTGCCCCTCAAATGCCCCAGCCACTACAGCATCGTTCATGTGAACTACTCTGTCCACGGTTATTCATTGCAATGAAGAAAAATCGCTATGATGATCCGCGACGGCTAGCCTGTCACCGCTGGCGAACACGGGTTGAATGCACGCTTCAAGCCGGCCGGCAGGCAGTCGCCGCGGTGGTCGTGGCTGGTGAAATGATACTATTACTCACTTCCACTTCCACCATTTCAACAAATAAGCACATACAACCCACTCCACATGAACGATATTGATGTAGGCCTAACCAGGAGACTGTACAGGAGCGTTTATTGTTGTTCATTGTTTATGTTGTTATGTTGTTTGTTTGTTCTACTATTGCACTGTGATAGACTACGGTCTACCTGTTCTCTGGAAAGCACTTTGGGTCAACTGCTGTTGTTTTTAAATGTGCTATATAAATAAAATTGACTTGACTTGACTAAAGTCGGGGTGTGCGTACAGGGTGTGCGGTATTTTACTTGTGTACTAAAGGCTTGTGTACTAAGACTGTTTGCAATCATTTTAGGCGGTGGGTGGCAGTTTGTGTTTTGGAAGACAAATAGTATTTTGGAAAACCAAAAATAGCTGTTCTGACTGAATGGTGCAGTCGGTTTTCGCGAAACGCAGTAATCTGGTAGAGGGCCATGCCAAACGGTGAATATGCGAAGCCCAAGACGATTTTGACCTCTGACCTTTAGATCACCCGCCATTTTGAATTATATGATCAGTACTTCTTCTCCTTCTCCTTCCGCCAAAAATAGCTGTTCTGACTGAACCGTGCAGTCGGTTTTCGCAAAACTTGTCAACATGATAGAGGACCATGCCAAACGGTGACTATGCAAAGCCCATCATGATTGGCCAAATGGTGGCGCTATAGCACTCAATTGATGCAAAACTTGCAAACTTGCAGACTTTGAACGTGCATATCTCATGAACCGTTTGACCGTTGGCAATGACACTTTAATACACATATGTGTCTCCTCATGCTGAACAACTTTCGTGTTCTGAATTTTGACCTCTGACCTTTAGATCACCCGCCATTTTGAATTATATGAAAAACAGTTCAAATGTAACTCCTCCCAGAATCTTTGCTCAAAATGCACGAAAACTTCTACACGTGAACTTTGGACGTATACGGACAAATAATCGTAGCACATTTTTTCTAAGTGAAAAAATGAAGTTTTTATGAACCAATTAAAATTGCTGTTTTGTGAAACTTCTTCTGCACCTAATACCTATATGAATACTGAATGATGTTACTGTTTAGAATGAGTCAACTGACTGTGTCTGCATAGCTCAGTTGGTAGAGCTCTCGCCGTTGGACCACAAGGTTGTGTGTTCAAATCCGGGTAAAGACAACTCAGTCTATGCATTGTGTGCTGCAAGATTTGTGATGACTCAACTATAGAAATATTGAAGTAGATTACATTTGACATATTGTTGAACGCCCTGTGGGCTATATCAGTGAGATCAATAACTTTAAAGACTGGTGTGATAATAGCCACCTTATGTTAAACACCACAACAACTAAAGAGATGATCTTCAATCCAAATCCATGGTTATGAACGATTGTCTGCCTAACACACACACGCATGCAGCCACGCAGCCACGCAGGCAGGCAGGCACACACACACACACACACACACACACACACACACACACACACACACACACACACACACACACACACACACACTTTAACTGTGCGTGAAAACACACTGTAGTAATGGATAAAGACATGCCTAAAATGAGGACACACCTTCTTGTTACCAAATCACTGAATGGTTTTACTGTTTACAATATAGTCACTGTCAATATTGTCTCTGTGTAGGTCAGTCAGTAGAGCTCCCGCCTTCGGTCCACAAGGTTCTGAGTTCAAATCCCGGTACCGACAACTCAGCTCGTCAGTCTCATTTGTGCATGTTGTTCTTATTGCGCATTGTTCTTCTTCTATCTTGGTCCCGCTTTATCGCTGCTTGCAGCTATATTTATAATTAATATCCACTTATTCAATATTGTTAGACTATACATATATTATCCAGATAGCCAGATACTCTATATTGGATATAGATAGATTAATATATTAAATATGAAGCTTACAAAGCAATCTCACAGTTAGCAGTTTATTTCTAGAATGTTGCATAGAGCATGACCTGGGGGAGGAGTCAGAGAGGGGTGGAGCACATGCAGCAGTTTGTTAGGTTGAGATTGGTGGCTGATGACTGTATTGTTCCACTCTTTGGCCAATCAACACCAAGCAGTTAGTGGTTCCACCTCAGGCTCTCCAGTATAAGAAGAGTTTGTAGTTGTTCTCCACAACTCCTCCAGGATATCTATACTTTCTGATCACATCTGACTGTGGACTCCAGACTTCAGCTGAAGATGAACTCTCTCAACACACCCAAGGATCATCAAGACCTCTGTAAGTTACTTACTGTGTCTATATGGATATACAGCATGCCATAAGGATGTTCTTTTTATCTAGTAATTTGTTTGTTTTGATTTATTTTAGCATTGACTACCGTTGTCATGTATTTTCTAAAATATAAAATGATTGTAGAATCGAATTATAAATGGATGCTAAATTGATAATAGGGTACATTAACTTAACACTATAGGTCTTGCTATTTGTGACGATTTGATCGAAGGACTGCCATTGGATTGTTTTGAATTTTCGTTTTGTCATGTCATATGAAAGCAGGGAATCATAGCTTCAAATTGACATATTGGTTGTTCAGTTTGACCCACCAGTTTTGGAGATATGGCTTATAGAGAAATGTCTTGCAGGAGTAGTGGAAAAAAGACCAAGCAGAGAAAATGGACTTCTAAGCTTTAGTTCAGTGATCTGTGACTTTAGGGGGCGCTGTTTTCCCTTCATTCCTCCATTAGTCAACCAGCAGTGTTGCCATGTCTGCTTATTATAATTAGTTGGCCTTGTTTCTAAAGAAAAATAATGCATAGGCCTACTGTACCAATTTTATAATAATTTATAACCTGTTAATAAAAATGTATTTGACAAAAATAAAGTGTAGTTGATCATTTGGGCTTGTTTTTAAAGTGTAGTTGATTATGGAGAGTTGGTAACCAAGTGGACCCTTATTAGATCTTTAACTATCAAGTGTAAAAAGAAACCTTAAAAGGTCAATTTTGTTTAATTTTACACTCAAGATATACATAATTGTTAAACATCTGCATTACTTAATTTACAATGAGTCTACACAATTAGAGAATGTTGTTATCTCTCCTTTTTTAAATGGGCTACTGTATTTATTTGGCATTTTGTAGTATGAAAAAGGGAAAATAACAGTGGCAGATAAATTAGGCCTATGTAAATGTTCCAGATGAGTACAAATAAAAGAGCTATATGAATGCAAAAAAACCAGTAACCAACAGACAACAGGACAGTTTGCTCTCAAACTCTCCCAGCACAAATTGTGCCCTCTTGGCTCTTCTCTTAATTCCTGTTTCATTAGCCTGTTATTATTATTATTTGTCTGCAGACCCCCATCTGAAAATCATTTATGCCAGACACAAGATTTGTTGTTTGTATGCATATAGATCGGCTATTTGTTGTCGGTACCGGGATTTGAACTTATTTTGGGCTTGTTTTCATATACCGGGTTGCTTATTTCTGTCGCAGAAACTGGCAACCCCGCAACGATAGTCGTTAGCTACATTTAGCTAATATATTGATATCAATCCTGTAGCTAAAACAAGTACATTATCGCGCTATATTACATATCGATGCGATCTGCGTTATTATGACCTTAATTTTCATGGCAGGTACATTCCAAAGCAACTAATAATAACCACGTTATGGTGACATAATCTTACAATGTTTACATTACATTCGTTCGAGTCTTCTTCTTCTGCTATTGGAAATAGGAAGCCATTTCCGCATTTTCCATTGTTGTGGTCACCAGTGCCCCCAGCTGGAACATTAGCATGAATTAGCTTTAGGCGGACCAAAATAAACACACTTTTTACGTTGTTAATACTTCTTTCTCTGCTATTTCTGTTAGCCATTTAGTAAAAGACTAGTATTATCTTCCAAAACGATTGTGTACAAAAAGGCGGATTTTAGCGGAATTTCAATACTTTAGCAGGGAAGCCGTATGTCTAGTTAGCATTGGTTAACCCAATGGTTATAACATTAGACACAGTGACATGTTTAAGCATTTATTTCATATTTATATGTCTATCAGCTCTGACATTTATTTCAGACCTGCTCTAACATGACATGAATAATAATATAGCTTCAGATTATTTTAGACAGAAAAATAAAAAAGGACAAAGAAAATAGTTTTTCAGCTGTCCTCGACAGTTGCCACCCCCGCGATGGCAGTCCGTACATCGCGTGTGGTCACATTTTAAGTCCAGGAATGCCTCTAAACAACATTTCCTTTGTCTTTGTTTCCAATTCAGTGTTGCATCATCAGTCTGGCTAACCTGTTCTACCAGAGGTGAATGAACAAAGAAGCTTGGCTAAGCAAAAATGCCACTGCTGTGATCAGTGTGGTAAACGCTTCCCTACAATGTCTAGACTTAAAATACACCAGAGAATTCACACTGGAGAGAAACCATATGGATGTGATCAGTGTGGGCAACACTTCTCTATAATGGGAAATCTTAAAACACACCAGATAATTCACACTGGAGAGAAACCATATGGATGTGATCAGTGTGGTAAAACCTTCTCTCGAACGGACAGTCTTAAAAGCCACCAGATAATTCACACTGGAGAGAAACTCAAATGATTTTTTTTGTTGATTTTGTTTAACTTGTTAATGGATTTTCTTATTGGACATTTTCAAGACATTTTAAATTAGACACATTGTCTGTGACAGGGAAGAAATTATCACGTAATCACATTTTGTACATGGATGTACAAAATACATATTGTGTACATTCTTATATATTATGGCTACAGCCATTGGTCAAATATATGAAAGGAGTCACAGACGTCCATATACAAGCTTCCCATTGTATTTTCAAACACCATTTTAACCATGTTAGATTAATTGAACATATCCTAACGAAGACCTGAAGGGGTCGAAACGTTGTATCCTCTTCTCCATGAAATACAAATGTGGAGCCCAAGGCTGGTGTGCGAATCTCCTTTCATCAGATTCATTGAAAACACCCATATTCTGGTGACTGTCATAATGTGTGAGGGTGAGTTATTTTTATTACTTTTAATTAATTTTTTTATTTTCTAGTTTTTCTACTTGATGAGGCATTTCTGTCTCTTTTTTTAATATATATTTGACACGTTGATTTGACATCACACGATGTATTCTCTCTATTTCCTACTCAGATCATGCATCTCAAATGGCCAATTTTCTGGTTACCATTTCAGATTTGGCCCATACTATGAAGCCAGATTTGGCTTCATAGTACTGGTCAATTTTATTATTAACACATTTCACATTATGAAATAGTAATAATTATGTTAGTGAAATGGGTATGGAGACGTGGGATGACCTCTGTTACTGAACAAACAATATAGCAATGATTAGTAGAGCTATTTTAACAAAACATATCCCTTACAAGTTACAGCACCTTTAACATTTCACAAAGGATGATAATAATAATAAGTTCTGTGTCATAGACCTATTTCTGTAGTTCTGTTGAAACTCAAAGAGGTGTAACATGGTCTCAGTTCATCCATAATGTAATCATTAACAGGTGATCTGTCCAATGCCAGACAACCAGTGACCATTAACACGTTTAATCATTTTAACCTGGGGAAAGAATGTGGGGTTTGTTCATTATTTAGCATTTGAAAAAACATTGAATAAAAGTGCAGTCGAACCCTATTAAAACTAATTCCACACACCTGCATGCTCCTCATTCCCTCATAGCAACACAACCTGAACAATGACTTAAAGTTGTCCAGGTTTAAACAAATACAGTTGTTGCTGTTATTGTGTCTCTGTTGTTAATAGCAATGTAATGATGGATATAGGATATGATTATTATACGGATAATGACGTATCCTGATTTATCCTGACTTATCCTGGTCATGAATTAATAATGCCTTACACTATGGACACATGGCCTACACATTACACAATGGAATGTCACTGTAAATATAGATAAGCGATTAAATGAGAACAATAGAGCACAATTTGCTATGAGACTTTGAGGATTTGACAATATACTAATTTGTTGTTAGGCCTTGACCAGTCCTGTACAGAAGACCCACCACTGTCTTCTAAAGTCGAAACAAATTGAACTTGCATTGCAACTTAGGGTGTGCGGTAGTATACTTGTAAAAGACAAGATGTGAAGGAAGAGAGTAAACTGTCATTTCCAGTCTTTTTTCTGTCTGGTACAGCCCTTAAGTTTTGTGGTGAGGTCAAGTACGTCAAGCCATTATTTAACAAATGACCTATCTGATGATAGGGACATCTACAGGCAACGTAGAACGTAGAATGTGATATGCACAAGCAAACATGATTGTACGTAAGTTTAGTATTGTCATGGTCTGGCCCTCTGCCTGTTTATTCCCATCTTTCTGTATCTCTCCCTCTGCCCAGTTGTGTCTGTCTTTCCATTTCAGCGACTCCCACTTCCCATTGCAGCCCTCAGTCCTAGTTACACACCTGGTTCCACTCTCATCAGCCCAGCCAATTACAAACCTGTGAACTCTGCTACAATCAACCCACCACCTATAAATACTGGACTCCTTGCACAAACGAACTGTCAGAACATAAATCTTTGTCCGGTGCTTCACGTCGTTGTCCCCTGCTCTACCTTGATGTTTTGGGTTTGTCATTTTGACAACAACTATGAAGACATAGAAGACAACAACAAACTACTGTAACCCGTTGGATATATGCGAATACTGTGGAATTATTGTCATGGCTGGAGTTGTCTGTGAAGAGAGACATTGCTTGGAGCTTCCCATTGTATTAATCAACTAGGGAACTTGGTTATATTTGTACATCATTTGCTGCACATGATCAGTGACATATGTAGACATATGTATGTGTGACCGGTGTCAGGAATAGGTTTTTCTTTTTTTGTTGTTGTTCCTTTAATTGTTTTGCATACTTATTATCTGTTGTATATCTATCAGTGACTTATAGTATCCTTCCTTATATATATATATTACTTACCACTGTCGATTGGATATATGATCCTATATGTGAGCAGACTTCCGGTTCCACGGACTATTGATGACGTCAGTAGCCGCAACTGACAGCTGTCAGATGGGGAACGGAAAAGGAGGAGTTTGTTTAGTGGGAACTTGACTTGTATCAGTATAAAGCGAGAAGGTTGGGTGTGTGTGCTGCTCTGTGGAGTGTGTCCAGGGTGACAGGAGGACCGAGAGAGAGTGAACTATAAATTCGGTTGGCACACCAAAGTTACGAGCCGAGAGAGGAGAAGGACTCGTGTGTGGCACCAACTGTAGAGGACGGAGAGGATCGAGTGAACTGACTTACCTGTTGACGACGGAGAGGATCGAGTGAGCCGTGTACGAGCCAGTGACCAGGAGTGGTGTTACAGAGTGCGGATACCCAGCAACATCGGCGGGCAGGTAACTGCCCGTTGTGTGTGAGTATTGTTCTATCCCGCACTACTGTCGATTACATCACTGTACGGGGGCGTAGGCGAGCTGTACTCGTTGGTGGAACAGAAAAACTGGCGTCTACCTTATGTGCTTTCAGGTCCAAATGATGTATTGAAGGGGACGTATATGACGTTGGACTGATTGGACTCTCTCTCTGTGAAACAAAAGAACTGTCTGAACCCATCGCACTTTAGCAGCACTTTTGTAATGGAATGGTTTTAAGGAGTTGGTTATTTTGTTATATAATTAGTTTTGCTACAGGATTTTAGATTTATTAAAGATTGTATTTTAAGGGTGTTTTAGAGATCCCCATGTATAGGAAAATAAACATGTTATATTTCATGATTCATGATTCAGTGTCAGTCTCTCTCCACTTTTTATGGTTGCTCTCTCACCTGGTAAAACGTGAACCTGTGTGTCCTTGAACAAACTGAAGCTAAGAGTAATAATGATAAAAGAGTTGCCGTTTCTCTGTAAATAAATGACGGCTGGCGTAGTCCCAGGATTATCTAGTGAGGTGTACAACTTTGTTATCTCTAGCACCTTAAACGGTGCCACTCTAATAATTAAAGGTTGTATGTCTTATAAAATAATAACGATAAAGAATATTCTACTGCCCAAATTCTGTGTGGCTGATTCGGCCCTGGTCACATATTTGGCGTAGTGTCGGCAGGACAGGAAGAGAGCAAACCACAGGAGAGACTGAACATTAATTTTGTTTTGTTTTGTTTATATTAGCTGCTATGATGATGATGCCGGTCTACTCAGGTGCCCCATGGTTGCCCAAGTTCGAAGGTACAGAAGGTAGGGAAAAATATAAAGAATGGAAACAACAGATTAAAGGGTTATTGGGCACTCAAGATCTAACTGAGGCAAAGAAAGTAGCCATTGTGTTGAGTACGCTAGCCGGGGAAGCTAAACGACAGATAAGGGTGGTGGATGAGGGAGAGCGGGACACGGCAGGAAAAATCTTGAATTATCTGGATGCTTTGTATAGGGAATCGGTGTCCGCCTCAAAACTACGTTCACAGTTTTTTGGCTGCACCCAGCAGTCCGGGGAAAGTGTTACTACCTTTATTCTGAGACTTAGGGAGCTCTCTTGTGGGTTGCGGGGGCCCGACCCAGCTACCGCCCCCTCTGATGCCGTTCTTCGAGACCAACTACTGAGTGGGCTGTCCGATGGCCCACTTGGACAAGCGCTACGGATCTACGCAAGGCGACACCCTGAAGAGGACTTTATGAAACTACGTACAGAGGCCCTGGCATTAGATAGAGAACATGGAGGTACAAATACACCTGAAATCGCTTGTCATGCTATTAACCCTGCATCTGTTTCCCATACCCCACAGACCACAGATTGGAGAGAGACTTTAAAGAGAGAGATAATGGATGACGTTAAAACACAAATGAAAGGACTGACCCAGGAACTGTTGCGTGGGTTGGGCGCCGTGTTAGCGCAGGTTCAGGAGGGGCGGGAGCAGGTGATTGCGTATGCGAGTCGTAGTCTACACCCCACTGAACAAAATTATGCAAATTATAGCTCCTTTAAGCTAGAACTCCTAGCCTTAAAGTGGGCTATAACTGAGAAATTCAAGGATTATTTGACCGGCACGCAATTTACTGTATTTACTGACAATAACCCAGTAGCGCACCTCCAGACGGCGAGGCTAGGGGCGGTTGAGCAACGCTGGGCAGCACAGTTGGCTTCATTTACTTTTGATATTAAATATCGGCCGGGGAAGAATAATGCGAATGCGGATGCGCTCTCCCGGTACCCTGTGGACCCTGGAGGAGCCGTGATGGCGGTAGAGCTCGTACCCCCTAATGGAGAGGAATGGAGGGACGCACAGGACCGGGATAACAACATCAAAATGATAAAGAGGTGTGTGGGACAGAAGCGGCAACCCACGGCGGAGGAGAAGAGGAGTTGGTCCGGGGAAGCCCAACAGCTGCTGCGCCAGTGGACGAGGTTGCGGATCGAGGACGGAGTCCTATATCGCAGTGTGACAGATTCACGCACGCAGGAAGAATATCTCCATACGGTGTGTCCAGCGGCCCGACGCGAAGAAGTATGGAGAGGAGTTCATCTGGCAGTAGCCCACGCTGGAGTGGAGAGGACGATGGCGCAGTTGAGACGGCGGTTCTACTGGCCAGGCATGGAGGGGGCGGTGAATAGTTTCCATCTGGGTTGTGTCCCCTGCAATTTACAGCATAAAAGAGTAGAGCCCAAGGCCCCACTGCAGCCCTTTGAAGTGTCATACCCCTTAGAGATATTAGCCATTGATTTCCTCACATTAGGTCGGCCTACTGACACATGTCAAAATATTCTGGTTGTAACTGATTTATTCACTAAATACAGTTGGGCCATTCCCACCCGGGACCAGACTGCTCAGACCACTGTACGTGCGTTATGGAATAATGTTATACAGCCGCTTGGCTGCCCGGCTCGGTTCCATTCAGACCGGGGGGCCAACTTTGAGTCTGCTTTAATGCAACAACTGTGTAATATGTATGGTGTTACTAAGAGTCGCACTACCCCGTATCATCCGGCTGGCAATGGGGGGGTAGAGAGGTTCAATCAGACATTACTGAATATGTTGCGTTCGCTGGATCATGATAAACAGGATCGGTGGTCTGAGCATCTGCCTGAGCTAGTTCATGCTTACAATAACACAGTTCACAGTGCCACTGGTTATGCCCCGTCTTTGCTAATATTTGGTCGCCATCTACGGCGCCCTGTAGATGTTGAGCTAGGAGTGCCGCCGTCCCAACAACGGATGAGAATAGGAGACTGGGTCCAGGACCACCAACAGCGGATGGCGACCGCTTATCAGACCGCGAGCCAGAGGCTGGGGGGGACAGCGGAGCAAAGGAAACAGGTCTATGACCGCCGAGCAGGTATTACGCAGTTATTACCTGGGGAACGGGTGTGGGTACGGAATGGGAACATGCACGGTCAAGGGAAGCTGGGAACGTGGTGGGACCCCGAACCGTTTGTGATATTGGGACAGCTGGGGGAGGCTGGGTTGGTGTACCGTATCAGGCCTGAGAAGGGAGGAACAGAGAGGACAATCCATCGTAATGCATTAAAAAAATGTGTCGCTCCTAGGGAGCCTACAGTGTGCCCAGACCCAGAACCGGCGGGTCGGTTAGAGAGCCCACCGATGCCCCAGTGTTATGGATTCTTTCCGGTCCCGGTGGATGCTGCCGGGCCACGACGTTCCAGTAGGGCCAATTTAGGGACCCCGCCAGTCCGGTATAGAGACAATTAGTGGCCATCGCAGGGACTACTCATGATAAAGTTGGGAGGAGTGTGACCGGTGTCAGGAATAGGTTTTTATTTTTTTGTTGTTGTTCCTTTAATTGTTTTGCATACTTATTATGTGTTGTATATCTATCAGTGACTTATAGTATCCTTCCTTATATATATATATTACTTACCACTGTCGATTGGATATATGATCCTATATGTGAGCAGACTTCCGGTTCCACGGACTACTGATGACGTCAGTGGCCGCAACTGACAGCTGTCAGATGGGAAACGGAAGAGGAGGAGTTTGTTTATTGAGAACTTGACTTGTATCAGTATAAAGCGACTGGCAGAGGGGAAGTTATGTTATATTTCTGATTCATGATTCAGTGTCAGTCTCTCTCCACTTTTTATGGTTGCTCTCTCACCTGGTAAAACGTGAACCTGTGTGTCCTTGAACAAACTGAAGCTAAGAGTAATAATGATAAAAGAGTTGCCGTTTCTCTGTAAATAAATGACGGCTGGCGTAGTCCCAGGATTATCTAGTGAGGTGTACAACTTTGATATCTCTAGCACCTTAAACGGTGCCACTCTAATAATTAAAGGTTGTATGTCTTATAAAATAATAACGATAAAGAATATTCTACTGCCCAAATTCTGTGTGGCTGATTCGGCCTTGGTCACATATGTAGCAGGTGTGGCGCCCTGTATGGGTGTATAAGTGAAATCACTTTAGGCTCTGTGTTCAGCATGGGACTATTGTGTGTTTGTTTGTTAAGCGGTTAAAGCTCTATATTCTGATATACTCATTGTAATAGTGTTTGTTCAGTCACAGGGCTCTCCATGTCTGTGTAATAAACAATGTGAGAAGATTAATAAACAATATCATATAAGATTCAGTGTCCATCCATGATATGGCGTCTATCAACTCCATCAAGCTCATCCTGGGTCTCCCCTAACCTGACTCCGCCAGATGGGGCAGCAGAGAGTACACTGGGTACTCTCTGCTGCCCCATCTGGCGGAGTCAGGTTAGGTCTCCCCATCAACAGCTATGTTCTGTGGCTGATACTGAATGGAGCTGGTGGAATGATCCCCTCCGAGTTCTTCTATCTCAACCTGATCGTATCTGTGACCATCTCTTCCCTGGCCTCTGTCTTTTACTTTGCATGGCTCTTCACATGCACATTCATTTTGTTCAGGGTTTTTTCGCATTACTTCTAGTTTTTTTCTGTGTGGAGCGTTACATAGCGGTGGTTCACCCTGTGGTGTTTCTCAGGTACAAAGCTAAGCCAACGCAGGGAAGCTGCAGTACCCTCACTAAAAACGCCGGGACAACGCTCCACACGTCCCAAACTCTTCCCCCTTCTGGCTCCAAAACTATGGAATGCACCTTTTCAGACTCCATCATGGCCCGTAGCACTTACCCTACCCCCTTAGATAGCACTTTTGTAGACTTGGATAGCATCTGATACATACTTATAGCATGTTATGTAGACAGCACTAGAATTGCATTGTATGTAGTCTTAGCACTTCATAGTAGCCTACATATGTATAGCATAGAATAGTATACATTGACACGATCGTAGACAGGAACACCCACAAATGTCACATCTGGTTTTAGCCCGGGGTAAACAAAATGGTCTTCCCCATAGAGTTATAATAGCGTATGATCCTTTGGATCACGTTCAGAGCGATGTGTTGGATGATAGAAATATTGACAGCCAAGAAAAATCCATCAGAAAGACATCTGGAACACTCGCCCTCGGAAAGTTGACTACGTATACGAGACGATTTAGCCATGGTTCACATGGCGCTCGTCTGTCATGGCGGAACTTCAACCTGTTTTATGCACTTTTCCCATTTAGAACGTTAACGTCTATATACATGTTCAGATTTCAAATATAAAGTGCTCGCCCCAGAGCCACGGATGTTACAATCCTCGTCGGGTGGGTAATAGCACCCGTGTCTTCCGCATTGTTCATTAAAAAGCGTTTTTATCCGATCGGTGACCATTTTATCAGAGTTATAATGCACCAACCGATAGGGGCGCATGGCCATAAACTGATTAAACAGCTTTTTATTGAACAATACGGAAGATACCGGTACTTATTCCCGAACTAGCAGAATTGTAACATCTATGGTCCTGGGGTGAGCACTTTATATTTGTAATCGGAACATTTGTGTAAAACACTTCAGTCCAGGCCAGGGCTACCATGAGCTCACCGCGCGCTGCGACGCGTTGTTTGTAGATTTTTTGTTAATGCTGGGGTCCTGGGGTTCAAGTGGTTGATGTATATTTTGATAGCTTATGCATCTCAACATATGTCATAATTGTACACATAACACTTGCAGGGTGCAGGTCTCATGCCTGAGTGGAAAGTTCATCCAGTATAGCAAGTCACTAAAGATGGCCCAGGGACACTTTAGGATAGTCAGCTATCTTAAATAACAGCTGTGAGTTCTTCCTGTCATATATAGTAGACGCAGTGACTTTTATCACTCAGGAATCCTTTTACAAAAGGACCCCTGCTGTGGTAACTTGCTGAACCTGTGGTAACTTGTTGACTGAGAGGCTTAAGGGTCAACACACACACACAAACACAAACACATGTTAGAAGTGTATAAGACATGCAGGGAATCAGTAAGTGTAGGAGAGTGAGTGAGATACAGCAGAGAGAGAGATACAAGGGGGGACTAGGCATTCTGCCTGGGACGAAGGCCTCAATATGCTGTAACTGGAACGATGATATCTGTAACCTGTCTGTAACTGATTGCTGACCAATAAATGGAAAGAAGGATATGTGCCTGCTTGGATCTCCTAGTCATTTCAACAGCAACTTCAACAGAGGAATTAGGTAAAATCTCCACAGAACCCTGAAGAACAGATACATCATGGTTTATAGTCAGAGTATCCTTATCTAATTATACTTTATTGCAGCGTCAAGTTGCACAAGCATAACCACCACTGAAATCGGACATCGATCTCCCTCTCCCTCCATGTTACAAAACATTGTGTTACCGCGGCGCAGTGTTTACTCGCCTGGCAGAGACACTCTATAGATATGATCAATTAAACTTAACGTAATATCAAAAACCAACAGCCATTAAGTCATCAATAATGTCTATAGAACACATTGTAGTGAATTCTAAGTAGTTTAGAGAACACATTGTAGTGAATTCTAAGTAGTTTAGAGACAGTTGGAACTTGGCACGGAGCCATCGTTGTGCGGTCGAAACGAATGGTGTCGGTAGTCTACTTGGAATTCACTAAAACATCATTGATGAATTAATGGCTTTTTAAAATGTATATATTATGATAAGTTTCAGTGATCATATCTATAGAAAAGTGTCTCTTACCATATAGTGAATATATCAGTCCATTGTGTTGTGCTGGATCATGCCCATGCAGTCAAGAAAAACATTACAATCGGCCTCTAGCTTGTTTCATTTTCTAAAGTAGCGTTCCTTGTCGAGTGGCAACAAGGATCTGTGCCTGTGATCTGGCAAGCCATGACGCCTACTTTTAAATTAGTAGTATTTAAAGCATCTGTGTTTGAAAACCCAACACTTCACTGTTTATTCCGGTTGGGAGAACTCTGAACTTTCCCCCGGCTCCACCCCCCAGCTATATTGACGCCCCTGATGACAAAAGTCGGTGTCGGTGTATATATCACGTGTGTCATTGCAGCTACAGATTATGTACCTTTGCATCCGGAAGTTGAACCCAGCTCCGCTTCATTGTGTAGCTTTGTAGCTTTCGCAGCAGCCACAAACGTCAGATGCATCTTTGTATCTTCATGCTGGCTTCCATTGACAATAAATGGTAGACTGTATCTGCTTGCATCTGCCCATGTGAACGCAGCATTACCATGAATTAATAATGCCTTATTACACTATGACACATGTTTCTGCACACAGGCCTACACATTACACAATGGGATTTCACTGTAAATATAGATAAGCGATGAGAACAATAGAGCACAATTGGATATGAGACTTTGAGGATTTGACAATATACTAATTTGTTGTTAGGCCTTGACCAGTCCTGTACAGAAACCCCACCACTGTCTTCTAAAGTCCACTCCGCCATCTCCCGCCTACAGAGGGTCCTGTATTTAAATCCCTAAACGGCCTTGCCCCTTCCTATATTTCTGAACTAATAACTGCTCCCCCTACCACCAGGACACTCAGATCCTCCACTCTCAAACTCATTGCAGTCCCCCCTTCAAATCTATTATACACTTTGGAATAATCTTCCACACATATTTTATTTTATTTTATTGTTTATTGTTGTTCATTGTTTTTGTTGTTGTTTGTTTGTTCTACTATTGCAATGTGATAGACTACGGTCTACCTGTTCTCTGGAAAGCACTTTGGGTCAACTGCTGTTGTTTTTAAATGTGCAAAAATAGCTGTTCTGACTGAATGGTGCAGTCGGTTTTCCGAAACGCGGTAATCTGGTAGAGGGCCATGCCAAACGGTGAATATGCTAAGCCCAAGACGATTGGCCAAATGGTGGCGCTATAGCGCTCAATTGAAAATGCTAACTTTGAACGTGCATAGCTCATGAACCGTTTGACCGTTGGCAATGACACTTTGATACCCATATGCGTCTCCTCATGCTGAACAACTTTCGTGTTCTGACTTTTGACCTCTGACCTTTAGATCACCCGCCATTTTGAATTATATGATTAGTACTTCTTCTCCTTCTCCTTCCGCCAAAAATAGCTGTTCTGACTGAACCGTGCAGTCGGTTTTCGCAAAACTTGTCAACATGATAGAGGACCATGCCAAACGGTGACTATGCGAAGCCCATCACGATTGGCCAAATGGTGGCGCTATAGCACTCAATTGATGCAAAACTTGCAAACTTGCAAACTTTGAACGTGCATATCTCATGAACCGTTTGACCGTTGGCAATGACACTTTGATAGACATATGTGTCTCCTCATGCCGAACAACTTTCGTGTTCTGACTTTTGACCTCTGACCTTTAGATCACCCGCCATTTTGAATTATATGAAAAAAACGTTCAAATGTAACTCCTCCCAGTATCTTTGCTCAAAATGCACGAAAACTTCTACACGTGAACTTTGGACCTATACGGACAAATAATCGTAGCACATTTTTGTTAAGTGAAAAAATGAAGTTTTTATGAGCCAATGAAAATTGCGCGCGCACGCACGCACCCACACACACACACACACACACACACTAAAGTTTGAGTACTTATGCTGAACTAACACTGAATGATTTTCCTGTTAACAATGGAGTAACAGATTGTCTCTGTCCAGCTCAGTCAGTAGAGATCTCACCCTTGGACCACAAGATTGTTGGTTCAAATCCAGGTACCAACAACTCAGCCTGTGTGTCTCATTTGTGCATATTGTTGAACGCCCTGTGGGCCATATCAGTGAGATCAATAACTTTAAAGACTGGTGTGATAATAGCCACCTTATGTTAAACTCCACAAAAACTAAAGAGATGATCTTCGATCCAGGCAGGCAGGCAGGCAGGCAGGCAGGCAGGCAGGCAGGCAGGCAGGCAGGCACTTTAACTGTGCGTGATAACACACTGTAGTAATGGATAAAGACATGCCCAAAATGAGGACACACCTTCTTGTTACCAAATCACTGAATGGTTTTACTGTTTACAATGTTGTCACTGATTGTCTTTGTGTAGTTCAATCAGTAGAGCTCCCGCCTTTGGTCCACAAGGTTGTGAGTTCAAATCCCGGTACCGACAACTCAGCTCGTCAGTCTCATTTGTGCATGTTGTTCTTATTGCGCATTGTTCATCTTCTATCTTGGTCCCGCTTTATTGCTGCTTGCAGCTATATTTTTTCTTCTCCTTCTCCTTCTTCTTCTTCTCCTTCTTCCGCCAAAATCGTAGCACATTTTTTCTAAGTGAACCAATGAAAATTGCTGTTTTGTGAAACTTCTTCTGCACCTAATACCTATATGAATACTGAATGATGTTACTGTTTAGAATGAGTCAACTGACTGTGTCTGCATAGCTCAGTTGGTAGAGCTCTTGCCGTTGGACCATAAGGTTGTGTGTTCAAATCCGGGTAAAGACAACTCAGTCTATGCATTGTGTGCTGCAAGATTTGTGATGACTCAACTATAGAAATATTGAAGTAGATTACATTTGACATATTGTTGAACGCCCTGTGGGCTATATCAGTGAGATCAATGACTTTAAAGACTGGTGTGATAAACACCACAACAACTAAAGAGATGATCTTCAATCCAAATCCATGGTTATGAACGATTGTCTGCCTAACACACACACACATGCAGCCACGCAGCCACGCACGCACGCACGCAGGCAGGCAGGCAGGTTGGCAGGCAGGCAGGCAGGCAGGCAGGCACACACACACACACACACACACACACACTTTAACTGTGCGTGAAAACACACTGTAGTAATGGATAAAGACATGCCTAAAATGAGGACACACCTTCTTCTTACCAAATCACTGAATGGTTTTAGTGTTTACAATATAGTCACTGTTAATATTGTCTCTGTGTAGGTCAGTCAGTAGAGCTCCCGCCTTCGGTCCACAAGGTTGTGAGTTCAAATCCCGGTACCGACAACTCAGCTCGTCAGTCTCATTTGAGCATGTTGTTCTTATTGCGCATTGTTCTTCTTCTATCTTGGTCCCGCTTTATCGCTGCTTGCAGCTATATTTCTAATTAATATCCACTTATTCAATATTGTTAGACTATACATATATTATCCAGATAGCCAGATACTCTATATTGGATATAGATAGATTAATATATTAAATATGAAGCTTACAAAGCAATCTCACAGTTAGCAGTTTATTTCTAGAATGTTGCATAGAGCATGACCTGGGGGAGGAGTCAGAGAGGGGTGGAGCACATGCAGCAGTTTGTTAGGTTGAGATTGGTGGCTGATGACTGTATTGTTCCACTCTTTGGCCAATCAACACCAAGCAGTTAGTGGTTCCACCTCAGGCTCTCCAGTATAAGAAGAGTTTGTAGTTGTTCTCCACAACTCCTCCAGGATATCTATACTTTCTGATCACATCTGACTGTGGACTCCAGACTTCAGCTGAAGATGAACTCTCTCAACACACCCAAGGATCATCAAGACCTCTGTAAGTTACTTACTGTGTCTATATGGATATACAGCATGCCATAAGGATGTTATTTTTATCTAGTAATTTGTTTGTTTTGATTTATTTTAGCATTGACTACCCGTTGTCATGTATTTTCTAAAATATAAAATGATTGTAGAATCGAATTATAAATGGATGCTAAATTGATAATAGGGTACATTAACTTAACACTATAGGTCTTGTTATTGGTGACGATTTGATCGAAGGACTGCCATTGGATTGTTTTGAATCATAGCTTCAAATTGACATATTGGTTGTTCAGTTTGACCCACCAGTTTTGGAGATATGGCTTATAGAGAAATGTCTTGCAGGAGTAGTGGAAAAAAGACCAAGCAGAGAAAATGGACTTCTAAGCTTTAGTTCAGTGATCTGTGACTTTAGGGGGTGCTGTTTTCCCTTCATTCCTCCATTAGTCAACCAGCAGTGTTGCCATGTCTGCTTATTATAATTAGTTGGCCTTGTTTCTAAAGAAAAATAATGCATAGGCCTACTGTACCAATTTTATAATTTATAACCTGTTAATAAAAATGTATTTGACAAAAATAAAGTCTAGTTGATCATTTCGGCTTGTTTTTAAAGTGTAGTTGATTATGGAGAGTTGGTAACCAAGTGGACCCTTATTAGATCTTTAACTATCAAGTGTAAAAAGAAACCTTAAAATGTCAATTTTGTTTCATTTCACACTCTCAAGATATACATAATTGTTAAACATCTGCATTACTTAATTTACAATAAGTCTACACAATTAGAGAATGTTGTTATCTCTCTTTTTTAAATAGGCTACTGTATTTATTTGGCATTTTGTAGTGTGAAAAAGGGAAAATAACAGTGGCAGATAAATTAGGCCTATGTAAATGTTCCAGATGAGTACAAATAAAAGAGCTATATGAATGCAAAAAAAACAGTAACCAACAGACAACAGGACAGTTTGCTCTCAAACTCTCAGCACAAATTGTGCCCTCTTGGCTCTTCTCTTAATTCCTGTTTCATTAGCCTGTTATTATTATTATTATTTGTCTGCAGACCCCCATCTGAAAATAATTTATGCCAGACACAAGATTTGTGTTTGTATGCATATAGATCGGCTATTTTGGGCTTGTTTTTATATACCGGGTTGCTTATTTCTCTCGCAGAAACTGGCAACCCCGCAACGATAGCCGTTAGCTACATTTAGCTAATATATTGATATCAATCCTGTAGCTAAAACAAGCACATTATCGCGCTATATTACATATCGATGTGATCTGCGTTATTATGACCTTAATTTTCATGGCAGGTACATTCCAAAGCAACTAATAATAACCACGTTATGGTGACATAATGTTACAATGTTTACATTACATTCATTCGAGTCTTCTTCTTCTGCTATTGGAAATAGGAAGCCATTTCCGCATTTTCCATTGTTGTGGTCACCAGTGCCCCCAGCTGGAACATTAGCATGAATTAGCTTTAGGCGGACCAAAATAAACACACTTTTTACGTTGTTAATACTTCTTTCTCTGCTATTTCTGTTAGCCAGTTAGTAAAAGACTAGTATTATCTTCCAAAACGATTGTGTACAAAAAGGCGGATTTTAGCGGAATTTGCATACTTTAGCAGGGAAGCCGTATGTCTAGTTAGCATTGGTTAACCCAATGGTTATAACATTAGACATAGTGACATGTTTAAGCATTTATTTCATATTTATATGTCTATCAGCTCTGACATTTATTTCAGACCTGCTCTAACATGACATGAATAATAATATAGCAATATAGCTTCAGATTATTTTAGACAGAAAAAGAAAAAAGGACAAAGAAAATATTTTTTCAGCTGTCCTCAACAGTTGCCACCCCCGCGATGGCAGTCCGTACATCGCGTGTGGACACATTTTAAGTCCAGGAATGCCTCTAAACAACATTTCCTTTGTCTTTGTTTCCAATTCAGTGTTGCATCATCAGTCTGGCTTCCCTGTTCTACCAGAGGTGAATGAACAAAGAAGCTTGGCTAAGCAAAAATGCCACTGCTGTGATCAGTGTGGTAAACACTTCCCTACAATGTCTAGCCTTAAAACACACCAGAGAATTCATACTGGAGAGAAACCCTATGGGTGTGATCAGTGTGGACAACACTTCTCTACAATGGGAAATCTTAAAACACACCAGAGAATTCATACTGGAGATAAACCCTATGGATGTGATGAGTGTGGACAACACTTCTCTATAATGGGAAATCTTAAAACACACCAGAGAATTCACACTGGAGAGAAACCCTATGGATGTGATCAGTGTGATAAACGCTTCTCTCGAATGGACAGTCTTAAAACCCACCAGAGAATTCACACTGGAGAGAAACCCTATGGATGTGATCAGTGTGATAAACGCTTCTCTCGAATGGACAGTCTTAAAACACACCAGAAAATTCATACTGGAGAGAAACCCTATGGATGTGATCAGTGTGGTAAACGCTTCTCTTGTTTGTCTGACCTTAAAAAACACCAGAGAATTCACACTGGAGAGAAACCATATGGATGTGATGATTGTGGACAACACTTCTCTCAAATGGCACACCTTAAAAGCCACCAGAGAATTCACACTGGAGAGAAACCCAAATGATTTTTTGTTGTTGATTTTCTTATTGGACATTTTCAAGACATTTTAAATTAGACACATTGTCTGACAGGGAAGAAATTAGCACGTAATCACATTTTGTACATACATGTGTAAGTATGGATGACATAAAACGTGTTAAAAAATACATATTGTGTACCTTCTTATATATTATGGCTACAGCCATTGGTCAAATATATGAAAGGAGTCACAGACGTCCATATACAAGCTTCCCATTGTATTTTCAAACACCATTTTAACCATGTTAGATTAATTGAACATATCCTGACGAAGACCCAAAGGGGTCGAAACGTTGTATCCTCTTCTCCATGACATAAAAATGTTGAGCTCAAGGCCAGTGTGCGAACTACATCTCCTTTCATCAGATTCATTGAAAACACTGACATTGAGTGATTTTTATTACTTTTAATTCATTTCTGTATTTTCTAGTTTTTCTACTTTATGAGGCATTTCTGTCTCTTTTTATTTCCTTTTTTATTTTATATTTGACATTGCACGTTGACATCACAATGTATTCTCTCTCTTTCCTACTCAGATCATGCATCTCAAATGGCCAATTCTCTGGTTACCATTTCAGATTTGGCCCATGGGCCTTCTTCTCTTCATAGTACTGGTCAATTTTATTATTAACACATTTCACATTATGAAATAGTAATAATTATGTTAGTGAAATGGGTATGGAGACGTGGGAAGACCTCTGTTACTGAACAAACAATATAGCAATGATTAGTAGAGCTATTTTAACAAAACATATCCCTTACAAGTTACAGCACCTTTAACATTTCACAAAGGATGATAATAATAAGTTCTGTGTCATAGACCTATTTCTGTAGTTCTGTTGAAACTCAAAGAGGTGTAACATGGTCTCAGTTCATCCATAATGTGATCATTAACAGGTGATCTGTCCAATGCCAGACAACCAGTGACCATTAACACGTTTAATCTCTGCATTTGAATGCATTGTCTATAGTGAATGAAGCATCAGCCATCATCATTTAGCCTGTTTACATTTTAACCTGGGGAAAGAATGTGGGGTTTGTTCATTATTTAGCATTTGAAAAAACATTGAATAAAAGTGCAGTCGAACCCTATTAAAATGAATTCCACACACCTGCATGCTCCTCATTCCCTCAGAGCAACACAACCTGAACAATGACTTAAAGTTGTCCAGGTTTTCCAGGTTTACACAAATACAGTTGTTGCTGTTATTGTGTCTCTGTTGTTAATAGCAATGTAATGATGGATATAGGATATGATTATTATATGGATAATGACGTATCCTGATTCATCCTGACTTATCCTGGTCATGAATTAATAATGCCTTACACTATGGACACATGGCCTACACATTACACAATGGAATTTCACTGTAAATATAGATAAGCGATTAAATGAGAACAATAGAGCACAATTTGCTATGAGACTTTGAGGATTTGACAATATACTAATTTGTTGTTAGGCCTTGACCAGTCCTGTACAGAAGACCCACCACTGTCTTCTAAAGTCGAAACAAATTGAACTTGCATTGCAACTTAGGGTGTGCGGTAGTATACTTGTAAAAGACAAGATGTGAAGGAAGAGAGTAAACTGTCATTTCCAGTCTTTTTTCTGTCTGGTACAGCCCTTAAGTTTTGTGGTGAGGTCAAGTACGTAAAGCCATTATTTAACAAATTACCTATCTGATGATAGGGACATCTACAGGCAACGTAGAATGTGATATGCACAAGCCAATCACAAACCTGTGAACTCTGCTACAATCAACCCACCACCTATAAATACTGGACTCCTTGCACAAACTAACTGTCAGAACATAAATCTTTGTCCGGTGCTTCACATCGTTGTCCCCTGCTCTACCTTGATGTTTTGGGTTTGTCATTTTGACAACAACTATGAAGACATAGAAGACAACAACAAACTACAACAACAAACCCTAGCCCAAACATTTAGACTCTCGTAAAGGTTTTTTTCGATTCTGACGAATCTCTCTACGAGAGTTTAAAAGACTAGTCCCTTAAAAAAGTCTTGTGTTTACGCTTGTGCCTCAAAATCACTCTTACCTTGTACAAATGCAAAATCTAAAATCCGGCGGGTGTTCGGAAAACAATTACACCCGTAGGGACCGTAGTTTTCAATAAAAAAAAATATTTTAATCCACTCCGTCCATACTCCTCCATTGTAAATGCGCAACAGAACATTGGCCGCGACCCTAGTGGCCAGGGTTCTGTTGCGCATTTACAATGGAGAGAAAACCAAGATGGCCGCCAGATTCCGAGTATGGACGGAGTGGATTAAAATATTTTTTGTATTGAAAACTACGGTCCCTACGGGTGTAATTGTTTTCCGAACACCCGCCGGACATGTGGGGCAAAACTATTTCGATTTTAGATTTTGCATTTGTACAAGGTAAGAGTGATTTTGAGGCACAAACGTAAACACAAGACTTTTTTTAAGGGACTAGTCTTTTAGACTCTCGTAGAGAGATTCGTCAGAATCGGAAAAGAAACCTCTACGAGAGTCTAAATGTTTGGGCTACTGTAACCCGTTGGATATATGCGAATACTGTGGAATTATTGTCATGGCTGGAGTTGTCTGTGAAGAGAGACATTGCTTGGAGCTTCCCATTGTATGAATCAACTAGGGAACTTGGTTATATTTGTACATAATTTGCTGCACATGATCAGTGACATATGTACAGTACGTAGCAGGTGTGGCACCCTGTATGGGTGTATAAGTGAAATCACTTTAGGCTCTGTGTTAAGCATGGGACTATTGTGTGTTTGTTTGTTAAGCGGTTAAAGCTCTATATTCTGATATACTCATTGTAATAGTGTTTGTTCAGTCACAGGGCTCTCCATGTCTGTGTAATAAACAATGTGAGAAGATTAATAAACAATATCATATAAGATTCAGTGTCCATCCATGATATGGCGTCTTTATACTAGTGATGTCCCGATACCCTTTTTTCGTTTCCGATCCGATTCCGATCCAACAATTTCTGTGTTAGCCGATACCGATACCGATACCAGAGTGCTTTTAAAAAAAGTGTAAAGTACTGTCTGTAACTTAAGTTCACTTCAAACAAGTAGGTAGGCAGCACAATTTAAGCAGCTGTACAGCAGTGGTTCTCAACCTTTTTTAACCAAGTACCACCTCAGAAAACATGTCCAGCATTAATGTTAAAATACAATGTTAATATTCAGCTATATCACACAGGAGGCAAATTTATTCCTCATAAGGATTTATTTTTTCCACAGATGTGAGCTACAATTATGCTACCATCATGCTGTGCAAAACTGGAACTTTAACTCTCTCACTTTCTCACACTCGCAATAAGGCATTTTTTTCAAAATGAAATGCACCCCTATATATGCCCTCCTATATTCAGCTATTAGTGTAGATTTCCGTCCTACAAAAAGATTTAATTCTCATTGACAATTTTATGTCATAGTGTCTGAGCAAATAGACATGTTTCATCATAATCACCATTACATCACCTAATCAACATGAGTAGACTTTAATATATTAGCGCCCCTCACTTCACACAGGTGTGATTTTTTTGTTGCCGTTCTGATTGGCCAAAATTCACAACAGCTGTTGTCAAAGTTACAAGTCTACACTGCCTCACTGATGGACGCCTTGTGAGCTTGTAGATCTGCTATTTTCGTTGTGCAAGACCTTTCTACGGAGCAGCATAGCATTAGCATGTTACGTTACTTTGGAATGGAGTTATACAGGCACGGAGGAGAGGACAGCTGGTTGAAAAACGATGGGATGTTATTCATTCAATTCATACAAGCCTAAATGTTCACAACAAGTTACAACCACAGTTCCTTTGGTCTTTATAATGGTTATGATTATTGATCTGGTCCATATAGCTTTAGAAGGAGCTAGGTTATTATTACATGCTAGGCTAATTATTGCATTTAGCTCCCCTCTTGTCTTTTAAAATAAACCAAACTTTTCCACCCGTTCCACCCACGGAGCAAGTTACTATATGAGCGTCAGTCCACCGTGTCCCAGTCAGTCAGTTTAGAGCTTATTTGTCCAGTCTAACTTCGAAGAGAGGGGGGGAAAGAAAAACAACAAAATATAGCCTACTTGGCAGCCCTTGTGAAGTTGTGCATGCACATTTCTGTTAGTCGCAAACTACAGCAAGTCGCCTTTGTTTTAAATTGTCCCCCATTCGCACGTCGGCAAAGCCGTTCAAACCTACGGCTGGAGCATTTCTAAGGCTCTGGGCTGGAGATGCGCGTTTTCAATACCGGCGGCCCCGTCTCACCGTGCTGCGCGCATCACGTGATTAAATAAAATGTGGTATCGGATTGGTGCGGGGCGTACTTGCCGATTCCGATATGACCAAATAAGAGCATATCGGAGGGCATTCCGATACAAGTATCGGTATCGGGACATGCCTACTTTATACCACTGCTATCAACTCCATCAAGCTCATCCTGGGTCTCCCCTAACCTGACTCCGCCAGATGGGGTAGCAGAGAGTACACTGGCTGCCCCATCTGGCGGAGTCAGGTTAGGTCTCCCCATCAACAGCTACGTTCTGTGGCTGATACTGATTGGAGCTGGTGGAATGATCGCCACCGAGTTCTTCTATCTCAACCTGATCGTATCTGTGACCATCTCTTCCCTGGCCTCTGTCTTTTACTTTGCATGGCTCTTCACATGCACATTCATTTTGTTCAGGGTTTTTTCGCATTACTTCTAGTGTTTTTTTCTGGTTCCCTGTTCCATCATTCCAGTGTTGTATCTGTGTGGAGCGTTACATAGCGGTGGTTCACCCCGTGGTGTTTCTCAGGTACAAAGCTAAGCCAACGCAGGGAAGCTGCAGTACCCTCACTAAAAACGCCGGGACAACGCTCCACACGTCCCAAACTCTTCTCCCTTCTGGCTCCAAAACTATGGAATGCACTTCCCATTACAGTCAGAACTGCAGCATCACTCCCAATCTTCCGCCATAGTCTGAAAACCCACCTTTTCAGACTCCATCATGGCCTGTAGCACTTACCCTACCCCTTTAGATAGCACTTTTGTAGACTTGGATAGCATCTGATACATACTTATAGCATGTTATGTAGACAGCACTAGAATTGCATTGTATGTAGTCTTAGCACTTCATAGTAACCTACATATGTATAGCATAGAATAGTATACATTGACACGATCGTAGACAGGAACACCCACAAACGTCACATCCGGTTTTAGCCCGGGGTAAACAAAATGGTCTTCCCCATAGAGTTATAATAGCGTATGATCCTTTGGATCACGTTCAGAGCGATGTGTTGGATGATAGAAATATTGACAGCCAAGAAAAATCCATCAGAAAGACATCTGGAACACTCGCCCTCGGAAAGTTGACTACGTATACGAGACGATTTAGCCATGGTTCACATGGCGCTCGTCTGTCATGGCGGAACTTCAACCTGTTTTATGCACTTTTCCCATTTAGAACGTTAACGTCTACATACATGTTCAGATTTCAAATATAAAGTGCTCACCCCAGAGCCATGGATGTTACAATCCTCGTCGGGTGGGTAATAGTACCCGTGTCTTCCGCATTTTATCAGAGTTATAATGCACCAACCGATAGGGGCGCATGGCCATAAACTGATTAAACAGCTTTTTATTGAACAATACGGAAGATACCGGTACTTATTCCCGCACTAGCAGAATTGTAACATCTATGGTCCTGGGGTGAGCACTTTATATTTGTAATCGGAACATTTGTGTAGGCGTAAGCCGCCGTAAAGACTGTAAATGGAGAATGTGCGTAAAACACTTCAGTCCAGGCCAGGGCTACCATGAGCTCACAGCGCGTTGCGACGCGTTGTTTGTAGATTTTTTGTTTATGCTGGGGTCCTGGGGTTCAAGTGGTTTATAGTCAGAGTATCCTTATCTAATTATACTTTATTGCAGCGTCAAGTTGCACAAGCATAACCACCACTGAAATCGGACATCGATCTCCCTCTCCCTCCATGTTACAAAACATTGTGTTACCGCGGCGCAGTGTTTACTCGCCTGGTAGAGACACTCTATAGATATGATCAATTAAACTTAACGTAATATAAAAAACCAACAGCCATTAAGTCATCAATAATGTTTATAGAACACATTGTAGTGAATTCTAAGTAGTTTAGAGACAGTTGGAACTTGGCACGGAGCCATCATTGTGCGGTCGAAACGAATGGTGTCGGTAGTCTACTTGGAATTCACTAAAACATGTTCTATAAACATCATTGATGGATTAATGGCTTTTTAAAATGTATATATTATGATAAGTTTCAGTGATCATATCTATAGAAAAGTGTCTCTTACCATAGCGAATATATCAGTCCATTGTGTTGTGCTGGATCATGCCCATGCAGTCAAGGAAAACATTACAATCGGCCTCTAGCTTGTTTCATTTTCTAAAGTAGCGTTCCTTGTCGAGTGGCAACAAGGATCTGTGCCTGTGATCTGGCAAGCCATGACGCCTACTTTTAAATTAGTAGTATTTAAAGCATCTGCGTTTGAAAACCCAACACTTCACTGTTTATTCCGGTTGGGAGAACACTGAACTTTCCCCCGGCTCCACCCCCCAGCTATATTGACACCCCTGATGACAAAAGTCGGTGTCGGTGTATATATCACGTTTGTCATTGCAGCTACAGATTATGTACCTTTGCATCCGGAAGTTGAACCCAGCTCCGCTTCAATGTGTAGCTTTGTAGCTTTCGCAGCAGCCACAAACGTCAGATGCATCTTTGTATCTTCATGCTGGCTTCCATTGACAATGAATGGTAGACTGTATCTGCTTGCATCTGCCCATGTGAACGCAGCATTACCAGACCTGTGTGTGGCACAGGTCACAGGTTGGTATAAAGGTGCGTTCAGACTTGAATATGTATATTTGCCTCGGTTCGTCCCGTTAGTGTTGCGCCAGGTCGCGCCGCTCCCGTTCGCGCAACTATCGTCTTTGCATTGACTTTGTATGTAATCGCGCCGCTCTAACCATCCAAGTCTGAACGCAGCTTAATGCTCCAATCCTCATACCAGTAAGACACCTGAGGGCGAGAAGCGCACTGGCCATATATGGAGCGTGTCTTGAGTGTACAGGGTGTAATGAGGTCAAATCAGCAGACTGCTGGGCCAGTGCTGTCGCTTTGGCATGGGATCAACTTTGACCTGCACAATGAAAAACAGGAGGGTTCATGGCCATGGCCATGGCCAGGGTTGATGGCCATATAGCGTCGTGTCTTGGAGACGTGACTAGATGTTATATCACAATGTGCGACCATATATGGGGACATTCCCGTATATGGGCTTAATATCAATTTACAATTTACAATTTAGGCATTTAGCAGACGCTCTTAATCCAGAGCGACTTACATTAGGCAAGAACAAAAGTATGGGAATACATCACATATATAAAATGCATTTATCAAGAAACATGCGTAAGCTAAGAACGTAACTAGAACATATCTATATAATATCCCTGATGATGTCATAGTGATGTCACGAGACCTGGTCACAATATATGGGGGCTTTCCCCATGTATGGGGATTTTGAGTGACAAAAATGTATGGGGATTCTGAGTGACAAAAAAACGCAAGATTTCATAGTTTAACATATGTGCTTAATATCAGGGATCTCCGGGCTTAATTGCGACAGCAGGTCGCATTTACTATGATATGATACCTGATTTACTATCATCTCTGATGATGTCATAGTGATGTCACAAGACCTGGGCATATATAGTGCCCAGGATTGTGAGTGACAAATTGAGTGACAGATTGTGAGTGACATGACATGACAAAAAACGCAAGGTTTCATAGTTATAACTGCGACCAAAAAAATCTAATCCAATTCTGCCACTGTGTCAGAGAAACCTATTTCATTTATTCAGCTATTTAATATGTTGTTCTTTATTGAATTACTTGTGGTAATTAAGGGTTGTTTAATGGAAAAAACATTGTTTCTCAGGTGAAATCTGCCCCCCCCCCCCCCACCCCCCAAAGAATGAAATTAAATATAATAGAAAATACTGCGTCAACAGTAAGATAGATCAACAAACTATATGCTACTATATAATTGGCGAAATTGGCATATAATAATAAGAAAGAGGCAAACATCGTGAAAATAGCTGATCTACAACAGCTGTTAACACAATATGTAGTGGTGGCAGCGGTGGCCGAACGGTTTGCGGAGCGGTCCTGATACCGGAAGGTCGCCAGTTCGTATCCCCGGACCGGCACGTTAAAATTACCACCGCTGAAGTGCCCTTGAGCAAGGCATTGAACCACTACCATGAAATGTTCTATGAGCAGGGCCTGGCTATAAACAAGTATCTGATGCTTAGTCCAGTTACCCTGGGTAAATATAGTAACTTTGCTTTGCTTTGCTTTATCTGCGGAACCAGTTCAAACAGGATTATTTTGGGGGGTCACTGCCTGAAAAGGTTGAGAACCAATGGTCTAAATGAACATGAACATTTTTTTATTCATTCATTTCGATTATTCTTACAATGGAAGATTTATAATACCCACTGTCTATAATATGACCTGTTTATGAAATACCTTTAATTCATCTGTTTTTATTTTAATCATAATATGTGAAATATCGATGGAAAATAAAATTCCTTTGTTTGCTGTGTATTGACTTAAACGTAGAGAACCAAACATATGACAACAACAAACTACTGTAACCCATTCCGAATACTGTGGAATTATTGTCATGGCTGGAGTTGTCTTTGAAGAGAGACATTGCGTGGAGCTTCCTATTGGATGAATCAACTAGAAAAGGGAACTCTACTTTAACTTTAGGCTCTGTGTTGAGCATGCAGGACCTTTGTTTGTTTGTTTGATAAATGGTTAAAGCTCTATATTCTGATATTATATATTCATTGTAATAGAGTGTTTGTTCAGTCACAGGGCTCTCCATGTCTGTTTAATAAACAATGTGAGAAGATTCAAATATGGCCAGTCTGGATCTGTTGCTGTTGTGTGAGATTGACCTGAGGGTCTACATCAGATCACAATGTTTGTTTTCTTTTAAAAAAGAAGACGTCTTTATGCCATGGCTTGGTGTGTGGCTTCTACTCCTTTAACGTTAGAGGTTGTGGTGACAGCAGCTCCAATGAGTCTCGCTTCAGTTCAAACATGTTGATGTCTGGGTCAGAATTTTGCATTGAACATCCATCTGTGGTAGTTTCTGCATCATCGAGCGCCACGCATTATTTGAATGTCACACGCAGGCCTATTTTAGACTTAACTAGACAGGGTGGCAAAAAAATAAATATGAGGCATTAAGAGTTCAAGACACAGAGCATAATAAACACATTATACAAGAATTTAGAAACAGCAAAAAATAAAATTGAAGAGTAGAAAAACTCTGTGGAAAGGTTATTACGGCCTATAGTGAAAAGAGGCAATCTACAAGCTCACAGCGAGCTTGTCAATCAGCTGTTATCACAACATGTATCTGCGGAACCAGTTCAAATAGTATTATCTTGTGGGGTCGTGGCCTGAAAAGGTTGAGAACCACTGGTCTAAATAATATGACCTGTTCATGAACAATTGTTTATTCATTAATTTCGATTATTCTTACAATGGAAGATTTATAATACCCACTGTCTCTAATATGACCTGTTTATGAAATACCTTTAATTCATCTGTTTTTATTTTAATCATAATATGTGACTGTGATTGTGTGCAATGGCAATATTACAGCCAAGATGTTTTGTTGATTCTTTTGAGAATTGCACTTTATCTTTTCGATGTTGTACAGACAGTAGAAGACGATAACTTGTTCACTTGTTCAGACTTAAGAGTTATGTGTTCCGTGGATCTATTTTTAAAGAAAATTGTAGATCAGCTTGCCTTGAATGATGTCATATCTGCAGTCTGCACTGTATATACCATACCTTTTCAGGAGAGCAGGCCATAAGATCAAGGTCATGTACATGAAACATGTCTCGTTTTATTTTTAAGTATCAAATGACAAATATGTTTCTATAAATCTGTGTCTGTATTAAATATTCAAACCTATGTATTTGTTGTTAGGCCTTGACCAGTCCTGTACAGAAACCCCACCACTGTCTTCTAAAGTCCACTCCGCCATCTCCCGCCTACAGAGGGTCCTGTATTTAACTCAGATCCTCCACTCTCAAACTGTGTGACATTTATTGTTTATTGTTGTTCATTGTTTTTGTTGTTATTTTGTTTGTTTGTTCTACTATTGCACTGTGATAGACTACGGTCTACCTGTTCTCTGGAAAGCACTTTGGGTCAACTGCTGTTGTTTTTAAATGTGCTATATAAATAAAATTGACTTGACTAAAGTCGGGGTGTGCGTACAGGGTGTGCGGTATTATACTTGTAAAAGACAAGGTGTGAAGGCTTGTGTACTAATTATGAAGACTGTTTGCAATCATTTTAGGGGGTGGGTGGCAGTTTGTGTTTTGGAAGACAAATAGTATTTTGGAAAACAGTTTTTCTTGTTGTTTCTTCACACAGAGCTATTTTACTATAGCTCTGTGTTTACTATGTTACTGAAAGAATGTGGAGCAATCCTCTTATGGCTCTACTGCAGTAACACTTAATTATAATTAATATCCACTTATTCAATATTGTTAGACTATACATATATTATCCAGATAGTCAGATACTCTATATTGGATATAGACAGATTAATATATTAAATATGAAGCTTACAAAGCAATCTCACAGTTAGCAGTTTATTTCTAGAATGTTGCATAGAGCATGACCTGGGGGAGGAGTCAGAGAGGGGTGGAGCACATGCAGCAGTTTGTTAGGTTGAGATTGGTGGCTGATGACTGTATTGTTCCACTCTTTGGCCAATCAACACCAAGCAGTTAGTGGTTCCACCTCAGGCTCTCCAGTATAAGAAGAGTTTGTAGTTGTTCTCCACAACTCCTCCAGGATATCTATACTTTCTGATCACATCTGACTGTGGACTCCAGACTTCAGCTGAAGATGAACTCTCTCAACACACCCAAGGATCATCAAGACCTCTGTAAGTTATTTACTGTGTCTATATGGATATACAGCATGCCATAAGGATGTTTTTTTATCTAGTCATTTGTTTGTTTTGATTTATTTTAGCATTGACTACCTGTTGTCATGTCTAGTCATTGTCGAATTATAAATGGATGCTAAATTGATAATAGGGTACATTGACTTAACACTATAGGTTTTGCTATTTTAAGTCAAGGAATGCCTCTAAACAACATTTCCTTTGTCTTTGTTTCCAATTCAGTGTTGCATCATCAGTCTGGCTTCCCTGTTCTACCAGAGGTGAATGAACAAAGAAGCTTGGCTAAGCAAAAATGCCACTCCTGTGATCAGTGTGGTAAACGCTTCCCTACAATGTCTAGACTTAAAATACACCAGAGAATTCACACTGGAGAGAAACCCTTTGGATGTGATCAATGTGGACAACACTTCTCTCAAATGTCAAGCCTTAAAACACACCAGGAAATTCATACCGGAGAGAAATCCTATGGATGTGATGAGTGTGGACAACACTTCTCTATAATGGGAAATCTTAAAACACACCAGAGAATTCATACTGGAGAGAAACCCTATGGGTGTGATCAGTGTGGACAACATTTCTCTCTAATGTCCAGCCTTAAAAGCCACCAGATAATTCACACTGGAGAGAAAGCCTATGGATGTGATCAGTGTGGACAACATTTCTCTCGAATGGACAGCCTTAAAGGCCACCAGATAATTCACACCGGAGAGAAACCCTATGGATGTGATCAGTGTGGTAAACGCTTCTCTCGAATGGGCAGTCTTAAATCACACCAGATAATTCACACTGGAGAGAAACCCTATGGATGTGATCAGTGTGGGCAAAACTTCTCTCATGTGTCTCACCTTAAAACACACCAGAGAATTCATACTGGAGAGAAACCCTATGGATGTGATCAATGTGGACAACACTTCTCTCAAATGTCAAGCCTTAAAACACACCAGAAAATTCATACCGGAGAGAAATCCTATGGATGTGATGAGTGTGGACAACACTTCTCTAAAATGGGAAATCTTAAAACACACCAGAGAATTCACACTGGAGAGAAACCCTATGGATGTGATCAGTGTGGGAAACACTTCTCTCAATTTGTCACACTTAAAACACACCAGAAAATTCACACTGGAGAGAAACCCTATGGATGTGATCAGTGTGAGAAACACTTCTCTCAATTTGTCACACTTAAAAGACACCAGAAAATGCATACTGGAGAGAAACCCTATGGATGTGATCAGTGTGGACAACGCTTCTCTCGAATGGACAGCCTTAAAGGCCACCACAGAATTCACACTGGAGATAAACCCTATGGATGTGATCAGTGTGGGCAACACTTCTCTCAAATGTCCAGCCTTAAAACCCACCAGAGAATTCACACTGGAGAGAAACCCAAATGATTTTTTTTGTTGATTTTGTTTAACTTGTTAATGGATTTTCTTATTGGACATTTTCAAGACATTTTAAATTAGACACATTGTCTGTGACAGGGAAGAAATTAGCACGTAATCACATTTTGTACATACATGTGTAAGTATGGATGAAATAAAACGTGTTACAAAATACATATTGTGTACGTTCTTATATATTATGGCTACAGCCATTGGTCAAATATATGAAAGGAGTCACAGACGTCCATATACAAGCTTCCCATTGTATTTTCAAACACCATTTTAACCTTTTAGATTAATTGAACATATCCTGACGAAGACCCGAAGGGGTCGAAACGTTGTATCCTCTTCTCCATGAAATAAAAATGTTGAGCTCAAGGCCGGTGTGCGAACTACATCTCCTTTCATCAGATTCATTGAAAACACCCATATTCTGGTGACTGTCATGTGTGAGGGTGAGTGATTTGTATTACTTTTAATTAATTTTTTTATTTTCTAGTTTTTCTACTTGAGGCATTTCTGTCTCTTTTTATTTCCTTTTATATTTGACATTGCACGTTGACATCACAAGATGTATTCTCTCTCTTTCCTACTCAGATCATGCATCTCAAATGGCCAATTATCTGGTTACCATTTCAGATTTGGCCCATGGGCCTTCTTCTCTTCATAGTACTGGTCAATTTTATTATTAACACATTTCACATTATGAAATAGTAATAATTATGTTAGTTAAATGGGTATGGAGACGTGGGAAGACCTCTGTTACTGACAACAAACAAACAATATAGCAATGATTAGTAGAGCTATTTTAACAAAACATATCCCTTACAAGTTACAGCACCTTTAACATTTCACAAAGGATGATAATAATAATAAGTTCTGTGTCATAGACCTATTTCTGTAGTTCTGTTGAAACTCAGAGTCAAAGAGGTGTAAAATGGACTCAGTTCATCCATAATGTGATCATTAACAGGTGATCTGTCCAATGCCAGACAACCAGTGACCATTAACACGTTTAATCTCTGCATTTTAATGCATTGTCTATAGTGAATGAATCATCAGCCATCATCATTTAGCCTGTTTACATTTTAACCTGGGGAAAGAATGTGGGGGTTGTTCATTATTTAGCATTTGAAAAAACATTGAATAAAAGTGCAGTCGAACCCTATTAAAATAATTCCACACACCTGCATGCTCCTCATTCCCTCAGAGCAACACAACCTGAACAATGACTTAAAGTTGTCCAGGTTTTCCAGGTTTACACAAATACAGTTGTTGCTGTTATTGTGTCTCTGTTGTTAATAGCAATGTAATGATGGATATAGGATATGATTATTATACGGATAATGACGTATCCTGATTTATCCTGACTTATACTGGTCATGAATTAATAATGCCTACCTATGGACACATGGCCTACACATTACACAATGGAATTTCACTGTACATATAGATAAGCGATTAAATGAGAACAATAGAGCACAATTTGCTATGAGACTTTGAGGATTTGACAATATACAAATTTGTTGTTAGGCCTTGACCAGTCCTGTAAAGAAGACCCACCACTGTCAAACAAATTGAACTTGCATTGCAACTTAGGGTGTGCGGTAGTATACTTGTAAAAGACAAGATGTGAAGGAAGAGAGTAAACTGTCATTTCCAGTCTTTTTTCTGTCTGGTACAGCCCTTAAGTTTTGTGGTGAGGTCAAGTACGTCAAGCCATTATTTAACAAATGACCTATCTGATGATAGGCAACGTAGAATGTGATATGCACAAGCCAACATGATTGTACGTAAGTTTAGTATTGTCATGGTCTGGCCCTCTGCCTGTTTATTCCCCTCTTTCTGTATCTCTCCCTCTGCCTAGTTGTGTCTGTCTTTCCACTTCAGCCACTCCCACTTCCCATTGCAGCCCTCAGTCCTAGTTACACACCTGGTTCCACTCTCATCAGCCCAGCCAATTACAAACCTGTGAACTCTGCTACAATCAACCCACCACCTGGACTCCTTGCACAAACTAACTGTCAGAACATAAATCTTCACGTCGTTGTCCCCTGCTCTACCTTGATGTTTTGGGTTTGTCATTTTGACAACAACTATTGTGTGTGTGTTTGTTTGTTAAGCGGTTAAAGCTCTATATTCTGATATACTCATTGTAATAGAGTGTTTGTTCAGTCACAGGGCTCTCCATGTCCATTATGTGTGTAATAAACAAAGTGAGAAGATTAATAAACAATATCATATAAGATCTTTATACCACTGCTATCAACTCCATCAAGCTCATCCTGGGTCTCCCCTAACCTGACTCCGCCAGATGGGGCAGCAGAGAGTACACTGGGTACTCTCTGCTGCCCCATCTGGCGGAGTCAGGTTAGGTCTCCCCATCAACAGCTACGTTCTGTGGCTGATACTGAGTGGAGCTGGTGGAATGATCGCCTCCGAGTTCTTCTATCTCAACCTGATCGTATCTGTGACCATCTCTTCCCTTGCCTCTGTCTTTTACTTTGCATGGCTCTTCACATGCACATTAATTTTGTTCAGGGTTTTTTCTGGTTCCCTGTTCCATCATTTCAGTGTTGTATCTGTGTGGAGCGTTACATAGCGGTGGTTCACCCCGTGGTGTTTCTCAGGTACAAAGCTAAGCCAACGCAGGGAAGCTGCAGTACCCTCACTAAAAACGCCGGGACAACGCTCCACACGTCCCAAACTCTTCTCCCTTCTGGCTCCAAAACTATGGAAACACCTTTTCAGACTCCATCATGGCACATAGCACTTACCCTACCCCCTTAGATAGCACTTTTGTAGACTTGGATAGCATCTGATATACTTATAGCATGTTATGTAGACAACACTAGAATTGCATTGTATGTAGTCTTAGCACTTCATAGTAGCCTACATATGTATAGCATAGAATAGTATACATTGACACGATCGTAGACAGGAACACCCACAAATGTCACATCTGGTTTTAGCCCGGGGTAAACAAAATGGTCTTCCCCATAGAGTTATAATAGATCCTTTGGATCACTTTCAGAGCGATGTGTTGGATGATAGAAATATTGACAGCCAAGAAAAATCCATCAGAAAGACATCTGGAACACTCGCCCTCGGAAAGTTGACTTATTATTACGTATACGAGACGATTTAGCCATGGTTCACATGGCGCTCGTCTGTCATGGCGGAACTTCAACCTGTTTTATGCACTTTTCCCATTTAGAACGTTAACGTCTACATACATGTTCAGATTTCAAATATAAAGTGCTCGCCACAGAGCCACGGATGTGGCTCTGTGGCGAGCTCACAGCGCGTTGTGACGCGTTGTTTGTAGATTTTTTGTTCATGCTGGGGTCCTGGGGTTCAAGTGGTTTATAGTCAGAGTATCCTTATCTAATTATACTTTATTGCAGCGTCAAGTTGCACAAGCATAACCACCACTGAAATCGGACATCGATCTCCCTCTCCCTCCATGTTACAAAACATTGTGTTACCGCGGCGCAGTGTTTACTCGCCTGGTAGAGACACTCTATAGATATGATCAATTAAACTTAACGTAATATCAAAAACCAACAGCCATTAAGTCATCAATAATGTTTATAGAACACATTGTAGTGAATTCTAAGTAGTTTAGAGACAGTTGGAACTTGGCACGGAGCCATCATTGTGCGGTCGAAACGAATGGTGTCGGTAGTCTACTTGGAATTCACTAAAACATGTTCTATAAACATCATTGATGGATTAATGGCTTTTTAAAATGTTATGATAAGTTTCAGTCATCATATCTATAGAAAAGTGTCTCTTACCATAGCGAATATATCAGTCCATTGTGTTGTGCTGGATCATGCCCATGCAGTCAAGGAAAACATTACAATCGGCCTCTAGCTTGTTTCATTTTCTAAAGTAGCGTTCCTTGTCGAGTGGCAACAAGGATCTGTGCCTGTGATCTCGCAAGCCATGACGCCTACTTTTAAATTAGTAGTATTTAAAGCATCTGCGTTTGAAAACCCAATACTTCACTGTTTATTCCGGTTGGGAGAACACTGAACTTTCCCCCGGCTCCACCCCGCAGCTATATTGACACCCCTGATGACAAAAGTCGGTGTCGGTGTATATATCACGTTTGTCATTGCAGCTACAGATTATGTACCTTTGCATCCGGAAGTTGAACCCAGCTCCGCTTAAATGTGTAGCTTTGTAGCTTTCGCAGCAGCCACAAACGTTAGATGCATCTTTGTATCTTCATGCTGGCTTCCATTGACAATGAATGGTAGACTGTATCTGCTTGCATCTGCCCATGTGAACGCAGCATTACCAGACCTGTGTGTGGCACAGGTCACAGGTTGGTATAAAGGTGCGTTCAGACTTGAATATGTATATTTGCCTCGGTTCGTCCCGTTAGTGTTGCGCCAGGTCGCGCCGCTCCCGTTCGCGCAACTATCGTCTTTGCATTGACTTTGTATGTAATCGCGCCGCTCTAACCATCCAAGTCTGAACGCAGCTTAAGGCTCCAATCCTCATACCAGTAAGACACCTGAGGGCGAGAAGCGCAATGGCCATATATGGAGCGTGTCTTGAGTGTACAGGGTGTAATGAGGTCAAATCAGCAGACTGCTGGGCCAGTGCTGTCGCTTTGGCATGGGATCAACTTTGACCTGCACAATGAAAAACAGGAGGGTTCATGGCCATGGCCAGGGTTGATGGCCATATAGCGTCGTGTCTTGGAGACGTGACTAGATGTTATATCACAATGTGCGACCATATATGGGGACATTCCCGTATATGGGCTTAATATCCCTGATGATGTCATAGTGATGTCACGAGACCTGGTCACAATATATGGGGGCTTTCCCCATGTATGGGGATTTTGAGTGACAAAAATGTATGGGGATTCTGAGTGACAAAAAAACGCAAGATTTCACAGTTTAACATATGTGCTTAATATCAGGGATCTCCGGGCTTAATTGCGACAGCAGGTCGCATTTACTATGATATGATACCTGATTTACTATCATCTCTGATGATGTCATAGTGATGTCACAAGACCTGGGCATATATAGTGCCCAGGATTGTGAGTGACAAATTGAGTGACAGATTGTGAGTGACATGACGTGACAAAAAACGCAAGGTTTCATAGTTATAACTGCGACCTTTGGTCGCAAAAAAATCTAATCCAATTCTGCCACTGTGTCAGAGAAACCTATTTCATTTATTCAGCTATTTAATATGTTGTTCTTTATTGAATTACTTGTGGTAATTAAGGGTTGTTTAATGGAAAAAACATTGTTTCTCAGGTGAAATCTGCCCCCCCCCCACCCCCCAAAGAATGAAATTAAATATAATAGAAAATACTGCGTCAACAGTAAGATAGATCAACAAACTATATGCTACTATATAATTGGCGAAATTGGCATATAATAATAAGAAAGAGGCAAACATCGTGAAAATAGCTGATCTACAACAGCTGTTAACACAATATGTAGTGGTGGCAGCGGTGGCCGAACGGTTTGCGGAGCGGTCCTGATACCGGAAGGTCGCCAGTTCGTATCCCCGGACCGGCACGTTAAAATTACCACCGCTGAAGTGCCCTTGAGCAAGGCATTGAACCACTACCATGAAATGTTCTATGAGCAGGGCCTGGCTATAAACAAGTATCTGATGCTTAGTCCAGTTACCCTGGGTAAATATAGTAACTTTGCTTTGCTTTGCTTTATCTGCGGAACCAGTTCAAACAGGATTATTTTGGGGGGTCACTGCCTGAAAAGGTTGAGAACCAATGGTCTAAATGAACATGAACATTTTTGTATTCATTCATTTCGATTATTCTTACAATGGAAGATTTATAATACCCACTGTCTATAATATGACCTGTTTATGAAATACCTTTAATTCATCTGTTTTTATTTTAATCATAATATGTGAAATATCGATGGAAAATAAAATTCCTTTGTTTGCTGTGTATTGACTTAAACGTAGAGAACCAAACATATGACAACAACAAACTACTGTAACCCATTCCGAATACTGTGGAATTATTGTCATGGCTGGAGTTGTCTTTGAAGAGAGACATTGCGTGGAGCTTCCTATTGGATGAATCAACTAGAAAAGGGAACTCTACTTTAACTTTAGGCTCTGTGTTGAGCATGCGGGACCTTTGTTTGTTTGTTTGATAAATGGTTAAAGCTCTATATTCTGATATTATATATTCATTGTAATAGAGTGTTTGTTCAGTCACAGGGCTCTCCATGTCTGTTTAATAAACAATGTGAGAAGATTCAAATATGGCCAGTCTGGATCTGGTGCTGTTGTGTGAGATTGACCTGAGGGTCTACATCAGATCACAATGTTTGTTTTCTTTTAAAAAAGAAGACGTCTTTATGCCATGGCTTGGTGTGTGGCTTCTACTCCTTTAACGTTAGAGGTTGTGGTGACAGCAGCTCCAATGAGTCTCGCTTCAGTTCAAACATGTTGATGTCTGGGTCAGAATTTTGCATTGAACATCCATCTGTGGTAGTTTCTGCATCATCGAGCGCCACGCATTATTTGAATGTCACACGCAGGCCTATTTTAGACTTAACTAGACAGGGTGGCAAAAAAATAAATATGAGGCATTAAGAGTTCAAGACACAGAGCATAATAAACACATTATACAAGAATTTAGAAACAGCAAAAAATAAAATTGAAGAGTAGAAAAACTCTGTGGAAAGGTTATTACGGCCTATAGTGAAAAGAGGCAATCTACAAGCTCACAACGAGCTTGTCAATCAGCTGTTATCACAACATGTATCTGCGGAACCAGTTCAAATAGTATTATCTTGTGGGGTCGTGGCCTGAAAAGGTTGAGAACCACTGGTCTAAATAATATGACCTGTTCATGAACAATTGTTTATTCATTAATTTCGATTATTCTTACAATGGAAGATTTATAATACCCACTGTCTATAATATGACCTGTTTATGAAATACCTTTAATTCATCTGTTTTTATTTTAATCATAATATGTGACTGTGATTGTGTGCAATGGCAATATTACAGCCAAGATGTTTTGTTGATTATTTTGAGAATTGCACTTTATCTTTTCGATGTTGTACAGACAGTAGAAGACGATAACTTGTTCACTTGTTCAGACTTAAGAGTTATGTGTTCCGTGGATCTATTTTTAAAGAAAATTGTAGATCAGCTTGCCTTGAATGATGTCATATCTGCAGTCTGCACTGTATATACCATACCTTTTCAGGAGAGCAGGCCATAAGATCAAGGTCATGTACATGAAACATGTCTCGTTTTATTTTTAAGTATCAAATGACAAATATGTTTCTACAAATCTGTGTCTGTATTAAATATTCAAACCTATGTATTTGTTGTTAGGCCTTGACCAGTCCTGTACAGAAACCCCACCACTGTCTTTTAAAGTCCACTCCGCCATCTCCCGCCTACAGAGGGTCCTGTATTTAACTCAGATCCTCCACTCTCAAACTGTGTGACATTTATTGTTTATTGTTGTTCATTGTTTTTGTTGTTATTTTGTTTGTTTGTTCTACTATTGCACTGTGATAGACTACGGTCTACCTGTTCTCTGGAAAGCACTTTGGGTCAACTGCTGTTGTTTTTAAATGTGCTATATAAATAAAATTGACTTGACTTGACTAAAGTCGGGGGGTGTGCGTACAGGGTGTGCGGTATTATACTTGTAAAAGACAAGGTGTGAAGGCTTGTGTACTAATTATGAAGACTGTTTGCAATCATTTTAGGGGGTGGGTGGCAGTTTGTGTTTTGGAAGACAAATAGTATTTTGGAAAACAGTTTTTCTTGTTGTTTCTTCACACAGAGCTATTTTACTATAGCTCTGTGTTTACTATGTTACTGAAAGAATGTGGAGCAATCCTCTTATGGCTCTACTGCAGTAACACTTAATTATAATTAATATCCACTTATTCAATATTGTTAGACTATACATATATTATCCAGATAGTCAGATACTCTATATTGGATATAGACAGATTAATATATTAAATATGAAGCTTACAAAGCAATCTCACAGTTAGCAGTTTATTTCTAGAATGTTGCATAGAGCATGACCTGGGGGAGGAGTCAGAGAGGGGTGGAGCACATGCAGCAGTTTGTTAGGTTGAGATTGGTGGCTGATGACTGTATTGTTCCACTCTTTGGCCAATCAACACCAAGCAGTTAGTGGTTCCACCTCAGGCTCTCCAGTATAAGAAGAGTTTGTAGTTGTTCTCCACAACTCCTCCAGGATATCTATACTTTCTGATCACATCTGACTGTGGACTCCAGACTTCAGCTGAAGATGAACTCTCTCAACACACCCAAGGATCATCAAGACCTCTGTAAGTTATTTACTGTGTCTATATGGATATACAGCATGCCATAAGGATGTTTTTTTATCTAGTCATTTGTTTGTTTTGATTTATTTTAGCATTGACTACCTGTTGTCATGTCTAGTCATTGTCGAATTATAAATGGATGCTAAATTGATAATAGGGTACATTGACTTAACACTATAGGTTTTGCTATTTTAAGTCAAGGAATGCCTCTAAACAACATTTCCTTTGTCTTTGTTTCCAATTCAGTGTTGCATCATCAGTCTGGCTTCCCTGTTCTACCAGAGGTGAATGAACAAAGAAGCTTGGCTAAGCAAAAATGCCACTCCTGTGATCAGTGTGGTAAACGCTTCCCTACAATGTCTAGACTTAAAATACACCAGAGAATTCACACTGGAGAGAAACCCTTTGGATGTGATCAATGTGGACAACACTTCTCTCAAATGTCAAGCCTTAAAACACACCAGAAAATTCATACCGGAGAGAAATCCTATGGATGTGATGAGTGTGGACAACACTTCTCTATAATGGGAAATCTTAAAACACACCAGAGAATTCATACTGGAGAGAAACCCTATGGGTGTGATCAGTGTGGACAACATTTCTCTCTAATGTCCAGCCTTAAAAGCCACCAGATAATTCACACTGGAGAGAAAGCCTATGGATGTGATCAGTGTGGACAACATTTCTCTCGAATGGACAGCCTTAAAGGCCACCAGATAATTCACACCGGAGAGAAACCCTATGGATGTGATCAGTGTGGTAAACGCTTCTCTCGAATGGGCAGTCTTAAATCACACCAGATAATTCACACTGGAGAGAAACCCTATGGATGTGATCAGTGTGGGCAAAACTTCTCTCATGTGTCTCACCTTAAAACACACCAGAGAATTCATACTGGAGAGAAACCCTATGGATGTGATCAATGTGGACAACACTTCTCTCAAATGTCAAGCCTTAAAACACACCAGAAAATTCATACCGGAGAGAAATCCTATGGATGTGATGAGTGTGGACAACACTTCTCTAAAATGGGAAATCTTAAAACACACCAGAGAATTCACACTGGAGAGAAACCCTATGGATGTGATCAGTGTGGGAAACACTTCTCTCAATTTGTCACACTTAAAACACACCAGAAAATTCACACTGGAGAGAAACCCTATGGATGTGATCAGTGTGGGAAACACTTCTCTCAATTTGTCACACTTAAAAGACACCAGAAAATGCATACTGGAGAGAAACCCTATGGATGTGATCAGTGTGGACAACGCTTCTCTCGAATGGACAGCCTTAAAGGCCACCACAGAATTCACACTGGAGATAAACCCTATGGATGTGATCAGTGTGGGCAACACTTCTCTCAAATGTCCAGCCTTAAAACCCACCAGAGAATTCACACTGGAGAGAAACCCAAATGATTTTTTTTGTTGATTTTGTTTAACTTGTTAATGGATTTTCTTATTGGACATTTTCAAGACATTTTAAATTAGACACATTGTCTGTGACAGGGAAGAAATTAGCACGTAATCACATTTTGTACATACATGTGTAAGTATGGATGAAATAAAACGTGTTACAAAATACATATTGTGTACGTTCTTATATATTATGGCTACAGCCATTGGTCAAATATATGAAAGGAGTCACAGACGTCCATATACAAGCTTCCCATTGTATTTTCAAACACCATTTTAACCATGTTAGATTAATTGAACATATCCTGACGAAGACCCGAAGGGGTCGAAACGTTGTATCCTCTTCTCCATGAAATAAAAATGTTGAGCTCAAGGCCGGTGTGCGAACTACATCTCCTTTCATCAGATTCATTGAAAACACCCATATTCTGGTGACTGTCATAATGTGTGAGGGTGAGTGATTTTTATTACTTTTAATTCATTTTTTTATTTTCTAGTTTTTCTACTTGATGAGGCATTTCTGTCTCTTTTTATTTCCTTTTATATTTGACATTGCACGTTGACATCACAAGATGTATTCTCTCTCTTTCCTACTCAGATCATGCATCTCAAATGGCCAATTATCTGGTTACCATTTCAGATTTGGCCCATGGGCCTTCTTCTCTTCATAGTACTGGTCAATTTTATTATTAACACATTTCACATTATGAAATAGTAATAATTATGTTAGTTAAATGGGTATGGAGACGTGGGAAGACCTCTGTTACTGACAACAAACAAACAATATAGCAATGATTAGTAGAGCTATTTTAACAAAACATCCCTTACAAGTTACAGCACCTTAACTTTTCACAAAGGATGATAATAATAATAAGTTCTGTGTCATAGACCTATTTCTGTAGTTCTGTTGAAACTCAGAGTCAAAGAGGTGTAAAATGGACTCAGTTCATCCATAATGTGATCATTAATAGGTGATCTGTCCAATGCCAGACAACCAGTGACCATTAACACGTTTAATCTCTGCAATTTAATGCATTGTCTATAGTGAATGAATCATCAGCCATCATCATTTAGCCTGTTTACATTTTAACCTGGGGAAAGAATGTGGGGTTTGTTCATTATTTAGCATTTGAAAAAACATTGAATAAAAGTGCAGTCGAACCCTATTAAAATTAATTCCACACACCTGCATGCTCCTCATTCCCTCAGAGCAACACAACCTGAACAATGACTTAAAGTTGTCCAGGTTTTCCAGGTTTACACAAATACAGTTGTTGCTGTTATTGTGTGTCTGTTGTTAATAGCAATGTAATGATGGATATAGGATATGATCATTATACGGATAATGACGTATCCTGATTTATCCTGACTTATACTGGTCATGAATTAATAATGCCTTACACTATGGACACATGGCCTACACATTACACAATGGAATTTCACTGTACATATAGATAAGCGATTAAATGAGAACAATAGAGCACAATTTGCTATGAGACTTTGAGGATTTGACAATATACAAATTTGTTGTTAGGCCTTGACCAGTCCTGTAAAGAAGACCCACCACTGTCAAAGAAATTGAACTTGCATTGCAACTTAGGGTGTGCGGTAGTATACTTGTAAAAGACAAGATGTGAAGGAAGAGAGTAAACTGTCATTTCCAGTCTTTTTTCTGTCTGGTACAGCCCTTAAGTTTTGTGGTGAGGTCAAGTACGTCAAGCCATTATTTAACAAATGACCTATCTGATGATAGGCAACGTAGAATGTGATATGCACAAGCCAACATGATTGTACGTAAGTTTAGTATTGTCATGGTCTGGCCCTCTGCCTGTTTATTCCCCTCTTTCTGTATCTCTCCCTCTGCCCAGTTGTGTCTGTCTTTCCACTTCAGCCACTCCCACTTCCCATTGCAGCCCTCAGTCCTAGTTACACACCTGGTTCCACTCTCATCAGCCCAGCCAATTACAAACCTGTGAACTCTGCTACAATCAACCCACCACCTATAAATACTGGACTCCTTGCACAAACTAACTGTCAGAACATAAATCTTCACGTCGTTGTCCCCTGCTCTACCTTGATGTTTTGGGTTTGTCATTTTGACAACAACTATTGTGTGTGTGTTGGTTTGTTAAGCGGTTAAAGCTCTATATTCTGATATACTCATTGTAATAGAGTGTTTGTTCAGTCACAGGGCTCTCCATGTCTGTGTAATAAACAAAGTGAGAAGATTAATAAACAATATCATATAAGATCTTTATACCACTGCTATCAACTCCATCAAGCTCATCCTGGGTCTCCCCTAACCTGACTCCGCCAGATGGGGCAGCAGAGAGTACACTGGGTACTCTCTGCTGCCCCATCTGGCGGAGTCAGGTTAGGTCTCCCCATCAACAGCTACGTTCTGTGGCTGATACTGAGTGGAGCGGGTTGAATGATCGCCTCCGAGTTCTTCTATCTCAACCTGATCGTATCTGTGACCATCTCTTCCCTGGCCTCTGTCTTTTACTTTGCATGGCTCTTCACATGCACATTAATTTTGTTCAGGGTTTTTTCTGGTTCCCTGTTCCATCATTTCAGTGTTGTATCTGTGTGGAGCGTTACATAGCGGTGGTTCACCCCGTGGTGTTTCTCAGGTACAAAGCTAAGCCAACGCAGGGAAGCTGCAGTACCCTCACTAAAAACGCCGGGACAACGCTCCACACGTCCCAAACTCTTCTCCCTTCTGGCTCCAAAACTATGGAATGCACCTTTTCAGACTCCATCATGGCCCATAGCACTTACCCTACCCCCTTAGATAGCACTTTTGTAGACTTGGATAGCATCTGATATACTTATAGCATGTTATGTAGACAACACTAGAATTGCATTGTATGTAGTCTTAGCACTTCATAGTAGCCTACATATGTATAGCATAGAATAGTATACATTGACACGATCGTAGACACGAACACCCACAAATGTCACATCTGGTTTTAGCCCGGGTTAAACAAAATGGTCTTCCCCATAGAGTTATAATAGATCCTTTGGATCACTTTCAGAGCGATGTGTTGGATGATAGAAATATTGACAGCCAAGAAAAATCCATCAGAAAGACATCTGGAACACTCGCCCTCGGAAAGTTGACTTATTATTACGTATACGAGACGATTTAGCCATGGTTCACATGGCGCTCGTCTGTCATGGCGGAACTTCAACCTGTTTTATGCACTTTTCCCATTTAGAACGTTAACGTCTACATACATGTTCAGATTTCAAATATAAAGTGCTCGCCACAGAGCCACGGATGTTACAATCCTCGTCCGGTGGGTAATAGTACCCGTGTCTTCCGCATTGTTCAATAAAAAGCGTTTTAATCCGATCGGTGACCATTTTATCAGAGTTATAATGCACCAACCGATAGGGGCGCATGGCCATAAACTGATTAAACATTGCTTTTTATTGAACAATACGGAAGATACCTGTACTTATTCCCGCCCTAGCAGAATTGTAACATCTATGGTCCTGGGGTGAGCACTTTATATTTGTAATCGGAACATTTGTGTAGGCGTAAGCCGCCGTAAGGACTGTAAATGGAGAATGTGTGTAAACACTTCAGTCCAGGCCAGGGCTACCATGAGCTCACAGCACGTTGCGACGCGTTGTTTGTAGATTTTTTGTTTATGCTGGGGTCCTGGGGTTCAAGTGGTTTATAGTCAGAGTATCCTTATCTAATTATACTTTATTGCAGCGTCAAGTTGCACAAGCATAACCACCACTGAAATCGGACATCGATCTCCCTCTCCCTCCATGTTACAAAACATTGTGTTACCGCGGCGCAGTGTTTACTCGCCTGGTAGAGACGCTCTATAGATATGATCAATTAAACCAACAGCCATTAAGTCATCAATAATGTTTATAGAACACATTGTAGTGAATTCTATAGTTTAGAGACAGTTGGAACTTGGCACGGGGCCATCGTTGTGCGGTCGAAACGAATGGTGTCGGTAGTCTACTTGGAATTCACTAAAACATGTTCTATAAACATCATTGATGAATTAATGGCTTTTTAAAATGTATATATTATGACAAGTTTCAGTGATCATATCTATAGAAAAGTGTCTCTTACCATATAGCGAAAATATCAGTCCATTGTGTTGTGCTGGATCATGCCCATGCAGTCAAGGAAAACATTTCAATCGGCCTCTAGCTTGTTTCATTTTCTAAAGTAGCGTTCCTTGTCGAGTGGCAACAAGGATATGTGCCTGTGATCTGGCAAGCCATGACGCCTACTTTTAAATTAGTATAGTATTTAAAGCATCTGCGTTTGAAAACCCAACACTTCACTGTTTATTCCGGTTGGGAGAACTCTGAACTTGCCCCCGGCTCCACCCCCCAGCTATATTGATGCCCCTATGACAAAAGTCGGTGTCGGTGTATATATGTATAGTTTATATGTATAGTTTCATTATATATATATTCCACTGTTACGTTCTTAGCTTATGCATGTTTCATGATAACTACTTTTTATGTATGTGATGTATTGCCATGCTTTTTGTTCTGGATTAAGAGCGTCTGCTAAATGCCTAAATTGTAAATTGTAAGTTGTAAGCTCGTCGGTACAGGGTGGCCTGTTGCTGCACTGTCTGGCTGACGGGGCTTGCATTCAGCTTGTCAATTGTTATATCCGATACGGTGATTCCTTACTACGATCCTGCTGGTCTTTTGGGTGGTGTGCATTTCTTTGGTGTGTTTCTGCTGCCTCTCGGTCCTCAGAGCTCTGAAGCAGCCTGGACCAGGAGAAGGACAGAGGGACAGTGGGGAGGGAAATGGCCTGAAGATTCAATTCAATTCAATCTTTATTGCAGACTCACGGTCCAGATCACATAGAGGAACAAAGGACAGTAAATAATAAAACAAATTAAAAATAGAAAAAATAAAATGTACATATATACATACACAGTACATAAGCTCACAGCCTGTAGAGGCAGTTACGCCAATGTCTCCAAATCATGGAAGAGAACCTATTAGAGCTCTTCACAGGGTTGGTTAACAAACTGATGACACAGTTGTCAGACTCCTCTAGTCGACACATGAATTTGTACATTAAGTTTCTCAGAAGGGCTTGACAGGTAGGCACCCCCAAGTTCACAAACAGCTGACTAGCACTGTGCCATCTTGGTACCCTCATTAGTAAACGTAATGCATCATTATATGCAACCTTAAGTTTATGCATGCTACTCACCTTGTAGTTACTCCACAGGTGAGCAGTATACAACGGTGTACAGAAAGCTTTAAACAGTGATACCTTGACATCTGAAGAGCAATTATGAAATTTCCTCATTAAAATGTTTGCCTGGGCATACAGTTTGCACCTTTGTCTATGAATGTCTTTATCATCTGTGAGGTCATCAGAGATATAGTGCCCAAGGTACTTAATCTCACTGCAGACAAGGAGAATGTTATCACTGAGAATAAAGTTAGGAAAAACTGCCTTTTTATCCTCTTTACTTCGCACAATCAGGATGCTACTCTTCTTGGCATTATACTTAATATTAAAGTCCACACCATACTGGGAACAAATCCTCAAAAGGGAAATGATAACCAAATCGTCCGCGTACATAAGATGGTTCACAACAGTATTACCAATAACACAGCCAGTTTTACAGAGGTTCAGGTTACAAGATAGATCATCCATGTACAGATTAAATAAAAAAGGAGATAAAATCCCCCCCTGTCTGACCCCATTCCCAACATGAAATGGTTCAGATGCAGTATTGCCCCACTTCACCTGCATCAGCTGATGTGTATACCAAAAGGCTAAAATCCTGATAATGTACTTGGGTACCCCTCTTTGGCACATTTTAACAAATAACTTAAAATGGTTAAGTCTATCAAAAGCCTTGGAAGCATCAATAAAACATAAAAACATAGTGGAGTTTTGACTCCTATATTTTGCTATAATGTCCTTTAACGCAAAGATACACATATCTGTTCCGTGTTTTCTTTTAAAACCAAACTGGTTGTCAGCTGTGGTTATATATTTTTCCAGTCTGTTCAACAGGATCTTCTCCAGCACTTTGGACAGTATGCTAGCTAAAGCAATAGGTCTGTAGTTATCCATATTATTAATTTTCCCAGCTTTATCTTTTATGACAGGTATGAGCAGCACAGATAACATGGAATCTGGTAAGACACCATGGTACAGGAACCCAGTAAGACATAGAGCAATAAGAGGGGAAAGTTTAAGACTGGCATATTTTAAATGTTCAGCTGAGATGTGATCCGGGCCGCATGATTTATTATTTTCTAGGCTCAATATCGTATTGTATACGTCCTCAGATCTAAATGGAGTTGGTACAACATAGGTTCAGGAGGAAGACCACGCCTTCAATGATAAATCGTTGACTAACACTGCTCCTCCTCAATCTACCCTAAGCTCCATCCTCGGCCAACTTCCTGCAACACTCTGTGATCAATCACCATGGTAACCCATCCAGTACCTCCCCTCGACTTATCTACCATGGTAACTGATAACCTTCCACCCAAACCCCTCCCCTTTCTCCACGTATTTATACCTGCACGTCTACCTGCCATTTCGTGCTTGGTTCTTCGCATGACTCACGTCACGTATCTCTCAGTCACACGGCCGCTTCCGTGTTTGCCCCTCCGCCGAATCCCCGTCCGATTTCAAAGTAATCATTACTTAACTTACCCTCAACTTAAGTTACCTTGCCACCACGGACGGACCACGCTATCAGCATTCAGCACCGTCCCCCGTCGGAGAAACCTCGGACAGACGCCACCAACGCCAGCCAGCCACCCCGTATTCCAGCGCTGACACCCCGCCATCAACCGCTTCCTCATCGATCTCGTTAATGCCGTCTCACTGAACCTCCGTTCAGTTTATTCTTCCAACGCCAACCTGGCCCATCGACGTCGCGGGACACAAACACCACCGCGATCCGAGAGACCACCTCTCTCTCCCCCCCGCTGCAACTTCAAAACCGGCACACTTCTTGCCACGGACCTGTCACCTTCGCTGATTCGATGACGTCACTCCCAAATGCTGCGCTGACTGAGGCTGAGTTACACACCCGCCCACCAAGCAACTACAACACACAAAGCTAAGTTTCCTTCAACACCATTCATTCATACTACCCAGCCAACATGTCCATCTGGGCCCCACATGGGTTTTGACATGGGCTAATGGGCTCGGGTTCCAAGTGGGCCGTGCACCCAGTTTCCACAAAGGGCCCCCCTTTTACAAACCGCCGTGTAAGCACAGCTGGACAACGTTCTCTCTGCGGTGCCCTTCACGCCCACTCGCCGTAGCTATTGGCTGTACTGACAGCCTCTAGTTTTCATCACAACCACGCATTCTATTGCGCTACAATTCAATCATCTGTGTGTTCGTTTCCTCATGCTCCACGATCATGCAGATCACCCCCTCCTAACCTATTGAATTCATTCACCCTCCATTCAACCTTTTACCCACCCACCCCTCACCCACCCAGTTCTACTAGTCCCCTCTCTTTTACCAGCCGCCGTGTAAGCACAGCCGGTCAACGTTCTCTCTGCGGTGCCTTCACGCCCACTCGCCGTAGTCGAGACCTCATCGGCCGTACTGACAGCCTCTAGCTTCCATCACAACATCCCTCTACCATGCCGCCTCCTCCCCCTACTTATTCTTCTTCGACTAGAAACATTGTTCCTGAAGAAACAATGTAGGCTCCCCGCAAGCCAAACATTTCAGTAAACAGTACATCAACAGTTTCTAGTGAAAGCGGGAAAGACTAGTCCTTCCATCCTTACACTCATCAGCCCCCATCTAACACTACCCACCCATCCCCTAGGGCCGCACAATCACTCAACTCCCTTGGTGAACTAGAAATTAACGGGCCATCATGGCAATGCATTTACCCAGTTAACGGACATCTACAGTCAAAACAATTCACTGATCGTCTGCTCATTAACATCTGATGTAACGAGCATTTACCCAGTTATCTGCCCGCATGCTGGGCATCCGCTAACATCATCGGACATCTTCAGTCTAAACAATTTACTGATTGTGTGCTCATTAACTTTGACATAACGTGCAACGCGTACGTGAGCCAAAACGTACAGCAAAGGTCGCGTTAGGTTCCCGTGACAACCATGAAGCTATCGTCACCATGAAGGAATCATCGCAACCTCGTCCAAGCAGGCAGCCCTCCTATCCTCCCACTCCTTCTCAGGCTAGCATCCATAATCATCTAGTCCACCACTCGTCACTCCCACTCCATCAAGGCTTCATCCCAGTCATCGCAGGACTCGCCACGCGCCATCACGGCCGACCCAAGAGTACCTGCTCCAACCCAGTACAAACCGCACCGCCACAGCAGTAAGAATTCCACGGCAGCCAGAGCGGGCCTGCACCAAATCCCTATCATGTCCCTGCAACCGCAGTTCAACTCCGGTGCACACGTCGGCCTACATCGAGTCAACATCATGCTCGTCTCGCAGCCTTCATCCAGCCCTCCCTCCCCTCCTTCCCCTCCCCCCCCACCTCTCCTGGCACTGCGCGCTCCCTCCTTCCCTCCCTCGGCAGGGCGCTTCCTTCCCGCCTCCCTTCCCTCCCTCCTTCCCTCCCTCGGCACAGGGCGCCTCCCTCCCCCTTGCAGCCTTCTTCCAGCCCTCCTTCCCTCCCTCCTTCCCCTCCCGCCCCCCCCGGCACAGCGTGCTCCCTCCTTACCTCCCTTGGCAGGGCGCTTCCTTCCCGCCTCCCTTCCCTCCCTCCTTCCCTCCCTCGGCACAGGGTGCCTCCCTCCCTCGGCACAGCGTGCCTCCTTCCACCCCTTCCTACCTCCCTTGGCACAGCGTGCCTCTTTACAACCCCTCCTACCTCCCCCGGCACAGCGTGCCCCCTTCCACCACTGCCTCCCTCCATCGGCACAGCGTACCCCCTTTACTCCCTCCTTCCCCTCCCTCCATCGACACAGCGTGCCACCGCCCCTCTGCACTACATGCTCAAGAATCGATTACCCCGTGATGCCGTTCGACGACAAGGATCAACTACCCAGTGATATCGGTCCATTACAAGAATCAATCGAATCTACCAGATCATCGTTGCGGCTTCCTTTGGGCTCTTAATTGACCAGCCGCCCGCTTCTCTACGCTCAAACAACCATCACAGTTCACAACACCAAACGGAAGCTCGTCCAGACCATTAAACTCCACCCTAACCACCTCCAACCTACCACTCTGTCCCAAACCATCATGGGGGAAGACCCTACGATGACTCATCCCGGGTCACCGGCACGACTATAAACCACACCTACCTACCAAGCTCTCTGTCGGCGCTACTCACCCCCATTCTCTAACACCATAGACCTGCTTCGCAAATCCCACCATCAAGCAACAACTTCCCTACAGACTCCAGTCAGGAACTCCTACCCCTCGTCTCATTCCACGTCACCCGGCTTCCCGAGAGCCTCTAAAGAACTAGTCACGTCATCCTCCTCGCCTCAAACCATCACCTCAAACCCACGTAGGACGAATCGACTCGCTCCACTCGGACCACGTCAACCTCTCCTGCATTCCCTGGGTTCCTAGGGTACTCGGAATTCAGTACTTCAATCTCGCATGCAACCTCGCACGCATCAGACAAGGCGCCCTCGGGTCTAAGAAACGCCCACCTTGCCACCGTCAAGTAACTGTTTCTTACGCACTCCTCTCTTGGGGTCCTGTAATGACGGAGTGCGCCGTCTCAGACGTCAGCCAAGACGGACGCCCCTCTCTCCGGGCCGTCTCAGATGTCAGCCAAGACGGACGCCTCTCTCTTCGGACCCCAGGCCAATACTCAGGGTCCAATACCCCCATCGGAGCCCACACGGGCATCTCTCAGGGCCGCCGCCCCTCAATCCCGGGCTACGCCCTTCATCCTCCCCCCTCAGGGCTTCGCCCTTCATCCCCCCTCAGGGCTTCGCCCTTCATCCTACCTGGCCTTCGTCCACCACCTCCCCCCCCCACAAGAGCTTGCTCTACAGAGCTTGCTCTCATCCTTCACCTCCCCCAGGGGCTTAGTCTTCACTATCATCCCTCCCCCTCACCCCCTCCCCCCTCCTGTAACGCCAAATCATCCATGTCTTCCTCACCCCTCGACCCTCCCCCCCCCCCCTTTCACCCGTCACCCAGCCCCTCGGAAACTACCCTTCATCCTCACTCCCCCCCTCCTTCCCCTATTCCCAACCCCTCATCCTCCTCCCTTCCCCCCTCATCCCCACGGACAGTCCAAGGCCATCCCACGCATATCAATATGCACGCATATCAACATGCACCCCTTTCTATCATTCCTTTTCATGTTCCTCCTCTCTTCTAAATAAACGCTAAACTATGTCAAACGATGTTCGATTGAATGTGTGGTCTGTACTAGTGAACTGCCAGGTTCTCAGTAGAGTCAACCATATCAACCTCAAATGCTTAACTCTTAATACAGTTGAACAGATCATGATAGTGTTGTCGCCACAATTCAGCAATATTAGCTGATCCACTCACTCCATCAATGGAGGACGGTAAGGGTGCTTTACTGTTGTTTAGCACCTTGACCTCTTGCCAGAAATCAAAGCAGCTGTTGTTGCGCAGCTTTCTGGCCAGAGAGTCTGCCCTCATGTTATCCTCGTTTTTTTTAATGAAGCGGACCGCCTATTTATATTTAGCATTTGAGGCTTGTTTATGTTCAAATAGGGTCCCCTGCCTGGGCCTACCTGAATCTGCCCATACTTTAAAAGCATATCTAGCAGCAGTATGTAGCTCAGTCACATGCTCATTCCATCCCGGTTTTATGGTGTGCACCTTTTTCTTACTCTTACATAAGGACTTGCTAGAAGCATTTAGGACATCAACAATAATATCATAAGTAAGGCATAAGTCTCTACCATGTTGCTCATTTTTACAGTTGGTGTCTCTGCAGAGCATTGCATCTCTTGGTAATACAACAGAGGCTAAAGCTTGGTCAGTAAGCAAGGTATAGTGATCAATATCATTCTCACTCAGTTTTAACCAATCCAGCCTTCCTGTGGAGGATTTATTGTCATCCACAGATAGCATAGGGATATTTTCAACATTCAGGGTCATAACGAATGGAATATGGTCAGAAGTGGCCAACTCATAGCAGATATTAATGTTGTCAAGAGAAGCATGGGCGTCCGCTGTGCATATACAGTGATCTAACCATGACACAGTATGCCATGCTTCACTGATGTATGTGTAGCTTTTCTCAGGTAGTAGAGATTTACTTGACAAGATTAGATTATTATCATTACAAAAGTGCAGTAAACATTTACCAAACAGGGATTTCTTATCTGATATATCAGAATTCAAGTCCCCCATTACATAGACATAGGTTGTAGTAGTATCCTTAATGAAAGCATTAATAAATGCCAATCTGTTGCGAAATTCATCTTCATTTTGATATGACTCGTAAGGTGTGTATACATTAAAAATAATAAAAGATCTATTGTCATATTTTATCTCTATACCGATGGCCCAGTCAACCTCCAATCGTATCACTGTAACCACCGAATCATATTTACGAGAAGAGCTTTTAGAATAATTCTCAAGGTTCAAGGTTGTGCTTTATTGTTACATCTTGTGTACAGGTACATAAGAGTAAAACTTATTTGTGTTTGGCTTCCTTCAGACAATGCAGCAGAAAAAATATAATACAACATCAAAACAGCAAAACACAGCAAACAAAATAGAATATAGAGTGCAAAAAAGAGCAAACAAGAGTAGAAAAAGAGTATCATATGTACATGTGCATGTTTTCCTTGTAGGAAAATTATTATTCTTTTATTATTATTTTTATTTTTTAACTTCACAGTAGACTATGTTCAATATAAATATACAACAAAATAGTTTTAGAAACGTGCAATTCGAGCTTAATAGTGCGGGGCGAGGGCAAAGGGCAAAAGGTGCAGGGCAAAGGTGCGGGGGGGTGCTAGCGTTTTCCTTTTCTGATACGTTTTGGTTCTTATCAGTTCGTTCATGTATCTGATTGTTCGGGGAAAAAAGCTTTTTTGCAGTCTATTTCCAGTGGCTTTGAGACTGCGAAACCGCTTCCCATGTGGTAGCATCTCAAACAGACTGCGGTTGGGATGACTGATCAGCTATGCAGTAATGTCACTGACTATAATGAGCTATATTCCCTATGTTGTGTTTCGTCTGCTGCTGTTCAGATCTCAATTCTAATAGCCGTGATGTCAATGCTTGTTCATCCTTTGCTCTACCTCCACAAAGCTGGGAAACTGCCATGCTTCAAGTAATCATGGGGATATTATAATAATCATGAATGAATTGAATACATTCCTTACCAAGACATTTCTTCACTGATGTGTTTGTAAAGATGTTAACACATGTCACAAATCCATAACAAGCTTTGTTTTGTATGGAAAACACTCCTTGGGCGGCCAACCGGCCATACCCACTTTTCCAGGTCATCACCTTTACAAACGCATTGGTAAAGAAATCTCTTTGCAAGGAATTTATTCACAGATTGGAAATCCTTCTGATAAAAAGACCCGTGTATGACCCACATGTGTCAGAGAAACCTATTTCAATTATTGAGATATTTGTTATGTTGTTGTTTATTGAATTACTTGTGGTAGGAGAAAACTGTATTTTGACAATTACATTGACATTATTACGTTATTGTTCATCATATATACATTGTTTCTCAGGCTAAATGCATGTGTATTGATGTATATTTGGAGGAACCACATCACATTAAATTACATAACTTTTAAAGTATGAACCTAAGTTTCTGTCTCCCCTAAATGAGAGAATAACTTCAGCTATTCTGACATGCTCAAACACAGTTTTAGTAGGATAGGACCCCAGGGGTGAGCACCTGGCCAGTTGAATCTAGATAAACATGCCTGTTTAATACACCAATTCAGAAGATTCAGCGTCCATCCAGGATATGGCCGATCTGTTGCTGTTGTGTGAGATGTTGTGGTGATTTGACCTGAGGGTCTACATCAGATCAAAATGTTTGTTTTCTTTTTAAAATAAAAGAGGTCTTTATACCACGGCTTGGTGTGTGGCTTCTACCCATTTAACATTAGAGGTTGTGGTGACAGCAGCTCCAATGAGTCTCGCTTCAGTTCAAACATGTTGATGTCTGGGACAGAGGTTTGCATTGAACATCCATCTGTGGTAGTTTCGGTAACACTTGCAGATAAGGGTCATGAAATAATGATTAACTCATGATTAACTAATACATTAGTTAAGCATTAGTTAATCATTATTTCATCATGAATTAATGATGACTTCATCATGAATTAACTGTAGTTAGTTAATCATGATTCATGGCATTCATGATTTCATTTATAGATCAGATTTTTTCGCCCAAATCTATGCCCACGATGAGTGCTCAAAGGCGGGTAGGTTTAGTCAGCAGACGGTCTCTCTGGAGGTCCTTCCTGGTTGTCCCCAAGGGTATTTTTTCTCAATTCTATGCCCACGATGAGTGCTCAGAGGTGGGTAGGGGTCCCTGGTGTTTTATGGATCATTTTTGGACTCACCCATTTTGCCCAAATCTATACCCAGGATGAGTGCTCATAGACGGGTAGGGTTAGTGAGCAGACTCGGCCTCTCTGGAGGTAATTTTTCTCAATTCTATGCCCACGATGAGTGCTCAAAAGTGGGTAGGGGTCTGTCCGAAGCTCTCCCTGCATGGTGCTTTATGGATCATTTTTGGACTCCCCCATTTTGCCCAAATCTATACCCAGGATGAGTGCTCAAAGGTGGGTACCCCTACCCACCTAAACCACCTGGTGTTTTATGGATCATTTTTGGACTCCCCCATTTTGCCCAAATCTATACCCAGGATGAGTGCTCATAGACGGGTAGGGTTAGTGAGCAGACTCGGTCTCTCTGGAGGTAATTTTTCTCAATTCTATGCTCACGATGAGTGCTCAAAGGTGGGTAGGGGTCTGTCCGGAGCTCTCCCTGGTGCTTTATGGATCATTTTTGGACTCCCCCATTTTGCCCAAATCTATACCCAGGATGAGTGCTCATAGGTGGGTAGCGGTTAGTGAGCAGACTCTGTCTCTCTGGAGGTATTTTTCTCAATTCTATGCCCACGATGAGTGCTCAAATGTGGGTAGGGGTCTCTCCGGAGCTCTCCCTGGTAGTTTATGGGTCATTTCTGGACATTATCATCATCATGAACTAGCTGTAGTTAATAGTTAGTTAATGGATATTTGCACCCCAAAGTAAAGTGACAACATTTTCATCATGAACTAGCTGTAGTTAATAGTTAGTTAATGGATATTTGTACCCCAAAGTAAAGTGACAACATTTTCATCATTAACTAATCATGAACTAGCTGTAGTTAATGGATATTTGCACCCCAAAGTAAAGTGACAACATTTTCATCATGAACTAGCTGTAGTTAATAGTTAGTTAATGGATATTTGCACCCCAAAGTAAAGTGACAACATTTTCATCATGAACTAGCTGTAGTTAATAGTTAGTTAATGGATATTTGTACCCCAAAGTAAAGTGACAACATTTTCATCATTAACTAATCATGAACTAGCTGTAGTTAAGGTTATTTGTACCCCAAAGTAAAGTGACAACATTTTCATCATGAACTAATCATGAACTCTTGATTAACTAATCATGAAGTAATCATGAACTGGAAATTTGGACACAAAGTCACATCAATATAAATAATAGTGAAATGCAATACTAACAATACAATACAATCTGAATCCAAAATTACAATTACAAGCCACCTTCAATATTGCCATTTTTTATTTACAGCCACACCCTCACCCCACACAGAAAACTAAAAACAAAATGTGATGTATATCAATAACAAAGTGTTAAATGGCCACTTATTACCAAATAGACAGCAGTAATATGAAAAATAACAAACAAAAAGAAAAGCCGGCAAAAATATGAAAACCCTTAGTTCCGTTGTCATTGGGGCTCTTTCATCTGAATTGTGACATTGTTCGATTGGTCTTTTTCCTACCACACAAACCGTGAGGGAGGGGAATCAATGTTGCACCATCAGTGTCCAGACTTGGATCCGTTAGCTTGCCATCCAATATGCACTGGGAATTTATCTGGGGAATTGTTGGGTATGGAGAATGTGGAGCCTCACATGGACCTGGGCTCCTCAGTGGATGGGAAGGGAAGCGCTGTCCTCTTCTCCATGTGCTCCAGGGGATGAAGATGGGGATCACCCAATCTAAAAAAAAAACTGACCTATGGTAGATCGGACAAGATCCAATAGCATGTTATTCACACAGTGTAAAATGTTTTTAAATCCCCATGAATTAGTAAAAATTAACACCTTTTTAACTTGCATTAATTAGCTTAATCATTTTCTTTTTATAGTAATCATTAAGTAATGAATGGTAATCAAATACATTGAAAACCATTCAAAATAATTCAAAGTACTTATTTTCTTTTACAATGTTTCAAATATTCACTATATTCAATGAACTGTTCCTTTTCCACAAAAATACTATGAAATGCTCCTTTAAGTATCACAATGCAATGAGTTAAATTGCATAAAGTGCACATTCAATCGCTTTACAGGGTGTTTTGTGCAGTAACTGAGGTATTCATGACTCAAATGTGCTTAGTATCTCTCCCTGGCTAGCATCAGGTGAGAGATGCACTAAAAATGTACATTCAATCACCATAACCCAAAATACTCATGTACAGGCATAAGTGTTTCAAAATGTAAAACACCATTTAAGATAACCATCTTTGTTCTACATTGTCTCACTCACCACTGATCAATGAATGAATGGGCTCAGACTGCAATGTCACCTGTACTACTGGCTGCTCAGTGATTTGCAATACTCGCTCTCACACTGCTCTGCAAAGTTCAAAATGACACAATATACAAATCAGGAGTTGTCTAACAACATTAAGAATGTGGATGATTTGAATTGGAAGATTATTTTTTAGTCTTACCAAGTGGATTGCAAAGATTGTTCCTCTGTGTGTGTTTACAACAACACATGAAGAACCAGCCATGTGTTCAATTGAACAGGAAAGGGGAGTTTTCCTGCTTAAATACTGACAGGAAGTGGAATCACTGGTAGGCTGGACATAAACGCTTACAGGCTCACTGATTGGCCACTTAGGTTAGCAATCACAGAGCCAGGTAATTTTAACCCTTTGCAAAAACGTGTTAGACATCTTGTTTGTTTGTTTGTTTGTTTTCCCTTTCATGTATATAGCTTCTTGGCATTTTAATCAGACTTGTAGAGCAACATTTTAGATATATTGTATATAACTTAAATGCATTCATTCACTGTAAAAAAAAAATCACTGAAATGAACGTATGTATCCTATTAACTATTTTTTAATTCAGCCTACCCAGGCTTGAAAGCAGGCAGCCAATTTACAAGTGTTAAAAACGATCTAAAATGCTTTTGAAATAACACACATTTAAGTTCTAAAATGTTGCTCCACAAGTCTGTTTAAAATACAAAACAAGCTATTTACATGAAAGAGAAAAAATGCAAAACAAACAGGGTGTCTAACAGGTATTAAAGGATTAAAATTACCTGGCTCTGTGATTGCCAGTGGCCAATCAGTGAGCCTGTAAGCATTTGTGTCCAGCCTACCAGTGATTCTACTTCCTGTTAGTATTTAAGCAGGAAAACGTCCTTTTCCTGTTCAATTGAACACATGGCTGGTTCTTCATGTGCTGTTGTAAACAAACACAGAGAGACAATCTTTTGCAATCTGCCTGGTAAGACTAAAACATAATCTTCCAATTCAAATCATTCACATTCTTAATGTTGTTAGGCAACTCCTGATTTGTGTATTGTGTCATTTTGAACTTTGCAGAGCAGTGTGAGAGTGTTGCAAATCACTGAGCAGCCAGGTGACATTGCAGTCTCAGCATTCATGAAGTGGTGAGTGAGACAATGTAGAACAAAGATGGTTATCTTAAATGGTGTTTAGCCACAATACATCCTGCCAATGATTTATTGTTACATTTAAGTATTTAAGTTTAACTTTGAAAGACAGTTTGTTACTGAAGGAATACAATATGCATGTACATGAGAATTGTGGGTTATAGTGACTGAAGGTACATTTTAAGGGTACATACTAAGCACATTTGCGTCATAAATACCCCCTAGTTACTGCACAAAACACCCTGTAAACCTTTTGAATGTGCACTTTATGCAATTTAACTCATTACATTGTGATACTTGAAGGAGCATTTCATACTATTTTTATTTTTGTGGAAAAGGAACAGTTCATTGAATATTAAACATTGTAAAAGAAAATAAGTGTTTTGAATTATTTTGAAAGGTTTTCAATGTATTTTAAATACATGATTACTATAAAAAGAACATGATTAAGCTAATTAATGCAAGTTAAAAAGGTGTTCATTTATGCTAATTCATGGGGTTTTGGATCTTGTGTGATCTATCATAGGTCAGGTTTTTTAGATCCCATCCCCATCCCTTGGAGCATCTCACGTGGAGAAGAGGACAGCGCTTCCCTTCCCATCCATCGAGGAGCCAAGGTGCATGTGAGGCTCCACTGTCTCCATACCCAACGATTCCCCAGATAGATTCCCAGTGCATACTGGGTGGCGAGATCCATGGTTTGTGTGGTAGGACAAAGACCAATCGAACACTGTCACAGTTCAGATAAAAGAGCCCCAACGAGAACAAAAACAAACTTTGGGAACTAAGGGTTTTCATATTTTTTCCGGCTTTTCTTTTTGTTTGTTATTTTTCATATTACTGTTGTAGTCATTTTTCTATGTCTATTTGGTAATAAGTGGCCATGTAACAATTACTATTCATTGTTGACTGTTATATTTATAAGAGCCAGGTCATTTTGTTTCATAGTTGTGTCAAACCATATTGGATAAGCAATGATCTTAACAAGTACTTTAGTTTTATAGTTGAGAGGAAAAATTGTGCTGCTGATTTGGATAAGCACTGTTGTTGGCTTTGTTAAAGGCCTTGCCTTGGCGGGCAGCAGGTGGGCCAGATGTGTGGATGCCAGTCCATTGGCGTTTGCGCCAGGGCTGTATCTAGCTCACCCGCTGTTGGCCCAGTTGGCTGGTGTCGGCCTGCCCCTCGGCCTGTGTCCTCTGCCTACTTCCTTGCTTTTGTTTTGTTGTTCTTTTGTATTTTACATTTGTATTTTGTATAATACTTTATTTATTTTGTGGTATATTTTTGTTTGTGTTAAGTGTTTTTATTTTAGTTTTTAGTTTCTGTGTGGGGGGAGAGAGTGTGTGTGTGGGTGTGGGGGGGGTTACTGTAAATAAAAAAATGGCAAAAATTGGCAATATTGAAGGTGGCTTGTAATTGTACATTTGGATTCAGATTGTAATGTATTGTTAGTATTGTATTGTTTTGCATTCACTATTATTTATATTGATGTGACTTTGTGTCCATATATCCAGTTCATGATGAATTCATGAATAGTTAATCATGAGTTCATGATTAGTTCATGATGAAAATGTTGTCACTTTACTTTGGGGTGCAAATAACCATTAACTAACTGTTAACTACAGCTAGTTCATGATGAAAATGTTGTCACTTTACTTTGGGGTGCAAATATCAATTAACTAATGATAGTTAATCATTAATAGATTCCAAATCTCTAGTAAGTAAGTACAATGTAATGGTAGTTCATGATGAAAATGTTGCCACTTTACTTTGGGGTGCAAATATCAATTAACTAACTATTAACTAATGATAGTTAATCATTAATAGAGTGCAACTCTCTAGTAAGTAAGTAAAATGTATTGGTAGTTCATGATTATAATGTCCAGAAGTTACCCATAAACTACAAGGGAGACCTCTACAAGGGAGACCTACCCACCTTTGAGCACTCATCGTGGGCATAGAATTGAGGAAAAACGACCTCCAAAGAGACCGAGTCTGCTCACTAACCCTACCCGTCTATGAGCACTCATCCTGGGTATAGATTTGGGCAAAATGGGTGAGTCCAAAAATGATCCATAAAACACCAGGGACCCCTACCCACCTTTGAGCACTCATCGTGGGCATAGAATTGAGAAAGATTACCTCCAGAGAGACCGAGTCTGCTCACTAACCCTACCCGTCTATGAGCACTCATCCTGGGTATAGATTTGGGCAAAATGGGTGAGTCCAAAAATGATCCATAAAACACAAGGGACCCCTACCCACCTTTGAGCACTCATCGTGGGCATAGAATTGAGAAAAATTACCTCCAGAGAGACCGAGTCTGCTCACTAACCCTACCCGTCTATGAGCACTCATCCTGGGTATAGATTTGGGCAAAATGGGTGAGTCCAAAAATGATCCATAAAACACCAGGGACCCCTACCCACCTTTGAGCACTCATCGTGGGCATAGAATTGAGAAAAATTACCTCCAGAGAGACCGAGTCTGCTCACTAACCCTACCCGTCTATGAGCACTCATCCTGGGTATAGATTTGGGCAAAATGGGGGGGTCCAAAAATGATCCATAAAGCACCAGGGAGAGCTCCGGACAGACCCCTACCAACCTTTGAGCACCCATCGTGGGCAAAGAATTGAGTAAAATGACCCATGGGTACAACCAGGAATGACCTCCAGAGAGACTGAGAGACCTACCCGCCTATGAGCACTCATCCTGGGCATAGATTTGGGCGGAAAAATTAGATCTATAAATCATCTACAAATCGTGGTTAACTAATGACGATTCATGATGAATCATCAGAATCATCATCATCATGAATCATGATGAATTCATCATGATTCATGATGAATTGTGATGAACTAATGATTAACTAATGCTTAACTAATGTATTAGTTAATCATTAGTTAATCATTAGTTCATGAACCGTATCTGCAAGTGTTACCGTAGTTTCTGCATCATCGAGCACCACGCATTATTTGAATTTATTACATGGCTTGGTTGAATGCTTGATTCTGATTGGTCAATCGCTTAATTCAGCTGTGAATTATGTGTCGATAATGACCGCTGCCTAATCAAACCCTCTGAGCACCAGCTGCGCGGCTGCGCCCCGCTTGATTTACTGCTTTTTCCAACATGACAGCCATGTAAACACACACACACTAGTGACACACAATGTCATTTACAGCTAAACATTGCTCTTAAAAATGTTTTTGAAAACATTTGAGCGAGAAATAGACAAAGCAGGACCAGAAAATGGATTCTATTTCATCAACTCACTTCCTTGTTTTCCGACAGTGCTTCAGCCCTGCAGCTGCAGACGCAGCCAGCGCGAACTTATGGAATACTTTTTTTGTTGTGTTTTGGGTCAATGTATTAATTTATGTTAGTTAGCCATGTAATAAGCGGGATAATATCTGGCTAGGTGGTCATTGTCATTACGTCACACGCAGGCCTATTTTAGACTAAACTAGACAAGGTGGCAAAAACAAACAAACATAAAACATTTGAAAACACCAACAATAAAACGGACGTATTTCAAATGAAATCAGGCAATCCACAAGCTCACTCATTTTGTAGTCCACGGGTTCATGTACTTTTTTATTTGCATTGTAATCCCCATAGGGGGATTTTAGATCGCCTCATATAAGAACTGTGTTTGAAAAATAAACATGTCATCCCTGCCGTTTCACTCATATGGATATGAAGAATCAAGAAAAGGCTATTGTTACTGCTGCTGAATTAGTTACATTTTCGCTATAAACAGACTGTATCATATATGAGTGACTGAGTGTCTGAAATGAGTGACTGAAATGACCATCACTGATAGGCTATTAAACCGGTCAAATATTGGCAAAATTGCGAAATAATATAAGAAAGAGACAACATTGTGCAAATAGCTGATCTACATGCTCACAATGAGCTTGTAAATCAGCTGTTATCACAATATTTATCTAGAGAACCTGTTCAAATAGGATTATTTTTTGGGGGTCGCGGCCTGAAAAGGTGAGAACCACTGGTCTAAATAAAATTACCTGTTCATGAACTACTTTTAATTCATTAATTTGGATTATTCATACAATGGAACATGACGCACGTGTGGCGGATTAATACCCACTGTCTGTAATATAACCTGTTCATGAACTGCTTTTAATTAATCTGTTTTTTTAATCATATGATTTTGGTTGATCATGAAACATTGATGGAAAATAAAAATCTAGTGAAGAAACTTTGTTTGCTGTGTATTAGCTTAAACGTACAGAACCAAACATAGGACAACAGCAAATTATTGTAACCCATTAGATAGTATAGGCGTGGGACGATTCACTTACCTCCCGATTACATATCGATACCTAGGGTGCCAATTCGATTTATATTGCGATCCTGAAATAATATATTGCGATTCGATTCAATATTGCGATTTTTCTCCCAAATTGCTATTATACTAAACTCAGCAACAGGTCCATTATTTCTCCACTTTAATAATACCAATTCCATAACATTTTGTATTCGTCTTTTGGGCCCCAAATCATACCCTAATAAGCACTAGTGTCTATTTAAAACACATACGGTAGGTATTTTTGACTGAGGAGTCATATTTTGACACCATAAACTGCCAGTCATTGATTGATTGATTGATTGATTGATTGATTTATTAATCATTTAATTAGACAATGAAATGCAAAAAGTTCCCTGCAAGACCCACTGTTGTGCCACGGCCTGCAACCTGCAGGGCCCTTTGTGAGAGACTATTTCAAATAGGTATACAGATGGACCTGGTGCTTCCGTCGAAACCGTGTTCGAGTCCCGATCCCGGCGACCTTTGCTGCGTGTCTCCCCCCCCCCCCCCCCATCTCTCTCCAACTCTCCTGTCAAGCTACTGTTAATCTGTCAATAAAGGCCAAAAGCCCCAACAATAGAATTCATGAATTCCACATATCATTCACTACCTTGACCCCCGACCTTCGTTTGTGGAAAGACTTCCACATGAGGTTCTGTCACGTCTCGGCGGTGTCACGCCACACGTACGGTTCACAGTGATCTCATCCATGTTGCAGAGACACGCAACGCAAACAACAGCCGCAGACGCACACATGCACGCATGCATAAAGTTAGGTCATATTTTTTTCCCCATTTTCTTTAGTTAAAGCTGTATTTTTTGGGGGGGCTTTTTGCCTTTTACTGATAGATTTACGTTCTGATTTTAATCATTGCAATAGAGCAGGGGTGTGCAACATTTGTTTCCCAGGGGGCCACAATGACTTTGATAAAGTGAGTGAAGGGCCACACATTGGACTATTTAACACTAGCATGACTGAAGTAAAATGTGACAGAAGTAGCATGTGCTTAACTTCATATTTAGAAAATGTTTCAGATGTAAAAAAAATCACACCCGTGTGAACTGAGTGGTGCAACTCCTCTCTCTCTCTCTCTCTCTCTCTCTCTCTCTCTCTCTCTCTCTCTCTCTCTCTCTGTCTCTCATTAGCAGGCAGCAGTGCAGCACTAGCTCTCTCTCTCTGTTTCTGGCACAACAGCGCCACTTTTGGTACTCATTGGTACTCGTGCTCATAGTGACATAGTAGTCACATAGTTAGGTGAAGACATATGTGAACACGGACATTGCTGTTCGTTGTAGTGGTTGCACCATTCAAAAATCTGAGATGATGGAATGATGATGGATGATGATGGTCATGGAAGGGGGACCTTCTGAAGTGTTAATTGAAAGTTGAAACACAATCATACAGTAGTGTTGATATGTTAATTAATATATATATCTATAAATAGTTGCTGTTTTCAGAAGAACATTGAGAATAGTTGTTAAAAAGTATAACTTGTTTCTAGGAATGTGCCAGAGACATTTTGGCCGATATCGATATCCGATATTATAATTAATTGCTGTTATGGCCGATAACCGATATTACCGATGTCGATATGATCTCATTCTGTATTCAAAATATATATAATAATTTTGTCCATTCTGAAAAATACATGTAACAGGGTGTCTGCACTGCAGGCTTAGGCAAGTCAGATTTAACTTTAATACCTTTACATTTAATATTGTGAGCTTGTAGATCTGTTCAAGCTGTTACTTTGGGCTTCTTTATCTGTAAAGACTAAAGACAGACCGATTAATCGGACCGATTAAGTCTGATTGATTAATCAAACCGATGCCGATTAATCTAAAAACAACTCAAATCGGCCGATACCGATGTGTTTGCCGATGAATCTCCCATCACTACTTGTGTCATTGTTATATCAGATCAACTGTGCTCAAATCCATCTTCTGTACCGGTTACAGGACACACACAGAGCCTGAAGATGAACGACACACTGGCAAATGGCACCAACTCCTCCTCCTCCTTCACATTCTCAGATCTGGCCCTACCGATTACCTTCAGCTCCATCAAGCTCACCCTGGGTCTGCCCATCAACAGCTACGTTATGTGGCTGATACTGAGTGGAGCTGGTGGGACGATCGCCTCCGAGTTCTTCTATCTCAACCTAATTGTATCTGTGACCCTCTCTGCCTTCGTCGATGTATTTTACTCTGCATGGCACTTCACATACAACTCAATTTTGCTAGGGGTTACTATCTTTACTTCTGCTTTGTTTCTCTTATTCTCCATCCCATCGTTCCAGTGTTGTATCTGTGTGGAGCGTTACATAGCGGTGGTTCACCCCGTGGTGTTTCTCAGGTACAAAGCTCTTCGGTACAGGGTGGCCTGTTGCTGCCCTGTCTGGCTGACGGGGCTTGCATTCAGCTTGTTATTTGTTCTATCCGGTACGTTCTATCCTCACTACTTCCTGCTGGGCTTTTGGGTGGTGTGCATTTCTGTGGTGTGTTTCTGCTGCCTCTCGGTCCTCAGAGCTCTGAAACAGCCTGGACCAGGAGAAGGACAGAGGGACAGTGGGGAGGGAAACGGCCTGAAGAGAAGAGCTTTTAGAATCATTCTGATCAGCTTGGTAGTAATGTCTGTGACAATAATGAGCTGTATTCCCTTTACTCTGTTTACACTACTGAATTATTACAACATAGTTGCTGAAACCATCCTATATGCAGTAGCCATGATTTCAGTGTTTTTCCATCCATTGCTCTACCTCCACAAAGCTGGGAAACTGCCATGCTTCAAGGGGCTCTGAAAGCAAGTCAGCAGGATAGATCTCTAATGCTGCGTTCACGCTGGCAGATGCAAAAGATGCGAAGATGCAAAGATCACAGCATAATTGTATGTGTTGTTGCTTTGTAAAATATGTTGCTTACACGGTCATTGACATCATCAAGCGTGCGTCCGTAGTGACGTGTGTCATTGCAGCTACAGTTGTAGCTTTGCATCTGGAAGTTGAACCCAGCTCTGCTTAAATTTGTAGCTTTTGCAGCAGCCATCAGATGCATCTTTGTATCTTCATGCTGGCTTCCATTGACAATGGATGGTAGACTGTATCTTTGCATCTGCCCGTGTGAACGCAGCATTACCAGACCTGTGTGTGATACTAGGCTCTAATCCTACAAATGTAATCCAAATCTGTCACTGTGTCAGAGAAACCTATTCAGCTATTTGATATATTGTTGTTTACTGAATTACTCATGGTAGAGAAATCTGTATTCTGACAATTACACAGTAATTATTACATTATTGTTCATCATATGCAGATTATTTTTTAATGGAAAAACATTTTTTTCTCAGTTGTATTTCTATCCCCCCCCCCCCCCCCCCCCTAAATTGGCATAACAAGAAAGAGGCAAACATTATGAAAATAGCTGATCTACATGCTCACAATGAGCTTGTCAATCAGGTATTATCACAGTATGTATCTGCAGAACCAGTTCAAATTTTGGGGGGTCACAGCCTAAAAAGGTTGAGAACCACTGGTCTAAATAATATGACCTGTTCATGAACTACTTTTAATTCATTAATTTGGATTATTTATAAAATGGAACATGACGCTTGTGTGACGGATTAATACCCATTGTCTATAATATGACCTGTTCATGAACTACTTTTAATTCATCTGTTTTTCATCATCATTCAAATATGTGACTTTGATGGAACATGAAGCATCGATGGTTTGCTGCTGTGTATTGACCTAAACATACAGAACCAAACAAGACAAAAACAAACTAATGTAATTCGGCAGATATATAAGAATACTGTAGAATTATGGTCATGGCTGGAGTTGTCTGTGAAGAGAGACATTGTTTGGAGCTTCCTATTGTATGAACCAACTAGAAAAGGGAACTCTGTTACATTTGCATGTTGTATATATGGCCTTATGAGTGTAAGTGAAATCACTTTAGGCTCTGTGTTGAGCATGGGAATTGTTGTTTATTTGTGTTTGTTTGTTAAAAGGATAAAGCTATATAGTCTGATATACTCATTGTAATAGAGTGTTTGTTCAGTCACAGGACTCTCCATGTCTGTGGAGAGTCCAGATATGGCCAGTCTGGATCTGTTGCTGTTGCGTGAGATTGACCTGAGGGTCTACATCAGATCACAATGTTTGTTTTCTTTGAAAAAGAAAAGACGTCTTTATGCCACGGCTTGGTGTGTGGATGCCTGCATGGCTTCTACCCCTTTAACGTTAGAGGTTGTGGTGACAGCAGCTCCAATAAGTCTCGCTTCAGTTCAAACATGTTGATGTCTGGGACAGAATTTTGCATTGAACATCCATCGGTGGTAGTTTTTGCATCATCAAGCACCACGCATTATTTGAATGTCACACGCAGGCCTATTTTAGACAAAGTAGACGGTCTAAAAAAATAAAAATAAACATTAAGAGTTCAAGACACAGACACATAAACACATTATAAAAGAATATTTGAGAACACAAAAAAAGGAAGAGTAGAAAAACTCAGCGGAAAGGTTTTTACGGCTCTATTTAGAACACAGTGAGTTTGTAGCACATGGTGCCTGATCAATGGAGCAATCAAAGCAATGATGACTCCCACTTTTTGTACCTGTAGGCCTACCTGTATATTGGAGCATGGCTACCGCTGAACACTTCAAATGGACTTCAAATACAGTACTTTTCTAACAGACGGAATGTAATTGACTTTTATACCAATACAATAATATATATTAAAAAAAAGAAGGTTAATATGTGTACTGCATGTCACATTAAAAGCGTAATTTTATTTACCCGGGCAGCGCTGCACTTTTAGACTGCCAGCATGTGCCATGTTTGATCGTCTCTTGTCTTGATTGTTTAAACATGACGTCATGGGCCGCTATGCTCGATTTTTTTCAGGTATTGGTTATCAAGCTCCATCCCTACTTTTACGGGCCCGACGTTTTCGTGCTGGGCCTCGGGCTCCATTATATATACTAGAATATCGCCGCCCTTCGGGCGGCTCATCCTAGAGTTACGTAGCAGCGCAATATGGGGAGAAGGAAATTGCGGGAGTTGACAGACTCCACTTCATGTTTCAGCTGTGTGTTTATACCCAGTATTGTGTAGAAACGGATGGGTTATTAATTATTATTATGTGTTGTTGCGCGCGCGCGCGCCCGCACACACACACACACACACACACACACACACACACACACTCACTCACTCGTGCACTTGTCAATTGAAGTCCGGACTGTCCGGCCATGGCCCGCGATGCGAAACAAAAATCCTTCACGGTGTACTGTGAAGAACACAGCTGCTTTAGCTGCGTTCACCAAGCGTAGTGTAGTTGTGTGGCGTTTGTCGTGCGATAGGCGAGAGAGAGTGTGTGTCGGGTTGTTGCCGGCGTGTTGTTGCTGGCGGTGGCCGTCATGGGTCCTTATTAGTGTAGTCTAGTCAACACGACGTGGTGGTGTGGTCGCCTGGCCGGCACAGCAGCCAGAGGGGGAGGGGGCGGAGGTAAGATGAGCTGGGTTAGAGCAGAGGTAGCGAGATTGGACATCGAGGGTCGGAAATAACGCGTGTGTCACTGTGAAGGCCGTACCATTGGACTGGCCCCATGAAGTGAACGGAGTTGGCGTAACTCGGCAAAGTGGTGACGATTTTGACGTAGGCTGGTGGTCTTGCGCAAGAATGTGTTATTTCATAAAAATGGGTATTGTACTGTAAATTCTCTTGTACTGTAAATATAAGTAGTGGTTGATGTCTGGACAGGCATGCTGTTGGTGTTGTGCATGGCGGTGGTGGCTCAGGGGTAGAGTACCTGGATGGGAACCGCAAGGTTGCCAGTTCGAACCCGGGCTCCCACAGAGTTACTGTCGAAGTGTCCTTGAGCAAGACACTGCACCCCTAATTGCTCCTGATGTGCTAGTTGGTGCCTTGCATGGTTTCCGCTGCCATCGGTGTATGAATGTGTGTGAATGGGTGAATGTAATGCACAATCTATGTAAAGCGCCTTGGATAAAGGCGCTATATAAATGCACCATTTACCATTTATGGTGAGATGTGTGCAAACGGTGTGGTTTGGTAGGAGAAGGCGGACAAAGGATGGGGTGTTGTGCTGTCTATTAGGGTGGCAGGATATATATATATATTATATATTTGTTGCATTTTTTTTAATAATACAAATAATAATTCTGTTGATCTATTATGAAGATGGTGATGCCTGGCGTTTAACTTTTACTCTGTGTTGAGTTCTCAAATTCTTCCCAAACCCTAGCAAAAAATCTATGCTAATTAGTCGCGCCGGGCCTCGGCCCTGATCAGTTAGGGCCAGGCTAGCCTCGGTCCCAGGCTCACTTAACTGCGAAAAAGAAGAGCCTGGTCACAACCTAAGACAGAGAAGCTATCGAAAGGCGGGACTTCCGCCGTGTAACTCACTATTTTATAATAAACATGGACTCTTCTCCCTTCACTCTTTCTCTTGTCTTGTCCTCAATTGACATTTCAGCTTGCTGTCAGTCACATAGGGGAGACACTTCAACAGAGTGTTGTCCCTCCATCAAGGCCAAGACAGATGTCGACTGCAGGAGCACAACCTATCCCCTTTTCCTCAGGGAAAGTTAAGGTTAGAGTAGGTTAGAATAAGAGGGTCAAGTGTAAGATACTTAAAATAGTAAACAGTTACATTTTAACCTTTTCAGTGAATTTATTTAGTTCATTTTGAAAGTCATCAGTGGGGTAAGCTAATGTTGAATCCTGAGATTTACTATTACTAAACAAATACTAATAGCCTCTCCTCTATCCACCTTGTTTTTCTCTGATCCGCCGATTGACATTTCACAGCACAACTTGTTCTCTTTTCCCCAGGGAAAGTTAAGGTCAGGTTAGAGTAGGTTAGAATTATTGCAACACTATTTTCTTTTTTAATTAGTTGAATTTAGAGTTGCATGACCAACCATTCACAGCCCATACATCCAAACATAAAGGTCCTATGTGACTGTATTAAACAATGTTTCATCATCATCATTGTCATCATCAACATTGTATAGAAAGCTTGAATTATCCGCTATCAGTGTTTGTTTCATAAAAATCCACCGTTGACATGTTATGAGTTACTTTCTGTCAAGTAATTCTGTTTAGGTGAATATTATTTGGTTCAAGTTTGTATGCGCTTGTGGAAAATCACTCAGCGGTCCATCCTACCACCTGGTTCGATATTGCACATAATGCGTGAAACACAATTTCAAATAGAAAGAGGATATTTCAAAGCTCTCTGTACAGCTGCAATGTTGGTGAGTTTAACGTTCTTTAATACAGTCTAATACAACTCTAGATTCAACATAAGAAAAATAATCTAGTGTTGCAAGTTGGGGCTAGGATGGAATAAGGGGATCAAGTGTAAGATACTTGAAATACTAAATGGTAACCTTAACCTTTCAGAAAGTGAAGATATTTCAACAATAATGAAACAATTAACTTTCTATTCACTATTATAATAAACATGGACTCTTCTCCCTCCAATCTCTCTCTGTGTCTTGTCCTCCGATTGACATTTCAGCTTGCTGTCAGTCGCATAGGAGACACACTTAATACACAGAGTGTTGTCCCTCCATCAAGTCAAAGACAGATGACGACTGCAGGAGCACAACCTATCCCCTTTTCCTCAGGGAAAGTTAAGGTTAGAGTAGGTTAGAATAAAGCCCAAACCACACGTCTCGAGACGCAAGAAAACGTTTTTTTTTTGTGTTCGTCGCAGCGGTGTGATATGTCCTGTTGCATGTTGGTGCATGTCGCCCAAGTGATTCAATTGGTTCAATTCAATGGTTGCTTGCAACTACATGCGTCTACTCACAAAACGTTTGGTTGCAAGGAGTTGCATGGCAACCCATTGGTGTGGTTTGGGCTTTACAGGAACAACTAAGATATATAAAATAGTAAACATTTAACCTTTCAGTAAATTTAATTTATTTAAATTTAAAATATTCAGTAAGGTCAATTTAAGTTGTTGAATAATAAACATAGCCTCTTCTTCATCCGCCATGTATTTGTCTGGTTGACACACAGAAACAAAGTGATGTCCCAGTTTCAAGTCAAGGGCAGAGGATGTCTCCAGGACCACACCCTGTGCTCTTTTCACCGCTGAAAGTTCAGGTCAGCTAATATAGAAAGGGGAATGAAGGATCAAAATGGAAGTGACATAAAATTGAATTCATACAAAATTGGATTAAGATTGAGTATTACAATTCAGTGATCCTGTTGTGAGGTAAGTGGATCTAAAGGTAAGTCACTTGAACATTTTCTGTTTGATACATGTGTAACTCATAATTGTTATAGTATAATAAACACAGATTCTCCCCCTATTTGTTGCTTGTTTCTTTGCTCCCTCTTCCCTGTAGTGTGCTGACAGACAGCTCAGTCATGCATCCAAACTAGGCATGCCGCGGTTTACCGAATTTCGGTAATACCGCGACAGGAACAGCCACGGTGTTGATACCGTGAGATTTCCGAGCTTACGGTATATTAATACAGCGTTGGTGGGCGGCGCATGCTGCGCGCATGCAGTGCAACTCCACTCCCAGACTAAGGCAAAACATTTATTTTCACCACACAGCTGCAGTAGATTGAAAAGTTGCTTCCTACCTTTGAGTTAGTGTTGCTGAAAGACACCCAGATCCAATTGTATATTCCATATTTCCACATGTACTAAACTAAAAGTGTGAACTGTCAACTGTCAAGTGTCAACAACACAGAGGCGCAGTTGTGAGCATGCGCAGACTACCTCTGCTCCAGCGTGCAGGGTAAAACGGCCATTAGGGGGAGCCATAGTACAGTGAAATACAGTGGGGAATAGCTACTGATTCATTGATTGAATACTTTATTGGCAGAAATGTAATCAGTATAGGGTACAGTCAAACACATGTCCAAAGGGATCACTGAAAAAAGTCCTTGCAGTCATAAAAGGTAAAAATAATAAAATAAGATATGTAGGCCTACAGGTTGGGGAACAAAGAAGGGCTTATAAGGAGGTGGGGGTAGTCACTAGACATAGGTGGGGGGGGGGGGGGGGGGCAATCTTTTTTTTTTTTTTTTTTAATATAAATACCGTGGAATACCGAGGTATAGGTTTTCAATACCGGCACCGTACCGTACTGTAAAATCTCATACCGTGGCATGCCTAATCCAAACAGAATGTTGTTCCTGCCTCATCAAGTACAGGGACACCTGGGACAGTTAAGGTCAGATTTTATTAACCCATTCAGGCCTGACGTCGAGAAAAAAAAAAAAAAAAATCTAAATCATGACAATTTTCTGAAAGATTTGAGGCACATTTTAATGATTTTTCAAAAATAGCAGACCTACAAGTTCATATCGCGCCACTCGGTGGCGCGATATGAGCTTGTAGATCTGCTATTTTTCAATAGCTAAATTACAACATAATGTTTAAAACACCGAAAGGGTTTTAAGGGCATCTATGGAATGAATGTGAAAAGGTATAACTGGGAGATTACAGTAAGTTAGTTATCAAAACATTTTTTATTTACAGTGCTGCAAATAAATATATATTATACTGCTTGCTATGCCTCTGTTAAATCATAATGTTGACAGCCACATGGATGGAACATTGGAAATGTAAGATATGAATCACCTGACATAACAGCCCCTTTATGTATTATTTATCGTGTGTGCATTGATTGGCTTTGTGCACAAACATTGTGTTGTCACACCCATCTCAGTGTTCGTTAGTGTGAAGTATGCCAGGTGTGCTTTAGTAGACTGGGGACAGCAGTCACAAGCAATGTAATCAATGTGTAAGGGTAGAGGGTTCCAGAGGTAATTCAAAGTTTAACTTTCAATCAGTTATGATCTTAACTCTTTTAGTATTATTATAAATGTATACTTTCCTTCTCTCAACCTCTCCTTTTTCTTTCCCTTTTCTATCTCTTGTCCACATTGCAGAGTGCTGTGTGTGATCTAAGTGCAAGATGCACAAATACTGCTGTCTCTGCCTCATGTGAACGACAGCAGGTGCTAGCAGACAGCATGCCGACATCATCCACTGCACCAAAGATACCAACTGCAGTGGAACTCGCCGAGTCCGCACAGGTATGCATCTACTCTTAATGGTGTGTGTCACAGTCCCTATAGACATTAATGAGGATCTTTGCATGTACACAGTAATACACACACACTGCACATTGCTTCCCAATGCATACGCTAGCAAGCCGGCTGGGAAGGGTGTAATTTACTAGTGTGGTGTTGCATGTTTCCTTACATGTGACATGTATATCTGAAGAATTTCTCAACACTCACTGAGTGAAAGGGTTTTTAATTGTTTATTGATTGACACTGTGCAGGGAATTGGAATAGAGGGTATGCGTGTGACATCACCATCATACCTGGAAGTTATGTGGCAATGCCTACTGAGTGGCATCTGATTGCATTAAACAACGTTAAACTCACTTTTCTAAGTCACTCTATTTCCCATTCACTTTATGCATGCGCATACCCTCTATTGTTTGTCTGTGTCTCCTTGGCAGTGCTGGAATTCATTTTAACTGGAAGGGGCCAAGCACTATACAGGAGAAGGGGTGTTGGTTTGTTGGTATCATGTTTTGGCTTTATTATTCTCATCTTTGAATGAATCAAGCAAACTATATAAAGAACTTTGTTGTGTTCTGTATGAACATCTCAGAACAAATCTACATAGGGAGTTATATAGTCAATAAGAGGCTTCAGATAAATATTAGTGCTGTTTTGATAGACATGTCAGCATAATCTGCAATGGGAAGTAGGATTGTTTGATGAGGAGGGAGGAGTATGAACATTTTAAACGCAGTTAATTATAATCTAAAGGGAAGACTTTATCAAAATGTTTCCCAACATCACAGGTCAATATAGACACATTGCAGGACATGGGGATACATGTGACAGCAACTTCCCCCTTACGGATATTCCGCAGGAAGAAACGTTTGGTAACTTTACCCAGGAAGAAAAGTTTGGTAAGTATTGCAGATGAAAATTAGGAGTAGGAACATTTTAAACGCAGTTAATTATAATCTAAAGGGAAGACTTTATCAAAATGTTTCCCAACATCACAGGTCAATATAGACACATTGCAGGACATGGGAATACATGTGACAGCAACTTCCCCCTTATGGATTTTCCCCAGGAAGAAATGTTTGGTAACTTTCCCTAGGAAGAGATGTTTGGTAAGTATTGCAGATGAAAATTATAGATGTGGCACACTTTTATATTTCAGTACTTTTTGGTCATGACACCATAGGCTGATTTTGCAGTTTTGTTTCTGTTATGGGTAAATACATGTCAGGCTGGTAACACAGTTCCAGCAAAATACATTAATAATTGTGGCTGGATGGTAACCGCAAGGTTGCCAGTTCGAACCCGGGCTCCACAGAGTTGGTGTCGAAGTGTCTTTGAGCAAGACACAGAACTCCTAATTGCTCCCCATGTGCTGGTTGGTGCCTTGCATGGTTTCCGCTGCCATCGGTGTATGAATGGGTGAATGTAAAGCGCCTTGGATAAAGGCACTATATTAATGCACCATTTACCATTATGATGTACACCTTTTGATTGTGGTATATTTTACTTTATTTAAGGTCTCTGTGAAGTATACTACATCTTTACGAAGAAGAGTCCTTACTGGGCCATTTGAAAGACTGGCAGAAATACTGGTTAGTGGCCAGTACAACAAACTTCCACCAGCTTTAATGAAGATACCTGGTCTAAAAGAAAGGATGATTTCTGTGGTGCTGAAAGAAGTCAAGGAAGAACTAAAAAGACTAGTCAGTTTAAGATTTGGGTCCATCTTGCGCAAAACCAGCCTAGAAGACTTGAACAACTTCAAATGGACAACTGTCGTGTCAGAGTGGAGAGACCATGCGCCAACGTTTCTGAAATTCCTGGAGGAATCAAGTAAAGTCACATTTGATGGCCTCACATCATCAGACACTCCAAACAGAACAACCAAGAAGGTTGCTATGGCCATGGCTGGAGCAACCCTTATCCGTGCACGTGTTCAAAACATGAATGCACCACAGTATATCAATTCTTTGATCCTGCGTGAGGCAGAGGCTACAAAAAGATGCTTCAAAAGACTGTCCAGATTGGGAATGTGTGTTTCTCACAACAGCACACTAAAAACCCTGAAATCCATGGGTCAAGTATTTGACAGCTCTGTACTTCAGTGGAAAGAAGATATAATTATTCACAGTGGAGAAGGTCAGGAAATGGAAGGGGTACTGGATGTGCCATGTCCTAGTGGTGAACAGGTTTGTACATTTTATAAGTAAAATAATAAAGATCAGCCTTAATTTGGATTAAGCCCTAATGTTAATATTAGGTAATTGCCTAACCACAATGTATTTTCTGCAATGTCGAATAACCATAAATGTGGCTTGGATGCCACAAAACATGTATGGCTTCGGTCAATTTACTAACTAGCTGATACTGCATTTGCTCTCTGTCTGTCTTCAGGAACAGCCTGCAACTACCCTAACGCAAGACCTCCACAAACTGGGGCTATCATCTTTGGAGTCTTTGGTGTTGATAGACTGTGAATCTGATGGAGAGCACCAGGTATTCTTTTCAATCAATTTAGTTTAACATTAAAACGTGTTCACACACACTATATGAAGCCTCGGTTGGTTACATTGGGTCAATGATAACCACAGGCCAAGATGTGGGGGGTAGGATGTGGGGAGAAGAATGACGTGGTTTTGATTTTAGAACACCTGAGCCACATTAACCCATTTAGACACCTGATTCTACAAATGTCTTCTAAATCATGACAGTTTTCATAAAAACTATGTTTCTGTATCAGTGGTTCTCAAACTATTTCATGCAAGGACCGCACCAGACTAATATTCCGGCAGCCGAGGTGGACGGGTGGGACATTTGGTATATACTCTTTTTCTAAAATATTGTCTATATCCATACATTCATGAATCCACTTGCTGACTGGCTGAAAGTATTGGGCATTGTGTTTTATAGGGGTTTCTTGTGACCCTACTACCATTAACATCCTATGGATGGCAAAGATGTCAATTTTATCTTTTGCTTTAAGTAGCATGTGACATGTCAAACTAGGGGTTTTTCATAGACATAGCCATAGACATGATCATGAAAAATGTGATGAGGTCAGCACATTTTGGGCACATTTGGGCAAGTGGCAATGGCTGCTTTTAGCCCAAGAAGTGTATTTTGTGAAAAACGAATGCTTGGAATGGATTCAGAATCATGAAAAACCCCTAGTTTGACATGTCACATGCTACTTAAAGCAAAATAATAATTTGACATCTTTGCCAACCATAGGACATTAATGGTAGGTAGGGTCACAAGAACCCCCTATAAAAAAGATTGCCCAATACTAACAGCCGGTCAGCAAGTGGGTTCATGATTATATGTATATAGACAATATTTTAGGCCAATAAAAAAATAATATATATCAAAATGTCCCACTTTAAACAAAAGAAGCCTGTCGGCTGCCGGACTATGAGTGTTATGTGAATGACTTCTTACCTGTCCACCTGAGGAGAGACCCCAGTAGCCCCCCCATACTTACCGGTCGACAACCCCCCTGGCCCTGTAAGAAAAAGAGACCATTCATTAATTTGACGATTTATTTAAGTTTTGAGAACAGAAGAAACCTAAGTTAACGCCTAAAGTAATTAAGAAGAAAAACTAAACTAAACTTACCTCCTCTGATCCACTGGCTCCTACGCTGGTCCTCTCCGTTGCTGCCCCCCCTGCCTCCATGTAAAGAAAGAAAGACATTGACCTGCATAATGACTTACCTCATGCTGCCTTGACACCTGCTGTGGTTTAAAATAAAGTGTAAAAAGTGAGAACTGCAGCGCCCCCCCCACAATATATAGTCAAAGATTTGCACCATATTTTCACATTTGAGGTTTTTTTTAGCAGGTCTACATGCCTGTATGATCTGCTATGAGCTTGTACATCTGCTGAATGCTGACATTTGAATGACAACATGACATGATATACTATTCACATCAAACAGTTGAATTCTGGGTGGGGTGCTAAATTTCTCTCACACCTCTCACAGCCTCAAACACTACCCCTTGTAGGTAGCCTGCATTGTATGTAGCCTGCATGGGAACCTCTCCTCACCAACCATGATTATTGACTTAGCACCGTGACCAAAATGTAGCCCAACATTTGACATAGCCTATAGTTATTATGAATATTATGAAATATATGGATTGTCACGAGACCACATAAGGCATACTATATAGCCTATGCCATGAATAAACGGTACAGAGGGGTGGAAAGATTATTCTTTCCATAAGCCTTATGACCAGATTAACATGCCATTTTGTATTTTGAATTGAGTTCAAGTTGTTGCGCCAACATTAATCAATGTACACACACACACACACACACACACACACACACACACAACCATCTTTTCACACCTTGTAAAAAATACATTTCTAATCATTTGACTTACCATTGGATCACTGTGTGTACTTCGTCAACAGCAATTCCAACCAACCTCTGCTGGAATATTGGGGTTTGAAGCACTTTTCTCCATGTTTTATTCCCGACGAGCGTCTCCGGTGATCCAAACACAAAGGAGAATTTACCCTGTGCAATGCTGCAGTCCACTTCTGTGCTTTGTCCAGCACAGGCCGCTGATATCCCAATATCTCCGAGGGATCGTATCTGATCCTCGATAATGGACATTAACGGACAAACCACTACAACCATCGGATCTTCTGTCCATTTGGAAATCCCGTACTCTTTGGAGAGAATCCTGCATGCTGTAGCCCATGTTTGAAACACCAAACTTTTCCCGAAACCTAGATAGATAGATAGATAGATAGATAGATAGATAGATTTAGATATACATTTGTTTTGTCCAACAGCTCCAGTGTAAAAAACATACATACAGAATAAAATAGCACGATAAAAATACTTTACATCATAGAAAGCAGTAGAAAAGCAGTAGAAAAATGGTAAACAAGCCAGAACGTCACGGTCGAGAAGTAAATTCTTCAGACAAAGCCGTTGCAGTGGTTTAAAAGATTGAATATTGTGCACTTTACACACTTCTGTAATTGCTTTGTTGAAATGTTGGTCAAAAGCATCCATGTTTCTGAAGAGAAGAGTGCAGACTGAGTATCATTCTTCTTTTTCGCAGATAAGTGAGCCTGTGACCGAGGCTAGTATCATTCAGGTTTGTTTCGGTGGGGACTAGTAAACACAGCCGCACCGCGTGACGTAGTTATCTTACACGCAACACTTCCGCCACTTCCGCTGATAGTCTTTTCAACGTAGGTCTTGGCCAGGGTGGGGCCAGGCCCGTTGAGACTAGGGTTTAATATTTTCCCGGATTTGGCTCATTTTAATTTCCGGGAATTTGCAGACCTTTTCCCGGGCTCCCGCGGGAATTCCCGTCAGAAAAAAGTGCCCACCAAAATGCATTTATAGATACTTCATATGTTCAATAGAATAGTGATATTTTTTGGTTTAAAACGTTTTATTTGAACGAAATATGAACATATAGCCTACAATAAAAGTATTAAATTAAAATATTAATAATGTTATAGGCCTACTACGCTATTCAGAAAAAGGGACACAGGAGTTTGCACTAATGTGACTGTCGAAGCACGGGGAAAAAACGACCTCACGTCTTTCACATAGATACCTTAGCCATGGTCTTTCACCCTTTGAGCATGCAGTGGGTCCCCTTCTCCGCTGCAGAGAATGTGATCATCCCGCTTTGTACTTTATGAAAAGTCCGATTGGGTGTTAAATTAGTCAGCACGTCCAGTGCACAGCACACTGATTATTAGAGAGAGAGAGAGAGAGAGAGGCTGCGTGCTGGTGGTTATTATAAAACAAATTGTAGCCTACTCATCTTTGTTTGTGTTCCGTTTCACGTTATTGCTGCACACATGCAGGCAAAAGCAAAAAGGGGTTTAGAAGTGACAATGTCCATCACAGGGAAAGGAAACTCCTCGCTCCGTCTGTAATACACACAATTCTCACAGAGTGACTGATTATAGGCTAATTGACAGGTGCAGCAGCTTTGGGAGCGTGCCTGAAGATGTCTGTCAGACATTCATATTTTGCTAAAGTGTATATAAACTCTGTAGGCCTATCTGATTAATTGCGGGAGGATGCAGGATTCGCGGGGTCCCACTGATTTCATCTTTGACCGGCCGGCGGCCGTGCCTGCCCGCCCGCAGGTAGGCTATTTAAATACCGCCTGCGCTGCCAACATTTACGTTGGGTCCCGCTGGCTCCAGTTCCCGTTGCAGGCTTGCAGCCCTCGAGTGTAATCCATAATTCCATATAAATATCATCATGTTTGAAAATGATGGGAGGGTTCAGATTGGACATTTGATCACTGTGTGAAAACTCCTTTAGTGTAATTTCCCTACAAGAAAAAAAAACTCCGGGACAACGGGTCCCGAAGAAATTTCCGGGCGGGAAATTGCGTGCCCTATTCCCGGGAGGCCCGAAAGTTGCTGGAAGGGATGCTTTGCCAGATTGACGAATGTTTCTGTCGCAGCATCTTAGGGCGATTCATACTCCTATTTTAGAGCCGAATAAAAGTCAAATGACGTCACATTGTAGGCTCTACAGAGCCGAACCGACTTTTAGTCGGCTCTAAAATAGGAGTATGAATCGGCCCATAGGCTTGCCAGGTCCGCCAAGCTGACTTCAAAAGGCTCATACATAGTCTGGATTTGCGGTGGTGGGGTGACCACCGAACTACAACATGACGTCACGAGCCGCGGTGAAGAGCAAACCACCGCCACCGCTCCAGCCCTTCTCTCTGTTTTTACTCACCACCGCTCAACGTTATTTCAGCTCCGGGTGGTCACCTCACCACCGAAAATCCATTATAATTCCATTATAGTCCAGGAACTGGACAGGTTTTCATTACAAAATAAGTGGGCAAAGCCATACCTATATGAAATTATAGAGAGAGGAGTGTGTGTGTGTGTGTGTGTGTACGTGTGTGCGTCAATTTAACAAGACGATCAGAAATCAGCAGAGAGTGAGCGACGTTTGCGCTACTGTATGCCGAATTGATTCCAGACTTTGTTTTTCTCCCTGGAAATAAAAACGTCTGGATCTCCGAGGCTACCGGACTACCAACACCTAGAATTAAATTATATCATCTCACACCTCCCCCCATTTATCAGGTAAAGACAGTAAAGTAGTCCCGTCTTGCTTTGCACGTATTTAGCTGGCTACGGTGTGGATGTCGCATCCGAAACTGCGAGGCGAACTGTTGCTTCAATTCACGCCACAACGTGGCACAAATACTGTCCAGGGGTCCATCCATCCATTTTTCTGTTAAAATATAAACAAGAAAAGACAAAGTAAATATTAAAAACAAAAAAAGAAGCGTCCAAAAATAATAATAATAGTGATCTTTCATAATGCTTAACTTATGTTTATGTTCGAAAAAAGGAGTAGGAAGAAGTTTATTGAAAAACGTATCAAGTCCTACCCCTTCTTTGTGTATCTCAATACATCAGAACTTATCAAATTATATTCAGGTTGATTTTTTTTTCTTTGTTTACACACACAGTATAATAACAAAATGGAAATAATTTTTTTTTTAAATAAAAACAATCAAGTCTATATAAGATAATTCAACTAAAAATCCATCCATCCATCCATCCACCCATCCATCCATCCATCCATCCATCCATCCATCCATCCATCGAATGGATGAGTACAGTACAGTACAGCCCAAGTACAGTACAGTAAAGTACTCAGCCTGAACAAAAATCTATTTTTTAGATAAAAAAATTGGTATCGTAAAAAATATGCTATATCGTGAGTATATCGTTATCGTGATAAAAAAAATTCTATATCGTGATATGAGATTTTGTCATATCGCCCAGCCCTAGCGAATGGCACCAACTCCTCCATCTCCTTCACATCCTTGGAGTTGATAGCAATGTGCAGTGACATCTCTATCAAGCTCCTGGGTCTCCCCATCAACAGCTACGTTCTGTGGCTGATACTGAGTGGAGCTGTTGGGACGATCGCCTCCGAGTTCTTTTATCTCAACCTGATCGTATCTGTGATCCTATCTACCTTGGCCGATGTATTTTACTTTGCATGGTTCTTCACAAACAACTCAATGTTGTACAAGGTTGCTAACTTTACTTTTGATTTGTTTTTCTCCTTCTCCATCCCATCGTTCCAGTGTTGTATCTGTGTGGAGCGTTACATAGCGGTGGTTCACCCCGTGGTGTTTCTCAGGTACAAAGCTCTTCGCTACAGGGTGGCCTGTTGCTGCGCCGTCTGGCTGACAGGGCTTGCAGTCAGCTTGTTAGTTATATTCGATACTTTGTATCCTTTCTACTTCCTGATGGGCTTTTGGGTGGTGTGCATTTCTGTGGTGTGTTTCTGCTGCCTCTCGGTCCTCAGAGCTCTGAAACAGCCTGGACCAGGAGAAGGACAGAGGGACAGTGGGGAGGGAAACGGCCTGAAGAGAAGAGATTTAGAATCATTCTGATCAGCTTGGTGGTAATGTCACTGACTACAATGAGCTATTTTCCCACTACTGAATTATTCCAACATAGTTGCTAATATAATCGCATATGCAGTAGCCATGATGTCAGCTCTTTTTCATCCTTTGCTCTACCTCCACAAAGCTGGGAAACTGCCATGCTTCAAGGGTCTCTGAAAGCATGATAGATCTCTTACTAGACCTGTGTGTGATACTAGGCTCTAATCCATACACAAATCTAATCCAAATTGCCATTGTGTCAGAGAAACCGACTTCAATTAGTCAGCCAATTCCACTGCAATGAATACATTTGTGTTCATCATAATTATGTAGATCATTTTTTAATGGAAAAACATTGTTTCTCAGGTGAAATCTGGGGGCCGCCCGGGTGACAGTAAAGTAAAGTAATTCCTAAAAATATATATATATAAATTAAATATTATAGAAAAGACCATTACTGTAGCCTACAGTATAAAGATCAAAAAAGTACAGGCTACTATAAAACCAAATAATAAGAAAGAGGTAAACATTGTGAAAATACCTGATCTACATGCTCACAAGGAGCTTGTCAATCAGCTGTTATCACAGTATGTATCTGCAGAACCAGTTCAAACATGACTCATGTGTGACGGATTAATACACTGTCTGTAATATGACCTGTTCACAAACTACTTTTAATTTATCTGTTTTTTTTTATCATTCATGATATGTGACTGTGATGGAACTGGAAGCATCGATGGAAAATAACAATCTAGTGAATAAACTGTGTTTGCTGTCTCTATTGTATGAATCAACTAGGAAAGGGAACTCTGTTACATTTCTACATCATTTTCTGCATATGAACCGTGGCATGTGTATGTAGCTATACCTTATGGCCTTATTTGTTTGTTAAAAGGATAAAGCTCTATATTCTGATACACTCATTGTAATAGAGTGTTTGTTCAGTCACAGGGCTCTCCATGTCTGTGTAATAAACAATGTGAGAAGATTCAGCGTCCATCCAGGATATGGCCAGTCTGGATCTGTTGCTGTTGTGTGAGATTGACCTGAGGGTCTACATCAGATCACAATGTTTGTTTTCTTTTAAAAAAGAAGACGTCTTTATACCACGGCTTGGTGTGTGCATGCCTGCATGGCTTCTACCCCTTTAACGTTAGAGGTTGTGGTGATAGCAGCTCCAATGAGTCTCGCTTCAGTTCAAACATGTTGATGTCTGGGACAGAATTTTGCATTGAACATCCATCTGTGGTAGTTTCTGCATCATCGAGCACCACGCATTATTTGAATGTCTATTCTATTTTAGACAAAACTAGACGGTGGCAAAAAAAATGTGGTGGTGCAAATCTGTGTGGGCGTCTCCGGGGGGGTCCCCGGAACTTCCAGGCCCACAGGAACTCACCCAGGGTTGAGAAATTACAGAGTTACCATGGGGTCCCTCTACTGTACTGTACTGTCACACCCGAAATCATCATATATACAGTAAAAGTGTGTGTGTGTGTGTGTGTGTGTGTGTGTGTGTGTGTGTGTGTGTGTGTGTGTGTGTGTGTGTGTGTGTGTGTGCGCGCGCGCGTGTGTTACGCTGCGCAACAGTGACACTTGGTTGTGAAAACCAACCAAACTCTATTTCAATAAAAGGAGAGATCACACCAATATGGAATAACCAAATGTTTATTGGAAACATTTTGGCAGCAGTTTAGCAAGTAAAATGTCAAACGATTATAGCAGTAGATTATTTTCGTGATTAGACTCCAATTGCATTTATTGAATAAGATTAGCTTATGCTCCAATGGGGAGAACCCCCATTGGAGCATTGGAGTCTAGACGCTGGTGGTGGGTCGGCAGTTGAGCAGATGAACCTCCTTCCTTCTCAACACTAGATGACATAAGTGTCAGAGGCAGTGATATTTAAAGGTGGATTCAAATCACCTGATTGGCTGCTGCAAAGTGCTCGTGCTTGGATTTGTGAACAGATTTTGACAGTGTGAGAACGGAAATGACGAGCTATGAATATGATATAGTGCTGAAAGGCCGAATGAAAGCGTTGCTTAGGATCTTCGCTAAAAGCTACATTTTCGTGCTCAGACAGACCCAGCCAGCCAGCTGAGACACACAAAGCTCCGTAATGAAGTGGTCGCATCGCTTAAAAATAAACATGAGACATTAAGAGTTCAAGACACAGAGCATAATAAATCATGGGTTGTGTGATTGGCTCCTCCCAGGAGCCAATCACCAGCCTGGGTCCACCTAAAAGCTAGCCACTCACACGCCACCACCACTCAGTCTACTCACTCAAGCTGGTAACCACTCACTCAATCACAAGTTCAATCACAATTTCACACCAGCCTCCTCCATCAGTCACTCCTCCCTCATTCATTCACACACACACACACACACACACACACACACACACACACACACACACACACACACACACACACACACACACACACACACACACACACACACACACACACACCACACTGAGGGAAAAGGACAGCAACACAGGAGTATACACATTATCCCACAGGCCCTTTTTGAAACCGCCTCCTCGCCACTCGTCCTACACTTGCACTCGGTATGCGCGTTCACGCGAGGCCGAAACCAAGCAGCCTTGGGTGGAAGTGGCTTATGAAGCCCACAAGGGCGAGTCTATGCCGATCTAAACTCGATAGTCTTGTTCAGCCCTGCTCTGTGTCCGCATGTGAAACCACACAAACAAAACACCTTTTAACACAATGATTTATAAACACCATGGATGTATTATGAAATGTCCATTTTGACAGTCATGCTGTAATTCCTTTTAAATGTCCATATTAATGAAATCCACATGTCACACAAACATATACACGATGCAATGCAATATAACTGTACAAACATGTGCGTGCGTGTGTGCGTGCACGTGTGTGTGTGCGCACATACGGAGAGAGACAGAGTTATTTCATATTTAATTAAAATCAAGATTTAACGTCCTGTCTCGCTATAGCGCACGTAGGCTATCACAAACATTTGGCCCTGTGTAGCCTGGCTATTCCTGTGTGTGTGGCATACACGCATGGGAGAGAGAGAGAGAGAGAGAGAGAGAGAGAGAGAGAGAGAGAGAGAGAGAGAGAGAGAGAGAAAGATGCGTCCAGCGTCCTGTGTCGGTCTCGCGCTTGTATCACAAGCACTCATCAAAACTCATCAAAACACTTCTGACCACCTACAAAGCACTAAATAACCTGGCTCCCCCATACCTCTGTGACCTCCTCAAACATGTCCCCTCTCACTCCCTCAGGTCTGGTGATGCAAACCTCCTCGACGTCCCCAAAACCAAACTCCGTACGTGGGGTGACAGAGCTTTTGCCTTTGCTGCCCCAACCCTGTGGAATGCCCTCCCTAAGGCACTCAGAGATGCTCCCACCCTCCAAACTTTCAAAACCGCCCTCAAGACCCACCTCTTCAACATTGCCTTCCCTAGCTAACCCTTTTCACTGCATTTTTAATGTTCTTAGCTTTTAGTGTTTTCCTTTTTTTTTGTTTTTTTTTTCTAATAAAGTTGTTTTTAATTTTGTTGTTACCTCTGTAAAGCCCCCCCATGTAAAGCGTCTTTGGGTACTCAGAAAAGCGCTATATAAGTTTGAGATATTATTATTATTATTATTATTATCACGGTATCCTGCACGTGCGTGAGATGTCAAAATGAATTGGAATACAAAACAAATGATGTAGCCTATATGTATCGGGTCTGGATCGCATCTTGGTGAACTCAGTGTGTGATGCCTAGTCGGCGACCAATCGTTTAGTGTGAAAGCCACAACGATATAATGACAGACGATTTCAAAAAAAGACTCCTGTAGTGTGAAATACATAACGATCTGATGACTCGCCGACAACTTTAAAACTCCTACAGTGTGTAGGGGCCATTACTGAGAGAAAACGCTATTGTTACTGCTGCTTAATTAGTTACATTTTCGCTATAAACAGACTGTATCATATATGAGTGACTGACGATACAGAGACACCTCCCTGACAATAGCGCCGAGACAGTTTGTTTATTTTTTGACCACAATGCTTATATGAGACGATTTTAAGATGAGCCCATGTTATTCTCCATAGAGAAGCAGGGGATGAGCGAGTGACGTCAGGACTTCGGCTCCCCCCGTGACACCAGGAATTGAATTAAATTAATTCGACTCACACAACAAACCTCCCCCCATTTATCTGTGAAAGTATAGTAGTCAGCTGCTACGGTGGATGGTGGACGTCACATCCGAACCAGGCGAGGCACGCTGTCGCTTCAGTCCGCACCACAACTTAGCACAAACACTGTCCAGGGATCCATCCATCCATCCATCCGTCCTCTATTAATCAAAGTTACAACAGGGCCAAAACAAATTATCGGCACATTTGTGTTGCTCGAGGACACCGTTTGCATGGAATCAAAAGCAGTTCAGTTCAGTTCAAAAATGTTGATGTCTGGGCAAGAATTTTGCATTGAACATCCACCGGTGGTAGTTTCTGCATCATCGAGCACCACGCATTATTTGAATGTCACACGCAGGCCTAAAAAACTAGGCAAAAAAATAAAAACAAAATAAGGTACTAAGACTTCAAGACACAGAGAAAATAAACACAATTATAAACGAACATTTGAGAACACCAAAAATAAATTTGAAGAGTAGAAAAAGGCAGCAGAACGGTTATAATGGCCCTATTTAGAATATAGTGAAAAGAGGCGATCTATACAAGCTCACTCATTTGCTGCAAACGGTGTGTGATCAATGGGCCAATCGAAGCAGTGACTCCCACTTTGTATATACCTGTACCTGTATATTGCAGCATTGCTACCCCAGAATACCAGGGGTCCATCCATCCATATCACTGATACACACAGGAGTGGACAGTCTGGCAACATTTGAATACGATTACGGCTCATCTTGACTCCACTGCATAACTGCTTTGCTATAGCTGCTGTCACCACAACCTCTAAAGGGGTAGAAGCCATGCAGGCATGCACACACCAAGCCATGGCATAAAGACGTCTTCTTTTTAAAAGAAAACAAACGTTTTTTTTTTTAATAATGTTTTTTATCCCACGATTTTGTAACCCATTTTTCACCCCTGTGTCAATTATCTAATGTGATCCTAGGCTTTACACACCCTCCGCCAACCTAGTCCCCATATCTGGGGGACATGGGGAGAGCAACGGACTTGAACTCATGCTTCCTTCATGCCTGAGTGTCCAAGTTTCTCCTTTACACCTGACAGGGGGGAGTTTCCCTGGTTGGACGTAGCGCGTGGAAGGAACACGTTATTCCAAGGCTTCGTACACACATAAAGAACAACTGTGCTGTGCTCTGCCTGTGTTTCATGGCCGCCCCAATGCTTTTCCAATGGAAGTCACGTGGTTTGACTAAACACTTGTGTTGATTGCCCCCCCTCCCCCCATCACACACAACTGTTTGGTCAAACCATGTGACTTCCATTGGAAAAGCATTGAGGCGGCCATGAAACACAGACAGCACAGAGCATGTTCGTCTGATATGTGTGTACGAAGCCCAACCAGTTCCTTTCCCCTCCATCAGGCGCCCCAGCTGGCCAGGGGGAGGCAGTTTAGAGACCAGGATTACTGCATGTTTTTTTGTGAGGGTACCTATCCTAGGGGACACGGGGAGAACATGCAAACTCCACACAGAAAGGCCCTTTCGCCAACCCCGCCTCGGGCATGTTGAAAACAAACATTTTGATCTGATGTAGACCCTCGGGTCAATCTCACACAACAGCAACAGATCCAGACTGGCCATATTGGATGGACGCTGAATCTTCTCACATTGTTTATTACACAGACATGGAGATCCATGTGACTAAAAAAACACTCCATTACAATGAGTCTGTGGCGAAAATATTGACGGTGCAACCGGTGCGATGCACCGAGGCCCAGCGCCCCCAAGGGGCCCATGAAGGGGGAAGAAGAAGGACGACGGTGAAAGCCTGGTTTCAGGGGCTATCGGTCGCAGGTTTCAGGGGCTATCGGTCGCAGGAAGAGTAACACCAAGGATTTGTCAGTGATGTCACTGACTGACATCTGGTCTTATAAACAGCTTCAAGTCCATACTACTTCCGTGTTGCATAACAGTGACATCAATGTCCACTCCTTGTTATCTTTACCACCTTGTTTCAACAAAGTGATTTCACTTACACTCATAGGGCCATAGGTAGTGCCTACATACATTTGTCACTGTTCATATGCAGTAAATGATGTGTAGAAATGTAACAGAGTTCCATTTCCTAGTTGATTCAAACAATAGGAAGCTCCAAACAATGTGAACTCTCTTCAAAGATAACTCCAGCTATGACAATAATTCCACCGTATGTGTATATACAGTAGTTTGTTGTTGCTTTGTACTATGTTTGGTTTTGTACGTACCCTGTAAGACCAAATTGTATGCACATTTATAATAATTATTAAAATAATAATAATACATTAATAATTTACATTTGGGGGATATCTTTCACATATTGTAGACATTCTAATGATCACAAAAATATATATTTTACATGCATTTTACTTACTTTTATCAGGGTTAAAGGTTAAAGGTCAAAGGTTAATTTTGATTAAAAATTGTCCAGAGATTTTGAAGTTGAGTGAATTTCTGCCTCTGTGGGGGGTATTTATATGTAAATATGCAAATATACAAATATATACAAATATGCAAATATATACCAATGGCATTTCAAGACGAAACAATTAACATCAATGATGATGTTTAGGTGAAAAAAAAGTAATTAAGTAATTAATTGAAATAGAAATGTAGCTAAATAGCTGCGCTGGGTCTTACAGGTTTAAGCCAATAGAGAGCAAACAGAGTTTCTTCAATATTTTTTATTTTCCATCAATGTTTCATGTTCAATCACAGTCACACATTATGAATGATGATGAAAACCAGATGAATTAAAAGTAGTTCATGAACAGGTCATATTATAGACATGGTATTAATCCGTCACACATGCGTCATGTTTCATTGTATGAATAACCCAAATTAATGAATTAAAAGTAGTTCATGAACAGGTCCCATTATTTACACCAGTGGTTCTAAAACTTTTCAGGCCGTGACCCCCCAAAAATAATCCTATTTGAACTGGTTCTGCAGATAAATATTTCTAGTGAGAAACAAAGCTTTTCCATTAAAAAAAATCATTATGTTAAACAATAATTGATGTGTAATTGTCAATTTCTCTAATTAGCATGAGTAATTCAATAAACAACAACATATCAAATAGCTGAATAAATGAATTAAAATAGGTTTCTCTGACACAGTGACAGATTTGGATTACATTTGTAGGATTAGAGCCTAGTATCACACACAGGTCTGGTAATGCTGCGTTCACACAGGCAGATGCAAAGATACAGTCTACCATTCATTGTCAATGGAAGCCAGCATGAAGATACAAAGATGCATCTGATGTTTGTGGCTGCTGCAAAAGCTACACATTGAAGCTGAGCTGGGTTCAACTTCCAGATGCAAAGCTACAACTGTAGCTGCAATGACACACGTCACTACGGACGCACGCTTGATTATGTCAATGACCGTGTGAGCAACAGATTTTACAAAGCAACAACACATCAACGTATGCTGTGATCTTTGCCTCTTTGCATCTTTTGGATCTGCCAGCGTGAACGCAACATTAGAGATCTATCCTGTTGACTTGCTTTCAGAGCCCCTTGAAGCATGGCAGTTTCCCAGCTTTGTGGAGGTAGAGCAATGGATGAACAAACGCTGAAATTGTGGCGACTATATGTGCGATGGTATTAACAACTGTGATGGAATAATGCAGTAGTGTAAACAGAGTAGTGGGAATATAGCTCATTATAGTCACTGACATTACTACCAAGCTGATCAGAATGATTCTAAAAGCTCTTCTCTTCAGGCCGTTTCCCTCCCCACTGTCCCCCTGTCCTTCTCCTGGTCCAGGCTGTTTCAGAGCTCTGAGGACCGAGAGGCAGCAGAAACACACCACAGAAATGCACACCACCCAAAAGCCCAGCAGGAAGTAGTGAGGATACACCGTACCGGATAGAACAATTAACAAGGTCAATGCAAGCCCCGTCAGCCAGACGGCGCAGCAACAGGCCACCCTGTAGCGAAGAGCTTTGTACCTGAGAAACACCACGGGGTGAACCACCGCTATGTAACGCTCCACACAGATACAACACTGGAACGATGGGATGGAGATTAAGATAAACAAAACAAACGCACATTTAGTAACCCAAAATTGAGTTGTATGTGAAGAGCCATGCAGAGTAAAAGACATCGGCCAAGGTAGAGAGGATCACAGATACGATCAGGTTGAGATAAAAGAGCTCGGAGGCGATCGTCCCACCAGCTCCACTCAGTATCAGCCACAGAACGTAGCTGTTGATGGGCAGACCCAGGGTGAGCTTGATGGAGCTGAAGGTAATCGGTAGTGCCAGATCTGATGATGTGAAGGAGAAGGAGGAGTTGGTGCCATTCACCAGTGTGTCGTCCATCTTAAGGCTCTGTGGGTGTCCTGTAACCGGTACAGAAGATGGATTTGAACACAGTTGACCCAATATAATGACACAAGTAAACATTTTCATCAACTCTTGTCAAAAACAACAACTATTCTAATGAACAATGAACACAAGGTTAAAGGGATCTCACCTTTTGATGCCAGCAGAATGTCTCAGATCTCTGAGTTGGTGTTTTGGTGAAGTCTCTTTGTCCGACGGTCACTTTCGTCCTGATGAGAGCAGATCCTCTAAATGATGAACTCTGTGCTTTGCCTACTCTAGCTATTCCTTTCCCTGCTCCTCCTTCCACTGATGTTTGTTTGTTGCACACCTGCACTAAAAAGGATTTTCATGGAAATTTATAGTCACTATGCAAACTTCTGCTGGCACACAATGTGGCCCCTGGTTTAACTATGATACGATAGATAGATAGATAGATAGATAGATAGATAGATAGATAGATAGATAGATAGATAGATAGATAGATAGATAGATACTATGTTTGGGGATGTGAGAGAGTACAGTACAGCTGTTAAAAAAACGTTGACCATATCTATCAATTAACACTTCAGAAGGCCCCCCTTCCATGACCAGCATCATCCATCATCTCAGATTTTTTTGACATCTGAAACATTTTCTAAATATGAATTTAAGCACATGCTACTTCTGCAACATTTTACTTCAGTCATGCTAGTGTTAAATAGTCCAATATCATCATCATCATCATTTTTCGACCGCGGTCGAGATTGTGGATTTCACAATATTACGCCAGACTTCCCGGTCCTTCATTGCCATCCCCAGTTCCTGCTTACTGATGCCTGTGTCCCTAGCGATGACATCAGGGAACGACAGTTTTCTACCTCTGGTCTGCTTTGAGGCAGGACTCCAGAGAAGAAGGGAAGATATAACCTCATTGTCAGCTCTGTAGCAGTGGCCGGCAAACTGTGTTCTTCTGGATCGGACTAGTGAAGAAACACAGGGAAGGTTGCCGTATAGATTAGTCGATGAATACGACGAATTAGACCGTTCCTCACCCAGGAATCAGCCCAGCTCCTAATCCAGACAACAGTCTTGTCAAAACTTGACTATTGTAATTCGCTCCTTACTGGCCTACCGGCATGTGTACTTAAGCCTCTCCAACTGATCCAAAACGCCGCAGCTCGTCTGGTCTTCAACCAGCCAAAATTCTCACATGTCTCCCCCCTGCTCCGCTCCCTGCACTGGCTCCCAGTCGCTGCCCGCACAGAATACAAAACTCTGATGCTGGCATTCAAAGCAACCAAAGGTATGGCTCCCCCATATCTTGCAAGCATGATTGAACCCTACAAACCCTCCCGCGAACTCAGATCAGCCAACGCAGGAAAGCTGGAAGTACCCTCACTAAAAACGCCGGGACAACGCTCCACACGTCCCAAACTCTTCTCCCTTCTGGCCCCAAAACTGTGGAATGCACTCCCCGTTGCAATCAGAACTGCAGCATCACTCCCAATCTTCCGCCGTAGTCTGAAGACCCACCTTTTCAGACTCCATCATGGCCCATAGCACTTATCCTACCCCCTTAGATAGCACTTTTTAGACTTAGATAGCATTTGAAACAGACTTATAGCATGTCATGTAGACAGCACAATAATTGCATTGTATGTAGTCATAGCACATCATAGTACATATGTATAGCATAGTATAGTATATATGTATATTTAATATGTATAGTGTCATTATATAGATATGTTCTAGTTACGTTCTTAGCTTACGCATGTTTCTTGATAAATGCATTTTATATATGTGATGTACTCCCATACTTTTGTTCTTGCCTAATGTAAGTCGCTCTGGATTAAGAGCGTCTGCTAAATGCCTAAATTGTAAATTGTAAATTGTGGCTCTTCCAAGACAGATTTTGCGCTCTCATTAGAAGGCGGGTGTAAGTGCCATCCAACCGTTTCTCTAGTTTAGTTTAGTTTAGTTTAGTTCTCTAGTTTAGTTCCAATATATATACAACAAATAATATACAGCTTTAACTTAAAAAGAAAATGGGGAAAAAAAGGTTTAACGCCAAAAATATGACCTAACTTTAAGTCCTGGACATTGTGTGTCATCTTTGAAATGTACATAGGGCTTTGAAGAGCTTCAAACACTGTGGGATACAGCTGTGTGCCGCATGCATGCGTGCACTCATTCATGCGTGCGTGCATGTGTGCGTCTGCGGCTGTTGTTTGCGTTGCGTGTCTCTGCAACCCGGATGAGATCACCGTGAACCGTACATGTAATTATTACTGGCGTGACACCGCCGAGACGTGACAGAACCTCATGTGGAAGTCTTTCCACAAACGAGGGTCGGGGGTCAAGGTAGAGAATGATATGTGGAATTCATGAATTCTATGTTTGGGGCTTTTGGCCTGTATAGCTACTGTTAATTGATTAACAGCAGCTTGACAGGAGAGGGGGAGAGAGATGGGGGGGGGGGAGAGACACGCAGCAAAGGTCGTCGGGATCGGGACTCGAAACCGCGATTACCAGCCTAGGTGCCTGGACCGCTCGGCCGGCCCAGTCCAGGAATTCATGAAATATGATGTATTACCGGTCTACCGGTGTGTGTGTGTGTGTGTGTGTGTGTGTGTGTGTGTGTGTGTGTGTGTGTGTGTGTGTGTGTGTGTGTGTGTGTGTGTGCGTGTGTGTTTGGTGGGGGTGCTGTACATGATTTTAAAATAATTAAATCCCAACCCTCTTTTTATTGGGTTCCATTACAGCACAGCCCCCCCTTTCTGCTCTTAATTGATCGTAGCATAAAGGTCTAAACATTAAAAAGAAATGCAACATAAATATTTTATGGAGCCCGATGGCCCGGGCCGGCTCTACTGATTAGCATACATTACCCGGCCTGAAAACGTCGGGTCGGGTCAGTTTGAGTTTGAGAACTCTACCTGGCGCTACACCAAATCAAAAGGCCTCGTGCACACCACCTTTGCGTACAGTATATGCATGTCATCCGTGCACGTAACACTGCTTACCGACTGGATCTGCTATTTTCGAGTCTCCTCCCAGTGTTGAAGAAACAGTTGGACGACCAAAAACAGTAGCGGGGGTTCCTGTGTTGTGTTACATTGAAATCTATGAACACGGTTTCGACGGAAGCACCAGCCGTACATATTTAAAATAGTCTCTCACAAAGGGCCCTGCAGGCTGTGGCACTGCAAGACCCAACGTATACTAAAAAAAAGAGTTTAGATCATTTGTTTTCCTGCTCTATTTTCACCTAAACATCATCATCGCGTCCTATTGTTTAGTCTTACAATGCCATTGGCCAGGATATTTGCTATAAGTTTCTAGGGTATGATTTGGGGCCCTAAAGATGAATAGAAAATATAAACATACTTGGATATGGAGGGGGTGCAAATTATTATGATGCTGTCAAAATGACAAAAAACCTTTCTAAGGTGTGATTTGGGGCCCTAAGGATGAATACAAAATTAATATCTCAACATCCTAATACTGTCCAATAATTAGACAGGGAGGGGTGCAAATTATGAATGGGACCCGAATGGAAACAAGACCGCAAGGTCTTTCTTCGGTGCTATCCTTTTGGACAATATTTGTGCTTGACTGTACTCCTGTACTTTTTGCATTTTATTGTCTAAACTAGAAAAAGTGCCCCTCGGGGCACAGGTCTCCACCAGGGCAGGTCAGGTGGCTCTATAATAGGCCAATGTGAAAAGGGTGACATTTCTTCTTACGCCTTGGATGGCAATAGGATGATTTGAGGCATTTTGTTCCAAAAATGTGTTTTGCAAAAATCCACCTGTTGGTGGCGCTATAACAGGCCAATGTGAAAAGGGTGGGATATATTCCTCAGCCTAGTAGGACAGTCTTTGAAAGATTTCACGTAAATTGCACGCTCTAAATTGCACGCAATTGGGATGGAATCTGAAATATCGGACAGATCCGTCTTGAACACATGACTATAGAGATAGTGTGTAACGATTTGCGGGATGTTTGGACAGAATCTGGAGGAGTTATATCAAAACATGTGTTTTTCAAAAGTCGGCCTCCTGGTGGCGCTATAACAGGTTGTTCTGGAAAATTTGGGGCAGAGGTTCATCGTTGGCATCCAGGGAGTGTGTGTGCAAAAATTGGCATCGACCGAGTTACCGGTGCCGGAGATTAGCTGTACACAGACGGAGGGACGGACGGACGGACGCAAGCACACACACACACTCACGCACTCACTCACTCACTCACTCACTCACTCACTCACTCACTCACTCACTCACTCACGCACTCACTCACTCACTCACTCACTCACTCACTCACTCACTCACACACACACGCACACACACATACACACACACACACACACACACACACACACGGACGGACGGAGTGCAAAACATACTCTCTCCTCATGCCTTCGGCCTGGTGGAGACAAAAATTGTCAATCAATCAATCAATCAATCAATCAATCAATCAATCAATGGCAGGCCTCTGCTGTTAAAATATGACTCCCCAGTCAAAAATATCTGTGTTTTAAATTGACACTAGTGCTTATTGCCTCCACCAGGCCGAAGGCACTCCGTCCGTGTGTGTGTGTGTGTGTGTGTGTGTGTGTGTGTGTGTGTGTGCGTGCGTGCGTGCGTGCGTGCGTGCGTGCGTGCGTGCGTGCGTGCGTGCGTGCGTGCACGCGCGCGCATGCGTGTGTGTGCGTGAGATGGACGAAAACGTAAAAGAGCAAGAGCGTGTGATTTTTGAGTTGAAAGCTGCGTTGGAACGTCAGGACAATGACAATGTTGTCTCCAGTGATGATGTGATGATGTCTGGGCCAGAATTTTTGCATTGAAGATCCATCGGTGGTAGTTTCTGCATCATCGAGCACCACACATTATTTGAATGTCACATGCAGGCCTATTTTAGACTAAACTAGAGGGAGGCAAAACAAATAATGTGTTCCCTGAGGTTATCCAACTAAGGACAAAGTTTGCATAAAGAATATACTGTACATTTCCATGAATCCAATGCAATATGAAAATCCTCTTTAGTGCAGGTGTGCAACAAACAAACATTAGTGGAAGGAGGAGCAGGGAAACGAATAGTTAGAGAAGGCAAAGCACAGAGTTCATCATTTGGAGGATCTGCTCTCATCAGGAAGAAAGTGACTGTCGGACGAAGAGACTTCACCAAAACACCAACTCAGAGATCTGAGACACTCTGCTGGCATCAAAAGGTGAGATCCCTTTAACCTTGTGTTCATTGTTCATTAGAATAGTTGTTGTTTTCAGAAGAACATTGAGAATAGTTGTTAAAAAGTATAACTTGTTTCTAGGAATGTGCCGGAGACATTTTGGCCGATATCGATATCCGATATTATAATTAATTGCTGTTATGGCCGATAACCGATATTACCGATGTCGATATGATCTCATTCTGTATTCAAAATATATATAATAATTTTGTCCATTCTGAAAAATACATGTAACATGGTGTCTGCACTGCAGGCTTAGGCAAGTCAGATTTAACTGTAATACCTTTATATTTAATATTGTGAGCTTGTAGATCTGTTCAAGCTGTTACTTTGGGCTTCTTTATCTGTAAAGACTAAAGACAGACCGATTAATCGGACCGATTAAGTCTGATTGATTAATCGAACCGATGCCGATTAATCTAAAAACAACTCAAATCGGCCGATACCGATGTGTTCGCCAATTAATCTCCCATCACTACTTGTGTCATTGTTATATCAGGTCAACTGTGCTCAAATCCATCTTCTGTCTTGGTTACAGGACACACACAGAGCCTGAAGATGAACGACACACTGGCGAATGGAACCAACTCCTCCGTCTCCTACGCATCCTCATTTCTGGCCCTACAGATTACTATCGGCTCTATCAACCTCCTGGGTCTCCCCATCAACAGCTACGTTCTGTGGCTGATACTGAGTGGAGCTGGTGGGACGATCGCCTCCGAGTTCTTCTATCTCAACCTGATTGTATCTGTGATCCTCTCTACCTTGGCCGATGTCATTTACTTTGCCTGGCTCTTCACATACAACTCAATTTTGCAATGGATTACTAACTTTACTTTTGCTTTGTTTTTCTTCTTCTCCATTCCATTGTTCCAGTGTTGTATCTGTGTGGAGCGTTACATAGCGGTGGTTCACCCTGTGGTGTTTCTCAGGTACAAAGCTCTTCGGTACAGGGTGGCCTGTTGCTGCGCTGTGTGGCTGACGGGGCTTGCAGTCAGCTTGTTAACTGTTATATTCGGTAGTACGGTGTATCCTCACTACTTCTTGTTGGGCTTTTGGGTGGTGTGCATTTCTTTGGTGTGTTTCTGCTGCCTCTCGGTCCTCAGAGCTCTGAAACAGCCTGGACCAGGAGAAGGACAGAGGGACAGTGGGGAGGGAAACGACCTGAAGAGAAGAGCTTTTAGAATCATTCTGATCAGCTTGGTTGTAATGTCAGTGACTATAATGAGCTGTATTCCCTTTGTTGTGTTTACACTACTGAAATATTCCAACATAGTTGCTAATGCCATCGTATATATCATCACATACTGTATAGTATCCATGATTTCAGCGTTTGTTCATCCATTGCTCTACCTCCACAAAGCTGGGAAACTGCCATGCTTCAAGGGGCTCTGAAAGCACGTCAGCAAGATAGATCTATAATGCTGCGTTCACACTGGCAGATGCAAAAGATGCGAAGATGCAAAGATCACAGCATAATTGGATGTGTTGTTGCTTTGTAAAATATGTTGCTCACACGGTCGTTGACATCATCCAGCGTGCGTCCGTAGTGACGTGTGTCATTGCAGCTACAGTCGTAGCTTTGTAGCTTTGCATCTGGAAGTTGAACCCAGCTCATCTTAAATTTGTAGCTTTTGCAGCAGCCACAGACGTCAGATGCATCTTTGTATCTTCATGCTGGCTTCCATTGACAATGAATGGTAGACTGTATCTTTGCATCTGCCCGTGTGAACGCAGCATTACCAGACCTGTGTGATACTAGGCTCTAATCCTACAAATGTAATCCAAATCTGCCACTGTGTCAGAGAAACCTATTTTATTTCATTTATTCAGCTATTTGATATGTTGTTGTTTTTTTAATTACTCGTGGTAATTAGAGATGTTGACAATTACTAGCATATGTAGATATTTTACTTTTAATGGAAAAGCATTGTTTCTCAGGTGAAATCCCCCCCCAGGTGACGGTAAAGTAAAAATAAATGTAATACCTAAAAAAAAAAGATATACATTAAATATAATAGAAACTACCATCACTGCATCAAAAGTAAGAACAACCAACTATAGGCTATTATAGAACCAGTCAAATATTGGAGAAATTGGCAAATAATATAAGAAAGAGGCAAAGATTGTGAACATAGCTGATCTGCATGCTCACAACGAGCTTGTAAATCGGCTGTTATCACAACATGTATCTGCGTAACCAGTTCAAAAGGATTATTTTGGGGGGTCTTGGCCTGAAAAGGTTGAGAACCACTGGTCTAAATTATATGACCTGTTCATGAACTATTTGTATTAATACATTAATTCAAGTCACACTTCTTAGAGCCCCCCCCCCCCCCCCACAGGAGGTGAGGGGGTGTCGTGTGGGTCACAACAATGCATTCCATTCCAAGACTGCCACCTACAACAGCGCCTCTTGGAGCACCCCCCCCCCACACACACACACACACAAGTTGAATAGGCCTACTACGTTGAAATGGGCCATCAAGTCACACTTCTTAGAGAACCCACCACACACACACACACACACACACAGATAGTGGGGTGGAAATAACGAGACAGGCAGTGGTCTGTATAGTAGTGATTTTATGTATTATGTCGCTATGAATCACGCTGGATTATAATTTCTTCACATCCCTATATTCTTCTCTCTTCCTATATCCCCCTAGGTCTGGCTTATTAACCAGTCTAATCTCCCCCTCTCTCTCTCTCACTCCCCCTCTCCCCCCCCCCCCCCTCTCTCTCTCTCTGCCACATGCATCGAGAGGGGACTCACTCACCCCCCCCCCCCCACGTGCGCCTCTCCCTCACTCTCTCCCCTCTCTCACTCCCCCCCTCTCTCTCTCTCTTCCTCCCCCACTCTCTCTCACACACACACACACACACACACACACACACACGTGCCTCTCCCTCACTCTCCCCCCTCTCTCTCTCTTCCTCACCCCCTCTCTCACACACACACACACACTGACACACACACGTGCGCCGTGCCCACGCACGCAGTCACTTGCGTTGCCGTTGCGCGCTTGCGCGCTCGGTCTCCCGTGTCGGACTATTGCCTCGTCTAAACATTGCCTCGTCTAAACTGCGGTTTTCAGACTATTGCAGGAACTTCTGTCTGGCTAATATCATGTCGGACTGTTGGAGTTAAAAATACGGTATTTCGGACCATTGCCCCGTCGGCTATTTGGGTGTCGGAAAAAAGGCCGCCTCCCTGTGATATTTATTGTCTTTTATATACCTGCTCTTATTCTGAAATGCCAAGCGCTTAACAGGAAGTGCCTATTAACATTGTGTATATATTGGCTGAATAAACGTCTGGCTTCAGTTGTGTTGACACTGAAGGAGTGGATGTGAGCTGCTGCCTACTCGTCTCATTATTTCCTCCGTATATCAGACTAGCTCCTAGGCTGTCTAGATTCTTCCTACACTGCAATGGCAGCTCTGCTAATGTATTTTATAGTGATATATGTGGTAAGCACATGTGAGCATTTTTTTAATTAAAACCTGTGAACGAAATATTGTGTCATAAGTTCTTAAATTGTAGAGCCCATGGGCCTTCTTCTCTTCATAGTACTGGTCAATTTTATTATTAACACATTTCACATTATAATTATGTTAGTGAAATGGGTATGGAGACATGGGAAGACCTCTGTTACTGAACAAACAATATAACAATGATTACTAGAGCTATTTTAACAAAACATATCCCTTACAAGTTACAGCACCTTTAACATTTCACAAAGGATAATAATAATAATAAGTTCTGTGTCATAGACCTATTTCTGTAGTTCTGTTGAAACTCAGAGTCAAAGAGGTGTAAAATGGTCTCCGTTCATCCATAATGTGATAATTAACAGGTGATCTGTCCAATGCCAGACAACCAGTGACCATTAACACGTTTAATCTCTGCATTTGAATGTATTGTCTACAGTGAATTAATCATCAGCCATCGTCATTTAGCCTGTTTACATTTTAACCTGGTGTAAGAATGTGGGTTTTGTTCATTATTTAGCATTTGAATAAAAGTGCAGTCATCACAACCCTATTGAAACTAATTCCACACACCTGAGTGCTCCTCATTCCCTCAGAGCAACACAACCTGAACAATGACTTAAAGACCTAAAGTTGTCGCAGTCCCCCAGTCCCAGTTTCCCAGGTTTAGACAATACAGTTGTTGCTGTTATTGTGTCTCTGTTGTTAATAACAATGTAATGATGGATATAGGATATGATTATTATAAGGATAATGACTTATCCTGATTTATCCTGACTTATCCTGGTCATGAATTAATAATGCCTTATGGACACATGTTTCTGCACACAGGCCTACACATTACAAAATGGGATTTCACTGTAAATATAGATAAGCGATTAAAAGAGAACAATAGAGCACAATTGGCTATGAGACTTTGAGGATTTGACAATATACTAATTTGTTGTTAGGCCTTTCCTGTACAGAAACCCTATCACTGTCTTCTAAAGTCCACTCCGCCATCTCCCGCCTACAGAGGGTCCTGTATTTAAATCCCTAAACGGCCTAGCCCCTTCCTATATTTCTGAACTAATAACTGCTCCCCCTACCACCAGGACACTCAGATCCTCCACTCTCAAACTCATTGCAGTCCCCCCTTCAAATCTGAAAAGAAAAGGTGATCGGTCTGTAGCTGGACCTTTATACACTTTGGAATAATCTTCCACACAGATTTTGGACCATTTTAGTCTGGCTTTTAATACAGTGTGACGTTTATTGTTGTTCATTGTTTTTGTTGTTATTTTGTTTGTTTGTTCTACTATTGCACGGTGATAGACTACGGTCTACCTGTTCTCTGGAAAGCACTTTGGGTCAACTGCTGTTGTTTTTAAATGTGCTATATAAATAAAATTTACTTGACTAAAGTTGGGGTGTGCGTACAGGGTGTGCGGTATTATACTTGTAAAAGACAAGATGTGAAGGCTTGTGTACTAATTATGTTTGCAATCATTTTAGGGGGTGTGTGGCAGATTGTGTTTTGGAAGAAAAATAGTATTTTGGAAAACAGTTTTTCTTGTTGTTTCTTCACACAGAGATGGTTCTATGTTACTGAAAGAATGTGGAGCAATCCTCTTATGGCTCTGCTGCAGTAACAATTAATTATAATTAATATCCACTTATTCAATATTGTTAGACTATACATATATTATCCAGATAGCCAGATACTCTATATTGGATATAGATAGATTAATATATTAAATATGAAGCTTACAAAGCAATCTCACAGTTAGCAGTTTATTTCTAGAATGTTGCATAGAGCATGACCTGGGGGAGGAGTCAGAGAGGGGTGGAGCACATGCAGCAGTTTGTTAGGTTGAGATTGGTGGCTGATGACTGTATTGTTCCACTCTTTGGCCAATCAACACCAAGCAGTTAGTGGTTCCACCTCAGGCTCTCCAGTATAAGAAGAGTTTGTAGTTGTTCTCCACAACTCCTCCAGGATATCTATACTTTCTGATCACATCTGACTGTGGACTCCAGACTTCAGCTGAAGATGAACTCTCTCAACACACCCAAGGATCATCAAGACCTCTGTAAGTTACTTACTGTGTCTATATGGATATACAGCATGCCATAAGGATGTTTTTTTTATCTAGTCATTTGTTTGTTTTGATTTATTTTAGCATTGACTACCTGTTGTCATGTATTTTCTAAAATATAAAATGATTGTAGAATCGAATTATAAATGGATGCTAAATTGACAATAGGGTACATTAACTTAACACTATAGGTCTTGCTATTTTAAGTCCAGGAATGCCTCTAAACAACATTTCCTTTGTCTTTGTTTCCAATTCAGTGTTGCATCATCAGTCTGGCTTCCCTGTTCTACCAGAGGTGAATGAACAAAGAAGCTTGGCTAAGCAAAAATGCCACTGCTGTGATCAGTGTGGTAAACGCTTTCCTACAATGTCTAGACTTAAAACACACCAGACCATCCACACTGGAGAGAAACCCTTTGGATGTGATCAGTGTGGTAAACGCTTCCCTACAATGTCTAGACTTAAAAAACACCAGATAATTCATACTGGAGAGAAACCCTATGGGTGTGATCAGTGTGGACAACATTTCTCTCTAATGTCCAGCCTTAAAAGCCACCAGATAATTCACACTGGAGAGAAAGCCTATGGATGTGATCAGTGTGGACAACATTTCTCTCACATGTCCAGCCTTAAAAGCCACCAGATAATTCACACTGGCGAGAAAGCCTATGGATGTGATCAGTGTGGACAACATTTCTCTCGAATGGACAGCCTTAAAGGCCACCAGAAAATTCATACTGGAGAGAAACCCTATGGATGTGATCAGTGTGGTAAACGCTTCTCTCGAATGGACAGCCTTAAAACACACCAGATAATTCACACTGGAGAGAAACCCTATGGATGTGATCAGTGTGGACAACATTTATCTCGAATGGACAGCCTTAAAGGCCACCAGAAAATTCATATTGGAGAGAAACCCTATGGATGTGATGAGTGTGGACAACACTTCTCTATAATGGGAAATCTTAAAACACACCAGAGAATTCACACTGGAGAGAAACCATATGGATGTGATGATTGTGGACAACACTTCTCTACAATGGGAAGTCTTAAAAGACACAAGATAATTCATACTGGAGAGAAACCCTATGGATGTGATCAGTGTGGGCAACACTTCTCTCAGTTGTCTGACCATAAAAAACACCAGAGAATTCACACTGGAGAGAAACCCTATGGATGTGATCAATGTGGACAAAACTTCTCTCAAATGTCAAGCCTTAGAAAACACCAGAGAATTCATACTGGAGAGAAACCCTATGGATGTGATGAGTGTGGACAACACTTCTCTATAATGGGAACTCTTAAAACACACCAGAGAATTCACACTGGAGAGAAACCCAAATGATTTTTTTTGTTGATTTTGTTTAACTTGGTAATGGATTTTCTTATTGGACATTTTCAAGACATTTTAAATTAGACACATTGTCTGTGACAGGGAATAAATTAGCACGTAATCACATTTTGTACATGGATGAAATAAAACGTGTTACAAAATACATATTGTGTACATTCTTATATATTATGGCTACAGCCATTGGTCAAATATATGAAAGGAGTCACAGACGTCCATATACAAGCTTCCCATTGTATTTTCAAACACCATTTTAACCATGTTAGATTAATTGAACATATCCTGACGAAGACCCGAAGGGGTCGAAACGTTGTATCCTCTTCTCCATGAAATAAAAATGTGGAGCTCAAGGCTGGTGTGCGAACTACATCTCCTTTCATCAGATTCATTGAAAACACCCATATTCTGGTGACTGTCATAATGTGTGAGGGTGAGTGATTTTTATTACTTTTAATTCATTTTTTTATTTTCTAGTTTTCTACTTGATGAGGCATTTCTGTCTCTTTTTTTTGAGTGGTGTAAACCACTCCTACAACTGGCTTTGTTAGTCTGTGCTCAAAAAATGAGCATGGTTGCTAAGTTCACCCTGTTCACCCGGGTGTGATTTCATTACGTCAGACAGGCTATATAAGACCTTACACCACTCAGTTCACACGGGTGTGATTTTTTAAATATATTTGACATTGCACGTTGACATCACAAGATGTATTCTCTCTATTTCCTACTCAGATCATGCATCTCAAATGGCCAATTCTCTGTTTACCATTTCAGATTTGGCCCATGGGCCTTCTTCTCTTCATAGTACTGGTCAATTTTATTATTAACACATTTCACATTATGAAATAGTAATAATTATGTTGGAGTATGGGTATGGAGACGTGGGAAAAATCATCGAGCGTCACGCATTATTTGAATGTCACACGCAGGCCTATTTTAGACTAAACTATACAAGATGGCAAAACAAATTAAAACAAAATAAACATGAGGTATTAAGACTTCAAGATACAGAGCATAATAAACACAATTATAAACGAACATTTGAGAACACCAAAAATGAAATTTAAGAGTAGAAAAACAGAGCAGAAAGGTTATTACGGCCCTAAATTTAGAATATAGTGAAGAGCTACAAGCCCACTCATTTGTAGCACATGGTGCCTGATCAATGGGCCAATCGAAGCAGTGACTCCCAATTTGTATATACCTGTACTGTATATTGGAGCATGGCTACCCCAGAACACCAGGGGTCCATCCATCCATCCATCTATATCTATGACTATCAGTCATAGTTACACCTGCAGGGTCATGGGTTGTGTCATGGGTTAATAAACAAATTATCGGTACATACGTGTTGCCCGAGGTTATCCAACTAAGGACAAAGTTTGCATAAAGATTATTTCCATTTCCATGAATCCAATGGAATATGAACATGCTTTTAAGTGCAGGTGTGCAACAAACAAACATTAGTGGAAGGAGGAGCAGGGAAAGGTATAGCTAGAGAAGGCAAAGCACAGAGTTCATCATTTGGAGGATCTGCTCTCATCAGGAAGAAAGTGACCGTCGGACGAAGAGACTTCACCAAACCACCAACTCAGAGATCTGAGACACTCTGCTGGCATCAAAAGGTGAGATCCCTTTAACCTTGTGTTCATTGTTCATTAGAATAGTTGTTATTTTCAGAAGAACATTGAGAATAGTTGTTAAAAAGTATAACTTGTTTCTAGGAATGTGCCGGAGACATTTTGGCCGATATCGATATCCGATATTATAATTAATTGCTGTTATGGCCGATAACCGATATTACCGATGTCGATATGATCTCATTCTGTATTCAAAATATATATAATAATTTTGTCTTGTAGATCTGTTCAAGCTGTTACTTTGGGCTTCTTCATCTGTAAAGACTAAAGACAGACCGATTAATCGGACCGATTAAGTCTGATTGATTAATCAAACCGATGCCGATTAATCTAAAAACAACTCAAATCGGCCGATACCGATGTGTTTGCCGATTAATCTCCCATCACTACTTGTGTCATTGTTATATCAGGTCAACTGTGCTCAAATCCATCTTCTGTACCGGTTACAGGACACACACAGAGCCTGAAGAAGAACGACACACTGGCGAATGGCACCAACTCCTCCTCCTCCTTCACATTCTCAGATCTGGCCGTACCGATTACCTTCAGCTCCATCAAGCTCACCCTGGGTCTGCCCATCAACAGCTACGTTCTGTGGCTGATACTGAGTGGAGCTGGTGGGACGATCGCCTCCGAGTTCTTCTATCTCAACCTGATTGTATCTGTGATCCTCTTTACCTTGGCCGATGTAATTTACTCTGCATGGCTCTTCACATACAACTTAATTTTGTTCATGGTTACTAAATTTACTTTTGTTTAGTTTTTCTTATTCTCCATCCCATCGTTCCAGTGTTTTATCTGTGTGGAGCGTTACATAGCGGTGGTTCACCCTGTGGTGTTTCTCAGGTACAAAGCTCTTCACTACAGGGTGGCCTGTTGCTGCCCTGTCTGGCTGACGGGGCTTGCAGTCAGCTTGTTAATTGTTATATTCGATACTTTGTATCCTTACTACTTCCTGATGGGCTTTTGGGTGGTGTGCATTTCTGTGGTGTGTTTCTGCTGCCTCTCAGTCCTCAGAGCTCTGAAACAGCCTGGACCAGGAGAAGGACAAAGGGACAGTGGGGAGGGAAACGGCCTGAAGAGAAGAGCTTTTAGAATCATTCTGATCAGCTTGGTAGTAATGTCAGTGACTATAATGAGCTATATTCCCCCTACTCTGTTTACACTACTGAATTATTCCATCATAGTTGATACCATCCTATATACAGTATCCATGATTTCAGCGTTTGTTCATCAATTTACAATTTACAATTTAGGCATTTAGCAGACGCTCTTAATCCGGAGCCACTTACAATAGGCAAGAACAAAAAGCATGGGAATACATTGCTCTACCTCCACAAAGCTGGGAAACTGCCATGCTTCAAGGGGCTCTGAAAGCACGTCAGCAGGATAGATCTCTAATGCTGCGTTCAAAAGATGCGAAGATGCAAAGCTTTGTAAAATATGTTGCTCACACGGTCATTGACATCATCAAACGTGCGTCCGTAGTGACGTGTGTCATTGCAGCTACAGTCGTAGCTTTGCATCTGGAAGTTGAACCCAGCTCAGCTTCAATTTGTAGCTTTTTCAGCAGCAAACGTCAGATGCATCTTTGTATCTTAATGCTGGCTTCCATTGACAATGAATGGTAGACTGCATCTTTGCATCTGCCCGTGTGAACGCAGCATTACCAGATCTGTGTGTGATACTAGGCTCTAATCCTACAAATGTAATCCAAATCTGCCACTGTGTCAAAGAAACCTATTTTATTTCATTGAATCAGCTATTTGATATGTTGTTGTTGTTTTTTAATTACTTGTGGTAATTAGAGATGTTGACAATGACTGCAATTATTGCGTTATTGTTTAACATATGTAGATTTGGGTTTTTTTATGGAAAATCATTGTTTCTCAAGGGAAAATCCCCCCCCAGTTGACGGTAAAGTAAAAAAACAAAAAAAACAAAAAAGATATACATTAAATATAATAGAAAATATCATCACTGCATCAAAAGTAAGATCAACAAACTATAGGCCACTATAGAACCAGTCAAATATTGGAGAAATTTGCAAATTATATAAGAAAGAGGCAAAGATTGTGAACATGCATGCTCATGTTGATTTGCATGCTCACAACGAGCTTGTAAATCAGCTGTTATCACAACATGTATCTGCGTAACCAGTTCAAATAGGTTTATTTTGGGGAGTCGTGGCCTGAAAAGGTTGAGAACCACTGGTCTAAATAATATGACCTGTTCATGAACTTTGTTTAATTCAATCATTTGGATTATTCATACAATGGAACATGACACATGTGTGACGGATTAATACCCACTGTCTATTCAAGTTTTATTTGTTCTCGAAATTACACTGATAATGAGTAATTAAACTCATTTTCAGTGTCGTTGAGTAATACAATATCAAATAAATTAATTACATATGATTACAAATAAAAGCTAAGATAAATTTCAAAACGATCTAAAAACAGTTACATATTGTTGGGATCTGTATGGTCACCAAGGTTTTAAAATGACTCAGGGGTACCAATGTGGTCAATTGTAATGTCGTTTGCAGGTCATTCCATGTATTAGGGCCACAGAAGCTAAAAGCAGATCTACCAAATTCAGAATACCTTGAATTTGGGGAAATTACTTGATCTGGTCTGATATGACCTGTTCATTAACTACTTTTAATTAATCTGTTTTTCATCATCATTCATAATGTGTCACTGATGGAACATGAAGCATCGATGGAAAATAAAAATCTAGTGAAGAAAGTTTTTTTTTTGTATATTTGTGTATTGACTTTAAACGTACAGAACCAAACACAGGACAAACTACTGTAACCCATTATGAATACTGTGGAATTATTGTCATGGCTGGAGTTGTCTGTGAAGAGAGACGTTGGTGCTTCCCATTGTATGAATCAACTAGAAAAGGGAACTCTGTTACATTTGCACATAATTTGCTGCATATGAACAGTGACAAGTGTATGTAGCAGGTGTGACGCTACCTATGGACCTATGGGTGTGTATGTGAAATCACTTTAGGCTCTGTGTTGAGCATGGGACTTTGTTTGTTTGTTTGTTAAAAGGATAAAGCTATATTCTGATATAATCATTGTAATAGAGTGTCTGTTCAGTCACAGGGCTCTCCATGTATGTTTAATAAACAATATCATAAAATTCAGTGTCCATCCGGGATATGACGTCTTTATACCACAGCTAAGGTTAGCACTTTCAATATCAAATGACACTCCTCTGTAGTGCTTTTTAAGTGGTGCAACCACTTCATTAAGTAGCTTTGTGTGTGCCTGCATGGCTGCCTGGCTACCTGGCTGTGTCTGAGCACGAAAGTAGCATTTGGTTGGTTTTCAAAACAGTGCAGCCTGTAGCAACTCATAATGTAATAACTGCTCAGCCTAACACACACATACATATTAACTGTATATATGATGATTTCAGGTGTAACAGTACAGTACAGTACAGTACAGTACAGTACAGTACAGTGACCCCCTGGGGACCCCTACACGTCATTTCTCAACCGTTTCGGACGCAGGGTGGCTTGCCGGAACCGGCCCGGCCCCCTGGGCGCGTTCCCATGGGGTTCTGGATGTTCCGGGGACCCCCTGGGGATGGGTCGCGCATCATCGTACCAAAACACGTTCTCACGGATGACAGTTGACTGGCCCTTAAATACCCGCTGCTATATTATTATATCACAACATAATGTTAGCCTATATCAAATATCATTGACCTAAATGGCGTTATATCAACAATGAAAAAAAAGGTTAGGCTCATGTCTGGAAAACGTTAAACATGCGCGATTGACGCATTAGCCTACTTTACCTGGGTAACATCAACTTCTGATACATACTGTATACTTGACATGAAATGATAATCCTGTACCGTCACCGTGTAGCGTTTTGTTTCATTAGCGCGATCGTGATGAAATAGGCTGCAGCTGTTGTTCCGTGGCTGTGCACACATATGAACGGGTGAAGATCATAGGAGGAGGTGAAGAGAAAGAGTCAACTTTTCACGCTGATTTTCCAAACAGTTTCCCAGTTTCTACACTGTAAAATTCAACGAGTTGAGTTAACTCAATAAAAATGCTGAAACTCATTGCCTCAATCGAATCAAGTTAACCTAAACTCAGAATAGTGAGTTAGTGTAACTCGTTCATTCTGAGTAAGCAGTACAAGTAACTTGAAGTAACTTGTTTATTCTGAGTTAGCAGAACTTGGTTATTCAGAGTGTGCACTACACTAACGTGTTTATTCTGAGTTAGCAGAACTTGTTTATTTTGAGTGTGCACTACACAACTTGTTTATTCTGAGTTAGCAGAACTAGTTTGTTTTGAGTGTGCAGCACTATAAAACGTGTTTATTCTGAGTTAGCAGAACTAGTTGGTTTTGAGTGTGCAGCACTATAAAACATGTTTATTCTGAGTTAGCAGAACTAGTTTGTTTTGAGTGTGCAGCCCTATAAAACATGTTTATTCTGAGTTGGCAGAACTAGTTGGTTTTGAGTGTGCAGCACTATAAAACATGTTTATTCTGAGTTAGCAGAACTAGTTGGTTTTGAGTGTGCAGCACTATAAAACATGTTTATTCTGAGTTAGCAGAACTAGTTTGTTTTGAGTGTGCAGTACTATAAAACATGTTTATTCTGAGTAAGCAGTACTTAAACATTATATGTAGCCTGAATCCCTTAATTGCATTTCCTTTCCTGAGAATCCAATAACACAAGTAAGACGCGCAAACGCGGGAAGCGAACGCAGCTCGTAAATTGCAATAACAACAATTAGAATAAATTACGTACTTTTTAAGGTTTTTTTTAAGTTAAGTTTTTTTAAATTAAATGTTTTTTCAAGTTATTTTTTTAGTGTGTGTATGTGTGCGTGCGTGCGTGTTTCTTTTTTAGGTTTTTTTTTAAAAAGTTTTTTCTTTAAGTTTTTTTTTAAGTAAATTTTTTTTTTTAAGTTAAGTTTTTTGTTGTGTGCGTTTTTCCTTTCGAAGTTTTTTTTTTAAGTTAAGTCTTTTTTTAAGTTAATTTTTTTTTTAAGTTAAGTTTTTTGTGTGTGCGTTTTTCCTTTTTAAGTTTTTTTTTTAAGTTAAGTTTTTTGTGTGTGTGCGTTTTTCCTTAAGTTTTTTTTTAAGTTAAGTTTTTTTTAAGTTAAGTTTTTTGTGTGTGTGCGTTTTTCCTTTGTAAGTTTTTTTTTTAAGTTAAGTTTTTTTTTAAGTTAAGTTTTTTGTGTGTGTGCGTTTTTCCTTTTTAATTTTTTTTTTTAAGTTAAGTTTTTTTTTAAGTTAAGTTTTTTTTTAAGTTAAGTTTTTTGTGTGTGTGTGCGTGCGTGCGTGCGTGCGTGCGTGTGTGTGTGTGTGTGTGTGTGTGCGTGCGTGCATGTGTGTGTGTGTTTTTGTGTGTGATACAGCTGCGCCCTCTGGTGGTGGGCGGGTGGTGTTACAGTGTGACACACACACACACAGACACACAGACACACACACACACACACAGACGTGATCTGCTGGGTCTCATAGTAAATGCTCACTGCGTTCGCAATAAATGCATTCAAATTAATTCTACAATACAATTACAACTATCTTCATGTGCAAAACAATAATCCAATAAAACAATGCATTAAGTACTGATGTTTATTTTCACAAAGAAATTGTAAAAGAAATACCGTTTTGTACAGTAAGCTTCAAGAAAAACTCTGTAAACAGTATAAGTATATACTGTATTGTACAGAACATCTGTAAACAATGCTGTCTTGAACAGTAAATTATAAATGGTCTTGTACAGTAAACATTTGATTTGTATGTTTACTGTACAAGACAGTATTGTTTACTGTACAATACTGTCTTGAACAGTAAACATCTGTCAACTTCAACCTACTTCAATCGTGCTTATGTGAGAGATGGAACACTTCTGTACTTATCAAGAGATATGAAGCATAACATACTACAGCATCTTGCTGAGAAAATATACAGTTTCAAAGTATATCCAGAGCCAGAAGAGTACATCAGTGTGGCAAAAGCACCATTGCCTTTCTGAGCGTGGTTATGGCGAACCATGGCAAGGCTGGTAACCTATCATAACTAAGATGGGCAACTTTTGCTCAAAGCTTTGAAGAAATAGAGTAGTGGGCCTGGGCTGTGGCTCAGCGGTCCAGGCACCTTGGCCGGTAGCCCGAGTCTGGCAGTGTTCCGCGGGTTCGACTCCCGATCCCGACGGCCTTTACTGCATGTCACTCCCCCATCTCTCTCCCCCTTTTCCCGTCAGCCTACTGTCTGTCCCTCTCAAAAAAAAGAAATGGAGTAGTGGAGGAAGTACTAGCAAATGGGGGTAATAGTAGTAGAGCCAATCCAGAGTTACCGCCATCAAGCAAGGATATCAAGCTGCCAAAAAGAGGTGAAGCAATTATTTGCTTGCTTTACTTGACAAAGAATGCAAAAAGCCTAAAAAATGGCAGAATGATTCTCATGATTCTTGGAACCGTCCAAATGCCACTCATCTCAAAACGTATAGACCAAACATTCCCACTACCCAGACGAGAGATAGTAAATCAGAAGCCTGCTGTAACGAGCGTGGTAGAACGATGGCCAGCAGTTTTCACAGTCAGTAAGGGTAAGCTACTGTTTTTACTTAGAAAAATGTCTGCAAGGTTGAGCTTCCTCCAAGGCACATTGTACTTTCCCATCCATCAGCATCAGAAAATGTTTTTCAAATTGAAGTGTACCTGGTCTTTCTATATCATAACCTATAATAGCTGTTAGCTTCGCGGCACCAAGCGACACACGAAGGCCAGTGTTCTCTTCTCTCAGCAGTGGACAGGCTCTCTGTGTCATCTGTGCTGCAGTCTGTGTCTGATGTTGAGGTTGGCGTTGAGGTGGGCATTACGGATGGTGTTGCTGTCGGTGTTCAGTGGGTGTTGCCGTGGGCGGGCGGTGCTGTAGGTGATGAGGTGACCTTATCTGTGAGATGGCCGGGTGGATGGGACAGGTGGACGGACGGTGAACCCAGATGAGCCGGACACCTGAGAACAAAAGTTAAGCCAAGTATGTAAAACAACAATAATAATAGCTTGAATATAAAATAGACAATAATTCAAGTCCCCATTCATTTAAATCCTCCGCCATTATATTTCCCTCTACGCTAAATCTATGCTGAATGTGACACAAGTTTACAACGATTACTGATTTTAATCTACAGTACTGGTCTACAAGCTCACAACATGCACCTACCCGTGGTCTCAAAGAACTTCTCCAGCACCTGTAGTTCCTCCTGTGACCAGGGGCCAGCATTCTCCGGTGTAACTTTGAGCTGCAGCGTCTGGTAGTTCTTTGGGTTTAGAGCCACGCGACACTTGAGCACCTCCGTCTTGAACATGATGACACCTGGTTCGTTGGAGTTCACGATGGACAACTGCAGGAGGGAGGGAATCGAGGGATGAATTAGCAAAGAAACAATGGGAAGTTTTTGGATGAATTACTGTAAATGGAAGGAAAGAGGCTAGAAAGACACTCTACGTAAAAGCCCTGCGGAGCTGTGCAACACTCACATTGGCCTCTTTCTGGATAATGCTCTGCAGGTGGTGTCTCATGATGACAGAGCCCAGAAGCGTTCCAGTGGAGGAGAGGTAGCTCCCTGCCATGCCCGGCACCAGGCAGGGCATGGTTGAGGGGAGCCAGAGCATGTCAGTGAGGATGGTGGGGATAGAAGGAGCCCATGGACGCTGAGGTAGAGGCAAGGCATACTACTGGGCATGACCTGGGAACCTGGGCAAACAAACATTAAGTTAGATTTCATGATTCATTCTCTTCAAAGTAAAAGTACACGATCAAGATGCTGCTGGTAAATCTCACAGTTGTGTCTGAGGACAGACAAAAATAATCTGTACAAAGGAGAGCAATGCTTACTGGTCACAGTACGTGCGAATGAGGGTCAGCACTCAGCGATGGGCGAGTGGAGATGGGTTTCCAGGGGACATTCCATGCATACGTGCCCCTGGAGAAGGCCCTGGGACCTGGGGAGAGCCTGGCCACTGGCCACTCTGGCTTGGAGACACCATGGCATATGGAGAACTGGGATCTAGAGCACCTGGGCAAAAAAGTCAGTCATCAGCAGCCACATGGACTTCACTTACTGCCTGCCAACCCAAAGAAATCCAAATGCATGCACTAGTGTGCCCACTGTCGATTCACTTCATAAGACCTATTGGCTATTGGCTAGCTAACTTCTGTGTGGCACTGCCCTAAGGCCAAGCAGTGACTAGACAAAACATCACTAGTTTAGCCAGTCCTTGCCCAGCCGTTTCAGATTAGAATTAACCCCATGTCAGTTTACCGTGGGGGCTGGCAAAGCTTTTCTGGCCCATGGCTATCCCCAAAGAGAAAGGATGGGGTAGGACCAAAGGGAGAGGGTGCCCTCAGTGCTCCACTCGGGAGCCAGAGGTATGGATGGTCCCTGTACACATGCACAGCACACCAAAGGGCTGGTATAAATTGACAAGTTCCTCGCAAGCTTCGGCTGGGGGACTGAGACAGTGCAGGATGGAAGGAGCAGGACTGGCTGTATGCTTAAGGCTCATACATAGTCTGGATTTTCGGTGGTGAGGTGACCACCACTCCGGTGGTGAGGTGACCACCGGAGCTGAAATAACGTTGAGCGGTGGTGAGTAAAAACAGAGAGAAGGGCTGGGGCAGTGGTTTGCTCTTCACAGCGGCTTGTGACGTCGTGTTGTAGTTCGGTGGTCACCTAACCACCGAAAATCCAGACTATGTATGAACCTTTACTACCTGCTAGGCAATGAGGCGTGTGTCCAATGTTTATGACACAAACAAGATGATTCTCATGTCAATCAAAAAGGGCACTCACTCTCACGCATTATTATTATTATGCTCTAACATGGTTTGCTTTGACATGTCTACACATAATTAGGACAGACTAAATTTCTTTCTTATCAACATAGCCTACGAAACATTTCTTCAAGTAACATCTTCCCAAAACAAATCAAATATATCCCGCAAATCATAGAACTCCATTTTATTTAGTCTGTTGTGTTGACAAGAAAAAAAACCTACGCCAGCCTTATCCTTTAACCAAGAGAGCGTGGCCGATGAGTGTGAACTGAAAAACAGAATGTTTTGATGGTGGGTTGACAAGCTCAGGCAGCAATAAATACCTAAATTAAATGCATTTTAATATACAAACACACACATACTGTAGACTTCTTCAGTCCATAAAAAAACATAAAAGCTGGGCTCCACATGGTATCTTTACCTGGTGACTGGGTGGGCATTATGGAGGGTGATGGCTACGTTGGTGTGGTAAGGTGTTGGTGGCGACATGAGTGGTGGGTACACCCCTCCCGCACCACCTTTCATTTGCTGCTGCTGGGCTTGCAATTGGTTCACCAGGGTGTCCATCACGTCTGCGAGCATCCTGGTTGCTGTCCACAAACATGTTGAGGAATGTCTGCAATGGAAGTAACATAAACAAGAGTAGAGGAAAATGAAGAACATGATAAAGACAAAGTTTAAGGTTTAGCTTGCAACACACAATGCCTTCTGTGTGGAAACACGGGCTAGGAAAAACTAGGCTTAACAGGAACATCCAATGAGCCTCGCTCCATGTGGCCCAGTATGTACAGGCATTTATCTCCAGGTAGCTTCGGCAGAGTCATCGTCTATCCTAGATAAGATGCAGCACTCCGTAACTCTGCCTTGTCACTATGCCAATACCTTGAGTCCCGGGGCCGGGTAGAAGCCCTCTATGATCTTTGTGTTGTCGAAGAGGTTGTAGGCACTGTCTCGAATGGCCACCACCCCTCAGCTTCTGCAGTACATGTGTTGCGGAAGGCCAGGCGGATGTGTGTGGTTGACTGGGGTAGGATGGAGAAACACTGTAGGCTGTGTTGGTGCGCTGTGTCAGACCCAGCATGGGCACGAGGCTGATTGGATGAAATGAGGGATGACACATTTAGAGGCTAAGACAATGTGGTGGAAAAGAAAAGAAAACTACAAAAACCACATAACTCAACACACCTGAGGTGATCGCTTTGTATGTGTGTATACACCTTGCTCCTTGTGCCGTTGGCCAGCACCAGTTCAGCCACTCAGGTGTGGTTGTTCCTGCCCTGCAGGCAGAAGGTGCAGTCCAACAGGGAGCGTTCTAGAGCTCTCTGGGTTTCCTCTCCTACCTCTTTACTGGGAGGGATTCTAGGGAAAGGGAGAGATAAGCGATTTTGTGGTCAGTATATTTTCAGCAACATTTCTTGAAATAGTTTGATGGTTGTGCTTGTGTGTGTGTATTAACTTGAGAAGGCGTATAGCGTGACTGCATCCGTCTCACTCCACCTGGACTTCTTGGTTGGGGATCTCCATGTTGGACAGCTAGACACACACACACGCCGACAGACATGCACATTAGTCTGGTGAACCGTGAGGAGGGGAAATTAGATGCAAGAACAGAAAAGAATGGCTGGATGTGTTCATAGGAAGACAAAAGTGAGGAAGATTGTTAGAGAAAGCCGGAAACAAGGTCTTTGATTCCTTTATCAAAAAGGGAGGGAGGGAGGTAATAACACCCCTCAGAAGCTAATGGTGGTAAGCAAAACGTGATAAAAGGCGTGTTGCACAACTAGAGGCCCTGGGTGTCCCAGGTTCGATTCCAGGCCAGGCCAGCAATGTGCCGATGACGTGTCCTATAAGCAAGACCCCTAAGATATGGGGACATACCTGTACCTCTGCTTTGAGGCCAATGAAGAGCATGTTGGTGTCACACATGGCCACTAGGTTTTTTGTTGAAGGCACACATCTCTACAGATCGCTTGGGCTTCTTTGGCTCCAGAGCCCTCTGGTCTCCAGACATCTAATGCACAACACAGAGAAATGTAATCTCAACATACACAACATATCAAAAGAAGCTACTTTATACTAAGCAAACAACAAATCATAATACCAGTAAGCTGATCCTAGACTCTTCTACACATATCTACCTTCCTATTTGTTCCGGGGCGGGCCCCTTTCCCTGTCATGGTGTCTTGGACAAGTTGCTCAACGTTGGGTTTGAAGAGTTGCAGGAGCTGGGCACATGGCAATTGTCCATCCTCGCCATCCAGCTGCGACACAGAGAGGAAGGAATACTTGTACTGTAGGTCTGTAGGACAACCAGGCACATCCAACATCTCCACAACCTATGGGTAAGGAGAGATGAGTGGGAAGAAGAGAGGCAAGAAAATAAGAGATGATAATTGAACCAAGGAAGAAAGAGATTGTAAAAGAATGGAAAAGCCCATGCAAAGGAGTGATTACGTAATTTAATAAAGGACTGCCATTGATTTCATGAATCATGCATGAGTAACTCACAATGTAGTACTGTGGTAGTCGCATGAGCTTGATGAAGAGCTTGTGTTTGGATAAATCGCCTACAGGATGAGACGTGGCGTTGTTGAGGACATCTGTGCACACGGTGGGGAGGTGCTTCAGACTGTCGACAGCGCTGCTCACCCAACCACAACCTGGACAGAGAGAAAGAGATTACGATTCTAAAGAATTTCACATTTCAAATTCTTATCCTTGTATAATTTCAGGGGGTGGACAATGGACATACTTAGCTGCTGTAGCCAAGATATAATACACTTCATGTCATCGTTGATGGTCTTCTTGATGTCATCCAGCATGGACTGGTCTGTTGAGTAGGGATTGTTAGTATAGGTTTAGAGATGAAAAACACAGGTCGATGTTAACCTTATAATTGTTCTTTAACTTATTTTGCGTTTGCCCTTTACCTACCTATTGCATATACTATAGCATGGGCTGGAACAACCATGAATGCAGGTCTACAAAGATATGCAGGCACTCAGAGCGACCACAGGGCTCGAGAATAGGAATGAACAGAGTCGGTAATGCGGTCTCAATAAATGCTGAAACACATTTAAAAACAGACGAACAATAAGAAAACATATACATGCATTCAACTCTCTGTGTCCCATGTGCATTCATAAATTATATCTTGGAAATGAAGGTACCAAATGTCACATGTTGACAAGATAATACTGACTGGCCTATGGAGGACAGGGCAGTGTAGCAAATATCTGAACAATCCTGCATATACAAAATCTCTGAATTTTAGCTGAGCTCATGTCAAGCAATGTATTACAAATATGTTACAATCAGATATCTTAATTTGTTGTCACAGACAAGGGGGACAAGAGTCTACTATTCTTCACTTGCACAATGTAGGAGGCGGGACTAAGGGGGACTTCCTGTTGGGATATCACCCCTGTGTTTCCTTCCTGTCCATCGGGAGTGCATGTAAGTCAGTCATTTTCTACGGACAATTATAGTATTTTCTCGTCACGTTTAAAAAAAACTTGTATTCATACGGTTCATTCATTTACCATTTGTTTTTATTGTAATGTTTTATTTATGGTTTTTTTCTCAAGGGGAAAGTTGTATGCTCCAGTGCCTGTCTGTGCTGCTGCACTATACATACAGGAATACAGTACAGTGGAATACAGTACAGTACAGTACAGTACAGTACAGTACAGTACAGTGGAGCACAGCACAGTACAGTGGAGTAGAGCACAGTACAGTGGAGTACGGTACAGTACAGTGGAGTACAGCACAGTACAGTGGAGTACGGTACAGTACACTGGAGTACAGTACAGTACAGTGGAGTACAGTACAGTACAGTACAGTGGAGTACAGCACAGTGGAGTACAGCACAGTGGAGTACAGCACAGTACAGTACAGTACAGTACAGTGCTGTACTCCACTGTACTGTACTGCACTGTACTGTACTGCACTCCGCTGTACTGTACTGTACTGTACTGTATTCCACTGTACTGTGCTGTACTCCACTATACTGTACCGTACTGTATTCCACTGTACTGTACTGTACTGTTCTGTACCGTACTGTACTGCACTCCGCTGTACTGTACTGCACTCCGCTGTACTGTACTGTACTGTACTGTACTGTACTGTACTCCACTGTACTGTACTCCGCTGTACTGTACTGTATTACACTGTACTGTACTGTATTCCACTGTACTGTACTGTACTGTACTCCACTGTGCTGTACTCCACTGTGCTGTACTCCACTGTGCTGTACTGTACTGTACTGCACTCCGCTGTACTGTACTGCACTCCGCTGTACTGTACTGCACTCCGCTGTACTGTATTCCTGTATGTATAGTGCAGCAGCACAGACAGGCACTGGAGCATACAACTTTCCCCTTGAGAAGAAAACCCTAAATAAAACATTACAATAAAAACAAATGGTAAATGAATGAACCATATGAATAAAGGTTTTTTTTAAACGTAATTAAAAAAATTACAAGTGACGAGAAAATACTATAATTGTCCGTAGAAAATGACTGACTTACATGCACTCCCGATGGACAGGAAGCAAACACAGGGGTGATATCCCAACAGGAAGTCCCCCTTAGTCCCGCCTCCTACATTGTGCAAGTGAAGAATAAGCTTTCGTTCTCAAACTTTTCATGTCAAGGGCCCCCAAAAATATATGCAATTGGCCACCGATCCCCATCTGAAAATATGTTGTTCCAGGGACCCCCCAGAAGCAAAGATTTGATTTAAAAACGTTTGCTCTGAAAGAATATATATTCAAAGATTTATGCCACATTTTCACAATTTTTCAAAAATAGATCTACAAGCTCGTAGCACAGCACTCAGTGGCACGCTATGAGCTTGTAGATCTGCTATCTTTGAATAGCTAAAGTATAACATAATGCTTAAAACACCAACAGGGTTCCCGCCCAGAATGGGTTAAAGGGATAGTTCCGATTTTTTTTAACTTAAGCTGTATGAAATACTTTACATTAATATAGTGGTTGCAACTGTATTAGTTGATTGCCCGAGTCCCGTGGTGGGAGTTCTGCTCTGGTTTTGGTCAATATTAAGTAGTTCCGGTCATTTTGTGGGGAGCACAGGGGGCCACGCAGTAAAAGTAAATTAATCCACAAAACTAACGTCATTTGTATTGTTGACCTATTTCTAAAATATTAGCGCAACTTCCGTTCAACTTTGACCCCTCTATCACATGGAACAATTTTTTGGGCGTAGTGATATGGACACAAAAAAACATAGTTCCATGTGATAGAGGGGTAAAAAATGAACGAAAGTTGCACTAATATTTTAGAAATGGGTCAACAATACAAATGACGTTAGTTTTGTGGATTCATTTACTTTTAATGCGTGGCCCCCAAGCCCCCCATAGAGTATAAAGAAGGATAGAGACTCAACTGGCGCGAAGCTCCGCCCCCCCCGCTATTCATGTCAGTGGAAGTTGCTCAGTGGCGTTTTGAAGCACCCGGAGTCCATCTCAGAACGTCTACTTCCACATTTGACCACCACATTTTGGTGGTCCTCTTAGGCTCTTACCACTAGGGCCCAGTGCAGTGCTTCAACGTTGGAGCGCCTCACTGGCCCCTTGGTGGCCCCCTGTGCCCCCCACAAAATGACCGGAACTACTTAATATTGACCAAAACCAGAGCAGAACTCCCACCACGGGACCCAGGCAATCAATTAATACACTATATTAATGGCAAGTATTTCATACAGCTTAAGTTAAAAAATTCGAAACTATCCCTTTAAATCCTCTGCCATTATATTTCCCTCTACACTAAATATATGCTGAATGTGACAAAGCTTACAACGATGGCTGATTTTAATCTACAGTATAAACCTCTCCAAAAACGACTAGTCTACAACATTTGCCCATGCAGTAACCTCAAGTTCAAGTGATCAAAGTTAGTAGTCAGTGGTTTTCAACCGATTTCATTTCAAGATCCATTATTTATTGGCAATTATAGCCACGGACCATTTGATGACATTTGACAGACGCCAACAGTCAACTAAGGATTTGACCGTGACGTCACAGTCACACGGAAGGGGTAGTGGGGCTGTGTGACGTCACTGACTTTCCCTTATGGCTTTAGCTAGCCGTTAGCCTAAAAGCTACGTGCAAATAGCCTATAAGTGAAGGGATGTTACCCTAACCCATAAACATAACAACGTGGCGATTTAATGAACACAAACAACTGCTAATGTTACAGCAGACACGTGTGCTGCTGCAGATTATAGAGAGACACGTTACGGCCCGTAACGTGTCTCTCTATAAACTGCAGCAGCACACACCGAACCGAACGTAACAACAACAAGGCTTGAAAAAAGGCTACATTTTCGTCATGTCTCGCAGTCACTCAAACATGGGTGAAATCATTTCACTTGCTGCCCGTACACACACGCTGGTAGAAGGGGCTTTTATATACCCTTCAGTGAGTCTGGTAAATAACCTACTGTTTTACGAAGTCAAAACTACTGCATTGCGCGGTGTTTTTGTAAAGCAGCCAACAACACCATGCCCGTTGTAGACGATAAACAGTAGTAGGGAAACAGATAAAACTCTAAACAGTAGGGAAGCAGATAAAACACACAATTTCAACACAGTGAAACGATTTGAGAAATGATAAAATATGTAGGACTACTCACCAAATATAAAACGTATTTGCGGAGAGTGGAGACAGTTACATGACCTGTTGTTGTTCTTCCTGAAAGTGCATTCAGTGAACAGCAGCGCGGGCTTTCAGAGAAGTACCGCCCTGCTGAGTGCGCATGCGTGAAGAATGGTTCAAACTCAAAGTACTTTTACCAAGTTGACCCAACTCGTTCGACTCTAATGTTCAAGTAACTTACTTTTACTAATTTTTAATTTTCAAAACTTATTTTTTCTAAATTAACCCAAATCAAACACATCAAGTTAGACATCTTTTTTGACCGAAAGTCCAATTAACTTATTTTAAATTAGTTATAACAACAAGTTGAGAGAAACTGAGTTAGACCTACTCCATATTTCCACCTAAACTGGATGATCCAGCCTGTTAAATGTTAGAGTGTAGGAATTACATTTTGGGCAGGCAAGATGGGTCGTCGTCGCCCCCGTCGCACAATCAGTAACACAAAAGGTTTTCAAAGAGATATACCTGCCAGACGAGTAGGAAACAAAGGCTGCCTGAAAGGCATGCATTTGCATTCCAATGGGTGATTGAGGGCTGCGCACTCTACTACGCGCAACGGCCAATCCACTGCCAATCCGCTGCCTGTGTTTGTCCTTTTTTCTTGTGGATTTTGAAAATACGACGGGAAAACTTGTGATTCACTTCTCGCGTACCAGTGGCACAACCGGTCTGCTCTATACCGTACAGTGGGGACCTCATGTTTTTATATTGTCTTGGTGTCATGTGGTAAATGGTGCATTTATATAGCGCCTTTATCCAAGGCGCTTTACGTAGATTGTACATTACATTCAACCATTCACACACACATTCATACACCATTGGCGGCGGAAACCACGCCAGGCACCAACCAGCAAATCAGGAGCAATTAGGGGTTCAGCGTCTTGCTCAATACACTTCGACACTAACTCTGGGGGAGCCCAGGTTCGAACTGGCAACCTTGCGGTTACCATCCAGCCACTCTACCCCTGAGCCACCGCCGCCCCTACATTATTTGTTGTTTTGATGTGGGTGTTTGAACAGAACTTTGAAGATGAATATCCTTCAGAACAATAAAGATTATTATTAGCTTGGTTTGTGGCTGATACCCCTTTAACGTTAGAGGTTGTGGTGACAGCAGCTCCAATGAGTCTCGCTTCAGTTCAAACATGTTGATGTCTGGGACAGAATTTTGCATTGAACATCCATCTGTGGTCGTTTCTGCATCATCGAGCACCACGCATTATTTGAATGTCACATGCAGGCCTATTTTAGACTAAACTATACAGGATGGCAAAAAAAATTAAAACAAAATAAACATGAGGTATTAAGACTTCAAGACACCGAGCATAATAAACACAATTATAAACAAACATTTGAGAACACCAAAAATTAAATTTAAGAGTAGAAAAACAGAGCAGAAAGGTTATTACGGCCCTAAATTTAAAATATAGTGGAGAGCTACAAGCACACTCATTTGTAGCACATGGTGCCTGATCAATGGGCCAATCGAAGCAGTGACTCCCAATTTGTATATACCTGTACTGTATATTGGAGCATGGCTACCCCAGAACACCAGGGGTCCATCCATCCATCCATCTATATCTATGACTATCAGTCATAGTTACACCTGCAGGGTCATGGGTTGTGTCATGGGATAATTAGCCCCATATGTGCCCTCTCCCTACGCTCATTCTGTAGCTCCGAGATGAGGTCACACACTGGGCCCCTCCCACCCCGTTCAGAAACAGCGCATGTTTCCACAAGGAACGATTCTTACCCTTTTCTAAACAATGAATCCAAAACGTGAAGGGGCAGAAGAGGTTTACACTAATTCAAACTTAGCAACGCCAAAGAAAATCCAACTTTAAACGGTTACACGAGCGTCACGGAGGCTGTTTAGCATGTTTTTCAAGGAAGTTGAAAAGCTTTAGCGCCTCCCCGGCGCCTCCCCTGGTCGAAAATTTCCAACTGACTTCAGTTCACTCGACATGCACGGGCACACGCACAAATTCCTTGATAAACATGGAAACGGCTGACTAAACAACCGTTGTAACGCTCGTAACCGTTTAAACTCGGATTTTCTTGGACGTTGCTACATTTGAATTAGTGTAAACCTCTTCTGCCCCTTCACGTTTTGGATTAACCTTTTTAACAGAATCTTCACATACAACTCAATTTTGCGATGGATTACTAACTTTACTTTTGCTTTGTTTTTCTTCTTCTCCATCCCATCGTTCCAGTGTTGAATCTGTGTGGTGTGTGGAGCGTTAAATAGCGGTGGTTCACCCTGTGGTGTTTCTCAGGTACAAAGCTCTTCGGTACAGGGTGTTCTGTTGCTGCGCTGTCTGGCTGACGGGGCTTGCAGTCAGCTTGTTAACTGTTATATTCGGTAGTACGGTGTATCCTCACTACTTCTTGCTGGGCTTTTGGGTGGTGTGCATTTCTGTGGTGTGTTTCTGCTGCCTCTCGGTCCTCAGAGCTCTGAAACAGCCTGGACCAGGAGAAGGACAGAGGGACAGTAGGGAGGGAAACGACCTGAAGAGAAGAGCTTTTAGAATCATTCTGATCAGCTTGGTTGTAATGTCACTGACTATAATGAGCTGTATTCCCATCGTTGTGTTTACACTACTGAATTATTCCAACATAGTTGCTGAAACCATCGTATATATCATCGTATATATCATCACATACTGTATAGTATCCATGATCCATGTTTGTCCAGCCATTGCTCTACCTCCACAAAGCTGGGAAACTGCCATGCTTCAAGGGGCTCTGAAAGCAGGTCAAACAGGATAGATCTATAATGCTGCGTTCACACTGGCAGATGCAAAAGATGCGAAAATGCAAAGATCACAGCATAATTGGATGTGTTGTTGCTTTGTAAAATCTGTTGCTCACACGGTCGTTGACATCATCCAGCGTGCGTCCGTAGTGACGTGTGTCATTGCAGCTACAGTCTTATCTTTGTAGCTTTGCATCTGGAAGTTGAACCCAGCTCAGCTTCAATTTGTAGCTTTTGCAGCAGCCACAAACGTCAGATGCATCTTTGTATCTTCATGCTGGCTTCCATTGACAATTAATGGTAGACTGTATCTTTGCATCTGCCCGTGTGAACGCACTATTATGCAGACCTGTGTGTGATACGTAGTGATCGACCGATATGGTTTTTGGCCGATATATCCGATCACCGATTAGTGGACAATCAAAAAGCCGATAGCCGATATTATGAACCGATATTATTATAAATTTTTTTACAGTAACATAAATTCCAACACAAGAATTCCTTTAAATGCATTGGAGAATATTTATCGCTTATAAAAAAGGAAGTGCAAGAAGCACCAACATCGTTTCAGTAACACTTCCCCCCTCCATCAAATGCAGCTTTTTTTTTAATTCAAGTGCAAACATGTACTGTAGCAGCATATATATATTTTTTTCAATATCTATCTATCTATCTATGAATGCACCAAGTGTGTGTGTGTGTGTGTGTGTGTGTGTGTGTGTGTGTGTGTGTGTGTGTGTGCAATTGTCCAGAACCGCCACAAAAAGGCCTCTGCCCGGGCTCTGGACCGGGCCCATGCGGCGCCCAGCGTCCATATATGGAGCTGGCCTGTTCTGACCTCACAGCACTCCATATTTGGGCATGCCTGACACAAGACAGAACTCCACAAGCTGGCTGCATATACTCCCTATTTGGGCATGCCTTACAAAGAACACCATATATGGGCACAAAAGGGAGACAGACATAATATCTGGGTGGGGCATTAATTTCCAACTTGCATCGTTCCAAGTAGGTCAGTGCCCAATGGGCTGTAGAGGCCCTACGGGCACCGTTCTAGTTTATCAAAATTGGTGATCTACAAGCCCACAGCACATTGCAGCATGACATGTTGAGAGCTTGTAGATCTGCTGCCCAAACTCTCCAAAACAACAATGTGACCTTGTTGTTTTTACTCCACCACTGAAATTTGCCACTTTCAAGATAGTGATCTTTTTTTCCATTCATTGTATAGCAATCAAAGACAATATGTCTCAAAACACTGGCCAACAGTAAAATGATTGACTTTAAACGTACAGAACCAAACATAGTCCACAATCAGAGTCTACAAGTTGAATAGGCCTACTACGTTGAAATGGGCCATCAAGTCACACTTCTTAGAGCACCCCCCCCCCCCCCCAAGGGAGGTGAGGGGGTGACGGGTGGGTCACAACAATGCATTCCATTCCAAGACTGCCACCTACAACAGACATCAACGCGCCTCTTGGAGCCCCACCCCACCCCCCCACACACAAGTTGAATAGGCCTACTACGTTGAAATGGGCCATCAAGTCACACTTCTTAGAGAACCCCCCCCCCCACACACACACACACACAAGTTGAATAGGCCTACTACGTTGACATCAAGTCACACTTCTTAGAGAACCCACCTCCCCCCCCCCACACACACACACACTCACACAAAGATAGTGGGGTGGAAATAACGAGACAGGCAGTGGTCTGTATATAGTAGCCTAGTGCTTTTAATTGACATGATATGTATTATGTCGCTATGAATCACGCTGGATTATAATTTCTTCACATCCCTATATTCTTCTCTCTTCCTATCTCCCCCTAGGTCTGGCTTATTAACCAGGCTAATCTCCCCCTCTCTCTCTCTCACTCCCCCTCTTCCCCCCCCCCCCCCCTCTCTCTCTCTACCACATGCAGCGAGAGGGGACTCACTCACCCCCCCCCCCCCCACACACACACACACACGTGTGCCTCTCCCTCACTCTCCCCCTCTCTCACTCCCCCCCTCTCTCTCTCTCTCTCTCTCTCTTCCCCCCCCCCCCCCCCCCTCTCTCTCTCTCACACACACACACACACACACACACACACTGTCGGACCATTGCTTAGACCATTTCCCCGTCAGCTATTTGGGTGTCGGAAAAAGGCCGCCTCCCTATACTTTATTGTCTTTTATATACCTGCTCTTATTCTGAAATGCCAAGCGCTTAACAGGAAGTGCCTATTAACATTGTGTATATATTGGCTGAATAAACGTCTGGCTTCAGTTGTGTTGACACTGAAGGAGTGGATGTGAGCTGCTGCCTACTTGTCTCATTATTTCCTCCGTATATCAGACTAGCTCCTAGGCTGTCTAGATTCTTCCTACACTGCAATGGTAGCTTTGCTAACATAGGCCTAATGTATTTTATAGTGATATATGTGGTAAGCACATGTGAGCATTTTTGAGTGGTGTAAACCACTCCTACAACTGGCTTTGTTAGTCTGTGCAGAAACAATGAGCATGGTTGCTATGTTCACCCTGTTCACCCGGGTGTGATTTCATTATTGAGTGGTGTAAACCACTCCTACAACTGGCTTTGTTAGTCTGTGCAGAAAAAATGAGCATGGTTGCTATGTTCACCCTGTTCACCAGGGTGTGATTTCATTACGTCAGACATGATTTCATTACGTCAGACAGGTTATATAAGACCTTACACCACTCAGTTCACACGGGTGTGATTTTTTTAATTAAAACCTGTGAACGAAATATTGTGTCTTCTTAAATTGTAGAGCCCATGGGCCTTCTTCTCTTCATAGTACTGGTCAATTTTATTAACACATTTCACATAATGTTAGTGAAATGGGTATGGAGACATGGGAAGACCTCTGTTACGGAACAAACAATATACCAATGATTACTAGAGCTATTTTAACAAAACATATCCCTTACAAGTTACAGCACCTTTAACATTTCACAAAGGATAATAATACGTTCTGTGTCATAGACCTATTTCTGTAGTTCTGTTGAAACTCAGAGTCAAAGAGGTGTAAAATGGTCTCAGTTCATCCATAATGTGATCATTAACAGGCGATCTGTCCAATGTCAGACAACCAGTGACCATTAACACGTTTAATCTCTGCATTTGAATGTATTGTCTACAGTGAATGAATCATCAGCCACCATCATTTAGCCTGTTTACATTTTAACCTGGGGTAAGAATGTGGGTTTTGTTCATTATTTAGCATTCTAAAAAAACATTGAATAAAAGTGCAGTCATCACAACCCTATTGAAACTAATTCCACACACCTGAGTGCTCCTCATTCCCTCAGAGCAACACAACCTGAACAATGACTTAAAGACTTAAAGTTGTCCCAGTCCCAGTTTCCCAGGTTTAGACAATACAGTTGTTGCTGTTATTGTGTCTCTGTTGTTATTTCACTGTAAATATAGATAAGCGATTAAATGAGAACAATAGAGCACAATTAGCTATGAGACTTTGAGGATTTGACGATCTACTAATTTGTTGTTAGGCCTTGACCAGTCCTGTACAGAAACCCCACCACTGTCTTCTAAAGTCCACTCCGCCATCTCCCGCCTACAGAGGGTCCTGTATTTAAATCCCTAAACGGCCTTGCCCCTTCCTATATTTCTGAACTAATAACTGCTCCCCCTACCACCAGGACACTCAGATCCTCCACTCTCAAACTCATTGCAGTCCCCGCTTCAAATCTGAAAATAAAAGGTGATCGTCTGTAGCTGGACCTATATACACTTTGGAATAATCTTCCACACAGATTTTGGACCATTTTAGTCTGGCTTTTAATACAGTGTGACATTTATTGTTTATTGTTGTTCATTGTTTTTGTTGTTATTTTGTTTGTTTGTTCTACTATTGCACTGTGATAGACTACGGTCTACCTGTTCTCTGGAAAGCACTTTGGGTCAACTGCTGTTGTTTTTAAATGTGCTATATAAATAAAATTGACTTGACTTGACTAAAGTCGGGGTGTGCGTACAGGGTGTGCGGTATTATACTTATACAAGATGTGAAGGCTTGTGTACTAATTATGAAGACTGTTTGCAATCATTTTAGGCGGTGGGTGGCAGTTTGTGTTTTGGAAGACAAAAAGTATTTTGTTGTTTCTTCATGTTACTGAAAGAATGTGGAGCAATCCTCGTATGGCTCTGCTGCAGTAACAATTAATTATAATTAATATCCACTTATTCAATATTGTTAGACTATACATATATTATCCAGATAGCCAGATACTCTATATTGGATATAGATAGATTCATATATTAAATATGAAGCTTACAAAGCAATCTCACAGTTAGCAGTTTATTTCTAGAATGTTGCATAGAGCATGACCTGGGGGAGGAGTCAGAGAGGGGTGGAGCACATGCAGCAGTTTGTTAGGTTGAGATTGGTGGCTGATGACTGTATTGTTCCACTCTTTGGCCAATCAACACCAAGCAGTTAGTGGTTCCACCTCAGGCTCTCCAGTATAAGAAGAGTTTGTAGTTGTTCTCCACAACTCCTCCAGGATATCACATCTGACTGTGGACTCCAGACTTCAGCTGAAGATGAACTCTATCAACACACCCACGGATCATCAAGACCTCTGTAAGTTACTTACTGTGTCTATATGGATATACAGCATGCCATAAGGATGTTTTTTTATCTAGTAATTTGTTTGTTTTGATTTATTTTAGCATTGACTACCTGTTGTCATGTATTTTCTAAAATGTAAAATGATTGTAGAATCGAATTATAAATGGATGCTAAATTGATAATAGGGTACATCAACTTAACACTATAGGTTTTGCTATTTTAAGTCCAGGAATGCCTCTAAACAACATGTCCTTTGTCTTTGTTTCCAATTCAGTGTTGCATCATCAGTCTGGCTTCCCTGTTCTACAAGAGGTGGATGAACAAAGAAGCTTGGCTAAGCAAAAATGCCACTGCTGTGATCAGTGTGGTAAACGCTTTCCTACAATGTCTAGACTTAAAACACACCAGACCATTCACACTGGAGAGAAACCCTTTGGATGTGATCAGTGTGGTAAACGCTTTCCTACAATGTCTAGGCTTAAAACACACCAGACCATTCACACTGGAGTGAAACCCTATGGATGTGATGAGTGTGGACAACACTTCTCTATAATTGGAAATCTTAAAAAACACCAGAGAATTCACACTGGAGAGAAACCCTATGGATGTGATCAATGTGGACAAAACTTCTCTCAAATGTCAAGCCTTAGAAAACACCAGAGAATTCATACTGGAGAGAAACCATATGGATGTGATGAGTGTGGACAACACTTCTCTGCAATGGGAAATCTTAAAACACACAAGAGAATTCATACTGGAGAGAAACCCTATGGATGTGATCAGTGTGGACAACATTTCTCTCGAATGGAAAGCCTTAAAGACCACCAGAAAATTGATACTGGAGAGAAACCCTATGGATGTGATGAGTGTGGACAACACTTCTCTACAATGGGACATCTTAAAAAACACCAGAGAATTCACACTGGAGAGAAACCCTATGGATGTGATCAATGTGGACAAAACTTCTCTCAAATGTCAAGCCTTAGAAAACACCAGAGAATTCATACTGGAGAGAAACCCTATGGATGTGATGAGTGTGGACAACACTTCTCTGCAATGGGAAATCTTAAAACACACAAGAGAATTCATACTGGAGAGAAACCCTATGGATGTGATCAGTGTGGACAACATTTCTCTGAAATGTCCAGCCTTAAACGCCACCAGAGAATTCACACAGGAGAGAAACCCTATGGATGTGATCAGTGTGGGCAACACTTCTCTCAGTTGTCTGACCTTAAAAAACACCAGAAAATTCATACTGGAGAGAAACCCTATGGATGTGATGAGTGTGGACAACACTTCTCTACAATGGGAAATCTTAAAAGACACCAGAGAATTCACACTGGAGAGAAACCCTATGGATGTGATCAGTGTGGTAAACGTTTCTCTTGTTTGTCTGACCAAAAACACCAGATAATTCATACTGGAGAGAAACCCTATGGATGTGATGAGTGTGGACAACACTTCTCTACAATGGGAAATCTTAAAAGACACCAGAGAATTCACACTGGAGAGAAACCCTATGGATGTGATCAGTGTGGTAAACGTTTCTCTTGTTTGTCTGACCTTAAAAAACACCAGAGAATTCACACTGGCGAGAAACCATATGGATGTGATGATTGTGGACAACACTTCTCTCAAATGGCACACCTTAAAAGCCACCAGAGAATTCACACTGGAGAGAAACCCAAATGATTTTTTGTGTTGATTTTGTTTAACTTGTTAATGGATTTTCTTATTGGACATTTTCAAGACATTTTAAATTAGAAACATTGTCACATTTTGTACATACATGTGTAAGTATGGATGAAATAAAACGTGTTACAAAATACATTGTGTACGTTCTTATATATTATGGCTACAGCCATTGGTCAAATATATGAAAGGAGTCACAGACGTCCATATACAAGCTTCCCATTGTATTTTCAAACACCATTTTAACTATGTTAGATTAATTGAACATATCCTGACGAAGACCCGAAGGGGTCGAAACGTTGTATCCTCTTCTCCATGAAATAAAAATGTTGAGCTCAAGGCCGGTGTGCGAACTACATCTCCTTTCATCAGATTCATTGAAAACACCCATATTCTGGTGACTCATAATGTGAGGGTGAGTGATTTTTATTACTTTTAATTCATTTTTTTATTTTCTAGTTTTTCTACTTGATGAGGCATTTCTGTCTCTTTTTATATTTGACATTGCACGTTGACGTCACAAGATGTATTCTCTCTCTTTCCTACTCAGATCATGCATCTCAAATGGCCAATTCTCTGGTTACCATTTCAGATTTGGCCCATGGGCCTTCTTCTCTTCATAGTACTGGTCAATTTTATTATTAACACATTTCACATTATGAAATAGTAATAATAATGTTAGTGAAGACGTGGGAAGACCTCTGTTACTGAACAAACAATATAGCCATGCTTCAAGGGGCTCTGAAAGCAGGCCAAACAGGATAGATCTCTAATGCTGCGTTCACACTGGCAGATGCAAAAGATGCAAAGATGCAAAATCCACAGCATAATTGTATGTGTTGTTTTGTCAAATCTGTTGCTCACACGGTCATTGACATTGTCGTGTAATTTCTATAAATGAACCAAAATGAAATCATTTTCAACTAGGGTCAGTACGGAGTTAACAGCTGGTCTGAATCAATCTAAGATGTTCTCACCAAAAGGGAGGTTGTTTTTAGAGGGGTAATAGACATTCCGTTCTGACCGGCACCTTTTGTCTAAGGGTCTTTTGAAGCGGGAGGGGTTTTTACTATCTCAAGGCAGGGCTGCTCCCTGCTGGGAGAGTAAAAAGGGTTATCGATAGCTTAGATCCTGTTTTTACAGCTGTGACCAAATGGCATTTGTTTGAAGTATGGCTTAGTTTATACTCTGGTTAACTTAAATATCATAATGTTGAACTGTTCTTAAATAAAATAGGTCCTAATATCTATTTGTCATTATAGATTACAGATACAACGCTAGGAATTAATACTGGTTACTAGACTATTAGAAGCACTCAGTACTAATCTAAAGTGTACTTTTAAACACATGGTATTTTAGGAATATAATTTGATGTATGTATTTTATGTATAATTCTGTTTAGTTTCATACAGTTCGGTCATGTTTCAGTTAAGTTTCATATAATTCTGTTTAGTTTCATATAGTTCTGTCATGTTTATATTTTCATTTGTATCCTTAAAATCATTACTATGGAGTAAGATCTCAGTTGTAAAAATAGCTTTTGTTATAAAAAGACGCAGCTTAGAATAGGTCCCGCCCTCGCGAGAACCGGATATCCTGTTCAAGCGGCTTTCTATTGGACGAGGCCGCTGGCAGTTTATTCTGAGAGTAGGCGGGACTAAGCGTTGGCCTGTGATACATAAGCCCGAGCGCATTTTATAACGGTAGTCTGGATCCGGCGACGATATTGGAGAAACGGAACGCTGTGTGTTGAATGTACAGACTCAGGCATAAGACTTTTATCTTGTGCAGTTTATAACGGCTGTTTCGACTTTGTACTTGACGAAAATAAATACGGAGTTGACCTTTGAAGCTACATCCATCGAGCGTCCATTCCTTTTGTCCTTGAATGCACAGCTGATTCAGACCGGAAACGACAATTGGTGCACGAAATCCGCGTGAAGGGGCCGTCGCGCATTGGTGAGTGTTATTTAACTGTTACCATGGCGATGTGCTTTTTTATCGACAAGAGCTTGGGATCTGTTTCCGTACTGTGCGTGCATTCTGGGAACAAAGGGCTGGCGTTTGCGGGGTTTTTCGCTTCAGGCCGTTATAAACGAACCGAGTGGGGTGTCTTTAATCCCTGCCCGTGCAGTAGTATTGTTTATTTTCCGTGGGACTGTTCAGGAAGTCCGGTATTTGGTAGTTTTCTTTGTTCACATTTCGGTTACGTTTTTGCTCGCACATTTGCTTTCATTTGTGTGTGCGTGTTTTCTCTTTACGGTGGCTTGCTTGCCGTAAGCGCGTGTGCCGGCTGCCGTAAAGCGTCGTAAATTGGACTAGAATAATATGGGATGAGACGTTTCATTTTTGTTTTTGTTTTCTGCGGCGAGGAATTTAATGGTAGGGTTAATTAATCATTTATTGTTCACTTTCATAGACTCGATGCTTTATTTGACACAAGAAGGGGTCGTTTTTAACTGAGCGGAACAACTGTATGTTTTTGTTATTTTTGCTATTCTTACGCACGGTCTAATATGGTGAGTAGTGTCTATACTTTGTTTTAAAGCCGTGAATTTGTTTGTGAATATCCTGGTGGCCGCGGCCGGAGACGCGCTATTACACGGTGGGGGTCGTGGCTATTTTTAGGGGTATTTGCGTGTGGTATTGGGTAAACATTTTTACTGGGGTTCTTTTTTTCCGTCTGAAAAAGGGGCTTACAGGGTGGGAAATCTGGTTCACGGATGGTCGGTTGGTTAGGGCAGATGCGTCTGTGAGCGACGGGGTTTTAATGCAGATTCGGTTGATAGGTTTATCAACTTTTATCGTAGTCCCACCCGTCGACGGCGCGCTGAAGGGACGTTGTATATCTGCATTTTAATTTTTTAAAGTTGTGTTTGGATACGTCCTGGTGCAGAAATCTGCTGGCCATTGAAAGGGTGGAGTGGGGGTTAGGCAAATTGTTGGTAGTTTGTATTGTATTTTATTTTAAATACAAGGGTTTATATTCTTTAAAACTTTACATTTTCAAAAGGATTGGTATGTTGTGTGTGCGTGGTTTGAGTTGAGCGATAGTGTGTACATGATACAGTGTGATTGGGCGTGTATGTGCTGTGTTTGACTTACACGTTTTTTGGGAGTGATTTGGCATTTATTCATTGATTCACTGTTGCTCTCTTGTTTTACAGTAAAGGATAGTGACTAAGAGGCAGTTTTAAGTTGGGGCTTGTGAAATTCCAACCGGTTGTAAACTCAAAGATAACATCTGTTAGTTCCTCTTTAGAAGTCCTGTTCTCGAGTCGTATAACTTTAGATAGCTCTATTTAGGCGCTTTATGACTCCCATGTGAACATATGTTTCTCTAAGTAGGCCCTGTAGTATTTTATCATTAACAAACCATTCAGTAAGTTTCAGTTTAATTATAAATACATTAACTAGTTATTTGTTTCCTGCCATTTAGTAAGTTTCAGTTTAATTATGAAGACATCAACTAGTCATTTGATTCTTGTCACTTAGTTCCATATTTAGTTTGTATTAAGGTTTAAATCATAATGATAGTTGAAGACAGACATTGCATAGTTACTTTCATTTTCTTTGTAACTGTGTATCCTATTTTGAATTAGTCTTAAAGTAATATAGATATTAAATTTGGGGTTTTAATTCGGGCTTAAAATTAAATTGGCTTAAATTTGGGGTATAGCTAAATTTAGAGTTTTTTTATGAGAATACAGTTCTCGTTGTAAATGTTCATGTTTAGGGTATTTCATATATCCTTTGTAAAATTAGATAGGTTGATTTGGATTGTTAAGCCTACAGGTTTTCATTTTAGACAAAAAAAAAAGATATAGTCTGCAAAAGTAAGTTAAAGCCACAGCAACTGTTGCTTAGTTCAAGTATGTGTTAATGCTGGTAGGTCATCATTGAGCTGTGATTGAATGCCAAATAGTTCTCCATTTGGTGAGTTTGTTGTCTGTCTGCTCATTCTTTGGGGCTAGTATGCAAGTGTGTGTGTGTGTGTGGTATTTTTGGTAGGTTGGTGTGTGCGTGTGCGTTTGTGGGGGGATTGAGTGAATGGGGGTTCTTATTTCTATGTAAACATGACGCCTCAGGATGTACACCTGTGGTTCGTGTGGCTGCTTCCGGCTGGTTCCGGGGGGGGCTGCGTGTTTTGTTTTCTATGGGGGTAGGGACTCTTGGTTCATTTTGGTTGCATTGCATATTCATAACGCAGACATCAGCTGTTGACACGGCTGTTTTATTTTTTTATCATGATGTATGGTAGGTATCAGGTATGTATGTGTTGTTGTTGCGATGTTTTGTACTTTAGTGTAGTACTGTAGTTTTTTGGGTGGTCATGTGTTGACGTGGATTTTTCTTAAGTGAGCGATGTATAGATATAATCGAGTCTTTCTGTCACTATTTTAATTTCGCAGCTGGGGCTCTTAAGGTCCTTGGTTGAAAATTGCTACTGTTTGTGACATTACATTTGGGTGTATGCTATATGTCGTTCAGTTGTGTGATTTCCACGTTGGCAGTTTTCATATAATTATTCTTGGGTGCGTGGGATACACTGCTGGTTTTGCCTTGTTTCAAGGCTGGTTTTGTGTTTTGTTTCTTTCAAAAGGTGGGGTGGTGTGTCAGGAGATCCTGGTCCCATCGCTTAAGGCTAAGCTCAACAAAGGTTCTGTGTTTTTTCTGATTTAATCTGTTCTATAACTTTGCCGGAGGGCGTGGACCACAGACTGAGAAACTATAAGACGTTCCAAATTGAATGTGCTTGATAGCCGTCACTATTATTTTTAGTCTCTTGTGTTTTGGGTCTCTTATGGGATTCGAACTGAGGACTTGCTTACTGTATATGTGACTTATATTTAAGGCCCAGTTAAATTTGTAAGAAAGGAATAAGTAAATAAATAAAAAGATAGCCGTGCACGTGGGTGTGGTTGTTAGGTTTCTCAGTCTGATGTTTGTCTCCCTCTGCTGGCCACTGAACAGAATGCTTCTATTCTGAATTTCTTATTTTCTGGGATTCTCTGGTGGGCCACGTGCTTTCTCTCTCTCTCTCTCTCTCTCTCTCTCTCTCTCTCTCTCTCTCTCTCTCTCTCTTTTCTCTCTCTTTCTCTCTCTCTCTTATGGCATTGCTTTACAGTTTGGATGCTTTTTCCCTTTTCACTTGTGTTTTGTCATTGACTGATTGTTGAATTGTATGAATTTTTTCCTTCCTTTGAATGTGTATTGTTTGATTGAATATTCCCTGTTAGGTTGTATAACCCTTTTTGCCTGTTTCCTTCCCAAGTAATCATTTATTTTGCCCTGTTTAACTTTCATCCCAGTTTTCTTTCCCCTTGAAGTCTTGTTTAACCATTTTCTTCCCCATACTTTGATAACGAGTTAAATAGGGACGTTTTGGTTCATGCTTTAGTATAGTTGTATGGTTCAAGTAGAAGTATTGTGATTTTGTAAAGATACCTTGGTAAAGTCGTGGATTCTTTGGGATCTACGTGTATTGAATAAGTTTGATTTTCCTTGCATATTATTATTATTTTTATTAGACTCCACTTAAGTTCGTGTTTGTATCTGCAATACCCTATAGTGTTGGAATAGTATATTTTTCTAACGTGCACGCTTAGAGGGTGCATGTAAAACATACATTTAGTGCTACTTACAGTCACACATTTGTATTTGCAAACCAAACACATTTTTCCCCTACCTATACTGGTGGGTATACACTGCATATTGGCTTTGGGTTACTGATAAGTGTCCTTTGAAGGGCTGACAATTGACTGGATCTGTACATGAATCCTGCTAGTGTATAGTCATACAAGCTCCATAGGGAGTCGCAAATTTATTGATTGCACGCATCACTGTTAGGTAAATTGGACAAAGAGTACAATTGATTAATTTTAAAGTCACACATCAAGTCTTTCACTTGTCATTTTGCTGGTACCACTGAATACGTAGTTATGGCTGGGGTAAATGCTGTTAAAACGCCTGTGGAAATTGTACAACAGAAAAATCCGTCTTGTCAAAATATTGCAAAGCTTTCTAAAAAGTGGAATATTAGGTGGCCGGGTGAACTTTGGCCGGTGCAGGGTACTTTTGATGTAGCGATAATTAAGGTTCTACAGGGTCTGGTGCAACATTACAGGACAGATCAGCATAAGGGCAAGCAAGGTGAGAATAGGTCAGCAAAGCATGTGCGGGAGGGGGAGGTGTTGGGTTTATTTCTGACTGAAGGACAGACACTGACGACGGCTCTTAAAGTGAAACAGACTTCTGTGGCCCCTTCCCTGACTTATGACAAATTTAAGGAAATCTGTGAGGCCCCTTTTTCACACTTGTCTAGAATTATGTCACCAATCCTCGCGTCACCCCCCATTGAATCCGATTCTGTTCAGTCCGCACAGATGGCTCCCGCTCCCAATCTCACGTCATCACGAATTTATCCTCACATGCCTGTATTGCTGTCTGATGGCACATATCAAGTTCTGACAGACTATGTCGTCATTACGGAAAGTGGGACTGCTAACACACGGATACATCTATCTCCGGATAATCCTTTCAGGGAGAAAGACATTGATGTGCGCGGTGACAGGGATAGGACGATGTCTGTCACGGGACGCTCTGCTTCCAGTCGGTCGGCCCAGAAGGCTAAGTCTGACTCTGTGCCCCACGTGGGGGGAGGATATGATCCTCGCATCAGAGCCATTTTTGCAAGGGCGGAGCAGGAGGGGAGAGATGCAGGTCGGGAGAAGAAGGACCAAGACCGGCTGTCTCTTCCTACACAGCAGGCACGGCAGACCTCTGATTCAGGTGACTCAAGCGCATCGGTCTCTGGCAGCACGGATTTTGGCGCACCAGACACTGACGAACATGAACTTGCCCTGACTTTGGGGGATGCTCGTAAGACTTTGAACGAACTCATGGCACGCAAGGCGCGTCTGAGCAGTGACTTGAAGATGTACAGAGACAATGAGGGCGTGTCTCGGAGTATGATGACCAGTCTGGATGAGATGTCACGTGAAGAGGAGAAACTGTGTAAGCGCATTTACGAGTGCGAGAGCCGACAGGAGGAAATGGATCGGGAGCGTGCTCGAGAAGGGACACGAGTCTATGAGGCTAAGGTGACCGAGTCGGCTTCAAGGCAGGACACGGAGGACGTGCGGAGTGTCGCTGAGCGCTGGCAGGTGATCCAAGAGGAGGAGAGGTTGCGGAAGGAGGACCATCGCCGTCGATTGGACAGGCCCGAAGAGAGACGGTTGGAGCGCGTTGACCTGCCTGGGGCTGTGACGAGATCCAAGGCAGCCCAGCAAGCAGCTTCACCTCTACTCAGGGTGCGCTCTGGCAGCCATGTCAGCACCACGTCACGGATATCCCTGCCTGAAGAAGAAGAGGAGGAGGAGGAAGAAGTGTTGAAGGTGATGACGCCAGTTAAGATCCTACCTGTGGTTGTCCGGGGACAAAATCTTGACTACAGGCCGTGGTCTGCTGTCGACATGACAGATGTAGTAGCTAAGTTGCCGCCGCTACAGGAGGGGGCGTACCCATGGTTGGCCAAACTTGACGTGCTCACGGTGGGTTCTCAGCTGGCCGTGGGAGACATGAAGAAACTATTGGCACACCTCGTCGGAATGCAGATGCTGAATGGGATCCTGACGCGTGCGGGGATGGTGGCTTATGTCAACACCTCTGTGGGAGACGCCGACTTATACGCAGCTCACAAGGCGTTTCTGGACCGAGCACTAAGGGAGGTTTACCCCACGGACCTCAATCCTGACAGGATTTTAATTGACTCTTTGGCTGACAACGAGAATCCACGCTCATATGTAGCCCGTGTGCACCAGACGTGGATGGATGTGACCGGGAACGATGCCAGCCGTCCAGGCTTCGAGAGGACTCTTGTTAGGGGCAAAATTATGAAGGGTTTGCCTCGGTCCGTGCAGACTCGATTGGAAGAAGTGGTCTCTCTTTTAACCCTGACTTTGGAAACCTACACAGATCATGTCGCTCACGCTGTGGAACTTTACCGGGAGAGGAAAGGTGGCAAACAAGACAAGGACGAGGAGATGCTGCGGCAGGTGGCCCGTCAGACGTATACTATACAAGCGTCAATGATGAAGGCCAACAAGCAGTTGACTCTTGTGTCAGGGAAGCCCCAGGAGAAGCCACGAGATGTATCTGCGCAGCCCAGGTCAGTCGGACCGAGAGAATGGTATGGTCAAGGGCCGCCGAATTATACCGGCTGCTTTAACTGTGGTGGCATGGACCACTTTTTGAGGGATTGTTCTTCCCCTCGCCGTCAGCAACAACAGCCATGGACGTCTTCCCCGCAACAGCAGAACGCACCTCAGCAACAGCAGAACGCACCTCAGCAACAGCAGGGTGCACAGCAACAGAACACACAGTACCGACAGCCACAACAGTCACAGGATTCAAGAATGTCACAGCCGCCCCAGTGGCAGTCACAAGATGCGCGTGGCCCTGCTAATCCTTTCAGAGGTCCACAGCCTCATGGACTATAGGGGTGCCCGGAGGATTTGGGTGAGGATCGACGGCAAACATGTGAATCTAATGGCTGACAGTGGAGCGGCCTTCACTTGTGTCCGACCTGCGGATGCAAAACATCTTTCCATGTCTGGACATTTCGTTCGGACAGTGGGATTTGAGGGACAAGGACAACTTATTCCACTTACAAAACCAGTGACAATTCAGTACATGGCCCAACGAGCTGAGCTTCCTGTGCTCGTGTCGGCTAACACACCAATAGGCCTGCTGGGACGTGATGCTTTGTGCAAACTCAACTGCACCATTAAATGTACACCAGATGGGTGTTTAATTCAGGTACCGGAGACTGGAGGCTTCCAGCTCCCTCTGTTTGTGGGACAAGAACAGCCCATGATTTACTGGCTTGGAGATTTACAAGACGATTTTATGAGGCCGGCCCAGCAATGGAGCAGGTTCATTGATGCAAATATGCCCGGTGCAAGGACGCCTATGGCTCCCCCACACTGCACAATGCAGTACTTCAAATGTGCCAATGACGCGGATTCTGTCGGATGGATGGCCACACAACCCAAAGAGGTACAACTCAGCTCCAGTTGCATTATATTGGGTCCTCAGGGTGCGGCTATGAAAATTGACACACAAGAATACCTATCGAAGAACATTAAAGTGACAGACAGCGTGCCACATGTGACGTTGAGAGTGGCTGAACACTTTCAGCAGAAGCATATTGGGACAATGATGGCTGAATCACAAGCAGCCACCTTTGTAACGACAAAAGAAAACCCAGCTATCTGGCGGAGCACAGACAATCACTTTCTTAAAATCATGATTTCCGGTATTTAAGGTATGTGTTGTCCCCAAACTGTGTCTATGAAAACTGATCCCATGTGTGTCATAGACCCAGACAAGACCCTTGCAGATGACATGTTCCGCCGAGTACCCAAGACTCTGTGGTCCACAAGTAGCACTGACATTGGGCTAGTCAAGTCCGCTCAACCTGTGCCGGTCCGACTGAGGCCTGGTGCCAGGCCCCCATGGAAGCCCCAGTATAAACTTGTGCCGGCGGCTGTACAAGGGATCAAGCCTCAGATTGAGGGTCTGTTGCAGGCTGGGGTGCTGCGAAAGACAAAGCACCCTATTATTAATATGCCATTGCTTCCTATAAAGAAACCAGACGACTCTTACAGACTTGTTCACGACCTCTGGGCTATTAATGAGGTAGTGGTCGATTACTCAGCTGATGTACCAGATCCCCACACTTTATTATCAGAGATTCCGCCATGGGCCACCTATTTCACGGTGTTAGACCTCACCGGAGCTTTCTTTAGCTGTCCCTTAGAGGAAGATAGCCAGGGTTTATTTGGATTTACCTATGAGGACGAGAATTATGTGTACAGACGTTTACCGATGGGCTACAGACACAGTCCGCATATTTTTAACAAAATATTGAAGGATGATTTGGCTGATATTGGTCAACTCATGGACAGTACAGTCCTCCACTATGTAGATGATCTGATGATCTGTAGTAAATCTGAATCTTTATGTCACGAACATTCTGTACTTTTGTTACAGGAGTTAGCAGCTAGGGGTCATAAGGTCTCGGAGAAAAAGCTTCAGTATTGCAGGGAGACCGTGGTGTACCTTGGTCACAAGATATCTCATGGTGTCCATAGCATTTCTGACGCCCACATTGAGGCTATTCGCCGTGTACCTAAACCTATTACCGTTCAGCACATGATGCAATTTTTAGGTTTGACCCAGTATTCAGCAGCGTGGGTGGAGAATTACACTGAGTTGACAGGTCCACTCAGGGCCCTGATCAAGGAAGCAGGGGGGTCAGAAATACGGGCCAACGTTACATGGACAGATGACACACTTTTAGCATTTGAGACTCTAAAATTACGACTGTTGGGTGCACCAGCTTTGGCTTTAGCCAATTATACAAGACGATTTCTGTTGTACGTTTCCTCAACGGTGGATGGAAAGCATGCGTGTGCTGTTCTTACACAGCCCACGGGCATTGGCGTAACAGCCCAGCCTGTAGCTTATTATTCTATGGCATATAGCCCGGTAGAGATGGGGTTAGCTCCGTGTTACCGAGTCTTGGCAGGTGTTTACTTGATGTATGAGAAAGCTTCGGCTATAACTATGGGTTATCCTGTCACAATTCTTACACACCATAGTGTGAGAAATCTCTTGAAATTTGGCAAGTATACTTTAACTATGTCAAGAATCAGGGACTATCACAGGTTGTTGGAATTGGGCGACGTGACTTTCGTTAGGTGTGATGTGGTTAACCCAGCAGAATCCATGCCCGCTCCCGGTGATGGAACGCCTCACGATTGCGTGCTTGAGGCAGAGACGTACTCTAAATTACGAGATGATTTGCAATCTGAACCGCTCCTGAACGCAGATTTAGTGTTTTGGACATGTTATCGCATTGGTGAAACTTTGAGTGCTGGTTTTGCGGTGGTGCAGGCTAGGGGTGGCGACTTTGTGACTGTAAAGGCAGAAGTGGTGCCCCAGCCCTGCTCCGCCCAGTTGGCAGAGCTCATAGGTTTGACTGAAGCGTGTTTAATGGCAGTCGACAAACGTGTGACCATTTATACTGATAGCGCATATGCTATGGGTGTTTGTCATTCTTTCGGGGCGTTGTGGAAGGGCCGTGGGTTCAAAAGAGCCGACGGCTCTGCCATAAAGCATCATGAACAGATCTTGAAATTGTTATCAGCGGTAATGTTGCCCAAAGCTGTCGCTATTGTGAAATGTGCAGCTCATAAGAAGGACATGTCACACGTCACGAAAGGTAATGTTGCGGTTGACTCAGCTGCGAAGGCTATCGCAGGTGCTAACAGGACAGGAAGTATTCTTCTGGTAACGCACGACGTGGAGCTCGAAGAGAATATTTCTCTAAGAGATTTGATTTTGATGCAAGAGGAGTCTAGTGAGCTAGACAAAGAGCTATGGCGTGATAGAGGCGCCGTCAGAGACGACCGCGGTCTGTGGCGTAACCACGAAGGACTGGTGATCGCTCCACCTGATTTATTGGGTTTACTGATACATGACGCTCATGGCCTGGCGCATGTCTCAAGGGGGAGGTTAAAAGGAGGATTACAAAGGAGTATGGGTTTTGGGCTCCCTATCTCTTGGCACAGATTGACCATATTATAGGTCGATGCACAATATGCTTGACAAATAATGTGAGAAGAGGAGTGTTAACTCCACCGGGTTACATCCCAACTCCAAAAGGGCCAATGCAGATTATGTGGACATGATTAAGACCATTGCAGGTAAACGATACATTCTTGTCGTGGTTGATAGATTTTCGAGATGGATTGAAGCCACGCCCACTAAAAGGAAAGACACACAGGCAGTTGCTAACTTCTTATGCCGCGAGATTTTTTCTCGTTTTGGAATTTGCCAGAGAATTTCCAGTGACAATGGGAAAGAATTTGTTGACAAGACGGTAAAACTGATTTTGCAGAAGTTATGTATTAAGCAACGTCTAGGAGCCGTCTACCATCCGCAGAGCCAAGGGATGGTGGAATCGATGAACGGAGTCCTAAAGAATCGGCTCACTAAGATCTGTGAAGAAACAGGTCTTAATTGGGTACAAGGTCTCCCTCTAGCGTTGATGGCGTGTAGGTCAAGTGAAATTCGACACCTGCATATGACTCCACATGAACTTGCAATGGGGAGACGAATGCTCACCCCTGGCGTCCATGTTGGGGGAAAAGGCCCTAGCCTCTCAATATTGAACGTTGAATACACTTATTGTAAGTCGCTTTGGATAAAAGCGTCTGCTAAAAAATGACTGTAATGTAATATTAGAGGATGATATGAAAGCCTATGTAAAATACATGTCCAAATTGCATGGAAGCATATATTCTTATGTTTGTACCAAACAGGAACAGGAGGAGAAGGAAGAAGCTGCACGTACACCTTGTAACACTATCCTGCCAGGGGATAGCGTGTACGTAAAAGTTTTCCGCAGGAAGTGGTTCCACGGACGCCGATCCGGTCCTTTCCTGGTCACTCGGTGCACGGGAACGGCACTACAAGTCGAGGGATCACCCACATGGTACCACCTGAACCATTGTGTTAAGGCACCAGCAAACAACGACGACCAGGACCTCGTCATTCGAAGGGGAGGCTCGCCTCTTCCAGCACGCTCTCAGGATGAGGGTGACAGCTCTGAGGATGCTATGTGTCAGTCTAGTTCTCTTTCAGCAGACATGGAGGACACTGACGTCGATTACAGCGGGGCATTCGGTAACATTGACACCAGATTCATCCCTTCAGCGCCCCAGGCTTAAGGAAACAGCCAGGGAAGCGGTGCCGAGCCACAAGACACTGGAGCTCTGGTCCAGGGGGGAGAACCACAGCCTGCTCTCCCCCGTGACCCCAGTCCAGTCCGTGAAAGGCGTCGACCCCGAAGGTACAATGTCTAGACTCAAAGAAGGTAACCCTGTTCTCGTTCCTCCTACCACCGAGCCCATGTCCACTTTCATGCAGCCTATACCGGAAGATCTGGTTCCCAATATTGAATCACGGGCTCCTAGGTCAGCTAAGAAAGATAAATCTGGGTTACAAAGTATTATAGGGATGGTCACATTTTTTCAGGACCTCGTTGATGCACCAGTTACAAGTATGACGTACGTACGAGATATGTCAGATATTGTGGGTCCTCGCAAACCCACTAATGTTCATACCACTCCTGTTAGCTATTCTCCTCCCATCACAGTCACTGAATTAGATAGTGTTATTCCTCCTAGTCCTGTGGTAATATCTACTAGTTCTGTTGAAACTGAGTATAGCCTACTATCTCCTAGTTCTGTTGAAACTGAGTATACCCTTATTGAAGAGACCCCAAATATTTTTGTCACTTCCACGGTAACGTCTCCGTTTGAATATTTTCCTGATGTACAACGGAGGACATTTTAGAGTTCAACATTAATTTAGACCCGGATTTGGTTAAACATAGAACAGTGAGGAAGGTCACTCCAGATGATGAAGAAATTGCAAAAGCAACTGGCTCGTTCCATATGAGTAGTCTGTTTAATACAAACCCAGGTGGCATTTTGGAACCATTATATCACATGGCTTTGGCAAATTCTTGGTACCAATGGAGTGTCTTTTCCGCTACGACAATAGGCAAGTCTGACTGTTATTTCTGTGCACACCAGACACATCTAACTGTATTGAATACACATTTTAGTTGGAAGAATTGTGAAAAAGAAAAGAAACAGGCTATACTCAGTTCCAATGGAGTGTTAAATAATGATTCTGACCCAAATTTAGTCCCCTTCTGCCAGGCAGAATGTTCACAGTACCTAGGATCTGCTGAATATTATAACGAATCTCTACCAGAACACGAAGCAAGTCAGGATTCTGTATATCAGGACGAGACTGTAGGGCCCACACTCGGAGAGATGTGTAATAAACTGGACATACGAGTAAAAACAGATCCGTCTACAATCCCTAGTGGAGTTCTAAAATTAGTGGGTACTTTTGAATGTTTTGAGAGGGGTAGATTGGGAGCACAGACTACGAGACTTGTGGATATGGGTAACTTTACTGCAAAACGTTGCGACACAATATGGGATTTATCATACGCTCCACAGGACACACAGGTTTATGAATAACTTTGTCGACCACAGCCTGGGAAACTGCCCAGATTGGAATTAGGGGCAATGCTGAAAGGAAAGCCAACGCAGCCAGCCCCCCAGGCATGTCCACTATACTATGCCACTCAGGCAGTTGCAGATCAATTTTGGCTGTGTGGAGAAAATCATTTATATAGCGCATTGCCTCTGAACTGGATAGGTAGGTGTGCGAGAGTTCAGGTGGTACAATCTGTAGTTATCATCCCGACTAAAGATGTACAGGCCAGAACTGGATCAGGCTCTCGGAGGGTCAAACGGGAGGACGGGCCTAGACCTACTCCTCAGGTATATTTCGATGCCTTTGGTACACCGCATGGGGTGCCGACGGAATTTAAAGCCATTGATGAAGCATCCATTGCTTTCGGTAGTATGTTTTCTCCGCTAATTGGAATCGTGGTAGACGCGGAATGGATTAATTATATGTATTATAATCAGCAGAGGTTTTTGAATTTCACTATCGCTGCCCTGGGAGCAATTGGAAGGCAGTTGGCAGCCACTAGTCAGATGACTTGGCAGAATCGTCAGGTGTTCAATGTGGTCCTCGCATCTCAAGGCGGGGTTTGTGCAATGTTTGGCGATTTCTGTTGCACATACATTTGGACTGGCTGCATGGCTGGAAAGCCATTTGGGTTCCTGGGGTGCATACCTGGCGACCGCAGGAATGGGGATCCTAGGAATAATTCTCATTGTAGCTTTTATCTTTTGCTGCTGTCTTCCGCTCATCCGTACCTTGGTAATCAGAGGGCTCACAGGGGGTGCGGGCGGGACGATGGCACTGCAGGCCATTCAGTCGCCCGTCCTCACTCACATGGATACAAGGGATATTGAGGCTGGAATGAACGATGGAACGGATGTATCGCTGTACACAGATCTGGAACTGTGTACCTATGCTGAGGAGGTTTGAGAAGGATTTTGCCTTGTCACATGCCCTTTTTCACTCCCCCGCACACTTTCTCGTGCCTGGAAGGATTTGCCCAAATGCCCATTCCCCGTCTGTGTCACTATGGCATGCCCTATCTTGTATCGCTCAACTCTTTTCTAAATATCTGTCTCTCTATCTATGCTCTGAGGTCTGGCGGTGACGCTTACCTCGAACTTTTGTGCATTTCTTTGGCAAAAGAAGGAACAGACATTAGTTTTTTTCGTTTTTTTGGGATTTTGATGGAAAAAAATAAAATAAAAATGTGTTTTGATATCCTGTGTCTGAGTTTAACCTTGGTTGTATTTTCAGCCTCCCATGCTTGGATATTCATCAGGCATGGTAGGGTGGTACGATGATGGTTCGGCTGTTTTGTGTTTTTATTTGTTTGGTTTGATGATTTTTAGGGTGATTACGGGTGTCCAGGGAGGAGGTTTGGACTTTTATACCTGTTTTTTTGTGTATGGGTTAAGGGTGTTTTGTGTATGACGAAGGCTAAAGGTAATGAGGCTGGGGTTATGGTGTGGGTGAGCTTAGGGGTGGTTGTTTGATTTGGTGTTTTTGGTTTTGTTCTTTTATTTTTTTTTGACAGACTGTTTGGTCTGTCAAAGGGGGGGGGGGGGGGGGGGGTTGTCATTTGGGTGTCCTGGCTATTTCGGACTTTTCTTAGCTAATTGTTTTTTTCTGATAACTTTTTTTTGTTTTTAATATGTCAAAGGGAGGATTTTATTTTGGTTCGTTTATCTTGATGTTTATGGAGCATATGCCCCATAAAAGGGAGGATATGTCGTGTAATTTCTAATAAATGAACCAAAATTAGATCTATTTTCAACTAGGGTCAGTACGGTTAACAGCTGGTTTGAATCTAAAATGTTCTCACCAAAAGGGGCTATTGTTAACGTCTGAGCTAGCAACACCTTACAAGGACAGGATGCAAATCCTTTTGTTCTAAGTTCGTTTGAGGCCCACAGAAGGTGTGAAGCAGCCGGCTAGTTTTACTGCAGTATCTAATTTCAGCTTGGGTCTAATGCAATGACTTTAAAACATGACGTTGGATTGACTTTCTTAAAAAGTCTTAAAACACTCTTTTGTTACTATAGAATAAAGATAAACGCTAGGAAACTAATACATAGACTAGGTTACTAAACTATTAGTGCATTCAGTAACTAATCTAAAATGTACTCTTAACATAGGGTTATTTTAAAGATTATAATTTTATGTACCAAGTTAAAACAGCTCATTCATTTCTTAAATAGAGTCAGTTCAGTTTAATGTAATTCTGTTTAGTTTCATACTGTTCTGTCATGTTTCAGTTAAGTTTCATATAATTCTGTTTAGTTTCATATAGTTCTGTCATGTTTATAATTTCATTTGTATTCTTAAAATCATTACTATGGAGTTGTAATATCTCAGTTGTAAAAATAGCTTTTGTTATAGGAAAACGCAGCTTAGAATAGGTCCCGCCCTCGCGAGAACCGGATACCCTGTTCAAGCAGCTTTCTATTGGACGAGGCCGCTGACAGAGTAGGCGGGACTAAGCGTTGGCTTGTAATACATAAGCCCGAGCGCATCTCATAACGGGAGTCTGATCCGGCGTCGATATTGGAACAACGGAACGCTGTGTGTTGAATGCTCAGACTCAGGCATAAGACTTTTATCTTGTGCAGTTTTATAACGGCTGTTTCGACTTTGTACTTGACGAAAATAAATACGGAGTTGACCTTTGAAGCTACATCCCTCGAGCGTCCATCCCTTTTGTCCTTTGAATGCACTGCTGATTCAGACCGGAAACGACACTGTCAAAATGACAAAAAAACACTTTGTGTTTGAAATAGACACTCGTGCTTTCTAAGGTGTGATTTGGGGCCCTAAGGATGAATACAAAATTAATATCAACATCCTAATACTGTCCAATAATTAGACAGGGAGGGGTGCAAATTATGAATGAATGGGACCCGAATGGAAACAAGACCGCAAGGTCTTTCTTCGGTGCTATCCTTTTGGACAATATTTGTGCTTGACTGTACCCCTGTACTTTTTGCATTTTATTGTCTAAACTAGAAAAAGTGCCCCTCGGGGCACAGGTCTCCACCAGGGCAGGTCAGGTGGCGCTATAATAGGCCAATGTGAAAAGGGTGACATTTCTTCTTACGCCTTGGATGGCAATAGGATGATTTGAGGCATTTTGTTCCAAAAATGTTTTGCAAAAATCCACCTGTTGGTGGCGCTATAACAGGCCAATGTGAAAAGGGTGGGATATATTCCTCAGCCTAGTAGGACAGTCTTTGAAAGATTTCACGTAAAGTGCACGCTTTGTTCATGATTTGAGGCTTTTTGTTCCAAACTTTCAAAGCCAATGTTAGCCAATTAGGATGGAATCTGAAATATCGGACAGATCCGTCTTGAACACATGACTATAGAGATAGTGTGTAACGATTTGCGGGATGTTTGGACAGAATCTGGAGGAGTTATATCAAAACATGTGTTTTTCAAAAGTCGGCCTCCTGGTGGCGCTATAACAGGTTGTTCTGGAAAATTTGGGGCAGAGGTTCATCGTTGGCATCCAGGGAGTGTGTGTGCAAAATTTGACATCGACCGAGTTAACGGTGCCGGAGATTAGCTGTACACAGACGGAGGGATGGACGGACGGACGCAAGCACACACACACACTCACTCACTCACGCACTCACTCACTCACTCACTCACACACACACACACGCACACACACACACACACACACACACACACACACACACACACACACACACACACACACACACACACACACACACACACACACACACACACACACACTCACACACGGACGGACGGAGTGCAAAACATACTCTCTCCTCATGCCTTCGGCCTGGTGGAGACAAAAAATGTCAATCAATCAATCAATCAATGACAGGCCTCTGCTGTTAAAATATGACTCCCCAGTCAAAAATATCTGTGTTTTAAATTGACACTAGTGCTTATTGCCTCCACCAGGCCGAAGGCACTCCGTCTCTCTGTGTGTGTGTGTGTGTGTGTGTGTGTGTGTGTGTGCGTGCGTGCGTGCGTGCGTGCGTGAGATGGACGAAAACGTAAAAGAGCAAGAGCGTGCGATTTTTGAGTCTCCAGTGATGTTGTGATGATGTCTGGGCCAGCATTTTTGCATTGAAGATCCATCGGTGGTAGTTTCTGCATCATCGAGCACCACACATTATTTGAATGTCACATGCAGGCCTATTTTAGACTAAACTAGAGGGAGGCGAAAAAAATAATGTGTTCCCTGAGGTTATCCAAAGTTTGCATAAAGAATATACTGTACATTTCCATGAATCCAATGCAATATGAAAATCCTCTTTAGAGGATTTGCTGTCATCAGGAATAAAGTGACCGTCGGACGAAGAGACTTCACCAAAACACCAACTCAGAGATCTGAGACACTCTGCTGGCATCAAAAGGCGAGATCCCTTTAACCTTGTGTTCATTGTTCATTAGAATAGTTGTTGTTTTCAGAAGAACATTGAGAAGAGTTGTTAAAAATGTTACTTGTGTCATTGTTACATCAGGTCAAATGTGTTCAAATCTGTCTTCTGTACCGGTTACAGTACACACACAGAGCCTGAAGATGAACGACACACTGGCGAATGGCACCAACTCCTCCGTCTCCTCCGGTCTGGCCCTACAGATTACTATGAACTCCATCAAGCTCACCCTGGATCTCCCCATCAACAGCTACGTCCTGTGGCTGATACTGAGTGGAGCTGGTGGGACGATTGCCTCCGAGTTCTTCTATCTCAACCTGATTGTATCTTTGATCCTCACTTCCCTGGCCTCTGTCTTTTACTTTGCCTGGCTCTTCACATACAACTCAATTTTATACAGGGTTTATATCATTCCTTGTAATTGTTTTTTCTGGCTCCCTGTCCCATGGTTCCAGTGTTGTATCTGTGTGGAGCGTTACATAGCGGTGGCTCACCCCGTGGTGTTTCTCAGGTACAAAGCTCTTCGCTACAGGGTGGCCTGTTGCTGCGCTGTCTGGCTGACGGCACTTGCATTCAGCTTGTTAGATATTTTATCCTATACGTCAGTGTATCCTGAGTACCTCCTGGTGGGCTTTTGGGTGGTGTGCATTTCTGTGGTTTGTTTCTGCTGCCTCTCGGTCCTCAGGGCTCTGAAACAGCCTGCAGGACAGAGGGACAGTGGGGAGGGAAACGGCCTGAAGAGAAGAGCTTTTAGAATCATTCTGATCAGCTTGGTGGTAATGTCAGTGACTATAATGAGCTATATTCCTGTTGTTGTGTTTCGTCTGCTGAATGTAGAAGCCCCAGCTGTTGGTCAGATCTTAGCTGTAATAGCCATGATGTCAGTGCTTGTTCATCCTTTGCTCTACCTCCACAAAGCTGGGAAACTGCCATGCTTCAAGTAGTCACAGAATATATAATAAGGGAATCTGTGAATAAATTCCATAACAAGAACTTCACCAATGTATTTTTAATGATGTTAACACATCATTGTTTTGCACAAAAACACTCCTTGGGCTATAAATGGACATAGCCACTTTTCCAGGTCATCATCTTTACAAACACATTGGTGCAGACATGTCTTGGCAAGGAATTCATTCACAGATTGGAGATTTTTTTGATAATATTCTCTGACTAAAGGGGCTCTGAAAGCAGGAGAGATCTCTTACCAGACCTGTGTGTGATACTAGACTCTAATCCATACACAGATCTGATCCAAATCGTACACTGTGTCAGAGAAACCCATTTCAATTATTCAGATATTTGTTATGTTGTTGTTTATTGAATTACTTGTGGTAGAGAAAACTGTATTCTGACAATTACACTGAAATTATTACATTATTGTTCGTCATATACTGTAACTGTATACATTGTTTCTCAGGCTATATGCGTGTGTATCTATTCTAAGTAAAAGTGTACAGCAGGTTATTTGACACCTCTTTATGAAATTATTGGTAGAGAATATTTAACCATCAGATAATGTGTGTGTCTTTTGATCAGGGCTGTGATCAAAATGGCTACAGCTCGCAGGTGGTTAAGTTTTTAACATGGCTTTTTACATATTGAGACTGCGTCTCTTTTACAAGTGGGAATTGGCCAAGAGGCAACAATAAAGAAAATAAAGTAGAAAGCTTTGATGTTGTTTAATTTCATGACTTTATTAATCCATTAAGACCATGATGTCGATTCTACAAATGTCTTCTAAATCCTAGCAGCTTTCTGAAAAAAACGTATGTTGCTATATCAGTTGATGGATCTGTGTGTTATTGATCATTATTAATCAAAGTATAACTATAGCTGGTGTGTGTAACACTTTGAATAAGGCCAAAATTGTGCATTTAACTGAGACAATATTGTATCACTAATTCTATTATAAGTTGTCATGCTCTGACACAGCTGCCTACTGTATGTCTGGCACACAGAAGGGTCCTATAGGCTTGTAGGGCCATAAGACTGAGAATGATTGCGACGCCGGTCCTGTGCTATTCACAAGGACACTGTGACTCCACCACCTCAAACCAGACAAACATAGGGACCGTGGATGGTGGACGACACATCCGAACCTGTGGGGCACGCTGTTGCTTCAATCCGCACCACAACTTAGCACAAACATCATCCATCCATCCATCCATCCATCCATCATCTATCAATCATAGTTACACCTGCAGGGTCATGGGTGGTGTCATGGGTAAATAAACAAATTATCGGCACATATGTGTTGCTCAAAGTGTGCATAGTGACTACAAATTTCCATGGAATCAAAAGCAATATGAAAGTGCAGGTGTGCAACAAACAAACATTAGTGGAAGGAGGAGCAGGGAAAGGAATAGTTAGAGAAGGCAAAGCACAGAGTTCATCATTTGGAGGATCTGCTCTTATCAGGAAGAAAGTGACCGTCGGACGAAGAGACTTCACCAAAACACCAACTCAGAGATCTGAGACAGTCTGCTGGCATCACAAGGTGAGATCCCTTTAACCTTGTGTTCATTGTTCATTAGAATAGTTTTTCTAATAGTAGTCTAATAGTTTTCAGAAGAACAGTTAGAAAAGTTGTTTACTTATTATATATCGGGTACATGCTTTAGTTTAGACATACTATTGGTCCGACTGTCATTAGACCGACAACCTACCTCAAACAACCTACCATATAGATTTTTGAATGACATCTTTGGTATTTGGGAACACACCAAAGAGGACTTCCAAGATTTTATTAATATACTAAACACACACCATAAATCGCAATCAAATATGTGACTAACACAGAAAAAATTGATTTCCTAGATGTTACTGCCTTCAAAGACCCACATTTCCACACACGTGGGAAATTGGATTTCAAAGTATATTTGAAAGAAACAGACACACACGCTATTCTGCATAAAACCTCCTTTCATCCACCACACACTTACAGAGGCATAGTCAAATCGCAGCTGTGACTTTAAAATACCAGAAACCTAACCGCAAGCACGGGAGCAGCGCATGTTCGACCGCATGTCCAACCGCATGTCCAACTGCATGTCCAACCGAATGTTCGACCGCATGTCCAACCGTTGTTTCCGCATGTCGGTCCGTTGGTGTGTCTAATCTGCGTGTGCATCCCGTTATATCAGGTCAACTGAATTCAAATCCATCTTCTGTACCGGTTACAGGACACACACAGAGCCTGACGATGAACGACACACTGGCGAATGGCACCATAACTCCTCCGTCTCCTTCACATCCTCAGATCTGGCACTACGAACCGCTCTCCACTCCATCAAGCTCACCCTGGGTCTCCCCATCAACAGCTACGTTCTGTGGCTGATACTGACGATCGCCTCCGAGTTCTTCTATCTCAACGTGATTGCATCTGTGATCCTCTCTTCCCTGGCCTCTGTCTTTTACTTTGCCTGGCTCTTCACATACAACTCAATGTTGTACAGGGTTACTATATGTTTACCTTTGTTTTGTTTTTCTTATTCTCTGTCCCATCGTTCCAGTGTTGTATCTGTGTCGAGTGTTACATAGCGGTGGTTCACCCCGTGGTGTTTCTCAGGTACAAAGCTCTTCGATACAGGGTGGCCTGTTGCTGCGCTGTCTGGCTGACGGGGCTTGCATTGAGCTTGTTAATCTTTAAATTCGGTACGGTGTATCCTTATTACTTCCTGCTGGGCTTTTGGGTGGTGTGTATTTCTGTGGTGTGTTTCTGCTGCCTCTCGGTCCTCAGAGCTATTATATATATTTAACCATCATATAATGTGTGTCTTTCAATCAGGGCTGTGATCAAAATGGGTGGTTAAGTTAACACATGGCTTTGATGTGGTTATAATTCCATACATTTATTTAATCCATGAAGACCTGATGTCGATTCTACCAAAATCAACAGAAGTTTTCTGAAAAACTTATGTTGATATATCAGTTGATGTGTCTATGTTACCTGATAATTATTAATCAATTAGGGTATCATGATTAGGTATCATGATGTCCAGCACACAGGGTTCTATAGGCTTACAGGACCATACGACTAAACAATGAATGCAACGTCATCCTACTGTATGCTTCACAACTCACAAGGATGACCGTAGGGACCGTGTCACACCGTCAGCCCGTCTTCCTTCTCCTCTCCATGGATGATGTTTGATATATGAACTTCCATTCATGCATAGTACATACTGTGATCATTGAATTGTTTGCCAGAAAGAGATTTTTTGTATACACGTTGCCTTGTTGGTTCTTTCTCTTATTAATACAGACTCAACATTATTGTTATTATTGTTATATCTATCTGCCTGCCGTCTACTTCTTTTGGATTTGACCTGAGGGTCTACATCAGATCAAAATGTTTGTTTTCTTTAAAAAGAAGAAAAGAAAAGACGTCTTTACTGAATACCACGGCTTGGTGTGTCAGTGGGTTCTACCCCTTTAACGTTAGAGGTTGTGGTGACAGCAGCTCCAATGAGTCTCGCTTCAGTTCAAACATGTTGATTTCTGGGACAGAACTTTGCATTGAACTTCCATCGGTGGTAGTTTGACTAGTTTCTGCATCATCGAGCACCTCGCTTTATTTGAATGTCACACGCAGGCCTATTTTAGACAAAACTATAGGGTGGCAAATAATATAAAGATAAAAATGAGGCATTAAAGCGCAAATAACATGCATTTTAAAACTGCTTTTAATATTTAATATCATTCATTGTCTATGTCCCTCAAAGTTATTTCTAATGGTTTGAGCCTCAATCCCCACTCTGATATAACCAGTCCTCGTCATTTCTTTCTGGACTTTGAAAGCAGTTTTAGCTGCAGTACCACAATGTCCTGAGGTGGTGGGGGCGCTGATATGCAGATTATTTAATATTTGAGTCATTGTAATACTGATGCTAGATGAAACCAGGCTTGTTTCCATTCCATGCCAGCTTGGAAAATCATCAATGGCGGACATTGTAAACAAAGTGGAAATGCAAATTTGGAACTGAAGACTGAAGAAGAGGAGGAATTATACAAAGTAGGGTGACATTGATGACATCACGATGAGGAGCTGTTCCTGAGAGCAATTTCCATTAAAGCACCTATATGATATGAAAGCCTGATTGTTAAAAATTGGTTATTTGTGGGGATAGAAAACACATATGGGAGTCCCAAAAACACAACATAAATTTAAAAAGTTGAATTGTATGTTATAGGTCCTTAAAGACTTCAAGACACAGAGCATATTAAACACATTATAAAACAACATTTGAAAACACCAAGAAATAAAATTGACAGTACAAAAACTCAGCGGAAAGGTTATTGCAGCCCTATTTGGAATATAGTGAAAGAGGCGATCTATACAAGCTCTTTCATTTAATAATAATAATAATAATAATAATAATAATAATAATAAATAATAATAAACTGTATTTAGGCTATATAGCACCGTTCATACATAAATGCAGCTCAAAGTGCTTTACAGAGCAGAACAAATAATAAAAACAAAAGCAAAACAAAACAAAACGGCATTAAAACAGGCATGCAGTTAAAACAATAGGACAATAGCAAAGAGCATAGCACAGCAAAGAGCATAGCACAGTGGAAAATCAGGCAAAGGCGCAGTGGTACAAAAATAAGAACAGATATTTTAAAACTCAACTAAACGCAAGAAGGAAAAATGTGTAGCACATGGTGCCAGATCAATGGAGCAATCGAAGCAATGACTCCCACTTTGTACATATACGTACCTGTGCTTGTATAGTATGGCAACCCCAGACCCTCCTCGAACGCACCGTTTCTGTAATCCGCACCACAACTTGGCACAAACATTGTCCAGGGGGCTGGCCATCCATCCATCCATCCATCCATCCATCATAGTTACACCAGGGCCATGGGTTGTGTCATGGGTTTATAAACAAATTATCAGAACATGCAGTAGATGTTGCCCAAGGTTATCCAGCAAAGTTTTTGCATAATGAATATGAATTTCCATGGAATCAAAAGCAATATGAAAATGCTTTTAAGTGCAACTACATTTTGTCCAGGGTTATTATCTTTACTTTGGTTTTGTTTTTCTTATTCTCCATTCCATCGTTCCAGTGTTGTATCTGTGTGGAGCGTTACATAGCGGTGGTTCACCCCGTGGTGTTTCTCAGGTACAAAGCTCTTCGCTACAGGGTGGCCTGTTGCTGCGCTGTCTGGCTGACGGCGCATGCGTTCAGTTCGTCAATTGTTTTATCCGATACGGCGGTGTATCCTTACTACTTCCTGCTGGGCTTTTGGGTGGTGTGCATTTCTGTGATGTGTTTCTGCTGCCTCTCGGTCCTCAGAGCTCTGAAACAGCCTGGACCAGGAGAAGGACAGAGGGACAGTGGGGAGGGAAACGACAAAGTCTTATTTTTGAGAGAGTGCAGAGTAAAGTCGACTTTACTGGGGTTTCTCGTTCCTTCTACCATCAGTGTTCTAAAATTGGTGGTTCACTGGTGGTTCAATCGGTGTGTGTGTGTGTGTGTGTGTGTGTGTGTGTGTGTGTGTGTGTGTGTGTGTGTGTGTGTGTGTGTGTGTGTGTGTGTGCGTGAATGAGTGAATGTAATGCGTTGTTTATAAAGGCACTATGTATATAAATGCTCCATTTACAACAAACTGTATATAAAACATGGTCAAACATTTATCTGTGAAATGTCAGTCTCTGACTGTGTCGTTTGCCTCAACATCCTGCCCGATCCAGAATTCCTCGACACAGCCCACAGACACACTTCTCGTCGTCTTTCTGGCTCATGTTTCGCTGTCGAAGTGTACCTCAGCGTTGCGTCTTGAGCGATGTACAGTATAACGTCCTATACATTGCTGTACGGGAGATTTGTTCTCCGCATTTGACCCATCTCTTGGAGCAGTGTAGCCGTGCCGTGCCTCGGAATTTGTAGTTGATCTAACCCCCCCAATCCAACCCATTGGTGCTGAGTGCCAAGCAGGGAGGCATTGGGTCCCGTTTGTTGCAGTCTTTGGGTATGACCCCGGCCGAGGATCGAACCCCCGACCTCCCAGTTTCAGGGCGGACACTCTAACCGCGAGGCCACTGAGCGGAGACCGTAACAAAACATGACTCCTGTACTCATTTGACTCTGTCACCATTGTACACGGCCAGTGAACTCATGATGGATGGGGGAAACAAGCCTCAGTGTTGAATGGATAGCGTTCCAAGTTAACAGATATACTAGCTGTGACTTATCCCTCGTTGACCCTCCCAGACCAATTAGCCTGCCGTTAGTCGTTTCCTCGCTTTACAACGGAGAACACACAGGCAGCGGTGGAAAGTAACCAGGTACATTTACTCAAGTACTTTACTTTACTTGAGGTGCTTACATAACCTGAATATTTCTTTTTTTTTAATACTTTGTACTCCCCTATTGAACACTTTATTTACTAGTTACTTTGCAGATTTAGATTTCAAATTGTGCATTAACTTCATAACCTAGTATTTGTATACTTTGACTATGAGAAAATTCAAGCTCACAAATCGGCGACAAGATCGTTGTGAGCATGCAGAAAAAGGCCTAATTTTGTACTTTTAGCGCCATTAATTTTTTGTAGTTCTACTCAAGTAAAAATGCGATTGGAGATTTTTTTTACTTGTAATAGAGTATACCAGCATTTCTACATTGTGGTGCTGCTTACGTATAAGCAAAAACAATCGTCGTCCTACTTCAGAAACCACACGGCTGGTTGATTCCCAGACCAATTAACCCGCCGTTTGGTCGTATCCACGCTGTTAAAAGGGAGAACAAACAGCTGCATGGCCGCCGCCTTCCATTCACAATGAATAACTTCATTATGGGAGAGCTGCGGGTATCACTCAAGTGTCCATCCTCTGACACCTTTATATTTGTGCTCCCACAGCACGGCTATACGCGAACATCTCCACGCCCCATATAGCACATCCTGCTACCACGGAGACAGCGAGTAGCAGGAGGAGTCTGTGCGCCGAGGCCATGGTGTTGTAAGAAAGCCAAAGGTTTATTATAGTTTTGCCAGTGTGTATGTGTCTGTGTGTACGTGTGTCTGTCTGTCTGTGTGTCTGTGTGTGCGTGTGTACGTGTGTACGTACACAGCACCGTCGGCTTGATCCCAGAGAAACTGTGCACGCACGCTCCCTGGACGCCAGAACAGAAACCCTCCCCCGAATGTTTAAAAATCGACCTGTTATAGCGCCACCTGGAGCAAAACGCATGTTTTTTTAATATCCTACATTTTTTATCCGAACTTGAACCCGGTTTTCTGCACAAGTGCTGTCATTTTTCCCATTGAGCGACAGTAATAGAGCTTGCCTGCTTGACATTTTTACCATTGAGTACGCGTGCGCGGCGCGTGTGCGCGCCGCGTGTGCGTGCGTGCGTGCACATGTGTGTGTGCGTGCGTGCGTGCGTGCACATGTGTACGTGCGTGCACATGTGTGCGCACATACAGACCAGAATTCTGGCAGTCGAGCTTTAAGAAGAAAATCTACTTTGTAATTTCTTTTGAATACATAAACATAATTCATGTTGGTATATAAAAGGTGTTATCATATTAATTTATCATTGTTAAGTTCACTCTGTATATCCACGGGCATAATAGCATGATGATGTCATTACAAAACATGGGCTACATGGAAGAAATGTGCTTAACAAAACAAAATTAACTGCTAGAAGGTCCTAAATTAACTTAATTAAGCAGTCACCGTCTCTGTCTCATGTTATTCTTTCTCAATTTTACAGAGTATAGAGATCGATTACTATACAATCGAATAAATCTGTATACAAGATCATTTTCAGATTTCAGAGTGCGAGGGAAATACTAAATTAACTGTTAACGACATTAACACATTTCGCGGGGCGAGTTGGTAAAGGGACGAGTCGTCTGGTAATCCATTATTCTACTAAAAAATTTACTCTTACGTACCTGTACACAAAGATGTAACTAACAATAAAGTACAACTTTGAACGCTGCAGAGATATAGGGCTCCATTTTCGTCACCACTAAACCCCTTATCCCTAAACTTCTTTGCCTTTTTTTACTCTTTTACAAAACATTTTTGAATAGTTAAAATGGCCAGTCTACAAGCTCACAACGTGTCAATGTAGATTGGCTAATTGAACTATTAAAAAATGTTTTTCAAAATAGTAAAAAAAGGCAAAGAAGTTTAGGGATAAGGGGTTTAGCTGTGACGAAAATGGAGCCCATAGTCTATGAACAGCTTTCTCACACACGGATTTGTCTCTCTCTTGGTGTGTGAAGTGATATAGAAATGGCATCGTCCGTGGATCCGTTCTGACCGTTATAGGGAATAGTGGTCAAGTAACACAATGAGACGCACAGTAGAGAGTCAGTGGACTGAACATGCCGGCCCTTCAAGGAGAGACAGAGGGCAGTGTTGGCCCATCCTCGTGCCCTGTGTGTATGTGTGTGTGTGTGTGTGTGCGTGCGTGCGTGCGTGCGTGCGTGCGTGCGTGCGTGCGTGTCCGTGTGTGTGTGTGTCTCGCCACGTCACCACGACACAACAAACGTGCCATGATGTATGGGCCCAAATGTCGCATTGAAATTCCTGCGAGGCTGTTTCCCCCTCCTGCCACATGCACCAGAATTGAGGAGGGGGGAGGGGGTGATGAATGGACCCCCCCCGCCGCATGTCACACACACAACACAGACACACACACACACACACACACACACACACACACACACACACACACACACACACACACACATCCCATAGATTACTGCGACACTTGTGACAGTACGGCCTGACACAATGTGTGCTGACGATGATGGCTCGTCTTTCATTCCTTCTCATCTCTCCTTTTTCCTTAACCCCCTCCCCCCCTTTTTATTTACTCAATTATGTCTGTGTCCTTTTGGACAAACAGCGTATACGAATACCATCCAATCGGAAAACGTGTTTGGACAGGAAGGCGGGAGTGAGTGACTGTCAGAACACCTATACGCAGGTATGTGGAGAGGACTGACTGACTGTCTGAACACCTATATACTGTCACATTCCGTGACCTGTTCTGCATTTTGCATGTGTTCCTTGGTTTTTAGTTATCTAGTGTTTAACCTAACTGTTTTCCTGTGATTTTGTAGTATTGTGTTCCATGTTTCTTATTTCCAGTTAAGAGTTGATCTTGCACGGTGTACTTTTATTTTGCAGTACGTTTTGTCTCTTGGTTTCCTCTGTTGCTTTTGTTGCCTGTGTTGTCTCACCATGATTAGCCTATAGTGTTTCCACCTTGTCCTGTTAGTTAGTTTATAAAAAAATAGATGCCTCACTAGCCGCTGCAGTTCATTGGAGCGACGTGTATCCCAATGAAGGCAGGAAGTCAAGCGGAAGTGCAGTGCTGAAGGCTTGAAGATTTTTAACAAATCTTTATAACAGTCATGACAATACATCACAATACAAAACAAGACAAGACAAACAAACAAACACAAACGACAACGTTATTAATACAACAATACAACATCAGAGCCAGGGGGGATTAAATTACTAACAGAAAACATTAAAGAGTGAACACAAAGCAACAGTTCTCCGCAGCTTTCTTATTTAGAAGTGCTGAAGGCACGCTGCGTCGCTGCCTAAGTGACGTCACTCATGCGACTCCTCCAACTCTCTCGCTGTCACTCAAGTGACTACTGGCCAATCACAGTGCGTCTTTTCCGGGACTTATGTTACGCACGCTGAAGCTGCTCATTGAAGGCAAATGCTTTGCAAGGAATCTCGGGAAAATTGTGCCTTCAATTGTGACACACAATTGTGGCCTCAGAGCCGGAAAGGGCGTTTATATGTCTATGGCCCCAGCCTATCCCATGTGTTGATTATTATGTTCACCTGTGTCCTGTTACTCCTTGTGTCTATATATACTCCCCTGTTTGTTCATTTCCTTGTCGGATTATTAGTATTAGTCACAGTTTTCTGTCCCTGAAGTTATCCTTGCTTGGTGTTTGTTATTTTCCCAGTGCTCCTCGTGTTCCTTGTTTTTTTGGTGTTAATAAACACATTGAACATTTCCTGACTGTCGTCCTGCATTCGGGTCCTACCCTCTCTGGTCTCGAACCGTGACGCAGGTCATACGCAGGTTAGTGGAGAGGACTAGCTGCCTTACTGTCTGAACACATAAGCAGCCAATGCAGGTATGTGCTGTGGATTTTTCTAGCTAAACTGGGGCGCTACGTCGCATACACGCACTCGCGAAGGGATCGGCAATTGAAATAACCTCTTTCATATAGGCCTATTTATTGGCACGAAAAAGTGATTTAGATCGAAGTCATTTGTATAATCGGCCTATCAGGTCTTAATGGCTCCATGAAACGACGTCATTGGCCCAACATGCATGTCATATATAGGCTACCCCGTGGTGGCATCAAACAGGCCGCCCGGGGGAGGGGCAGGCGGGAGGGAGGCGCTCTCGCCAGCAAATCGCAATGCTGGCTCCTCGGGTCCAGTCCGCACCTCGTCAAAACGGTCAGACGGCGTCTGATGGCGGCGGTCTTAAACTTCTGGACCTGTCAGCACAGGACAAGCCAAGGAGGAACGTGCTTTCACGCTCTGCCGAAAATAAACACATACAGTACGCCCCCCGCTCCCCCTGTACGTTGGTTTAAAGGGGATGATGTCTCGGCCCGGCCGGGCGGGCACTGGGTGCTGAAAATATTGGGTGTGAAGAGCTTTTTGGTATGTGGGTTTTTTTTGTGGGACGCGGTGTCTTGGCTACTGCAGTGTGGGAGTGTTGTGATCCCTGCTTGTGACCTCTGTCTTATGCTTGACCTCTCTCTCTCTCTCTGTCTCTCTGTCTTATGCTTGCTATCTCTCTCTCTCTCTCTCTCTCTCTCTGTGTGTGTCTTATGCTCGACCTCCCTCTGCTTCTGTGCATGTCATCGCTGTCCTGTGTGGAAACCTTGTATGTCCAACAAAACTGTTCGAGATTCTGCTATTAGACTGATGATCGTAGTTCTTAGTTTACTTATGAATCATCCTAGATGACTATTTCTGTGCATTTCATGTATTGCCTTGTTTTGTCCTCGTTTGATATACTGTATAAATCGCTCAGGATTAAGAGCGTCTGCTAAATGCCTAAATAAATTGCAAATTGTAAATTGTTGTACACTTAAAGCAGCGTTTGTTAATACAATATAACTTATACAATCTATATGGTGGAGTATGTTAATACAATATTACTACAATCTGTATGGTAAATATACAGATCTGCTATTTTTGAAAAATCATGAAAATGTGAATTAAATCAAGATTCAATTTATCCCCTGAGCAAGCAGGCAGGCTCTATTAGCTCAATGGTATAAATGTCAGTACTTGGGCAGGAAACTGTGTTCAAATCCAGAGTAGAAGAGGAAAGTTATATATAGTGTCGCTTTAACCACTTTAAGTTTAAACCATTCACATGTTCTGTTTTTTATCATTTTGAAAAACAATCTAAAGTAGTGGAAAATAGCTGCAAGTTCAGAACACGCACGCACGCACACACGCACGTACGCACGCACGCACGCACTACATCACCGCACCAGTCTAATGAGGGCACCCATGAGGTCATGACCTCGTTTGACCTTTGATCTCTCCGGCATGCACTCATATATATACTTGATGGGTGACTGTGACAGCATACATGGTGCAGAGACGGGACAGGCTTGGTCAGGGTCAAGGTCACAGAGGAGGCGTGAGCTTGTACTTGATCGTCTATTTTCACAATGTTTTTACTCTTTCTAGTGGTGCTGGCTGGTGACGAGGCGGACGCGTTATGATGACGTAACCGGAAATCAACCAACCGCAAGGGCTTCTGGGAAACTGAGTTCAATGCGTGAAGTGAACGAGGGTGTAGGGACAATCTTAGCTCCCTTTGCTCTTTGTATATGACCTGAAACAGGTTAGTGGCTTTTTTTGTCGGCTCAAAAACCAACATTTGGAGTGTTTTCAAGCGGATTTTCATGGATCAAAGGCGCAAATACTTCGGTGTATCCTCCAAAGGTAATTAAACAATCCCGGCAGCCTCGGTATATGTCATAATTTAAAGTCCTCAAAGTGTTAAGCCAAGCATCTGGTGATCCCCCCCCCCCCCCCCCCCCCCGGTTTGGGAACCTCTGCTGTACAGTAGACCTTGTTAATTACAGTAGCAGGAGGTAGTCAGCTCTAATTACCAAATCGGGGCTGAGAGAGAGAGAGAGAGAGAGAGAGAGAGAGAGAGAGAGAGAGAGAGAGAGAGAGAGACTCCCTAGCTCCCCATTTTGCGGTTTGGCTTAACGAAAAACCAGCGACTTCTCAACGGGCCAGCTGTGGCCGTATTCTGTTTTCCCAACGCAAAACGATATTTCCTAGTTTGACTTCTGTCCTGTAACACTTGCTGCTTAAAATACCCAACCTTACCTTTATCAGTCGGGTCTTATATATATACATAATACTGTGTATAGGCTGCCAAAGCCAGAGGAAGCCGGACGATTAGCAAATGTGATAATTGGCACCACGTCGGTTTAGTTTTCAGTGGTGAGACGTTTTCTTTTTTAGAAGCCGCTGGGGAGATTGACTCGACTCGACTTTATTTGTATAGCCCTTAATCGCTTTTACAGTCGAAGGGCTTGTTCCCATGCAGTTTACCCTTACAGTAACAAAGGAAATTAATCACATCACCCACTGTCCGTAGCCTAACGCTACGGTTAGGACAAAAACCTCCCCTTACTCCCCTTAGGGGAGAAAGAAACATCGAGAAGCAGGACACCAAAACGGTGGACAGCGTGGGGGGAAAGAATAAGACAAACATAAAAAGTCCATATATTGGGTGACACACACAAAGGCCCTTTATTTTTTTACAAAAATCTTCAAACATAGCAGATGTACTTTAATTAATTAGTAATTTAAAAGACCACTTCACCACTTTTGAACCTATCTTCATATAATTGGTCATCACTAATGTTCATGATAAAATGCAAAAAAGCGAATTCTACTCTGTGGGCTATGGGCAGTTCAGAAACCTGTCCACCAGGTCTACACCATCAATGGGGAATCCAAGATAGAAACTGCAGGCTTTCTGGGGACCACCTGGAACCCCCTCAAGGACCACTGGTGGTCCCCGGACCGCTGGTTGAGAACCACTGTTCTACATCGATAGAGGGTATGCACATGCTTAAAGTGAATGGCACATCGAGTGGCAAATCGAGTGGCAAAGCAACAGGCAAAGTGAGTTTAACATTGTTTAATGTTGTTTAATGCAATCAGATAGGACTTTTCTGTTTGGATGTATGGGCTGTCAAGGCCAGAAAGTAGTTTTTTGCCACTCAGTAGGCATTCCTGCATAACTTCCTGGTTTGATGATGATGTCACGCGCATACTCTCTATTCTAAGCTTAATTGATTCATGAAAAAATAAACCCCCCAATTTTCCGCGTGCTCGGACTTGGCCACCAGCCTTGTACCCTAGTCAAAATATGGCCCTTGGGGAAAATGTATTGGGGAACCCTGGTGTAATTAGTATAATAGTGTAATAGTGTAAATAGTGTAATAGTGTAATAACCCTAATAGCCTACTGTGCCAAATTTGGCACATGCCTACATTTATATCTATTGTTTGTGCTAAATTCAAATTGAGTATCTCAACTTAATATAGCATCTGATTGAGGCAGAAACACAAATAACTTTTATTTCATTAGAAATTAATTCCGTCCAAAAGGGGTTAACCAAGCACTATACTGAATAATTCTGAGGTACTTGAGTCTCTTTTTCAATACTTATAATCATTTCTACTCCACTACATCTCTCTCTCTCTCTCTCTCTCTCTCTCTCTCTCTCTCTCTCTCTCTCTCTCTCTCTTGTTGTCTCTCTCTCTGTCTCTCTCTCCTCTTCCCATATATCAGTGGGAGATCAGACCTCTCCATCTTGCGTGTGTGCGTGCGTGCGCGTGTGCGTGCACATGCATGCATTGGTGCGATAGAGGGGTTAATGGATGGGGCAGGATGAAGCATTGTGTTCCCGCGGTCAGAGGCGACCATTTGTTTTGTTGCTCCGATCAATGTGTGTGAGAGAGAGAGAGAGTAGCCGACCGCATGGGAGATGATGGACTGACGATCCCCTGACAAACCATAAGCCACTGTCAGCAGCGAGCGAGGCTGGTGGGTGGAATCTCGGCCCACCACCACAACCATCATCATCATCATCATCATCGCATCACATGCGGGACAAATCATCCGCCAACTATATCTGCCAGACAGCATCCAGCAGCCCAACCCAGTAGTCAAAGTCAAAGTCGTACGATTAGTCACACACGTTACCGCAGTGCAATTTGTTCTCCGCATTTGACCCATCTCTTGGAGTGGTGAGCCGCAGCCGTGCCGCATTCGGGAATCATTAGGTGATTTGACCCCTCCCAATCCAACCCATTGATGCTGAGTGCCAAGCAGGGAGGCATTGGGTCCCATGTTTACAGTCTTTGGTGTGATGACCCGGCCGGGGATCGAACCCCCGACCTCCCAGTTTCAGGGCGGACACTCTAACCACAAGGCCACTGTCTGGTCATGGGTGAGTCTTAACATTTTAGCTGCCAGCAGGGGGCAGCATAAGCACACGTAAGGACTGCCACCCGGCCGCTCTAATGCTGCGATCCTTGTTTACTTTCCGGGTTATTCAGGAAGGTGGGGGCCTTTGTTATGAGCACATCACCACTCGCATTAGCTCAGACCCCTTAGCTAGCATTACAACCAGTTACATTTGTCTCCACGCACTCCCAGTTCAAATATTATTATTTTGGGGGTCACGGCCTGAAAAGGTTGAGAACCACTGGTAGGCTATAGGACAGTGGTTCCCAAACGGTGGGTTCCCAAATTATTGTGGAGTGGAGGGGCGCCCAGATGATTAGCTTCATGTGGAACACTGTTTTCTCACTCCACAATAACCCTGCAAGCCGAATGACGTCATGATGACGTAATGATGACGTTCTCCGGTGACGTTCATGCCGTTCAGGACTAGGCCAGATCACAGCCCATATGGGGATGATCTTTACGTCATTTCTAGGACGTCTTCACCAGTTGAAATAAATTATAGCTTATTCTGGGCCAGATCTGACTAGTTATGATGATATGACTTAAATTGATCTGGCCTCGATCAGACTCTCTCTGATTCATCCGGCGTCTTAGTGGGCAGAATTTATGTTGGTTGACTTGAAATCAGGTGATGTTCTAGGCTAGATCTGATAAGTCTTGGTTTGACTTGATCTGGCCACAATCAAGACGTCACCAATTCATCCAGGTCCTGACCGTGCTTGCTGGGAAACAAACCAACGTACTAGTCTATGCGAGGCGTTGTGAGCTTGTAGGCTTCTATTTTCAGTGTTCATCTGTGGAACTGAGTCAAACTCTGCATAACTGCATTACTTAATTATATTAGTAAAATAATTACTTAAGTCAACACAATTAGAGAATTGTTATTTTGATCAAAATGTGCCCGTTATCTCTCCTATGGTACCAACATCAAAACAGCATGGAATTGTGGACATAATCTTATGCAATTGTAACGCCCGGGATTCGAACTCGGGTCTCCTGCGTGAAAGTCCAACATCTTAATCACTAGACCAAAGGGATATCCCTATTGGACTGGGGGAGAAATTAGACTTTGAGGTAATCCGGCAGAGGCACCAATGTAACGCTCAGGATTGGAACTTGGGTCACCCCAAGGGGCCAGTGAGGCTATCCAACGTTGAAGCACTGGGCCCTAGTGGTAAGAGGAGGGACTACAGGCGGACCCGTGGATTCATGACCGGGAAACCCCGTGCAGCTGGGGTTTAACATTGAGCGCTCGGTTGCACTTCCGCATTGGACCACCAAAATTTGGTGGTCCAATGCGGAAGTAGACGTTTTGAGACGGGTGCTTCAAAACGCCACTGAGCAACTTCCACTGACATGAATAGCGGAGGGGGCGGAGCTTCGCGCCAGATCAGTCTCTATCCTTTTATATACTCTATGGGTCACCCGCATGAAAGTCCAACATCTTAACAACTAGACCAAAGGGATATCCCTCTGGACTGGGGGAGATATTAGACTTTTGAGGCCATCAGGGCAGAGGCTCTGAGCCACTATGCTACACAATGACAACAACATATTCAAAGTTTTAGGTGTGAGAGGCTAGATCTCATCAAATGGTGGTTCGTGGCTCAAATGGTGAATATTGACCTTGGTGGAAAAAAGGTTGAAAACCTCTGATATAGGCATGATCCGATGGAATCAGCGGTTCTGGACAACCACCTATCGGACCGAGTCGAGGCCTACTTGCTAAACGCATACCCTGCAATACACGCTGTACGCGGCTGTCTGTCTGTGTCCCTTTTATGACCATATATGGAGATTTCTGTATATATATTGTGTATGTAGTCTATCTCTATGACCAAATATGGATACAATGCTGTAAGTAGGCTACCTCTATGACCAAATCACTCATTGGCCAACACAACCCATTGGCTTCACCGATTGGCCAAGCTCTGTGGCATGTTGGTGTAACTGTAATAAGTACCTACAGAGTAGCGAACTTGAGGCTTTTTCAGAGAAATACTTCGGTAATCTACTTTGATGTAAGCTCCTTCCCCATTTTGTGAAATGTATTGCTGGGCGTTGCATTTGAAGGGAGAAACAAATGTGACTATCTCAGCCTCTGTAGCAATTGGCTACAATGTGTACTATTTGCAAGGGTCCTACAAAGAAAGGGTTCCGGTTAAAGTGCACATCTTCAACACTGTGTCATTGAGCTGCATCAGATTGCCTCCGGTGACAACCGGAAGAGAAGTTCCCTACGTCCACCACGGCTTCAGTGCCGTGCTGATAGAAGACACCATTTACATCTGGGGAAGGAATAGTCACGGTTCCAAGAGCAGCAGCGTGCTTTATGCATTCAATGTCGACGCCCAGAGATGGTTCAAACCCAGGGTTTCTGGGACTGGTCCAATGGCGAAGTGGGGCTACTCAGCCTGTGGCTTGGGGAAGGTCATGTTTATCTATGGAGGATCCAACCACCTGATTGAATACTCTAATGACATGTACAAGTTGGACACCAGCTCGATGGTCTGGACTTTAGTTAACACCAGAGGAACTCAACCTGATTGTTCATTCGGTCACTCTGCCACCATCATCGGGACAAAGATGTTTGTTTTTGGGGGCCGGGGGGACATGCTCGAATACAATAACAACAACATCAGAGTGTTTGACACAGAGGCCAACTACTGGCTGAACACGCCTTCTGCACAATTTTATGGACGTGAGGGTCATTCAGCTTTTACCTACAATGGAGAGCTATACATATTTGGATGTATGTATGATCTGGACTTCTATGATCTGTGGAAATTCAATCCCGTGACGTTGTCCTGGACGGAGCTTGAGACCAAAGGGAATGGCCCATATTACATTTGCTGTTGCACTCTGGTGAGAGACCGCGTCATCCTCTTTGGAAGAGACCCAGACTTTATAGTACACCAGTTTATCTTAGACTTGTGTCCGACTCTGAAGACATTATGCAAGCTGGCGGTCATTCAGTATGGTGTGGAGCAGTCTGGGCTCCCACACAACATCAGGTGGGAACTGGCAGCCGAGACAAAACAGCGAGCCGACTTTGAAAGTGGATCAGAAACGTCAGAGTCAGATTGATTGATGAGGACCGTCATCAGGCAACAACTGGTCCCAAGGCCGCTTTAAGTATACCAGATTATTTGAAGGTGCACCAAGAAATGGTTAAATTTCTCCTAAAGGACGACTTCGACCTATGTTCAACCTATCTTTGTATAGTTGGTCCCCACTAATGACAATATGGTACCATTCCTTTCTACTCCATATTGTGTCTCAGAGGACGGCTGTTGACAATTCAGAAACCCGCCTACCGGTGACATCATTATGCGTTTTTCTTTCAAACTTTTTTTTTAAATTGTGTTTTTATAATCAACATGAGAACAATGGCTTCCATTATGTCATGCTACTTTCCCGGAATAGAAAGCTCACTTAAAGTATACCAGATTCTTTGAAGGTGCACCATCTTCAAACTGTATAAATAAATCCCTAAAAATGCAGTGCAAATTATTTGGTTAAATTTCAATTTGCAAGCTGGAATGTGTAGTTGCTCTGGCCTCTGTCCTACTGCCACCTACTGTCCATGTACTGTATTACACAGTGGGTGAAAAAAACCACACCCCTTAAGGCTAAACCCCACCCATCAGAGGTGTGGCTGCCAAAGGTACCTATCAAAACCTCAGTGGAAGAGACAAAGTGGTAGGGACTGTATCTTCGTATAGTTGGTCCTCACTAGTGCTCATGATAATACGGTACAATTCCTTTCTACTCTGTATGTGGTCTCAGAGGACAGCTGTTGTGAAACATACAGAGTAGAAAGGAATGTTATTGTGACCGCAGGTCGCAGTTACTATGAAATGCTGAATTTCCTGTCAGTTGTTTGTTGGACACGCCCCATATATGGTCATGCTTCGTGGCATCCCGTGATGTCATCAATATTAAGCCCATTTGGAGATCCCTGATGTCATCAATATTGGCCAGCAACTCTACATCTCACCTCAAAGAGGTGAGATGTAAAAAAAAAATTAAAACATTTTAAAGCCAGGCGGTTCTTGGGCGCCAGGCAAAAACTACAAAAAGGACTACAAAGAGGTAAGTAGTTCGATCCGGAACTACTTACCCTTCGCTCTGTCGGTCACATGATCACATCGTTCACAAGCATTACATACGCTAATCTGCTAACAGTAAATATGTGTGTGCGTGTGTGTGTGTGTGTGTGTGTGTGTGTGTGTGTGTGTGTGTGTGTGTGTGTGTGTGTGTGTGTGTGTGTGTGCGCGCGTGCGCGGGGATGCATATGTTGGTTAGACATACTAACCGTCCGACAGGCAATTGTCCGACAACACCGTCGCTCCCGCCATGTGTGGCCGGTTACAACTAACCCATGTCGAACTACCCGGTCGTCGCAACTACCCGCTACGATCGGCTCAAAAGCCGCAACGACCCGCCGAGGAATGAGCTCGCCCCTCCTGCCCGTGGCTTCCTGTGAGGTTAAGGTTATGGTTGGGTTTTGGGTAGGGTGTCGGTCGGACTGTTAGTACGTGGGTCCAAACACATGCACCCGCACGTGCGTGAGACATTTCAGTCGTGAGATTTTATTTAGCTTTAATCCATGTAGACAGATAATGGTTCGGGGTGGGGGGGGGGGGGGGGGGGGGATCCCGCTCCCACCTGTTTGTTCCCCCGGGCCAGGCCGGACCCCACAGCTGTTTCTAAAATAGCCCACTAACGCAGATCTGGTCATGCGAGAAGCCCATCTTTTAGTACCAGAGAGAAATCAAAGAGATCCTCAGTGCATGCTCCACACCGGGCACTGGTGGGAAGAAACCAAGTACATTTACTCGAGTACTGTCTAACAGTACAACTTTGAGGTACTTTTCCTTTGGATAGGCCTTTATATTTCTACAGTAGAAGTTCTACTCCACTATAACTCTCAGAGGCAAATGTTTGTGTGTTTTAGTACTGATTTTGCAGCGTCGGTTACGCGTTGAGTTACTTTGCAGATTCCGATTATTGGTACAAAACAAACAAAACAAAACAAACAAACAAAAGTTTAGTTGGGTGGCGATGGTCTAGTGGTTACACATACGTGTGTAGGCTTAAATGGAGCCTGACAGCGAGTCGCAAGTTCGATTCCCAGAGCCCGACTGCCTTTGCTGCACGACACTCCCTAGCTGTCTCTCCCGCTGGGCTATTAAACGTCTGTAAAATGGGCTATAACTGGTCTAAAAATGAAAGTTTGTAGCTGTCTATAGGCTTAGCTTAGTCGTTGATTAGCTGTTTCATAGACCGTCTTTATATATCTGTTGAAATAACGTTCTTTCAATGTCTAATCTAATCCTAGACCGCTAAAAAACGTTCACTTTTTGACCAGTTATACCATTTTAGACATCCATAGACATATTTTAGACGCCTAATTGCCTGAAAAATGCTCAATGGGCTCTCTACCTGTTTCCCGTCCTATCTTCACTGTGCTATCCAAAGACATGAAGGCTGAAAAGTCCCCCCCCCAAAACAATATCCAATATATACAGTTTTTAGCCCAGTTAGTTTTATTCTTGGCTCAGCTATTGGAAAAAGCTACTTTTACTCAAGTAACAAAAATAAAATGGGAGTAACTCTCCTAGCACTGCCACACACACACACACACACACACACACACACACACACACACACACACGCACACGCGCACACGCACACACACACACACACACACACTCGTACACACGCACACACACACCCAGGGACAGGCAGGATTTCCTAAAGCCGCCATGCTGAATTATAGGATCTCCCTCCTCGGCCCCCTGCAGGGAGATTCTGGGGGCTCATCCACTTTGTTTGCTTTATTTTGCCACACATCATTATCTCACGGCTGGGGAAAGAGAATCCGGGCGGTGTGTAATTTGACGTTTGCGAGTGATGAGGTCCTGCGCTTGTCTCTCTCTCTCTCTCTCTCTCTCTCTCTCTCTCTCTCTCTCTCTCTCTCTCGCACGCAATCAGCTGTCTCTCTGTGGCCTCCCGGTGCTCTGTGGCCATTTCCTGTCCAACACAAACAACAGACTTAGCGGTATTATGTGTGGCGGCCACGCAACGCTTCGGTTCTCAACCTCTTCATGGATCGGGGGCTACAGGGTGACCAGCAGTGGCGTGCACAGATAGACACTAGGGGGTGCTAGAGCACTGGACAAATGTTCCCTTTACTGTACAGTGTACACTGTACAGTATGTGGACCATGGTGACATTGATCAATTATTGATAAAAAAGCTTCTAATATATTATTTAGGCCCCAAAATCTATAAATCTCACACTATTAAGGCAACCGGCCGGTTCCACATGCTGCACAAGGTGCCCTTTTTTCACTTGAGCACCTGCCCCTCTAAATGTCTGTGCACGCCACTGGTGACCATGCAGAATCCAGACTGTTCATTTGAGGGACAGTCTAGTATTGCTTGTGTTCATGGGAGAAGTGGGACGGGATGGGGGTTAACAACATATTAGATGCCTTAATGTCATATTTGGCCATAATTAGGCCTTATATTGCCTATCGTTTTGTTATTAAACCCCTCTGAAGTCTCACATTTTTGTTTTAAAACCGATAGGCCTATCTCACAGAATTTCCCGCCCCCTTTCGGAGCTAGTGGTGATAGCGTGGCGTCACTCCATAGACACTACATGTTAACAGAGGTCATTTAAGAAGTCTACAACTTTTGTTTTCTCAAGGTAAGGTTTGTTCTATCTGTTCGAGCTGATTTACCATCTTGTTTGCTTCATAATAATATTGGTCTGTCACATTTTTACATTAGGAAATGTACTTAGATTCTCCAGAGAAAAAAACTTGTAAATGCTAATGTGAAATGACACCACTAGCTACCGGAAGGGGGCGTGGACAGGGGGCTGTGAGATAGGCCTATTCAGGGCCCTTTAGGTGTTTTAACCACCAGATCTTGTAGATCTGCTATTTTTTCAGAGCTTCTTTCAGAGAATTCTTTCAGAGCGGACATATTTTTCATATTTAAAAAATGCTAATTTTGGTCATAGGTGGTATGGCCGACTTGGTGCCGTAGCCTATAGGGATATTTCTCATATTTTCAGATGGCGGTCCGCAACCAAATTCAGATAATTCTGAGGGTCCTTGACGTGAAAAATGTTGAGTACCACTGACTTAGAAACATGAGGTTTTCAGAAAAGTTTTTTTTCCAGAATGTTTTTGTTGGAATTGGCCTCAGGTCAAAATGTTTTTTTTTAAATGCTAATTTTGGTCATGGGTGGTATGGCCGACTTGGTGCCGTAGCCTATAGGGGATATTTCTCATGTTATTATAACAGTCCATTTCGACCTGAGGACGATTCTTAAAAAATGTCTTCTAAATCCAAAAAGTTTTCTGAAAAACCTAATGTTTTTATATGTCAGTGGTACTCAAACCTTTTCATGTCAAGGACCCCCAGAATTATCTGTATTTGGCCACTGACCCCCATCTGAAAATATGTAGTTCCAGGGACCCCCCAGAAGCAAAGATTTGAGTTAAAAACGTTCACTCTGAAAGATATAGATATATATATTCAAAGATTTGCGCCACATTGTCACGATCTTTCAAAAATAGCAGACCTACAAGCTCCCGCGCTATGAGCTTGTAGATCTGCTATTTTTCAACAGCTAAAGCATATTATAATCATAGGCGGCGGGTGTGTAAGGCTAGGGAAGGCTTAGCCTTCCCAAAAATTATGCTGGGTATTTTTAAAAATCTATATAATTATGTGTGCAATCAGCGCGCAATATTATATTACAACAGGGGGGTTGTCCCTGATGATCAGGGACGCTAAGCGCGAGCCAAGGTGACTTCACTATCATAGGCGGTTGCTGGGTATTTTTTAAATATATATAAATATATGTGCGCAGCATTATATAGAAGGCTATTGTGTGTGTGTGTGTGTGTGTTGTCGCTGCCCCCTGGTGATCGCTGATCGCGTCATATGATTGGCTACTTGGTAGCCTTTCTGTAAACCTCTTCCTTCCAGTCACTTTGTCCAAAACAAACCAGCGCGCACGCTGTTGGAAAACAGCAAAACGCAAAATGACTATAGCCTACGCCCTACGGTCTTTTTCAAGGCAAAGATAAAGTAATTCAGAACTAAGAATAAGCTGTGAGTCGGCTCGGCTGTCAGCAGTCAGCAGCACCACCAGTGACCGCACGGTTCAGAGTTCACACCACTGCAGCAACACTGACACGTTCAGCGGAGTGGCTGCTGTCTGTGTGCCGTCTGTGAAGAGCCATGAGCCAGGAGGGACACATTCAGCGGAGTGGCTGCTGTCTGTGTGCCGTCTGTGAAGAGCCATGAGCCGGGAGGGGCAGCAACACCGCCGGGTAATCTCCACACTGACTCCAGACTTGAGAAAAAGACCCATATCGGCCAAAATATCCCAAAACAATGCCCGGGGAACTTTAATTAAAAGCTAGATGCAGTGTCTATAATTGGGTCAAGGGTGTTGCTTTCGTGAGCAATGGTGTACGAGATTGGTCATAAATTGGTCAAAGTAACTCATTTTTAGACCATCTGGGGGAAATAAATAAATAAATAAATGTGCGTCCCCCCCCCCCCCCAACGCAATTCTAGCCTACCCAAAGGTAAAATCCACCCGCCGCCTATGATTATAATGCTTAAAACACACAGTTTCTTCAATGCCCACTCCAGTGCATGCTGATTGAGCGTATAGGTTGTCCCTCGCCGCTCCGCCCCTATTAGGCAAAGTTGAATTTTACTACGAGACCGTTAATGCATAACGGCGATGCTAACGCCTTCCTTAATTTACAAGCCCTGTAAGAGTAATGTCCAGTCGTAAATCGCGAGTCGTACCGATCTTATTAAAAACGGGCTGTAAAATGAGTTATGGATTATGTCTCCACTCTACTCTATAGCTGCTGCAAAGCTGCCACCTGGCAGCAGCACTTACTATTATTGTTTTTGGCAGCAAATTTCTATTTTAGTATTAGTCATAGTCTTTGGAATTAAACTTTTTAGTCACCTGGGATGTTTTAGTGTTTAGTCTAGTTTTAGTCGACTAAATATCATGAGATTTTAGTCGACAAAATCTACAGTTGATTTAGTCGACAATCTCTTGTCCACTAGTCCCTTCCTAACATTTTATTTTTTTAGTATTTGTTGACCAAATTTTCAAAATATTTAGTCTTAGTTTTCGTCATCATAGCTTAGTTTTCATTTAGTTTCCATTTAGTTTTCGTCATTGAAAAAAGGTAGTCGACGAAATCAACACTGACTTACTGTAACAGAGCAGTGTTTCGTCGACTAAAACGATGACGAAAAATGCTCGTCGGTTACTTTTATTTTTCATTGAGCAAAACAAAATAAAAAGTATAGCTGGAGTATGAATAGACGCCTTAACAGACGACGTCACACTGATAAGCAACAGCATGCGCGCGCATAAAGGCAGCAGAAAAACACCACCTCTCATAAGATGCAATGGAAAAGTTCTAACTGCACTCACGTGTAAAAAATGCCCCATTTTAGATGCTGTTTTTATCCCAGTGTGGAGGAAGAATGATTAGGATTAGAATTATTGCTCTTCTCTTCCTTCCTGCAAAAGTACAGTATGGCTTATACCGTGTGTGTTAAGGACATATGGGTGGGGTGGATTGGCCTCCACCCCTCCCATGGTGTGGTACATCAGAACTATCTACACAATGCCAACACATTGACTCCCCAGGACACCTTTGGTGATGTCCTGGACAATCTACTAGTGCTCTGCCCACCCCCCGTGATCGCAATCAGGATTCCCTTTGGACAAGGCTACCGACAACAAGGACGACAACAAGGACGACGACGCGGACGCGGACGAGGACGACCCATGCAACGCCCCTTCCCAGCCGGAATCATCGGGAACGGCCACACACCTGCCATGCAGCAGTACTTCAATGGATGGGACCCACAGAACCTGCACTTTGGAGGAGCAGCTCGGATGCCTCCTCCTGTCCTCCTCCATACCGAAGATGGGAGACCGGGGGCGCAGCAACCACCAAATACCCTCCTATTCAACGTTTTGCCCCCTAACCAGCGCTATCAGGTCACGGTTGTGCGGACCTGGATTCGTCCGGATTCAGTGCAGCTGTATCTCGGCTGATCCCCCCCCCCCCCCGGCTGTGAAGAGGGGAAGAAGACGTCCATGTTTGAGGACGTCCAAGGACTGATGTTAATTTTAGGCACTGTTCAATATATGTATATTGTGTATTTATTACTATACCATTTGCCTGGTCCTTTTATGGAGAAATAGTTTTTTTTTGTTTAACCCATTTTGACCTGAGATCCGTTTCTAAAAATGTCTTCTAAATCCTGACAGTTTTCAGAAAAAGCTATGTTTCTATGTCAGTCGCTCTTTGATTTTTCAAAGGTAGCGGACCTACAAGTTCATGCCGCGCTGTGGACTTGTAGGTCTGTTGTAAAACTTGGCATGTACAGTTCGGATGTGTACTACTAGCCCTCGCAGATGCCCAAATATTTATTGTTTTTGTTGGGTTAAAAGTATTTGTGCAGTTAGGCAAATACATTTCATTTTGTCTATTAAGATTTATTGCAAGGATGGATGTTAAATGGGTTTCCACCTTGAATGTTAATTTTAGGCACTGTTACTGTTGTTTACTATTACTATACTATTTTTTACTATACTTGTGAGGGCCATTTGCCTGGTTTATGGAGAAATTGTTTATTTTTATTTTTTTTAGTATTATAGACATGTGTGA